>NC_047518.2:20442568-21050068 GCF_902827115.2 Pseudochaenichthys georgianus
GACTAATACTGCTCGGTGGATTTGGATTTGGCTGTACATTTCCTGATAGTAACAACAATACAAATACCAAGCACCTTTTCCTCTTAATCAACACACATACATTGTCAGCTGTTCTAGAGTCACCAGCAAACTTCGCGAAAGTGAGATTAGAGTTTAAAAAACAATTCTGAAGGACCATCGTGGCAGGCATGTGAGAAAGACAAACATTTTCCGAAATGAATGTCCGCGACAGTGCAACCAGCAATTGTTTGTGCAACACCTCCGAAACTGTACAGGGGATGTCCACAGCGGGCGGCAGAACATACCCGAATCCAGTAGATTGTTCAGGACGACTAGCGATCTTCTCCTTGTCCAGCACAGCCAAGAAAAGGCACAGCAGAAACACGACACCCGCCATTCTCCCAGTCCAGCACAACAGTATCCACGCTGTTCCCGGAGCAAGGTGGAGCCAGGCCTCAGCTACAGCAGCACAGCAGAACAGAGCAGGTGGAACCAGGCCTCAGCTACAGCAGCACAGCAGAGCAGAGCAGAGCAGGTGGAACCAGGCCTCAGCTGCAGCAGCACAGCAGAGCAGAGCAGAGCAGAGCAGAGCAGAGCAGAGCAGAGCAGAGCAGGTGGAACCAGGCCTCAGCGGGCAGCAGCACAGCAGAGCAGAGCAGGTGAAACCAGGCCTCAGCGGGCGGCAGCACAGCAGAGCAGAGCAGGTGAAACCAGGCCTCAGCTACAGCAGCACAGCAGAGTAGAGAAGGTAATCCCACCGCGTTACACCGGCTATTTAATCCACTTTACATCTCCGCCGGTAGCACAGGCTCGGAGAGGAGCGGCGATACGCGGTGTGAGTAGCGGCGAGAGGAGCAGCAAGAGGAGCGGCAAGAGGAGCGGCGATACGCGGTGTGAGGAGCGGCGAGAAGGGCGGCGAGAGGAGAGCCGGGACCACACTTCCGACTCTTTATCTTACCTCGTATTCCTAAAAGTAATACAATATATACAATCAATCTCAGCTTTCTTTCCTTAGTGTCAGTCTATCATCATCAGTCTATGGAAAACAAATCCCCCTTTTTTATATTTAGATCATCCACAGTTATTCCACATACACTTTCTGTAGCATATCTATTTATACATTTGACAGAAGTTTCAAACAATATGAAATATATATGAGTGGTGATGCCAGAGTCATTCCTCTGTATTTGTTTTGCTGTTTTTTTTTTATCATATCTTTTTTTCATGGTCTTTCAGTCTCGATATTGATATATCATTTGTTACTGTAAATCATTTAAATAAGACACTGTATTTGTAGTATTATCTCCCATTTGAATAATTGTACTTAGTAATATTTTGTTAATTGATGCGATTGCTGTATTACTAATAAATGCATATGATGACTGTTGGTTTTTAGCATCATTCAATAAATAAACTCATCTGTGTCTTTAACCTGTTAAACCTGTTAAATCTCCTGTTTTTTTTTTTCACGACACTGTGTCTCAGGCAGAGATGTTCACAAGTCTTTTTTTGCAAGTCCAAGTCAAGTCTCAAGTCTTTGGTCAGGAGTCCAAGTCAAGTCTCAAGTCTTTGTGGGGTGAGACTTGATCAAGTCTCAAGTCTTTGGTCAGGAGTCCAAGTCAAGTCTCAAGTCTCTAAAAAAATAAAAGTCTCATGTCTCTTCTGGTTGTAAAGCCTTCTATTGTCTGCTGCTATCCAGTCTGTTAAGAATACTGTACAGCTATATCTAAGAAATTCAAAGCATTTACTGTGTTATTATCACTCCTATATCTATTAGCATACAGTATCAGTACTGATTAGTTGTTTGTTATATGATCACTTTAAACAGGCTATTGCAATGCAATATGAGGAAAAACATCACACTTTAGCTAAATGCAAACAATTTATAAGCAAAACACTTCAGAATCAGAAATCAGTAAGCAAGCAATTCACTAATCTTTTCAAATATTCAGTTACAAAGCTAGTAGCAAGCTAAGTTAACATTACATAGCTGATGCTGAGCTAAACATGTTTGCTAACCGTCCATATGCGTTAATGTGACTGACCTCTCCGGGTGAGTTTTCAAGTGCCTGATGAAATTCGACGTTGTTGCGCCAGCATCCTTGATTTTGATATTGGAGACTTTGCAGTGTGCGCTCCTTTTGTTGGTGCCGCCGGCGTTTTGTTCGAAGTTTTTGTAATTGAACCTAATTACAAGCGGTACAGCCGCAGGTGTCGCCATTGTGTTACTACGAGGTAGTAACAGAGGCGCGCACGTCTGCGTAATGAGCCCGGCTAAAATAACTGGATGGCCTACCTGCCTGTCAGCCTTCCATCTGGGCACAAACTTATCTCGTGCCCTCATTGGTCATGTGCGCGTTCGTGTGTGTTGGAGGAGGTGGGCTCTATAAGGAAGTAGCAGCCTCAAGCAGATTATCTCCGGTTTTGTATTTTCAAATTCTAGCGATCTCGAGCCGGTTTCTCTCAAATGTACCTACCCCACCTTTAATACGCCAAAAATAGAAAACACAATGATTGTTCACGAGTCCCAACACACGAGTCCAAGTCAAGTCTGAAGTCTTTTGGTCAGGAGTCCAAGTCAAGTCTGAAGTCTCTGTGTGTGCGACTTAAGTGCGACTCGAGTCCGAGTCGAAGACTCGAGTCCCCATCTCTGGAGGGGATCTCAATATTCAAGAACCTATTAATGTGTTATACCAGATTAACGGAAATAATCTCAGCTAACTGACGATACAAACCATTTTTACCAAAACAAAACACAAGTCTCATAAGAAGCATCTAAATGACCCCTTAGCGAAAAATGCTAACGAACATTGGCACATAACTCAAGATAAAAGTACCCTTATTACTTATCGTAGCTGCACATACAAGATATCCGATTAAAGCTGAGGTTCCACAGATTATTTAGGTATATAGTATCATCACTGAGTGATCCGAATTCACGACAGGGGAAGCAAACACAGACATCACAACAAGTACCTTTACAGAGCTTCTAGGGAGATCGTCTCACCGTAGCTGTCAATCTGATCAAAAGACGTGTTCAATGGCATTAAAACGAGAAAAAACGCGGCTGAATCGGTTAATCCATAGGTTTTTAACGTCTCTGTATAAAAAAATTATATCATTTATTATGGAAGCAAACAAGAGACAGAAGTATTTCAATTTTATTAGACACCGAATTTATAGCATTGAAAATAATTACTTTGAAAATCATGTATCTGAATGTTTTTGCTCCGAATTTACCTATGTGAAATAAAAATGTAAAAATTCAAGTGAAAAAAATTCGATGTCAAAAAATTCGGTGTATAAAATTCGATGTCCAAAATTGCGATGCAGAATCATGCGGGCTACTCAGACAGGATAAGCAATCGAGCCCTAATGCAATCAAACCGACTTCTGGCCTATCAGAGCACGGCTTTGTCAGTCATGTGATCACAACAACCCGGGAGAAAAATGACAGAGAACAGCAGGGCTCGCTCTTTATTTTACAAGCAGTGAGGGCTCGACAGCATTTGTATCTTACATTAGCTAGCTAAATGAGTGAAGTAGCCTTGTGTCTTGCTGTTAGCAAGCTCCGTAGTTATCATTAATTGAAGTGAATCACAACGTTACCGTGTCCTTTTGTGTGTGTGTGGGGGGGGGGGGTTTGTAAAGTAACGTAACGATCACTTCGGTTAGATAAGTCAAGTAGACCATGCTACACTATACGAAAAACTCTCTTACAAAAGCCCTGCATTTAAACATGTTAATGTTACTTTAGTAAAAGTAGCCTATGCTAGTATAATTAGGAAAGTGTTGTTAAAGTATTTAAAGTAGACACAAGTTATACTATTATATTATATCATTTGATTTATTGTTATTACCGATGCACGAGTTGACTTAACTGTTGTAGTTGGAGCTCATTTTGAACAATGAGCTAACTAATTATTACTTTCATAATGGTTTAATGTGCTGACTATTTTCTACATTAATAGATGAAGGTCTGGTTTGTTCAAACTCTCAAAATAGTAGGACATGCTGTCATAATCCGAAGTCCGAAGTGACACCTTTACAATGTTAAAGCTGTTAGATAAATGTAGTGACGTAAAAACTAAAGTATTCAAGATACTGTAGTGGAAAAGAGATAATGTTTTTTTTTTTTTTAAATGTTACCAAAACAAAATCTCTTGTTTTGGACTGACAGTAATGATTCAAGAAATAGTAGATAAATAAATACACACATCAATCTGTGTGCATTTGTTGTGGATGGAACAACAAATGGTGCTCTTACCTGTGATGCCTCCTCCAAACATTATAACCAGACTGTATCATTCAAACTATAAGTAACAGTTCTAGCTACTTGACTTTAGACAAACAATTCAAAAGACAAAATCAACACAATTTATTGAAAGACCAATCTTTATTTTATGGTGCCTCTCCTTTTGTTTGTATTATTAAACCCTTTCAATCTAAAAAACTGAGCAACTCAACAGTTAACTTTATATTTATTATTGTCCAAAGCATCTATTACACTATTTGTCCCCTCTCATATTCACAGGATGGATGATTAGAGACTTTGGGGGAAACCTCAGCTTTATGAACGTCCTGTCTGTTGGTTTAGCCAGAGAGGGCTGAGGGTCTGAGGGAGGAGGACCAGACCTGATGGAGGAGGACCTGCACCAGCTGCACCTACAGAACTTAGCCCATGCTGGGCATAGCTGTTACCACCTGCACAGGCCTAGCCTGTCAATTAACAGATTCACATTTAGTGTAACTTATGTATATTATTTCGTTTTTATTTAAAAAAAATGGTGATGGTTCATGCTTGATAACTTTTAGTTCACATTACAATAAATTGTATTTGCACTCCTTTTGTCCGTTATTCTTACTTAAAATGTTAAATTACACATTCACATCTGACTGAAGATTGGCACCATTTATTTATGACGTTGCAAACTCGGCAGTACAAGGCACAAGTATTGTGAAGCTCATAAAGAGAGGCAAATGCATTTGATCAGCTGACTTTTTTTTTTTGACAAACTTTATAGGCCTGACAATAATCACACTGTCTGCAACGTAAAACAACACACAAATGAAGTTCCTGTTAGACTACAAAACTAGTTTGAATGTCCTGTACTGCTCTTAAATCTCATAACATCAGTTTCTCCTTTCCCTCTTGGATGTTCTTCTGGACCCTTGGAGAAAGAGAAAATGGTGAAGCAGTCCTGTCTCTCAGGCCTGTCCTTTCTTAACAGAACTATCAAAAAACATTATTGCAGAGCAAGTGTGTTATTTAAGAAAGAGGTGTGTTTGTTTGTTCAGGGGCTATAAATATAATGATTTTTTTATTTGAATGTGTTTTTTAAATCCAACCGTGTACTACAAAAATCAGATTATGAATAAACCGTTCTACATTCATCAACATTGAAATAAATGTATTATTAAAATAATATTTAACTGTTATCAAAACTTAGTGCAACTGTAGAAGCTTGCTCTGTTCGGTTGTCTCACTGAAAGACAAAGGGTCGCAGTTCTCACTATGTTCAATAATATTGCCTTAAATACATTGAAATGTGAAAGTTAAACAAAAAAGTGATGTTGCTTGGTAAAATGTAAATGTCACCTTTTGCTAAGAAAGTACACTCAACATCACTGATGTGTAGGTGATCTAGTATTCAGTCATGTTTAATGGCATGTATATCAGTGTATTAGAGTCATTACTTTATGCATTCTTTGTAAAGTATGAAAAAGGTGTACCTTGGAATCCGTGCTGAAGTTCTCTGCTGTTAGGAGTCCAGATCTGTCTCTCCTCCTCTGGTCCAGCCTGTCTGGATCACCTTAAGGACACTTTGAACAAACAGATGTAAAGTTACATGCATGGGTTACAGACTTCTTTACATGCAAACACATTTGTATCTTCTTTTAAAAACAGGTCATAATCTTATTGTTATACTTCATAAATTGCTGGATATCACAGTCCTTATACTGTATCAGTTTGATTGAGTATTATTGTGTAGGTCCTTTTTATTTTACTGTTACTTTGGATGAGTTTTCATGAGTCAGTCAAATTAATTTGTTTTCATATGCCATATTCATATGTATCACACACGTAAGGGTAAGACACAAACCTATTGAACAAATGCAATGCAATGGATAAGCTTCATTCTGACTGAAGTCACAGATAACGTCATACTGTATCTAATATTTAAACAAATAATTTCCTTGTCACTAAAGCATTGACTACGCTATTCATCGTCCTTAAATGCAGGCATTAAGTTACATGTTCTGTTCTACAGCCACAATAAGGCTGTTTCTCAAGTGTGATGATAATACAATTAAAAGAGGCATTGGTAATAATATTAAAAACAACAATGTTTGGGTCGGATAGGCGGTTAGCTGCAATAAATAACTCCAGTTCAACAAACCATATTACAATATCTAAGGGAGTGTTATTTCTGGACCATCTTGAAATGTGACGTTCATATTTTAAAGATACACACATTTCATTGTGAGGTTGATTTAATATACACTAAGCCTCTCTTCCACAATACGTTGACGTTAGCTAGTCTATTTTATGCTATAGTAGAGCATAGCGAATTTAAATGAACCTTAACAATGCATACAGTAACATAACTAGCAAACTAACTATCTAACGTACAAGGATGACCTTATTTTAGCAACCTTGCACAGAAGCCTTTTGGTATACAGTAGCATCCCACTTAATGTTTTACACACTTGGATGCTACGCATAGCATCGTTAGCACAGATGGAGCTACGATTGCTCAAATGCTAACCCAACTCTAAACATTCATTAACATTAGCTTAATAAAAACACCAGTAACATAACATAAAGTACGCAGGGTTGACTTCCCGAAGAAACTGCATTCATGGACGGTCTGTTTCAACCGCAGATAAATCCTATATTTGCATGACGAATAGTCCACCAGGAACCAACACAACAAACACGGCCGAGTTCAAGTAGTGTTCTCCTCATGAGCTGAGCCGCTGTAGCATCACGGAGCCAATGGAGCTAACGGAGCTAGCAGAGAGGAGCTAGGAGCAGCAGTCCCGTTGTCATGAAGGGGGAATCTAACTATATACAGAATATGTTTTTGTGGATCCAGGCTAGAAACATGTTCATTTTCTGATGTTAAGTTGGACATTTTAACATAGGGTCTACGGGAATTGCTCCCATCTGCATCCATCGCCTACAGTTTGCAGCATTGGGCTTCACCGCAGAAGTCGGTTTGATTGCATTCGGGCTCGATTGCTTATCCTGTCTGTGTAGCCCGGATGATGCTGCATCGCAATTTGACGTCGAATTTTCTACACCGAATTTTTTGACATCGAATTTTAAACACCGACATAATTGATGTCGAATTTTTTTCACTTGAATTTTTGTGATCTGAATTTGAACATTCAAATTGTTTTAACTTGAATTTTTACATTTCTATTTCACATAGGTAAATTCGGAGCAAAAAAAATTCAGATACATGATTTTCAAAGTAATTATTTTCAATGCTATAAATTCGGTGTCTGTTAAAATTCAAATACTTCTGTCTCTTGTTTGCTTCCATAATTTATAATCCATAATTCCATTTTTATGTAAAAATAGCAGAGCAAAAGTTAGCTGCTAATGATTGCCACCAGAGTGGCTGCTGCTTGGCTATGCGGCAGTCTAATACACACACATTACCAAATAAGGACTATGTGTGAGTTCCCCTCGATTCCATTGGCTCTGACGGTTAGAAAGAGATGTCACATGTCAAAATCCAGCGAGAGATATGGAAAATCCTCCCAAATGGCCCCAGAAGAGGTTTTTTTTGCTAAATCTGTCTAAAAAGGTCAAATATCACTTGTTTTGCATCAATCTTGATACAGGGTACTTATTATATGTTGTACTTTGGATTCCTAAACTTTTAGTCTACTAACCCATCATCCAACGTTAGGTTTCACTATAAGTACAAAATATTTTTTGGACGGACACTATAATTTACAGTTTTTTACCATGTTCAATCGGAATTTTCTTTAAAATAAAAAACATCTATATTGATTCTGACTTTTCTACATCCAACTCACAGGTTTATCATTACTTTGAGAAAAAAGATTATTAATTTAACCCTTTTAGAAGGGAAGATATGGTCATTTGTTCTGGGAATGTCATTTTCGAGCCTGAAACCTGAAAAACAGGCTCGGGTTTATTAAGCTCAACATCCTGGTATATTTGCATGGACCAGTTGACAGTTGAAAATGCCAAGTCTCTCCAGGACATTGACATTATTCTAGTTGAAGCAGCTAAAGCATGCAGCCAGCATAGATCAAGGGAAGTGGAGAAAGGCAAATAAAGAATCAAAGGGAAATGATAGGTGGACTGGAATCTATCCTTATTTTGGAAAGGGTCCCAAACGAGTGACTATATAGCATTTTAATTCCAGTGTGAGACAACGGTCCAAACATGTGTTCACAATCTGTTTTTCAAATATGTGACACTGACCCGTCACACCGCATGGCAACATTTAACTGTTTATTTTTTCAGTTTTAACAAAGCAATGTGTTAGTTTTAGATAAATATCTCAAAATGCAGTTCCACTTTATGAATAGATTCTATAATAGCATGCATAAAAGTAATTTGCTGCCTGTCTCGAAGCAACCTGTGAACAACTTCAGTTCCTCTTATACAACCAGGATAACATGTCATCATCTCCTGACATTTGATATTTGTTGATTTATTGTTTCCTGGGTCATGCAGTAAGAACCTGATGGTTTAAAACAGGAGGCCCTAGCATACGTCATGTGAACCCTGAGTGAAACATAAGCGTTTTAATATGTGCACCTACAAATAATCTCTAGCTCCATAACAACAAGGGCATATGACCCTGCCCGCTCCCCGTATTGGCCGAACTATTCATCCAGCCCCCATCATGTTCGTAGAACCCTAATAATACCAACGTACTATTTCATACATGAAGAGCTTAAAACCAGAACTTGGTTGTGCTTTAGAGAGATTTAGTTTGGCTTTGACAAGAAGTCCTCAAATGCCATGCTGCTCCAGTATTAATCCCAAAAACAGATTTACTACTTGTAAGATATTTGGAAAGTATTCTGGCAAGGAAGAGAGCGAGATGTTAATGGCAAGGGGCAGGGGGTGTCACAGAATCATTCCCGGAGAGCCTGGAGTGAAAGTTGGGTCACAGCAGTGCAGTATATTAACTGAAGAGCCAATAATGTGTGTGATAAATCTTGCTCAACCCGGTGCTAAGTGTCACATTGTGTTTATGGTGTACAGATTGCATACTGCTTGTTTTCTCCCGGCTCGGGCCAGGGACAGACAGACTGGCTGACTGACTCCACAGGCAGACTGGACTCTAGCATTGTTATGGTTGATTTTGTCAGTCCGACTAGCTGTGTGGCTAGTTAGCTGAATGGCTACTTGACTTAGTAACTGCTTTGCAGCTTGATTAGCTGGTTTATTCGCTGGCTGGCTCACTGCCTCAGTGCCTGGCTGGTTGAGTGATTGGTTGGCTTGCTGGCTGTCTGAGTGAGGCTGTTTGATATATGATGTGGTTCAACGTGGTTGCGATTAACGGATTGGCAGAACAGTTGCAACCATTAATAACTCCACCCTATGGGGATGGAGCAGTCCCCCTACCGCATGCTGTTCTTGCACTCACATCACTGTTTTTTGGAAAAATTAATGCAGCTAGTTAAAAGATTTGTTGAAAGTGATTTTGAAATGTGTTTACTCTTCCATTTGAAAGTAAATATCAGTTTTGAGTGCTGTGGTGTCATCATCATGCCTGACTGTCAAAAAAGGAGGAAAAGCACTGTTTCCCTATGCTGTATATAAATCTCACCCACTCATTGCTGCAGGGTTTGAAGAATTTAAGTTAATATACTGACTCATAAGGCGAGATTAAAGATGCTGTGTAATTTGATTAACTGAATGGGAACTAGAGAGGCCACAGATGGGAAAATAAGACTTTCAAGGGCCTCATTAAAGAGAGAAATCCTGTAAAATTTCCTGGGTGAAATTCTGCTGTGAAGAAGCTCTATGAATGGAAAAAAAGAGAAGATTTTCATGGAGTTTCAGAATGGTGTTGAAAAGTGGCTGCAGAAGAACATTTTTGTAATAATTGACATGCTCAATGGGAAGAATATTTCCAGTCGTGGTGGCTGTTCTGAAAGGAAACATCTTGTACCTAATCCCCTGGTATTATTCTTGAAACAAAACTGGCTTAGCTTCATTATTCAAACATGATCAATTTGTTTTTCATTCTTAGTCCCTCAAAAACAAAATAAATACATATGGACAACCCAAAAGTGTGACTAATTCCATAGTAAGCTCTCGCCTTATTTTGTTTGTGTGTTCTGTTGTTTTTGTTTGAGTTATTTTCTACATTTTAAACCCAGAATATCAAGCCCAGGATATAATGCAGTTATGTAGCATTACATTAGAGTGTATTGGAAAGAATAACATATACAATGAAAATGAAACCATATGGAGGGAATTCACTTTAATGTGCTGTTTCTCACCCATACACATGAGGACCACAAGAGGATGCATAGCTGCTATGTAATGTATAAATCAATGTTTGATACTTTACCTCTAACATGTAAATGTAATATGTGTTCATAAATGAATTTAAACCTTGCTAATTCCACACTCTTGTCGACACAGGTAATAGATATTTTTTCATTAGTTTGGGGATGTTCACCTGAGAGCTTTATAAAAAATAAAAAAACGTATGCCAAGCTTATTCTAATTCTTTCACATTTTCAATACTGTCTGACTTCCTTTCCTCATCCACATGTGCAGGGAGATCAAGATTAGGTGTCTGCAGAATGAAAACCCAGGAAGCTCACCTGCTCGCCCTTGATATTACGCTGGAAATATAAAATCCATTCCCAGATTTAGACATCTCTCTGCACCAGAAAATGTTCCATTCTGTCTGGAGCTACAGACTGCCTGTCTGCGCTTTCGTCCTTTTATGGCTCAAACTAGATGTCTTACTTATTGGGATGAAGAAATCCCTGTCAGTGGACATTTAGGCGAGAATCCCCCCCTTTTCTCACTTTCAGCGAGGTGAGGTTAATTTATATTTCTCAAAACTGTTCCTTTCTCCTTAGAAATGGATTCAGTTGAAGTGTTGGCGCCGGATCGTTATCGACGCGCTATCATTCCACCGGGACAGCCCAGCCATCATCACAAATGGCCGTTTTTCACCAGAATAAAACATATGAATTAAACTTCATAAGCTTATCTGGTCTTTGATATGTAGAAAGCCCAAGGTTTATTTCCACATTAATCCCAAACCCGTCTATTGCTTTGGCTCTTTGATGCATGAAGGTGCGGTTTAGAAACTGGAATCTGCCAGGTATATATAACTGCATGTTTTACCCATCGCTTGAGCTTCAGGCCCACTTTTCTTGCCTGTCTTTCTCTCTGTCTCTCTCACTCACACACACACACACACACACACACACACACACACACACACACACACACACACACACACACACACACAGGTTTTCCCTAAGAATTTCATTACAAAAGGCAGCCATATGCATTGAAATACTGCCGGCAAGCAGGGGTCATGTAGCTCGATACTGAGTTTCCCTTGCCTTTGTGCAATCTTAATTGTCTGTCATTTCTGTCTGCAGCCCCGTCTGTGTGCGCACCAAATAAAACCTATGGAAACATGAAAGGTGGAGCACTGCCCTCACTTTCATCAAGGGATCGCTTACCGGGCCTTGCCGTGGCTACCCCAGGCTTGTGTTACGTACCTCATAAAAGTAGCTCTTGTTTCACCGATGCACTGCCCCATCTGGGCGCTGGACTAATCTGTCAAGCCGAGCTCCCAGGCAAATTCTTCTGCAGCGTAATAGACACTGTTACAAACTCAGCCTGCCTTCCTCCTCCGCTCGTTTTCCCCCCCTCATTTTTGCAGAGGGCTCCCCTGATGCCCTCTGATGCCGCTGACAGTTGGAGCTGAGCGTGGATGCCATGGTGCATTTCTATCGTGCTACTGCATCTGTCATTGTTTTCACCAAGGTGTTGACCTCCACGCGTCCTCATCAGAATGTTGCCTCAGTTCTGCAACTCCAAGCAAAAATAGATACCTGCAACTCGGTTAATCGCAAAGGGTATGCAAGCTGCAGAAACCCCTTCCCATTTTCGATAGTTGCTGCAAAGACTTTGACAGGCAGTTGGAAACCTCGGGGGAATTAGGTCACGGAGGGGTGGGAGAGAGACAGAGGGCTCAGGGGAGTTGGGCTGTGTTTCTATAGCTCCGGTTGAACACTGCCACGACAGCATACATTCAGAGGATGAGACATACTCTTTCAAACTCTAACCTATCCAGTGTCCTTCATACTTCACCCCTGGTAATGTTTTGATCCTCTCATCCTTGATCTCATTGTCAGTCTCCACCCTTGTTGCTGTTATTCATAAAATCAGTTTGTTGTGTGTGAAAAGCTCTCCATCAACAACATTATTGCACTATGAAGAAACATGGGGATATAGTTTACAACATGAATTCAATGTATTGATCGCTTACTTGGCACAATAGCAGTTGATATACCACAGCATAGCATATTCTTCCTTATATGAGGGCATCAAGGCAGATCTGTGTCACTCTTACAGCTGGGCAGAAACGTTGACAACCTTTCTGTTTTTGATGGCTTGTGCCAGTCCCTGGGCCTCTAACAGATGGAGACAGTCACTTGGATTGAGTTTATTACTCCAATGATCACACCCTCCATAAGCCACATTCAAGACAGTCATGGTATTTTAAGCAGATTTCCTCTTAAAGGGGAGGAGGGACGGATATTTCTCCTTTTTAAAGTGGTCTTATCACTCGGGCTGTCGACTCTGTGGAAAGCCTGACAGCTACAGCCTGCTGAGGCACCGAGTGGCCTCACTGTGTCTTCTGCTGTTACGATAGACAGGCGGGACAGCCGTGCTACTCGGCTATTCTTCTCCTCATAACACAGAGTGGCATGAACCTTTTTGCCTACTTATATATGGACATAATGCCCTTTTTATGTGTAAAATTGAAATTAAATAACTTTGATACGATTTTGAGTATGGCAATGAGGAAAAACCTACAATACATGTGGAATATTTTTCAGTATGAATAAAGAATTCTTCCCCACCACAGCCCTTTCCGACTTCATGAAGGTACTACATCATATCAAAAGCCATGTATTTTGTTTCTCCATATTATCTAAAATATGTAAAATATTCCAAACATTATAATAGCGTTATGTTATTGTGATATTTTTTGTTTCTATTGTATATCATTTTTGTTTGACTTTTTGGTTTTCTTTTAACTTGTGTTTACTCCTCCTTAACACCTTTAGTTACAAAAACAATCTGAGTCCTCACCTATGTCAGAATGAGAATCGCTTTATCCTTATGCTAATTCAAGTCTGTTATTTATGCCTTAGCAAGTTCTCTTCTCTCAGCCAGGGGTCAATGTTCAGTTAAAGGCCTCAGCCATGTGTAGTAAAGTAAACCAAGGGGGCACTGTATACAGAGGGGCCTGTAATATTCATTATGCTTAACAACACACTGAGTTGAGAGTTAAGCTCTCCTCACATTCCAGGCCAGTTATTAGTCAGCATTATAGTTTATTTGTTCAGAGGTAAGATAAACCAGAATGCTGTCGGCCCCCTGCTCCGGTCCTGCAACACGGACTGGTTTGTTTGAACAAAGGGAAGTGCTCTCTTATGACAAATAGTCCAATAACAGAAGATAATGCATACATGGCCTCCAAACCAGATAATGCCTCTGTCAAAGCTGAGTGGAAATGAATAGATCTTTACTTATTTTACTCTAGCTGCATTTTCATTTGGTTTTTGGCATGCACTGTATCAGTGAAACTCAACATCCTCACACATGAGTGTGTTGGTTGACAGGAAAGGTTTGACATGTATTAATGGCAGAGCACTTAGAAAATTAAGTTTATCGCTGCAGCATTCCATGAAATAAGCTGTACCTTTAAAAGCATTTTAATTCATCAAGTAAACACATCTCCTATCCTTAACTTGATATATTGTAGTTTGTTGGCAGTGGTTAGGTCTTCTGCACACTATTCCTTAACCACATGTTTTCAAACCTAAGCCACCCATATGCCAACTTTTGGCTTTAGTTGAAACAGCACATGATAGTTTGTGCTCTCCCCTGCCACATGCCTACACTTAACTCATCAGGGCAGCAACCACAGACACATTAGGTACATGTAACTTCAGTGGGTCAAATTTGTTTCTTAAGAAACTAAATCTCTACAAGTGTTTATGTTGTAATATCCTGCCAGTGGTCATCTTTCTTCGATCCTTATTGAAAATGTGTATCGCCACTGTGCTGTACTTCAATGTTGACTTGTGAGTGTGACTGCAGAGAGCTTTGTGCGTTGTTATACTCATTTAATATTTAAATGTAAATGCAACATGCAAAAAGAGTTGTTGCACATCTATCCTATACGTTACATTTCACTCTAAGCTATTTTTTAACCAAATCCCAAGATACCTACAGTGAATAAACAAGTTAAATGTAAGGTGTGACACACGCATGCACAAAGCCACATGGATCGTCAAACAAACCAAACCACCCATGATTCCACCCTTTTTGCTCTGAGTGTCTAAATGTTTTTAATTAGCTAGAAGTCGTGGTGTTCCCTCTGTGACTGCTTACTGCCTGCCCATCACAGTCACTTCCTGATGTGTCCTGAGGATGAACTTTGAGAAAAACACGGATTGCAAAAAAAAAAGAAACTGCATCGCTGTCTTAACTAAAACCAGCCTACAGTGAGGTGGCTTGCGGGCTGCCTGCTGCTGCACAGAACATTCCCATCACAATCATGTTCAATTGTCCCCTAATTGTCCTCCTTTCGCTCCCCAGAAGAAGTTGCTGACATGAGAAATTAGGCAATCAGGATGGCATTAGTGCATAAGCGGAGGACCGAGGCATGGTTATAGTATAATGTATAGGCCCCATTGGGGGTGCAAATAAGCAGGAAAATACTCACATCTCCCTTTGATGTGATGGCTGCTCCCAAATTAAACTCTTAGTCACACTGCTATCAAAAGGATATGGTTGTTAGCAGTGCCCTGCTCTGATCTGAGCACACTTCTGGGTCTTATTACAATGTGACTTCTGATTGATGCCCTTTAGACTGGATCATTGTGAGTAAACATACATATTCCTGTCATTTTCACAAGCCTGTCACTGGAGAGTTGTGGAATTATGGGTTATTATTCTGACACGAACGCAGCTGTGGAACAGATATGGGACCATCATTTGGTCAAAATGGAAGAATACTTTACTTAAATTGTTAATATTCTTTGGAATTGTTTTATGCTGATTCTAATATATATAGTTTTTAATGTTGGAAGGAACTAAAACAAATGTTGTTTTTTGGTTCTGAAACAATGTCCCCTGTCAATAATGCAGTGTTTGTGTTTGATGTTTTATTTATGTAGGTAGTTCAAATAAACAGTATTTTCTTATTAAGTTAATATTTTTATATCTGATATTTACTAGAATGTGTGTATCTGATATTTACTAGAATGTGTATCATTCATGACAACAGGAAGAAATAAACAAAAATAGCACTGATAATTAGAAGAAGGCACATTTAGCTATAGTGATTATAAAATAATTACTAAATCTCTAAATATAGATAAAAACATAAAAAAAATCTCTCCAACTAAACTGGGTCAGGTGTAGTACTGTGTTGGGCAAAAAAAGGGGCGGGGGATAGAAGAGAAAAGTTCCTCAAAACCTCCCGGGGGGATTCAATGAGATTACCCCCCAAAAAGATTGAATTAGTTTGGCCGGCAGAAAGAAGAAATGCTAGAAACTAATGGCAAACAACAAGCCTGTGACAATTCATCAGGCAACTTCACAGAGGGGAGGGCTTCAGTGGAATGCCTGAGACGGGACCTTTCCCCTGTGCAATGTTATTCCAACAAACAATGTCAATGAGATGGCATCCTACCTCTCACCAATTTGCATGGTTGTCAGAGGAGTGAAAGCCAGTTTAAAGGTACATCCTTTATGTGCCGGAGAAAGGATTAGGGCCAGCCCCACAAAGAGGCTTTGATTTCTTGCAAATATGTATAAGAAGTTTGGCTGACAAAAGTGAGTTTTCAAAGCTGCAACTTTTCCAGAGCAGATTTATTTTTGTTGTGTGTCTGGGTGTGTGTGTGTGAGTGAGCGTGTGTTAAACAAATCTAGTTATGAACAAAGTTTGTCTCCTTCATTCAGAGTGGGTTAAAAAATATAAGATTACAATTAATATCCAAACTATGGCAGTAAAATGTTAATTGCAGGAAATTATAAAAATTTATAAAAATGAACTACTGATGGGTGAAGAACACAAAACATGATTCAACCCTTTAAGGTGCAGTTAAGAATGTATTTAAATATTCAAGAGTCATTTTATGCTTTGTTAAAATATATTTAAAAGTGGCAGTCATCTTGTGGGAATGTCCTCCTTTCCTTTCCTTTTTTTCTTTTTATGTTTTGTTTCAGGGTCTCTGACTGAAAGCTCCTTACCACTCAGTTCAATGATGGACAAGCTGATCCCATATAACCTCAAAAAGCAAGCCAGTGTGTGCGCCGTGCGCACTTAGCGCTGAGGTTAGAGTGCAACCCTCATTAGCATGTATAAACTCCCGGTGTCAAGAGGTCGCCTTTGACCCTAACACACAAAATCTTGCTGAAAACATGGTTGACACAAAGTTTTTATCCGTGTGTGAAGGATGGGGAATTCTGGCAAGTGACCATTTACGTACTCAAAATCGCGAAATTAGATGGAAATCACCTACTGCACCGTAATGCTACATTATATCCAATAAAGACTGATAACCACTTGGATTTGTTTTTGGATTATGATGAAAGAAGTACAACTAAAACAAAAACCATGAATTACTGAGCCTGCACACACAAGTACATTTAAAGTTCATTATTTGTCTTTATTTTCTCTATTCATTAAGTGATTTCATTGCTCAGGAAATGAAAGCTGTTTTGCAGTAAAATGGCTCCCTATGACCGCTTGTTGTAGCCTCTGCACTTGCTTACAGCAGACTTACAGAAATCCTTCACTGTCCAACAAGTTTAAGTCACTTAATCGATTGATGGCTACATGGCAGCAGTATTTCCAACAACTCCAGTTAACATTATAGGGCTTAGACATAAAAAAAACACTGCTTCATGCTTAAAAAAGATCACCGGAGAGGCGATGTCCCTTCGGTGGCAGTCCAGCACAATGTGTTCCAGTTCACTTTCATCATGTTGTACCAGCTGAACATGGTGTAGCTTTCAGCCCTGCCCTGTGGGAAACCAGCCTGTCTTTTCTCTCGCTGTGTATTTGTGTGTGTGTGAATGTGTGTGTGTGTGATGCTGTCGAGCTATGTTGTCCCGGGCTTTCAGCGGCACAAACTCCCTGTCCTAGGGCCTCCAGCGTGGATTGGCCACAGAGACTCTGTGTGGCATGCTCGGATGAATGCTACCCTGATTCTCTACCAGAATGCCACCAATGCAACCCCCAAAGCATGTCTGTTGGACAGCGCTGGGCTGCCAAGAGGGGGCCACTTTCTTCAACATTTCTTGTTCTATTCTCGCTCTCTTTCTTTTCTTGTCTGCTTTAACTCTCATTCTTGCTCTTTAAAAGCAAACAAAGCAAGTGTCAGCCTGAAAGCAATGCGGTGGCTCAACGAACCCCTCGTCTTCTTTCAATGAGATCTTCCCCCCCTTCCAGTTTCCTCTTACGTCCTTTTGTCTTTCATTCCTTCCTTACCTTAATACATTTGTCACACTGTATAATTACACACATACAAAAACACAAATATGTCATACAGCCTCACACACACTCTATACCTCCCATGGTTTGATAAGCTACTGGAACACATGTCAGGCTTCCAATTTGGTAGCATTTCTTAGGTCTTATGAAATTGTTCTCCTCTGCACATGTTTATAGGTCAAACCATGAAACTCGATCATTTCTTCTAATAATGGTAATTGTTCTGTTTATCTTGTGTGTGAGAGTCGGCCTTGAGACCAACAGACTGGTGCAGCGGTAGTCAACCAGTAAATTGCTTTGATTACAGTATACTGGATAATGTAATCACACTTCATTAAGGTTTTACAAATGATTATTTTATTTTCCATCTTTGCCTCTTAGTTCATGTCGAAACAGCTGTCTGGCATTTAATACCCTCCTCGAGGACTTGTGTCAACAGGTTTACGAAAATAACAATGTTCTCATTGTTTAGATAGGCCGTCGTTCCAGACGGCCTGAATCTTGAGCTGTTGACGTTCTGGAATACTTTATCATATTATTTCTCTACCTCAAGGTGACTGAACATGACCCTAATAATGCCCTTATTTTTGTAAATATACGCGATAAATTCTAACTTAAAAATCAATCTTGTGTTTTGCGTAGCACAATAAATCTGAGCAGTACATATTTTAAAGGGGAACAAGAATAATACACGGGAGATTATGTTCAGTGTCACATGTAAGGGGTGTAATCTAATTAGATGGTTGTTTAATTACAAGTATCAGTCCTTGTCTTCAGAGAGAGGATTTTAATCACAGTGTGAGTCAGACACGCTGTGCGTTTCAAACCCTTATATACATCCTTAAAGACCTACGTTGGCAGTTGGTATCTAACTCTACTGTTTAACAGTTTTTTTAATGAACTAGCTTCAGTGTCCATTACATCTAGTGTTTACTTGTTGTCATTTTTATATTTCTACAGTTACCTTAAGCAGCTGTGCACTTTCTGACAGTTCACCAATTAATACTTAGGGGCCAAATGTTGCCAATCCCAAGGGACGTAAATCTAAACAAACTCCAGGTTTCCATTTCCAAGCAACCTTAGAAAAGAGGATGTGAAGGTTTGAATCAAATATCTCCTCTCAGATGTCAGCTTTGTTTACATTTTGTTTCCTCTTGTATTCCTTTGGGAAAGCTTGGAAATGGTAATAATGTCAAGGCGTGCTATGTCTTTAATGGTTCAGGCAAGAAGGAACTTGCCTGCCAATGTCCATGTAAAACCAACACTGTGCCGTGGGTGTTTGTACGAAAGGCCTAATCAATTCTGAAGCTGATACGTAAGTAAAATAAATGAGACTTCAAACTAAGTAAAGTAGTCCTCCAGGGATGAAAACAAGGCACAAAGGGAGACGCACTCTGTGTGACATACATAATGTTTCATCTGTGAAGTTGCCAGAGAGCCACGGCCTGTTTAACTTAAACTCGGAGGTTGGATTTGTTTGGTGTCAAATCTAGTAAATAATTAGCTGATACGGAGAAATGTGGAGTTTTTCAGAACCTTACCTTAAGGCCACAATAACATAAGGATATAAACACGTATGGCATTGGTGGGAGTATGATATGAAGAAGTTAAATGTAGAAATGTCCCTGCACTGCAAAGGGTTTTTATTGTATTATTTAATTATACAATTCATTCCAATCATTCGGGCATTTTGAGTTTCAAAATAACAAACATTATTTTTTAAAGAAAAAACATCACACATGGTTTATCAGTTGTTATATCCTTTGTATACCACTGGTTTGGAATAATCTTTTTTTTGGGAAAAGACAAAACACAATAAGTTTCATGATTTGAAAGATTATAGCAAACTTAAAATGTTTGTTTCCAATTATCAAGGAAGCCATCTGCAACTTACAAAGATATACACACATGCATCTTTTGATGCAGCCGTGCACCCTAACCTCATACCGAGGCCATTTTCAAGCTGCATACATGTTCATCACTGTCATTAGGGTTAGGGCCTTGTCCTCAATATTAACTGAGGAATGACTGAAGTCAGCTAGAGTGCAACCACAATAGCACGCGTTCCACATTTCCAACAACATCCTTTATAGCCATTTGCCAAAACTACTCTGACACGCACTGCCTTCCAGATCAGCGGTGAAATCAGTCCTCAGAAAATGTCTGTACTAACCAAACATTATCTGTGGGTGATTATCTAGCCCCACTGCTGAGGTGGTGTGATCCAGTGCACAGAAGTGGCCCCGGGGAGCCCTCCCATTTCTCGAGAACTAATGTTTACAATCGTTTAGGGGCGTCAGTGGAAGGCATACAGGAGACACTAGCGTATGTTTGTCTCCGTTTTGAGGATTGTGGTTAAGCTGAAGCTCATCTGGCAACCTTATGGGCTGCTCATCCACTCTAAAGCCCCTGCCGTTCCTTCCTTTCCTGTCCTCTCCCGCTATCACACTTCTGCGGTTAAGTTTTTCTAGTGATTATTTAACCCTTCTCTTCCTCTTGTACTTTTATGACATCACTTTGTTTCTACGTCCAACCTTGTTGTTCACGTTTTACGCTCCCAACACTTCTCCTCAGCTTTGGTGATACCACTCATCGTATCAGCTGTCTCTAGTCATACATGTCATCCGCTGGTGTGTGCTGATGGCTGACTTTTATTGGGTCTTTCATGTGTGCATCATGTGTAGCAATGGCTGGAATGGGATGTACCCCGAGTAAATCAATGCGTCATATGTGTACAATCTGCTGAGTGCATAGGTTCACGAGCAGCTTTCGTGGATCGTCTTCTACCCCATCGCAGTCTACGTTTTCTTTCCAATTGGCCCCAGAGATCCACTGTAATGTATGTAGAGAAAACACTATAATATCAACATTGGTGGTATCTTTCTACCATACTGATTATACTCAAGGCCGACCATTTAACTGAGTTGCCCTTTGAGTAAAGTGTGATGCCGGACTGACGTAACAAGTTTAATGCTATAGACTGAGGTAATGGAATGACTCAGCTCAGATGTCACTTGCAGAAGAAATACATGAGTGTGAAGATTTTGAGCCTTTTATTCCAAATTGATATTTTTCCCGTTTGGAAAAAAAGTGACTCAGACTCATGCAAAATGACGGCTGGCATCACTGAGCGCAATAAGCAGAAAGTGCTGTCAGATGGTGATCTGAAATGAGTCCTACAGGCTTCCTGAAGTTATTTCAAATGAACGGAGCTTGGTCAGCCAAATGCAGGTTCATTTATTATATACTACGAAGGCAACTTAAAAACAGCATAGGAAAGTGAAGGAAACACAAGAAGGAAAACGTTGACATTGAATGAGTGCATTGTATAGTAAGGGTGGTGTGGTTGGGGAAGTGGGAAGGCATCTACATCTGTTTTTAACTTAACAGATTTGGACTCAGTTGGTAGAAAAAATACTTTTTTTATGGTAAGTTATCAATTTTAGCTCAAGTTTTCCTACTTTACCATCTTTAAAAAACGGGAAGTGTATTTCTGTTACCTTAATGCAACTCTAACGGCCCGTCTACACTACAGCGTCGACAGCGTCGAAAGCTCCAATCTGCCCATTCACTTTCAATGGGGTGACGTCACGTAGCCTCGCTTTTTCGCCGAACTGAATTGTGGGTAGCAGAGCGGTCCGTCTCAGGCGTCTCCGGCGACAGAAGTTGAACAATGTTCAACTTCTGACGCCGGAGACGCCGGAGTAGCCAGCGCCAGCCAATCAAATCCCGTTTCCCAAAATCTGACAGCTGAAGCCGTAGCCAATCAAACCGCGTCTAAGCTGGGAGAGATATCCCGCCGTTCATTTCTATATTTAAAAAAAAGTCGGAGGAGAAACTAACTATCGCCGTAGCAATCACCCGGTTTTGTATGACCAGACCCTCTTCACCTACCGGGATACAAACCGGAGGAACCAGGCATGGAGGGAGGTGGCAGAGACAGTGGGTGAAACTGGTAGGTTTTCGCCTGTTTGGGGAGTTTATATATATATTGCTCCCATACAATCCCCGGGGGTTTTTGCTTTGTATGTCGGGGGCGGGAGATTCATGTGATTGGTTGTTGGCCGTGTTGCTTGAATAAAATCCCCAAGCTCCAGACACGCCCAGCTCCAAGCTTTTTTTGAAGCTGTAGTGTGGACGCTCCGTTACCTAAACGTAAGTTATAACTCAAAATCAAGAAATGCAACTGTCACATACAGGTGCAAATGTTTGGCTAGTCCATATTTTTGCCATAGAGTCTAATTTATGGTTAGAGAATAATATGTATGTAAGTTGTGTGCTCAAATAATGGGTTGGGTGTAGAGCAGTCCCCTTAAAAACACTGATTTGCATCATGAAATCTGCAGATAAACAATACATGTTTTGTGAAATGTCACTTGTATACATTGCTTATGAATGCTTTTATAATTTTTTTTCCAGAAAATACACAATATGAATAACAGCCATTGTTCAATATTGCCTAAAAAGCACATCATTGTCATCATACAGTATATGTTGGGTAGAGATCATATGCATTAGGCATTATAAAGACAGCTTCTGCTGACTATTTTCTATCAGAAGACTTTTTATCTTTCATGTAATAGTTTTTAGTCATACCTTGCATCACCTTTCTGATTGCAATGGCTTTCATTTGTCCAGTTCAACAACATTGTCAAAGTTCCTTCGTCAATGTGGAGTAATTGACTTGTATGAATCGGGTTTGACTGATCTGACTGATCTGAGTGATGATGAATCCTTTTCAAAAGAAGAAGATCAAATGTTTGCATGTCCCATTAAGTCACAAAGACACTACAGTTGCTCTTAAGTCTTTCCAGAAATTAAGAACCCTCGCCAGAACATGTGAACGCCAGTTTGGTATTCTTGTCAAATGGAGAGGCCAAAGGAAAGTGCCTTTGATGAAGTTTAGGTCCAAAGAAACAAAAATGCTAATGCTAATTACTATGTTTGATCTCACTGCAGGACTTGGTAAACACTGTTAACACCAGCAGCAGGTAACACACACACACACACACACACACACACACACACACACACACACACACACACACACACACACACACACACACACACACACACACACTCAAGAGAAAACACAGCTGAGGAGGAAATGACATCCTGGAGTTGTAGCTGGACCAGTGTGTTTATTTTCCTCCCATGGTGCACTAGGGCCAAGCTGCTTAACGCAAGGCTGTGTGTGTGTGTGTGTGTGTGTGTGTGTGTGTGTGTGTGTGTGTGTGTGTGTGTGTGTGTGTGTGTGTGTGTGTGTGTGTGTGTGTGTGTGTGTGTGTGTGTGTGTGTGTGTGTGTGTAATTGTTTGCAGCTATGGGTGTTTGTTGTATTATTATTATCCTAATGGATAGGCAATATGAGTGTATGCTTTTTAAATCTTTTTTGCACTGATTCAAAGAGATAATCAAAGGTGTTGCTATTTCGTCATTAAAAAGTAGCATTTGGCAAAGCTCATAGTACAAGTGCTGAAGCTACAACTATTGAACTAAAAAGAGCAGAGAGTGAGCTCAGGGCCTGAGCGTTGGATAAACGTTCGGTTTTCCCCGCTGCCTCCGCCTGTGTCTGGATTATGAAGCGCAGATATACAGCACTTCAGAGTGGGCCAATTAACAGCCCCAGCAGCGGCCGCCACACAGGAGGGCCCCTCATAAAGACTCACCCTATGGTGTAAGCCCTGCCACTTCCAAGTGCTTTATCCGGGGCCGAGCCCATACACACAGCTGTTAAACTGGCAGGTTTTAAGCAGCCCCAGTATCGCCGACAGGCCCAGGAGTTCATAAAGATTTTCTCAGCAAGTGCCGTCTCAAGGAAAGAGTAAGATGAGAGGACGGAGAGGGAGGCTGAGCATAAGGCTGGGCAATCAAGGGGCAGAGACCTTGCTCAGAGACAAGATAGAGCCACCCGACTTCCTGCCTTCATCCCTCTCTCTGTCCCTCTATCTCTCCATCTTTCTTTCCTTCCTTGACTGCACTCTTCCCCCTATTTTTTTTTTTCACATGAAGAACCAGGGATTGAAATGGTGGGCAAGCCAACAACAGGCAGGGGGTGGCCTGCTGAAGACTTGAAAGTTGGGATAACTCCAATCGTCCAAGCTACTGCCACGCCTGCCACATACCAACTGCTGGCATTTGAACCGCTTTGATACATATTTTAACGGCCGCAGTGCATCAGAAACCGCACTAATCTTAGATAAAGGTGAAACACCGTCTACCGTTTCTTTTCCCTGCATTGGCCCAGCGGCACATGCTGCAAATTACTGGGATGGAAGGACAAACAGGCTGTGCGTGGACTGGCAGGCTTGTGACATTTTGAAAACGGGCAAATATATACCCATTGGCCAATGTTAACAGATTAAGCCAATGCACAAGTGCACAATATGCGAAAGCGGGTTATTGCTTTATTTTTTCCATGGCAGGAAATAAAAAAATAACTTTTCAACAAGGTCCAACTTGTAACCTGCCAATCCATGAAAAGCCACAGTCTTTAATTAAAACGTTTAGCATTTTAAAACAAGATATAATCACATAAACCAATGATCTAACTTGCACATATTTTACATATTCTATCAGTAATTTTGACAGAGAGACACACTTAGCTCAAGAAAGAGCCCAGTGTCCTCTGCTGTTGTGACAGCGGAGTGATGTGGGCTGCAAGCTAACTGAATTGCACGCTAGATATTGCCACGCCAAATCCTGTGAGTGTGTGTTATGTAAACGGCTGCACGCACACTGCATATGCATGTATGCACCGATGTCCAAACAGCTCCATAATATGCATGTTTGTGATTGTATATACAGTGTGTGCATATCTAAATAACAACGAGCATTTGTGCACTAGTAGCTTGGGATCCGCTGCCATTGGTCCTGCAGACTGAAGCAGAGATAAAGCAGTAGAAGCTGACCACATGCGAGTCAGTATTGGCCACAGATGTGCCCAGACAGATCACAGAGAAAACGTGATGGCATTTCCTCAAGATGTGGATGTGTATTTTTAAACTTTGATGTGAACGTGATTTGCCATGAAAAAATGCTTTGTTCGCGTGATTCACATGGTCTCAATAACAGAGCTCATACATATTGTATGCCCAACCAGAAGTTTTTTCTGTGTTTCAGTAATAGTGTATGTTGATCTCAGGACATTTAGCTGCATGCAGAATGAGCTTTCTGGTAATGAAGAATGGTGCACGTCGTTGAATATTACTTTGACGACAGGGATACAAGCATAGCACGTTATTGGCTGAGACAGTCGGTATTACAGCTACAACAACACTTTGTGATAGTCTTCATTTTGAGGTCATCAGAATCAGAATACCTTTATTAGTCCCACGGAGGGGAAATGTGCGTAGTTACAGCAGGAAAAAGAGCCACAGACAGCTTAATGTTACATAATGTTAAATATGTGACATGCATTTAAAAAAAGTACTAAGTTATGATATAATTAAAATATATATATATATATATATAATAGAAAATAAAAAGTTACATAATTTAAAAAAATACACATCCTGTAACAGTTCTTAGGATTTAGCAGCCAGGTATTACACAGTTATTAACGGCATCTATATATATTGCACATCTAGCACGAGGTCCTGTATGGCCACAGGTCCTTTGTGCTGATTCTTCTTTGAATATATATTAGCCAACAGTTAAAAGACATGATGTGATTTCATAATATGTGATCAAACAAATGTTAACATCTAAAGGCTGTCATACATATGCATCATATAAAGTCTGTTTTGTCGGCAGCCAAACAACATTTGCTCTATAAAATAGTTTTTCCCCCATTCAACACTATTTTGTTATCCATGTTCACTGTATCTGAAGTGTCAGTTATCTTGTGCCAAAACTGTAGCCTACTGTTTCTTATTCATAAGGTTGCCTGTGTACAATAAATGTATCTATTACTGAAATGCAGCTTTGAAATACGTTCTCAGACTTGTTACTTAAGTAAAAGTAGTACAAATAAATTGTAAAAGTACACACGTTAAAAAAACGACTTTTGTGAAAGAAGTTCGGAACATATGTTGTGGTATCAAACGATATTCAACGTACTTAAAGTAAAAGTATTTGTGTGGGTAATGACCCATTTTAGAATCCTATATATAACTATAAATACTTGAATTACTTTTATATCATAGTTTATTTATACTGTGCACGAGGTAATAATCAGAATAAATAAAGTAACTGCAACTTTCAAATAAATGTAGTGGAGTGAAAAGTACAATATGTATCTCGGGTCAAATTGACCCGATTTCCATTTTCAATGAATACAAAAAAATATAAGGATATTTTCGTTCAACCTGAAACTCAATGGCCGGGGCTTATTTATTGTGAAGGACATGTGGAATTGTTTTTATTTTTTTCCACTTATAAAAAAATGCCCACCCGCATGTATGTCCTTCATAAGAGGTTCGGGTCAATCTGACCCGGATACAATACCAGGACAGACAGACAGAGAAAAACACACAGAAACACACAAACTAAAGACACACACACACACACACACACACACACACACACACACACACACACACACACACACACACACACACACAATTGTATGCATAGAGAAGCAGTTTGATCCTGTTTTCCCTTGATCTTTACTCTTTGTAGTGTGTACACAAAACTATCCTAGAACGTTATAAACATTTTAGATCTTCCAGAAATGTATAAACATTTTACATTTTCTCGCACTGTCCCCCTCGCACCTGCATGCCGGAGGAGGGACTAAACAGAGACATAACCTCACATTACAGTGTAGTGCAGAACTACAATTATCTACCAGCAAAATGGCCAAAATGTATTCTGCTCAGAGCCTTGGAGCTAATAATGGATGAGAGTGAGTGGAATGCATTAGAAGAACACGGTGAAGTGGGACAGGAAGACATTTCTGAAGATGAGGATAATGTGGAGGTAAACTCAGAATTTGACAGCAAATTGGAAGATGAACTTGACTCAGAGCCAGCTGCTGGAAGAGCCCCACAGCCAGCCGCTGAAGGACCCCCACAGCCAGCCGCAAGAAGACCCCCACAGTCAGCTTCTGGAAGACCCCCACAGCCAGCTTGTGAGGTCTGTGGACCCTCAAAGGACTCCAAGACACAGACTACATGCAACAACTGCAAGTACGTCTGTGCTATACACACGAAGAAGTTCTGTCCATCATGTGTTTCCTAAACGGACTTGCCCATTGACTCACATGATGTTCTGCAGCGTCACTTCATCAATATATGTTTCGGATATACTGTATTTTATGAATAGTGAGTGTTAATTGTTTTTATTTGCTTTGTGTTTATATCTGGTTCTTGTGTTCCAATTGCAGCTAAATTGCTTTGATTATTATATGACAGATTAAAAATAATAAACATTATTGAAAAACATTTTCATTTACATTTGTCCTAGAAAAGCATGAGCAAAATGTAAACCTAGTTTTTATTACAGTGTATTTTTTTTTAACATAAATTACATTTTTATCACAAAAAACGATGGACACTTCCATTGTTAAATTTGATCTAGCAAAGAGTATTTTCAAAAAGTAATCATATATTTCATTTATATTGTTAGGGAATGAGTTAAAGACAATATATATATATATATATATATAAGGAATTGTGCATGTTGAATTTAGTTCTGTATTTTTTTTAAACCCTGAAATATGTCCCGGGTCAATTTGACCCGAGCATTACCAAAGGGTGCGAAATGTGAACATAACAGAAGGGTTAAGTAGTGGAATAGTATGAAGTAGCATGAAATGGAAATGAGTAGCTCAAAATCGACATTACAGTTCTTCAGTAAATGTACTTCATTTCAATCCACTCTGGTGCTGTAAATGGTTCTCAAAAGAAATCACTGACTGAATGTTTTACACAATATAATACATGACATACATGAACACCAGCCCAGTGCCTGTTATGGCAGATCGCTCTGAAGTTAATATTTGACATAATCCTCTGTTGAAACTCCTGGCATTCTGCGCCATGTGTCTTGGCTAACATTACACGGGGTGCTGTACGGGGGAACGGCAGGCGTGAAGAAAGAGCCTCCGGTTCAAGTAGAGGGGAAAAGTATCACTGCAAGGTAGCCTGGCTGTTGACCGGCCTGTTCTGTTTAGTACGGCTTTTGCGTGTGTGTGAAGTGATAGTTCCAACACATTGTGTTCTTGTTCTGCTCTTCTTCAGTTTCAGCTTTGGCAGGTGACCCGGCATTGGATGTACTGTACTGTACTGTACTGTACACCAGGTGACAGCTTCTGACATTGTAATCGTCTTCTATGGGCGAGGGGATGGAGGGTGTAATACATCTTATGTTTCCTTTCTGTAGAAATTATTGATAACTAGAGCTGAGGGGTGGTGTTGGTATCACTAACCTGTTCTGAACAAGTCTTGATTGACAATGGTGATTTAGGTTTATGAATGAATAGTTGAACTAAAGGTACATATATCCGTGAAATGACTGATATAGAATATCATTTTTAATGATCAACTGATGGCATTTCATTAAACACCTTTACATCTGAATTCTGTTCTTCCAAATGTAACCATCAAAACATACGTCTGTAGATGTATTTAAGACAAAGCTATTTGTTTTTAACATACATCATGAGATGTTTTTTTAACTATTGGAATACAAATAAAAATACAGTATATGGAAGACAAAAGTACAGTAAGTTCTTTGAAAAGTAAAAACAAAGTGAAATAAAAGCTTCATAATTAAACCAAATGACACACAATTTACTTTTTGATTAAATCAGTGTTCAAAATAAAAGCACTGGATTTATATGTGCTTTTGTTTTTCTCCATACTTTTTAGAATAAATGTAAAAAGTGAACTAAATATTTGAAAACTGGACGACTCCGCAAATAGTCAGACTTACTGGATATTTTTCAACAGAGTGAACAGAAAGAAAGCAAAAGAAACACGGGTCGACAGCATGAGTTGGACAGGGAGAGGAGATATTTCATATTAGCAAACACGGAGATGGTGAGTTGCATTTGATATCACCTTCTGTAGCGCACATGCGGAGCGAGTGTTCAGAGAGAGGGAGGGAGAGAGACGCATCCTCTACTAAATGGAAATTCCTCTGCTTCTTCCACAGCTGCAGTATGACACTTCAGATGGCCGTGCTTCCCTTTGTACAGCCCCCTGGAATTAGCCCAAACCACAATGGCATCACATCAGAAAAGACGGCAGGAAAATCTGATTTTATTATCTATCGCTGTGGAAATATCTGTGCAGGGAGGAAGAGAGGGCACGAGGCCCTTGGCTTTCCCTGCCATGTCAATCTGTCTTTTATTATTGAAAACACACAAAACGGTCTTCAAATAAATATCAGCTAAAACACTGTTATGATACCTGCGTGTGGAGATGGCTAGGCCCATGTAAACATGTTTACCCTTATACCTATTGCTCTTATTTTCAAGGCAATAATAACTCTAATTTTCTATAGTTTCCAGTCATAAACAGGTATATGTATGACAGGTTAAGCTTATTTTGCTGCAGAGAAATTGGTGGAACACTATCATGTCAAACTGAACCAATGATACATGAGGACTGGGAAACATTGTTCAGCTACTGCAATACAGACCCTCAGCTACTGAAGAAAAGTTGAAATCAAATGTTGTCTGGGGAGGGGATTCCCTTCAAAGAGATCTCAACAACAGTGCTGTCTGTCTAATTTACGTTGTTAAGCACATGCCAAATGTAAAAACCCCAATTTTGAGGAGTGTATAATTACAGGGAGAGAATGAATGACTATAAATACCCCCCTCATTACTAGTCCCTCCTGAAGAACATGATCCATACTGAAGGATAATTAAGGAAAAATATTTCTGATCCTCTAACAGGCTGTACCAGGAATGTGTGCACGCGTATACTCGTGCTTCCACCGTGCATGGGTTTGTGTGTGATAGAGATAGAGTGTGTGTGGGTGAGGGAGGGGGGAATCACAAGGCATGCTCCCCTAAATATAGTTATGTTCTGGTGGTGCTGCTATACGGATACTTCAGGAGAACTCAAGACAGTCCTGCTTTAATTGGTTTGTGGAGTCATTAATGGAACAGAAACACAACTTCAGTACAAGTGTGTGTGTTCTAAATAGAGTGATATGTGTGTATATTGGACCCTGTCTGTGCCCTTTAAACAACAACAGACAATAGGAAGTAACTTTGATCAACAAACATGTAGCAAACAAGGAGATAATAATGAACCTCCATGTTCAGCCGAGGTCTCTCAAAATAGACCATTTCAACTAGGATATATCAGATTTGAGGATGATATTTCTAGATTAGGCCAGCTAATTAGTGCCCCAATATTTGGCAAGGCGCATTGAAGGAGATCCAAATAAACATATTGTCCTCATCGCAGAGGAGTGAAAGAGGTTTCCTGTGTTCTTCACTCAGAGTCAGAAAGAATGTTCAACTGAGCCGGAGAAAACTTTACTCGCCTGCTCTCGCTGCCTTGCTTTGTTATCTCTTCCACTCTTTCTTGCCCGATCAAAATGCTAGAATGTCGCTTTGAGTGGCCAAATGAAAGAAAACCAAGCAAACATGAGCGAGAGAGCGTGTTTATATTGAGTGTATCTTTAAGCAGGCCAGGTTTTAGTGTCAGCGGGGGCTTGCATGGGTTGTTGAGTTGTTGTGAGTTGCTGCTGAACCGGCGGCGAGTCAGCCAGCCAGCCAGTTGTCAGGCAAGTACCAGTTCCTTGTTTCTATTTGTGTTTGAGTGTAGCCGTGCCGAGTGCCTCCCTCCCTCCGTTTTCCCTTTTCCTACCGAATCCTCCAACCTCTTCCTGTGGCAATAACCGTGTCTTACAGCAGCCTGCAATGAAAAGCCTGTGACCGAGGCATCCGTCCCTTTCACTGCCATTGTGTCTCTGAAACAAGGAGCATGAGCAAAGTAGTCAGCTAAACATGGTGTAGCAGGGTCGATGTGGCCCCGCTGTGGCTGTGGCTGCCGGGGCTCCACTGACTTGTTGTTGCTTGTTGTTGTGTAGGTCCCAGCTGGGGCCAGGGCCCCGGGATGGCTTTTGTGTCACGGTGCGACCAGTGCTGCACTCATGAAACTAGATAAATGGATTAGAGGGGCGCAGATATGGGCGGGCATCTTTGAGAAAAGACAACACACACACACACACACCCACACACACCCACACACACACACACACACACACACACACACACACACACACACAAACAAACTGTCACAGTGCACAATTCACCACTAAAATGAATGGATTGCCACAGTGTGACATGTCTCAGTTGCAGGGGGAGATGGTCCTTGTTCCCCAACAAAAGACGGTGGTATTATGGGGGGCCACAGCCTGCGACAGAATGCTAAATTGTTTTAGGGTCAACAACTTATTGTATTTGCATGAGCCACAATTTACATATCTCCCAAGTTTGTTTCAGATAAAAATACTAGAACATCCTCTCGCTTTTGAAAGAATTACAGCCATTTAAAAATGTCCTGGATGTACTTGAGATTCTATTATTTAAATATTAAAATAAAATCAATACAAACGTAAATACAAGTATTCAGTCTACTAATGGATTAATGATTTAATTTATGGTAATTATTCATTTTAATTATCATATCACTTTAACCATTATATTGCAATTAGCATAATACAAGCATTGTTTCCTGTGTGGAACCATGGACACAGTTTTTTAAAACCAGATCATATTATGTATTTAAATCTGTAATCCCACAGAGCATTATTCTTTAGCTCTATATTTACATTTAATTCATTTATCTCCTCTTCTTCTTTATTTTTCTTTATTATTTTTTTATTTCATGGTCTTTATTTTCTTTGCTTCCCCTGCATCGTGGCCCAGGGCGCGCGGGGAAGAAATGGCTGGAAGTGACAGCCTAATTATCAGCTCCAACTCCGCTCATTACCCATTAGACAATCCACTGTACATACACTTACTAAATGAATAATTTTGTATATATTATGGAAACACAATATTATGGCCCGCAGCTAACGCCTTTGCGCTAACCTCACGCTGTTTCAGTACAAAAGAAATAAATGGGACACCGAGAGGTTATTTAATTTTAGCCCCAAAAGCAGCTCATGAGAGGATGTCATCTCATGTGCAAATGGTGCGAGGGGGGAGAGAGGGAGGGATGGGGAATATGAAATGTACACACCTGCCTTTTTCCTCCGCAATATTAGAATCATTATTGCCAAAGCACGTGTTGTAGCATAAGTGATATTGTCGTCGGTTCGCATGGCTTAATATTATTCTAATTTCCATCAACCGATATCTAATGACGTGGGCGGGGACACTATTTATCTCTTCACACTGTAGCCTAATATTCTATACCAATTGAGTTAGTGCTACAAAATGGTGAATGTTATATTCAGACTGACATATCAAACGTCCTTATGTTATTACAGTAAGAACATTTCTGGTTTTGCTGTTACTAAAATCCTATTTAGCATATTATAATGTATTTGTGCTGAGAGTTAAGTTGTGTAAATGTGGTTATAAAAGCGGAATGACCCTGCTCCTTTTAACAAAACCCTCAGTGTGACCTTTGTTAATTTTTCCTCCACTGCGTGACTGTTTAGCGAATGGTTATTTAAGTGACACAGATTTATGCGCAGAATGTCCCCCACTGCCTCACAGAAAAGGTCTAGTCAACGTTTACCAAGCATTAAAAAAGCGTAAAATAAATCACAGCTGCCAGATAGTGCAATGTTTTAGAGTTGAGAAGTGATGTGTTATATTTACATTTGGAATCATTGCGGGACTTTTAAAAGTGCAACCGCAAACAGCGAGTGATTTTTTTTTCTGATTCCGATTTAAAAAATACAGATGATGATGATGTCCCCTAACGAAAAATGCATTTATTACATCATTTAATTGTAACTAAGTATCATAATATTCCCATAAATAAAGTGATTTATTCTTTGGTATTTATATTCATTCATAATTTTTGATGGCACACTTTAGTACATGCTTCAAACTGTAAAGAATACTGCATTTTGTGTGATAATAGGCTGCTGTTTGAGTTCAAGTATTTCCATGAGATTTATAGCTTTTTTTAGGGAAAAAGCAGTTTCAAGCTTAAGCAATATAACAGTCACCTATAGAGGTCGCTGTGATATTGCAAAACAGATGTGCATAAGTCACTCCACAGGTTTAGGCCACTCCAATAATTCACCCTCTGGAACAGCTCACTTCGCAGCTTACTGTCACAAAGGAGCTCTAACTCAAACAAGAGCATTTTATGCTGTAGTTATTTTAGTTGTTGTATCATTATTATTTAATATTTAGTTTATTTGTTTTAATTGCAAAACAGTTACATTTTAAATACTTAAAACATGTTTTGTTTGTTTATATAATGATCGTGGGAGCTCCTGCACATGAATAGAACACGAAAAATATCCACATCATTTCCCATCACAACTAATTATAGCTCTTTTCCCTTATTATGTTTAGACCCCATTAGGCTGTTGTGTTAAATCAATATTTGCTTTTGGTCACCGATTGAGAGAAGCTGCTTTTATAGGCTAATGATCACTATCAGCCTCGGGACAGACAGGACCCCAACACTCTGACCCTGCTCCACAACGCCGACCATGTCAGGCCCCTCCTCCCCCCAAAACGAAAAATATTAATAATTTATCTTCGAATCGACTTCTCTCTCTGACATATTAGATTTTAACCATTTGATTTTGTTTGGACTGGGCGTTCCCATATTATTACTTAATGACCTTCCCAGCTGCTCCTGTCCATTTTCTGTCACCAGCAACCATCTGGACACTTATTAGCACCTCAATGCATCCACGCTGCTTTCCTCCCAACTTGAATAAAATTAAGCCCGGTTGCAGACTGCCAATATCATTTTCCCTTTCCCACCCTTTTCGAAATAAAATTGGTAGTAGGCCAACGTTTTCTTTGATAATAGTAATAATAATAATCATACCAATACAAATAATACCATGTAGCAAATAAATATAGGCTGAGGATACACGTGGGCTTTCTCTATAATTTCATTTAGTTTATTAGGCAAAATATACGATCTGGACAAATTCCTTCAACGCTTCCTATTTACAAATTTAAATCACTTGGTATTTACATTAAAGGAAGGACACCAAAAACACAAGATAGAGACAAAAATAATAATAATAATTATAATAATAATAATAAAGTAAAAAGCCTACCAAAATGTCCCAGCCTGCCTTTGCAAAGTGGAGAGAGAGTAACATTATAGGCGCGAGTATAGGCTACACAACAATAGAGGAAGTAATCCATCCATCCACAGGATATTACCAAATTACGCCATTTGTTCTGTACCGACTGAATGCTACGCTGTATTATTATTTCTCAGTGTCCTTTTCAGGGAGTGTAAAGTCTTTTTTCTATTTTTCTTTTCCTTTTTTTTCAAGCAAAGAAAACACAATGTCTTGATCAAGCCGAGGAGAGAGCAGTGAGGACTCGTTGCGTGGCGTCTTGTGGACTCCTGGCGCTGGAAGGCAGAGAGGATCTGGATAAAGAATAATACAGAAAAGTAGATAAATACCCCCGCCGTGTTTGGACAGCAGGTTTCAATATGCATCTCAATTGTATGGCTGAACAGCTTTGATTTTAAACAGACTGCAGTCCCCCTCTCCAATGCCTTACTTGTTGTATACTACTACTACTACTACTACTAATAATAATAATAATAATAATAATAATAATAATAATAATAATAATAAAATACATCAGAATATTTTTCTTACAACTCGAAAAAATGTGAGCGTGCAGAAAAAAAGATCCTCTTTATGCTACCATTATCAACATTCATAATTCTCTTTACTATTTGTATATGACTGATCTATATGAATGTTGCATATAGTGGGTATTTTGTAATACTCGAAAAAGAGGTAAACTTTTTTCCCATTTCGGTAAGAGCTCTCCCCTGGGCTCCGGGGCTCCCAGGGGTCTTTAGGGAAAGCACACAGCCCAGACAGAGCCCGTTTTACTCGGTGACTTGATAAGTAGCCACACTCTCCCCAGAGGGGAGGAATTAAAGGGGGTGTGGGATGGGAGTCAAGACCCCTGTCACCCGCAAAACAAACTGTATTCTATTTATTTTAGTTGTATTTATTCTTTAGTGTTATCATAATTATTTGTCCAATATAACATAACAACTGCCAACTGCCATAACAATTTGGTTTCAATACTGAAATTCGTAAATCAATTTGTATTCCATAATTTCCATGATCCTGGTCCTTCCATTACTTACATGCTTATTTTAATTTGAATACCATAATACAGTGCCAGAAAAAACATCTACATCTGTTCATAACCTTATGTTAAATTATACATTTTGAAATTGCATTTATAAACCTAAGGCTGCTGATTTTATAATTATTCCCTTGTTTTTCCTTTTGTCGTTTGAATCTTTCCAACGTTAAAAATAAAAAGTAAAAACTTTTCTTACCTGTCATGGATGGGTCGAAAGGAAGACTTCAGGATCTGTGTTGGAGGTGAAACAGACCTTCCACCATTTTCATGCTCTAAAGGACACATAAAACATACTTATCAATACTGGTATAACTGGATACATTATAATTATTTAATTACATTTTATTATGCATGATGCCAATATTTAGGCCCATGAACATGTCTGATAACAAAAACTGGAACCACTATTGTTGCGTTAATTTACTACAACTTAAACATTGTTAGGTGTATATAACGCCTATTCACGCCTGCAAGTTTATATAATTATACACAAATAGAAGATGCACCATAAACGTAATACACCTATTGGCTTTTATATAAAATGTATAGCACTCATTCTGACATTCATGCACGTGCTTGGAGCCTGTGATCCTACCTATGTGTTTGGGACTGTGCGTCTCTGCTCGTGCCTTGCTGTCATTGCTGAGTGCTGCTGCAGCTGCTACCGGCGACACCACTACTGATGTCGGGCTGCTGCTGCTGCTGGGCCTGCAAGTGGTGGTTGTGGTGGTGATGGTGCTGGTTTACTCCCAGAAACGACCTCACATTGAGCAGGGAGTTCTGGCCCAGGAAAGCGCCATTCGTCCAGTTGTGGAACTTTCCAATCTGGCAGGTGTACAGTCCATGACTGGGGAGGAAGGCAGGGTGGGTCTGTATCTGGTGGTGGGCCGCAGATGGGTGAGTTGTGGCAGCGGGGCCACACGGGGACGTGGGTTTCTGAGAAGAACTATCAGGACTAGTGGCTGTTTCTGCTAAAGACCATATTTTGGGTTTATTGTTAGAGGGGAGAGGAAAGCTCCCGGGTCTATCCGGGGACAAAACTCTTGTGGTGTTGTTGTTGCCGTCCGAATTCTCCTTACTCCCTGGGTGAACTGAAAGTGGAATCTTAGATTTTTCAAAAGCCTCATGGGCCTGCAGGGCAAAGGCCCGTCTTTTCTCCAAGCTGTCCAAGTCTCCCCCGGCACCGAGTCCGCCCCTGTGGTCCCTGCTGCCCTCCGTTGATTTATCATCATCATCCTCGTTGCTCTGATCCCCGTCGTTGTCGTCGATTTTGTCTATGTCTATGCTCTCCAAATCAATCTCCTCCTCGTCTTCGTTCTTCTCCGCTTCGTCCCCACTACCGAACAAGTTACCGTCCTCGCCGTCCTCTTTGCTCCTGCTTCCCCACGTCACCTTGTTCTCCTTCTTGAGCCTCCTCCGTGCGTTGGCGAACCATGTGGAGACCTGCGTCAGCGTCATTTTGGTGATGATGGCCAGCATGATTTTCTCCCCCTTGGTGGGGTACGGGTTCTTCCGGTGCTCGTTGAGCCAGGCCTTCAGGGTGCTGGTGCTCTCCCGGGTTGCATTCTTGGGCCTGGCCGGATCACCGTACTGAAACTGGCCATAAGGGTAGAAGGCCGGAGATGTGTGGGCTGCGAAGCTGCCAGGATGGACGCCTGGATTATCCTTGAGCTCGTATTGGGATCCCTTGAAAAAAAAAAAATACACAACATTTTATAAAAGTCAAACATTTAAAATGCATGGTAAGTTTGCTAAAAGTGTTAGTATTATTAAACTGTACGCATTAATGCATTTCAGCCATTGTTTATGTCTGCAACTCAAACAAGTGAAATGACTGTGTTTATAAAAAAAAGTTGCAATTGCACCTGACACCACAAATAAGCTTCTCAATTTGCGAAATATCCCATGCTGGGACTGCGCCACCTGCGTCTTCACAAATACTCCCTCAAATGCACAGACCTTTTATTAGCAAACATGTTCCAAACATGTCTGTCTTAAAAAAACGGAACAAATACAGTCAACAGGACGAGAGAAAATTCGGTTCATCATTGTGAACACACAGATGGCGTGCAAACTGCCAGCTTTCATGTTTACCAGCCAAACTCCCCTCCACACTCCTAAAGCATGTCAAAGTACTTTCAAGGCCTAAGTGAAGTTTTCTCAGCATGCCACACTTCCACTGGCGCAGTTATATTTGCTTTGGGTACAGCACTCAACATATCGATCAGAAGGAAATAGATTGTTGGGATAATAGCTCTTGTTTTGAAGCTTTGGAGCAAACATATTTACTATCACATTAACAAAGTGAACAACGTTTTTTTGTAATGGCCAGGTGCATTTTAGGGAAATACATGTCTGACTATTCTTGAGACACAGTAATCCATGTGGAATTCAGCCATGACAGGAGTGTATAGGCTACTGTAGAAAAACAAAGCCTACACAATTGAAAGTTATTTCATATTTATAGCCTAAGCTTTTTGTTTTATGGGGGAGATTATTTCTAACGATCTGATAACAAATAATATGGCTGGGGTAAGAAAAGTACACACTTTCTCTTAACTTTTCGTTAACACAGATCTATTGCACGTCTTTTTTCTTCCGTAAAATGTATTTAAACTTTGCAATCGATTTTTTTTAACAGTTAGATAACAACTGTCAGGGTGACAGGGGTAAATTCAACCCTGTGTTTACTTGTTTGCATTTACGTTAAAATAAATAACTTCGAGTCAGATCTTTGTTTTTTTGTTTTTGCTTGTAGCCGCAGCTCAAACTTTTTACATTTGTAACTTTGCCAAACAAGGCACTGAACTAGGAACATTTAGTAAAATGGGGACACATTTTAGCAATCGATATTTTTTATAAACAAACATAGGCCTACTAGAATCGATTATCCCTTCATTTTTGAATTATTTCTTTTTAGGTTAACCAGCCTTTTGTTGGCTGTTGTTTTTCACAGACAGCGGTTATCCTCAAGCATAAACAATCGTTCTTGTCACTCCAACCCGTAACCAGAAACGAAAAACAATAATAATTCTTACCATTTGTGAGAAAAGAGCCAAGTCCGCGCTGGTGTAAGGTAAGAAAGCGCTGTAGTTGTGTGCGTACGGGTTAGCGTACATGCCTAACACCGAGTTGACCGCTGCTGCGGTGGCGGACGGACTTCCCCCGAGTTCGGTGCTCCCTCCCCGGGACGAAGACGTAAGCACTCCCGGTCTCTCGCTCGCGTAAACCGCCTGGGAGGCACTCAAGTACTGCGGGTAGCCTAGCTGGGGGAAAGACATCTCCTCCGCCGAATTGTCTCACGGCTGTATTGTCCGACAGAACGGTGCGTAAAAAAGTGTGCGAGAGAAAAAAAAGAAAAAAGGAAGCCGGAGGAGTGCAGGGAAAGTGTTTAAGCCAAAGCCACAGCTACTACAGACATACGGCGGTATGCAGTCAAAACAACCCGCTCTTAAATCTCTGCTTCCTCTCTTTTCTCGCGCAAAGTCCGCTGGATGTGATCTGATCAACAATTGCGCTCCGACTGACGCGCCTGGCCCTGAGGTCTCCAGGCTGATCTCTCAGATACAATTTGAAGTTGATGCTTTGATTGGCATCCCCTACTTGAGCCTGCAAGCTCCTCCTCGTTTGGAGCAATGTGGATAATGTGAATATAGAGTGAGCACATTGGCTGGGGCCTCTCTCTCTATCTATCTCTCTACCTCTCCATCTCTCTCCCATTTCTCTCTCTCTCTGTGTCTCTGACTCTCTCTCTCCCTCCGTGTTTGGACTTATTGTATGTTAAATGTTCAAGCATTAGAGTCCATTCACCGAAGGCTTTGATTGTTGTATGACAACCTGTCTACACGATTTTACAGCTGTCCGACACAGGGGGAAGTAAACCCGTCAGAAGAAGGAACTTACTTTGAATAGATTTAAATTGTAATTAAAGAGGGAAAAAGCTTCTCCGCAGAGGAATTAGTAGCCTATCCGTGATCTGCTATCACGAGCTGCTGGTGCGTTTATTTAATTCACAGTGACTCATTTACTCTTAAAGTGTCTTCCTCTAACTTTTTTCTTCAACATTTTATCCATCTAATTTGTTCACATATATAGTTATTAAATCGACTTACTAGTTAAATTAAGTTTATTTTAATGAGGCATTGTTAAAAAAAACATTTTAATACAATTTCCAAATAAATAAATGAATTACTATATTTCAGCCACTACATTGCGATGCGAGTCTAAAGATTAAAAAGCTAATTTCCAGACGCGTTTTTCCTCCAAAAGTCAAAGCAGTTCAGTAAAAACGATGCAAATCTCTCCATATGATTTATTAATTATGCATGTTTTTTATTTACTTCTGTTTTGCGTTTCTTTGATTTCTTCATAAAGGTTTAATCTGCCAAATTCCCCCTCTCTTTTTTCTCATCCTCTTTCCATCTGTGTGTGTGTGTGTGTGTGTGTGTGTGTGTGTGTGTGTGTGTGTGTGTGTGTGTGTGTGTGTGTGTGTGTGTGTGTGTGTGTGTGTGTGGATTTAAAGCAGATTGGTGTTGTCCTTTGTAACAACAGAGCCACTTCACGTTTCCTTGTTTTGAGTGAGAAGGAATGAGGAAAAGCCAGAGATGACTCAAACAGCGAGGCTGTAAAGTCACTGAAAGCGCCACAAATAATACCTTACATTTTGAACCCCACATTTCATTTAAACAACTTCCTCTCCTTTTTAACATATTATCCAAAAGTTGAAGAGTATTTAATCCGTAACCTGTTCACTAAAAAGTGAATGTGTTATTCCTTAAAAGCACGCATGTTATATATGGCTATTATAAAATAAGCTTTTGAAAGAATATAATTCCACAGAGTTCAATTTAAAAATAAATAAATATCTGATGCAGTGGCTTTTGGTCAGCTCCTTTTCAAACCTCTTATCCCTTTCCCAGCTCAGAAAAATAAAGGGTCGGTCTCTAACCTCGACTTTCCTATGCTGTGTGTCCACTCCTGACACCGCCATGTGGCTCACGAGAGGGGGCTGTTCATGTTTTAACACTTCTATTTTCATTTGATTCAATTCTTATATCAGCCACCTCCCGAGTCAACGGGCGGTATTCTGTAGATCTAGATTTAATGCCCTAACGACTGAAGCCCAAGAAGTCAGGAGATTTTGATCTGCACCAGATGGCTCCGAGTGGATATTGCCGAGCGCCGAGGATCTGTTAAAAATATCTGAGGGGCACTGATGGTAATCTGGGTAACACATCAGAAAGGAGGGGAGGAATGGCAATTGTGATAACCCGCTGGAAATGTGTGCAGGGGGCTAAATATGACGGGGGGTGGCCTGGATAAGGAGACTGAAAATCTTTCTAAATAGAAATGAAAGAGACATTAGAGAAAACGATCAATAGGTAAATAATCAATGGAGCTTATGACCTTTAGGCATATTTAAATTATTGAGTCTATTTAATAATAATATAATTATGATAATATTTAAAATATGTGATTGCAACTGTGGCTTTAATAATTTTTCTGAAGTTTACATTTTTTTAAAAATAGAAATGTGACTCTTAAAAAAACAAGGACACGTGTTGAGGGCAATAAACCATTACCGTTAACTGATTTATTGAGTCTTGCTAAACTCTCAGAGAGAGAGAGAGAGAGAGCGAGAGAGAGAGAGAGAGAGAGAGAGAGAGAGAGGGGGGGGGGTGGGGGGGAAAAGGGGGGCGGGGAAACTTTGGTCCGGATCCTCTCGTCGTCTATCCCTTTTTTGTTGAACTCGTTCACACAACGCGTTCACTTCCAAAGCATTTCCTCGAAACAGACAGCATTCACCATCTGGGTCCGTCGCTCTGTGATGAGCACGAGCGTTCACGCACACACATGCACACATATTCTAACTTAACGATTTTAAAAACACTCTTCCTTTGTAAAAAAAAAAAAGAGACAAATCCTCTGACTGCTCAGTGCTCATATTAGAGTGTTATCATGTACATCTACAGGAGGCTCTTCATAAGCTGCTCTGCCTTTAATGACCACATTCTAATAACGCACTCAGGTGGTGGATACCTTTCTTCTGTAGTTACTAGCATGTGTTCCACGTTTTACATGTCCTCTTACTTACTCGACCTTTACATTTTCATTGTATTGATACCTGCCCTCTGCAGGAAAAAAAACACAACCACGTGTTCATATTGTTTTTAGGCATGTGTATTTGATGAGTTTACACATAAAAGGACGAAGGAGGCCCGACCCTCTCTTATTTTCGCTCTCTAATGAATGGGAAGCTACAAACACAAATGAGTTGTCTATATTCTATTCAATACATACACCACGTTATCAATATTACACAGCACTTTCAGGTATGTTTAGGGAAAACATAACAATATGATACAGACAAGAAAAGTTACCATCATTATTTTCATAATTAATTTTTCATAATTAATTGTTTAAAAACAAATATGACAGCAGTGTTTTACAATCGGGGATTAGGTTTTATAATTTTTGTAAAAGTTTCGACAAGCTTTTCTTTACTCCAAAAGATGCATGCATGCATATGTAAACAAACCCAAAAGGCCTGTTTTGTAGCTAGTCTGTAATGTTATGATCTTTGTTCTACTAAAAGTTCTACTTTTAAAAATGTTCTTCACTTTTACATGCAGAATTTAATTTCAAAGGAATGCTTTGCCTTAGAACAAAAACTAACCTATAGATGTTAGTACAGGGCCATGTATTCTTATAGTTTAGCCTAATTCAGTTTATTTGAAATATGTACATCCCGGAACTCAGTCTTCTAGGATCTGGGCCAACACATAGGCCTGAATGGCTCCAATAGAAGTCAAAGAGAGTGAACCTGCATTACAATAACATCAGTTATGTTGACAGTTGGCTACCACCGCAGAGGTCAAGGGTGTCTCTGTGAACTAATAACTGTGGTGAAAGATACTCCTTTCCTGCCTCTGGGAGTGCCAAAGTTGAGGAAAGGTTAAGAATCCGCAGAATGTCCCTTTTGTGCTTTTCTTGCAGATTATCAAATTAAGTGTTGAAACCAAAACTCTTTCTCCCCCTGAAGAGAGGAGATTAGATGAATATCACTGATATCAATGGGCCATCACACGTGTTAGACCTCTTCCCTTTAACTCCACACACCAACGTGTACACTCACGCTCAGGGTTCCAAACGTACTCCCTGAACTGCGTCAGAGCGACTTGACTATTTAGCTGTGGGTTAGAGTCAGAGGACCACTGGTGTTACTGTGAGACATTTGATACACAGACAACTGCACCACACCTATAGGTAGGAAACTAGGAATTTCCTGGATAATAAAAGAGGTCTATTCTGAGTCTTAGAAGGTCAAGACGTTTGCACTTGACAGCTAAACACTTAGGGGAGTGGTGTTCCCTAGTATTGAGGTGACAAAGAGCTCATGGGCTCAAATTGTTGCTACATTTAAATGTGCTTTGCAGCAGTTTGTGTTGTACAGTGCAGTCTATTCAAACAGACATGTTAAATGTTTAATCATCCAACAGGTACGGGGTAATAAATCATTTGACTTTAGATGTTATTTATTGTAAAGAAATGGCAGGAAATCAATAAAAGATGATGTGAACATGAAAAGGCTTTTAATAGAAATACATTCAAATTTAATTTCCATTACAATATGTTTATGTCAGTGATCTGCCTTCAAATAAGTGTTTATACATCTCCTAACTTTTCCCTGTATTTAAAAGTCAAAAATCAAATGGATTTCTTGGCCTAAATTAATTACTCATTTCAAACTTGGCCACAAGACAACCATGTGCACGACATATTGTTAAACGCAAGTCATGAACTTAGAAGTAACTGCTGCTAAAGTACTGTTGCTCAAATAAACATGACATATTGGTTGTTTTTGATGCTTTGCTTGAATGCATCTTTAAGAAATACATTTGAATATACTACTCATTTGTTGGTTGAAGCATACTTTCACATAATGAAATCTTAAATTCCAAGTGTTAAGACTCAAGCAACACAAGATATTTGGTTATATTCTAAGAAAGATTGTTGTGCAGTTAAATGATAATACAGTTAGCATGTCTTGTGCTTCAAGTCACAGTTGTCTTTTTAAATATAAAACCAAGAACAGTAACTTCCCTTATCTTAACCAAGAGCCGTGAATGCCAGAACATAACTATAAAAAAAAGATCATGCTTGTATGAGCAGAATTTGTGGAACAAAAACAAACGAGTTGCCAGTGAACACTTTGCAGGTACATGCCGTGCCAACATAGTGACTTGGCAGATACGTTTATTAGACATGCATGCATTTAGCACGAAAACACATTTTCCGTGGAAATTAGAAGTGGATAAAAGCCGTTTCTTGGGGAAAGCTTTGGAAAAGGTCCAAGTAAAGGTGCATTTAAGGTAACTCACAGTCAGCAGAGTGCATTTCCCGGCACTGTAATTCCATACTGATGTGCTACTGCAGCAAGAACACTACAGAGCACCACTACTGCTGAAGATATACGAAATAAAAACAAGACCAAAGACTGAGCTCAGAGGGTGTTACCTCATCATGATTAAGTTTTATCATGATTTAGTAGATCATCCTAATCCTAAGTATCGCTTGCTGCCACGTTCAGGCAAAGTCATAGGGAAAACACAGCACTTCATTAGTGTTGACAAGTTTCTTTTAACTCTTTCTGGCTTCTAACTGCATACCATACAAAAGACAACAGCCAAGGATCTGACTTTTTTTCCTCCCCAAGGGCATTCTCAGGGGTGGGTAATGAACGGGTGGGCCCAGATTTTGATGTGGTTAGGGGCCAAGGGGAGAGAAATGTGAGAAGGGGTGTTAATTGTTTTGGCTATTTGCTGGGGAAACATATCAACATTAGATCTAATGGAGGTTAAAGACTCTCATTGCCATAGGGGCTGGAGCTAATGAATAGCTATAGCTAGCCAAGGAGAGTGAGGGAGGGATATAAAGAGGGTCGAAAAAGAGGATGTTACATTTACTGGCCTTTAAAAGGTTTTTAACTGCATTCAGCTGAGTGTTTCATTGCAGTATTGACCTAAGAGGATTAACACTAATAACTCAGGAAAGTAATTTTATTTAAAATATATTTTTTGAATGGAAGATCTGACGTAATTTAGTGACGTCAAGGATAACTTCAACCATGACTTTAAAGAAGAGAAGATTCCCCAAATTCCTAATTGTAAAGTGAAATTGCCCTTTTAATTGAACTTCATTGAATAAAGAAACGTTCTACTTAAAAACTTGTTGCATATACATCCACATATACTGTACAATTCAGCAGCTAAGACTGCGGGAGATAATTAACAATTTTGGCAATTCACAAACTAATTCCATTACTTGGTATTTAACTCCTCCGTGAATAATCGACTGACTTCTGGTGAGCCAACAGGCTGCAAGCCACAGACGCCCGGTATTGCATGTGCACATCTGCACAATTCAATTGCAGATGTATGCAAAGTACAGTAAACGTGTGAGAGACTGTGGACAAATAAATGAGCGATATCAAAGTCTTATTTTTGTCCCACATTTAATTTTATGCTAAATCTGAATGAGGGAGACTCAGACATCGGTTTAAAACTCTGGCTTAGAAATATTCATAAGAGTTAGTCTCCCATTTCAAATGTTTATTTGCTGCCTCAGAAACGGTGGAAGAAAATGGGAGCATGCAAATCTGCTTTCAGATGATACAATTCCCACGTTTATTTATCAACAGAGTTAATTGAATTTTAAGGAAAGGCCTTCTCGGGGAAAAATATTTGTGTACACTGAAGTATTCTTTTGAAATTACACCCTTTGATATTGGTGTAAAGGATAGACTTATAGATAAAATGATCAACAGAAAGCATGACGAATGGAATTTTAATGAGGTCGCTTCTTTTATCTGTTATCACGAGCTGCTTTCTGCTTTGGTGTGTCTTTGTACTAACTATTGATAGTAGTTGAAACCTGCTGTTTTTTATACTAAAACGTTGCTGGACATGCTCCCCAGGATGCGTCGGCCTCTCACTCTGAACAGCACTGCTATCACCTTGATCACGGATCAGACTCGCTCTGTTCTGCTGCTTTGGGGTTTAACTTCCCAGAGTGTTCCATTGGTTATAAAAACTCTAATCAAAATTAGAGAGAAAAACTATTTTTTAGAACTTGGAATATTAGGTAGGAAGGTTTGGATGCTTTTTTCCTTTCAGTTCTATATCAAAAATATACAACATGCTTTACTTCAGTATAAACTAACTATCATCCGACCAATGTGTGTCACAGGATATTGATATTGGCAGCTTTGGGACCAGAAACTCTTTTTCAAATTCAAATTATAGATGTCATCATGGCTCCTGAGTAGGGTAACCATTGGTCCCACCCTCTAGCCTTGGGGTTTAAGGGGTCATAGATGAAAACAGCAGTCTGTCAAATTCACTTATGCAGTAATGAGTTATAGACACAGTGGTCTGAACAGGGGAGGGGGTTGTGCGAGGGCAAACCCCCCCCCAAAAAACAGGGTTCCAAAAGGGGTTTACAGGCTATTGATGTTTTAGATTAGCTCTTTGTGGCACAGATTAGATATTTCCATTGCAGCTGAGCAGGGACAAACAACATGGAATCTTCTTTTATCTGTTAAGACAACCATGACAAGCCTCGATATGAGCTTAACCACGGTCTACAACCTTAGATGTGTTGTTTGGTGATGCTTCAGACATTGTTTGGATGATCTGTGTGACTCAGAAAAGTTTGACAGGAAATAATCTTTGAACAGGAATGAACAACAACTCATTTTCTACCCTCATGATTTGCAAATCGTTTTGATGTCTTATTCAGATATAAACATAAGCTACATTAGCTTAATGACAGATACATACTGCAGTCATATTATAATAGTACATGCTCTTAGAAGCAAACACTTATATGTTGTGTCTGTTAAGATTTAATTTAGCCCAAAATCTCAAATTGAAATAACACCATTAACTGCACGTTCTTTGTTTGCTGTAAACATTTGAAAAGTACGTTTTCTTTGTCTCAAATGTTGATTGGTTTGTTGGGTTGTGCCTGCTCTTGTCTACAATTTCAATAAAGGGGATTTAAAAAAGAGCCATTTCAGTAAGTAATATGTTTCATAAAATGTTCACAGGATAATATTGTTGGATAACAACAGTTGACAATCACTTGCTTGTACACACTGTTTTACTGCAGTTCTCAATGTTTAATGGATCGGCCAACTTCTTATCATCCATCTAACACATTTAAAAAAACTTAGTAATAAGTAGGTGATTTATTCCAATGTTAAACTCTGTTAAAACTCCAATCAATACTTTTCTGCACATCCAAAAAACTTGATTGAAGTGAAAATGACTATATAAATCTAAAATAAATTATGCGTATTTAAATTGTGACTGGTGTTGCATTGCACGTATTTGCTGCCCTAACAAACACAGCTACTTTCAGTAAAATAAGTGGACCATTTATTTACATGTATATGTAATGTGGAATTTGACTTGAAGTATGTGGGACAGCCATCAACATGTCATTACCAACATAAAGAAAGGACTGTAGACTGAACACACTGTGGATAAGTTTACCTACATACAGTAAAAACAAATAGAAACACCCTACAAGGGGTGCACTCTATTTCTATTTCATGTGGTGGTGGTGTGTGTCGGAGTGGGTGGCAGGTTGCATTGCTGCTTTTTACATCACGCCCATGTTGAAGCATCATTGATCCCAGCTGAAAAAGAAACCAGTCTGGACAATGAAGTTCAATAACAACTGTCTCCCGTCTCAAAAGGGGCCAGATGATCTGGCGCAGTGTAATGCTTTAGCATTAGTGGCACTCAGCTGTTACTGCCAAACACTGGCCCACACCATGAAATCTCTTGTTAAGAAGAGAGAAATAGTGTTCGGCTTGTAATTGAACCATTTTATACCCCCCTTCCTCCTCCTCCCTGCCCCTCTATCACTCTGGTTACCCCCTCTTCCACCTTCCTTCCTTCTGTCCCATCCTGCTCGTCCCCATTTGTTTTCCTGCTCAACCCGTCTTAACGCTCACACACACAGTCAGTCAGACACACACTCCTTTTGTATGAGCAGCAGCACCCATCAAAATCTGGATCGATCCCCCGGTGTCATTGTGTGAGGGGGTTATTTATGTGGGCATCCAATCTGCACCTGCCGTTGTGTTTGAGCAAGAGGGGAACATGGCCAGAGTTTGTTAACAGTGAAAGGGGAAACATCAAAGCTGAGAGAGAGAGGAGGGGAGAGGGGGGGAGAGGGGGAGAGAGAGACAGAAGGGGAAGAGCAGCCACCTCAGAGCCCCATGAGTACCCGCCAGCTCGCTGCCTCGTCTCTCGTGAAATGAGCACTTTCACAGTCAGTTAGTCTTTAAGTAATAGATATATTGAGTTCATCCCTTGTAACGTTAGACAACTAATTTATTATTATTTTTTTCCTTTTGCCCTCACCCTTTGCTGCCCTCCCCTTCCCCTTCCCCTTGTCCCCTTCCATCTTTTTCCCTCTGCGTCCCTTTTCCCTCCGTTCCCCATCAACACAGGATTATGAAGGTTAAATAAACTCTGTGAAAATGAATGAATATTGCCACCAACCTCCTCCCCTCCCACCCCTACTGCAATCAAACCCGCACCAGCGCCGCCACCCTGTTTCTCTCTACCCTCCACCCTCATTGCATAGAAAAAAAAGAAAGAAAGAAAATAAAACTCCAGCCCAGGCTATCTGGCGGCAGAATGAATGATCCTATTTATGTTAATGCATACATGAACGTTACACAGGTTTTTCCCCTGATAAGGCGATAGGTTAATGAAATGCTCATTTCATTTTACCAGTTGTTTTCTCTGTGAAGTTCCGATAAGTAGCAAACCAATGAAGCTTGTAATTACAATCTTACAGAAACCCGGCCAATCTGTGTATAAATCTCACCATCCAATTACAAGATGTAATAATTTTGCAGTCAAGCTGGTAATGAGGTCTAATACTCATGCATGTGATAATCCCCCCTGGATGCTGACTCTATCAGATGTTAGCTTTGTAATTATATGAGCTTGAGAAAAAAGAAAATCATTATTTCATGTTCAAGTAGAAAATGAGGTTGGTGGGAAGTTAATTTTCTCTATGCTCTGTGAAGCGTAGACAAGAATTTAATGATTTAATTACAGTTGTTAGCCCTTTTTTGCGAGAGGCTTAAATTGAGCTAAGCATTTTTCATAGCCTCCGACATCAAGAGTTGGGGAACATCAAAGATTTTGACAGCATACAAAGTGATGAGCAGGCCGAGTGGACATGATATTTATTTTTTACTGTTTTTGGTTGCAATAAAAAAAAAAAACGATGAATTGTTTGCTTTCCTTTTGGTTACTTTTCCTTTTTGATCATTTCCTTTCCTTTTTGGTTACTTTCCTTTCCTCATCTTCAGGGTAACCACAGCCCAGGGATACCAGACCTGCTGGATAAAAGCAACATCAACAAATATTAACCGCTCTGGCTTTCACCACCGGCAGCTAATCCACTGTATGTGAATTTGTCATATCAGATTACTATGACAGTCATGGTGCAGCGCAGAATGGAAAGCATCCTCCTGCATCCTCAAAAGGACAATATAGTTTTACTCCCCACCTTCTTTGAATTTCAAAACAGCCCATGAGTGGTGTCTGTAGTCCTCTGATTTCTATACAGCCTTTTTATGAGAAAAAGAAACTGTAAATACATTCCTCAGAGTAATCCCTAGAAAGAGGAATGGCTGCTTTTGGCACTTTAAAAAAGTGCTTTGAGCGATGTAATTCAAGTTCATAGTAACAGTAGCTACTTGGTTATGCAGGGTGGTATGGTGTGTGTGTGTGTGTGTGTGTGTGTGTGTGTGTGTGTGTGTGTGTGTGTGTGTGTGTGTGTGTGTGTGTGTGTGTGTGTGTGTGTGTGAGTGTATACTGCTGTCATCCATCCTTTTTATCAGTTTTTTGGAACCTGGCCTCTGGGGAGTTATTGACTCAGATTTTAATAACATATTTTTAAGCTCTGAAACTTGACATGAGAACAATTGTGAATTTATAAATAATTTGTGACAGTGCAATAGTTTATTTTCCCGTAAATGAACATATGCAATGTTTGTAAATCACAGACTATGGTCCAAGAAAATGCATTATTATTGCATGTATTTATATATTTTATGAGTATGTTTTAGCAAATGTATGTAAAGTTTGCTCCGAGTACTGTTGCCAGCATGTTAGGATCTTTGTAAATATAATGATAGTACATATCCCAATGCCATGGCAGAGGATTATGTTGTTCTGGTCGAGGTTAGGGCCAATTACTTTTGTCCAGCCAGACCAAATTATTTAGTTTGCATTTAAAGTAAAGCTTGGGTCAAAATATGTTATTAAAAAGTGTGTGGGTAAACTTAAATATAGAACACTTGGAAAACACATCACCCCTCCATTTACCACATTAGTTCACCCCTGCTGCCTCAAATATCATATTGATTTAATATTTCAACACTCTCATTGAGGATGTTAGTTTGTTGTTAATCTGGAAAGTTATTAATTCATACTTTTTTCCCCAGACATTTACATAATCAAAATGTAGAAATGTAGTCTTACAGTTTCTTACCTATTTGCCGCCAGCATGGGACAAAACATAAAAATAAAAAAGACACATTACTGCAAATTACTTTTACTATCCATCAATCTGACAATTATTACATTAATTGGTGATGGTTTGATGTAATACATTTCCTAACATCATCCCCATCACAATATCCAAGTTTATAATTTGACCGAATATAATTTAGTTTTAAGAGTAAATTATGAAGAAATCCCACAAAAAAAAGTTACATTTCAGAAGCAGGAACTATTCAGTTTCCATTTATTGATTGTGAATTGCCAAATCAATTAAAAATAAATGAGGTTTCAATTCAAGTATGGATGCAGCCATGCCTTCTGCCATTCACAGCATTGGTTCATATTTACTCTGAACTATCTAATGTGCATCAGGCTTTGTATCTTTTTTACTTTCATATAACAACCATTAAGTGTAAACTGTGTTGAAAAGAGCACATTACACCGTGTGAAGTCATCCTTAGAATTCATAAAACATTAATAGCTTTCCTGGTTCTTCTCCCCCATCCTCCCTTCTCTCCTCTCCTCTCGCTCCCTCCTTGTCCAGCACTCCCAACCTCTCTTGACCTTTTTTAATCCCTCCTTGCCCTCTCAGTACTTTCTCTGTGCTTTGCCATGTCCTGTTAAACAAGGAGCGTGTTGCTGTGTTGTGACCCACAATTGTGGGCAGCTTCACGGCAGGTTTTTCCGGCCTTTTTTCTGCTCCGGTGTCCACTATGCCTCCATCTGCCACTGCCTCACCACAGTCCCACTGGGGGAGATGGGGCTAATTCTGCAGTCAATTAGCAGAAGGGCCGCTTTTGTTCTCTCACCGGCTCCCATGGGCCCTATCTGCTTCACTGCTCCCTCACTCTCGCTCCATTTCGATGGTTCTTACTTTCTGTCTCATTTATCCGTTCATGGCTCTCTATCTCTCTTTGGTCGTGTAATTTCCTTTGTTTCATTCTGTTCCCCTCTCCTCCTGTCCTCTTCCTTTGTATCTTTACTTTGTACATCGTGCTCTCTACCTCTCTCTGTATTTCCTGTTTCTCTCTCAGACATGGAGTCTTTGAGGTATCGAGTGTCTGCTTGCCATATTTCTCCTCCCAGCCCACCCTTGCTGAGTGACCTTTGTGACATTGTTGGCCAAACGATGTCTCTGGCAATCATGAGCCATAAAAAGAGATGGAATTATGGGTAAATATTCCCAAACAGATATTGATTCATTGTATCATAAACATTATATTGATGGTCTAAATGGCAAACATTAAACTGCAGGCTACAAATTAAGTTAACATCCTGTGCATAGTTTCCTGCAATGGGTTCAAAACAAATGTGTAATGTAGAGGTATAATCACATTCCTTTAACAATATTATTGTCATTTTTATTTTTTGTTGGTAGGATAAGATACATGTATTCAGATAAAGACAACTAATTCAACATATTCTTCTTTCTTTTTTCCTTCAGTTGTATTAGCTTTGAAAGGTTTCATCCCTTCTCTAATGAGGAGGCATTACATTCAAATAAATAACTTATTTTCTTTTACCCTACATCAATCAGGAACACAGGAAGCATTATTGAAAAAACCCCACTGTTAAAAAGGTAGAAATCATTCTTATGTCTTTTGATTGATCGACCCCGTGGGTCCTACCCCGCTGTTGTCCCCGTGGCTCTACCTGGCCCTACTGAGCTGTACCAAGTTAATAAATCATTTTGGCATTATAAAATATTCAAAGGAGGATGGGATCAGGCAAGGCCAGGTTAAAGAATTTCTTAAATGTTCATGGCATGACAGCCTGTTCCACATTCGCCCCCCCTTCAGCTGCTTCGTGCTCTGGGTTGTGTGTGACTGAGTCTCTCTGTGTGTGTGTGGGGCTTGGGGTTAGGAGGATCTCCTGTGTCACTCTAATAGTCTAGAATTACACTTGTATCAGTGTCACTAGCATATGGGGTCTATGTATACCCTTAGGCCCATCACACACCCTTCCACCTTCCACTGTCATGGCATTTAAAATGATACCATTTGGGCAAAGCTAGGTTTGACAGAAAAAGTGAAAAGCTGTGTGTTTCCCTCCTTAGCCCGACGACAGAGCGGCAGCCACCGGGGGCCCCTGCCACCGAGCAGCCAATCAAATGATATTTTACTGGATAATGATGGGAAGTAGTTTTGCCTCCATAGTGAGTGCTCTGTCTATCTCCTACTTTTCTTCTCTCTGCCCCTCTCACTCTCATTGTACCATCCCTAAAGGAGGGAGTGCATAGTATAATTTTTTGTTTGTGTCATATTTTTTTTTTTACTCAGTGGTTATGGAAATTATTTTCAGCCCTTACTAGTCAAATAATTTTCTTGTATTCCTTGTACATTGAAATATGTAATTATGTTGATCTTGCATCTCTTTCATTCACTTCAATGCAGTTGCAACAACAACTACAGCAACAAATGCCATACTCATTTACCGGTCAAATATGCTGAAATCTGTCTGGTTACCCACTTATAGTTGTCGCGTATTTGTTCATTGTTTTGATAAGTCTTTAGCCTCATGAATCCCTAAACAAAATGCCCAACATTTTAGTTTGTATGCATTGATGTGATTGGTCCGTAAATCGCAATTTCTTAATATCATTAAATGTGTGTTTCCTTTGACTTTACTTTTCAATGATGGTTATCTCATACGAGCCTCCAAAGGCATTTTCTATTCCATCGTTAAACATACTATTTGATCAACAATGATGTTGTATCTTAAATGACTTTTAAATCCCTTTTCTGTAACATATCAGAGCTTCAGTTTCACCAAATTGAAGTTCACTGGTATGAATTGTATTTGTAGTTGTTCTAGTTGTTCTATACAGATGAGTTGCATATCATCATGATGAAAGTAATCAAATTGCATTATGAACACTGTTGTGTTAAAGTAGAGATCAGCCAATGATACTAGAGTATTAGGAAATGAAAGATTCAGTCCTTTGCTGTATCAAACAGCTGTAGAGGCCTGATGTAAGTTAGCCTCACAAAGGTTAAACAGCATATGAAATAGTGATGAATCTGTGGATAGAGGGACCAATTAAAGCTTCCTCCCTGCTCTCCTATTGCTCCCTCCGTCTCCCCTCCTCCCGACCCCTCTCGCCATCTCTTCCTCACTTTTTTCTCCTTCCTCTCATCCTCTCTTGTCATACCTTTCACCATCCCTTGATCCTGTCTTCCGCCCCACCCATGCCTCCTAATTCCACTTTTCCTCTCCCCTGCTCCATTCATCCATCCATCTTCTCATCCTTACATCCTCTCAAAGACAGACTGTGCTTTGGCTGGCTGTGTCGCTCTGTGTGATTGATTCCCTCTGGGTAGAGACTTCACAGTTGGTAATGTGGGAACCAAGGCAGGTGAAAGGTTTATGCTAACACATAAAGAATAGTTCAATGTGGAAGAGAAGGTAAGAGATATTAAGGCTGCAGGTTTTAAGAGGGTCCCCATGCTAACTGACGTTTGAGTTCTACAAGAGGCCAGGATACATACATGGCAACCCCTTCCCTGTTAGCATGCCACTTTTACTTTAACATCTAGCATCTTAAATGGAACAACATTCAGTAAATAAAGAGTGGAATATTGGCCAATGCTTCACCCTTTAGCAGAGTTTGATGAAAATCAAGCAAGTTGTTCTGAAATATTATTGACAAGAAGACAAACTGAATTGAATAGATAACTTCAGCGATAGACCTGTAATAATAATTGTACATAATGCTAGTTGTTTGAATCTGTATGGCTCAGCTGATTCTTCCCAGCAACAGGAGACTCTTACAAAGAACATATTTAACTTGTATAACCTCCTTTACTTGACTAGCCCCACATTTGTGATGCAAAATCTTAGATGATTCTCTCACAGATAATGCACACTAGGAAACATTTATAAAAGTGTGACAAGACATCAGATTTATCAAAATACTACCTTACCCTCAAATTCCTATTTCCAATTATTGTTTTATTTATGATCATACTACAGTAAATCATGAATAATTATGCAACTCATGAAGTATCATATGGCCTATGCATCATGTCCAGCAACTACTTTCCAAACACACATACACTTGACATATTGATATGTTTTCCTTTTTCTCTCCTCAAATCTCATCACCCTTTCTGCCACATTAGTTTGACCTCACTGAAATCCCTAATATATTCCAGTAATTGCACATCAAACCTCAATGCTATATTTCAACCCCGAAACGTCCCTGATCCAATTCACACGCACACCTGCCCAGCTGCATTCACATATAATACATTCACACACCTCACATTGCGTGTGCATAGACAAGCACACATGCATTTTCATGTATACACACAAACAAACACACACACACACACACACACACACACACACACACACACACACACACACACACACACACACACACACACACACACACACACACACACACACAAACATGGCTTGCTGGCCTTCTGAGGGTGTAGGACTCATGTATTTTGATGATATGAAAGTTGACCACATTTACATGCAAATCGAAGTTCCAGATTAATAGGGTCCACGTACGGGGGCGAAGGAAGACTGCATGGTAATATGCTATTATGGCTTTTAAATACATTTACCGATGTTTTGACGAAGAATTAGCATGGTCCTAGCACAAGGAAATCATGTCGGTCTGATAGCAATTTGGTTTTCCAATTGGGAATACCATTTCATCAGGTTCAACTGTCATTTCTAATAATGACTACGGTTGTGCTCACTAAATTGGAGATTCTTTTCCTCACTTTTTTTTCAATTCAACCTTGGTGGATGAAAGAACAAGCAACATTTTAACAGCTCTTGCAGAACAGAAATTGCTGTACCTGACACTATTTATAACAAACTCACTGGAGATATGGAACCAAAGACTAATATGCGAGTGTGCAGCATGTGTATTGGCTGTTTCACATTTTGTAAAATCACTATATTGTGATATGCTAATTATTTAAAAAAATCTGGGTTTTCATGCAAATACAAATTAAAGGTGAAAATAACTATTTTGCACCAGTTCTAGTCCTTGTTTCATCCCATCTAAAGAGTACCTTTTCATTCTTCTTAAAGCATAAACTGGTCCACACTGTCAAGTGATAGAGTATGACTACTCAAATCGTTGCTTGTCAGCCACGGCGAAATGTCAGTCATCCCTCACCCAAAATGGTCCTGACAGCTAAATACAGATCTCAATTTTCCTTCAGAGAACTCATTACTTCAGAATAATAAATGAAAAAATAGATTGTTTAATATTTGCATTTCTTTGCTCCATATTTTGTCTTCAAAATGAGAAATTTCAATATGAAGGCTGTTGACAAAACTCGCCGTTGTTGGCAAATGATTAGACTGCAGACTGACCTAAAAGGATAAACTGAATGATCTCTACTGTTATGAGCCTTGTTTATCAACTTTGCGTTTAATTAATGTATTCGACTAAATCACGGTTTGATTTCCTTTGAGCGCATGCAAACATGAGAGACGTAAGGAAAGGGAAGCATAAAGGGAGGCAAACAGAAAAAGAAAAACAGACATCATCCTCGGGTGTTAGACTTGTGATGTATTTCCTTTAAGTTTCCCCACTCAAGAAAAACAAATAATTAACAGCCCCTTGGGACATAACACACAAATAGAATAATGTATTTGTGTCAGTCAAATGCCTTTCCATAGCTGGGCAAAGAAAACATAATAAATGAATATGAAATACGTAAACAGAGCCCGGATACCATCCAATTAATAAATACCATTTTTATCGTGTCTTCTGGGGGCTAAAATACTTTTGAAAAATCGCAGCATGCCTTTTGGCGTCCTTGTCAATTTATGTAAACAGCCTGCAACCGTTCTAGGGGCGAGGAGCACAAGGAGATCATAGATTATTAATGAAGTTTGAAAATAACAAAGGCTGCGTCAGCTGCATCCTGTGCCATGGTATCAATGGCACTCGGTCGCTAAACGGCACAGAATGGTTCCTTGCTGCACACTACAGGTTCAATATCAAGTATTCCTCTGAGTTAGATTTAACCCTTAGAACCTGGTAAATATTTAGTCTGACCAATAGCACAAGAGGTAATGTAGAAAGAAAAGCTCCTTACAACAACCTTTGTCTTATTCAGGCTCTGATGTGTTGAGGGTCTGCTAATTTGGCTCTGCTGGGAGGAGGGGTTGGGGAGTGGGTGCAGGACTCCTGGCTGAGTAGGCCAGAAATGTTAGGCCTTTGACATTAAGGATCGATTCCACTCTGAGAGGGCTGAGCGCGGCAGAGAGAAAGGAGGATTGTGGCAATGCATGCCCCTTCTCATTAGCTGACCGTGGGGGAGCGGAGGCGTTAACGTGGCCTCTCCTTTGGGACTCAAATGGGTCTCGGGCCACCGCTGATGGGGGGAAGTTCACAACCACAAAACTGGGTTCAATATTGAGTTAGGCTAACTTTGTTTTCCTTCATCGCACTAGCTGGGCTGCTAAGTGCAAAATGTCCAGGGAGACAAAATGGTGATACACGAAACAAACACTGTTGGTATGCAAATGGCCTCAAGAGCACACATAAGTGCTCACACAGGCATGATGAAAAAAAAACAACAACACAAGTGCACCTCTTTAAGAACGAGGTATCACAGCAGTTCAGTAAACAAGATTATCCTCTTTAGTTAATTAATCTCATACACCCTGTCATTAAACGACCAGGTAGCTAGGACATGTTAGTAGACAAATAGGCTGCTTTGACTAGCAAGGTTGAGATAAAGGCTTCAGATAATGAGGGACTAATCATCTGCATCAGTTAAGTCCATCAGGCCTAATTTCCCTAAAACTAAATGCCGTACACATGGAGCTAATCTCCACCTTCTTTTTTTTATTAATTTCCCATCCAGAGGTTCAGCAGCGCACTAATAAGGCATACTCACACAGCCATGCAAGCATGCACTCGAGCCCCCTCTTTTCATACACATGGAGATTAAAAGGTGTTATGAGCCATGGACTGCAGAACAAAGAGGAAGGAGATTTTAAGTAGATAAAGAGTATACTCGTAAGGAGATGCAGCTCTTATAATAATGAGGCATTTGAGGCTTCACTGAAGGAGCTTCTATTTATTCCTCATGCTCTCACTTCACCTTTCCACTGATTTTGTGACTTTCTACCTCTCTGCCCCCTCGACCCTGACATTTACAAACAAATATATATAACATAAAACAATAGTAATGTCTATTAAACGTGCATATCATGTTTGTGCAAACATGAGTGTATATGTGTTCTCTGTCTCGTTGGTTTTGAGCAGTTGCTTTACTGTAAATTAAACAAACAAAACGTTTTGTCACTAAAGAAACCATTTTAATTGTAGCAGCACAACTTGACATCTAGCTGACTGAAACTCTCGACCCCCATTGTAAAGTGTAACGCTAATAGGCAGCTGCAAAGTAGACACATTCTGGTACATGCTTAAATACTTACAACTTTGCCCTTGGTAGATGTCCATTGTATTTATAACCAATTATTTCCCCCAGTACTGTAAACCCAAGTTATAAAGCAGAGAGGCCTGTCTCAAGTGCTCTAATTGGCTAAGCTTGTCGTTCTCAGAGGTCTGCTCTGTTTTTGTTAAACTGACAGATTTAAAGAGATAGAGAGTCAGGAAAAGCAAGATGGAGAGAGAGCAACAGCCCTCCACTAAAACGAGATGTCAACAGTCTATCTCAACACGTTTTTTAAACTTTCATGGCCTCCTGTTTGGCCTCTTTGCCAGCTATGTCTCGGAGCACTCCACTGTCAACGTAAGAAAACACTCAAGATTGTGTTGGTGTTAAATAAATGATATGCCATTAATTAATTAAGACACAACTCCCCCTAAACAAGAAAGCAAGCAAACAAGAACTGGAAAATGAACAAAGAGTTGTGCTATTTGTTAGCAAGTATCATCAGAGTTCAATTGGACACCTTTCTTTAATGCATTGCATTTGATCTCACTTCATACATCAGATTAGTCTTGCAATATCTTATTAAAACATGTGTAGTGAAAATTATTTCTTGAAGAAAAGGATTTTTGGCTCACCTAAAACAGATATGCATCGCAGCAGATCATACCCTGCTTCTTATGGGGGATCTTTGTGCTCTGGTTGTACATTGAAACGTAACAGAACCAGCAGCAACATTGGCTAGCAAGCACTATAGGAAAGCAGCATGGACCACCAAAGGCCCAGAGAGCACAGCTAATATGACACCCCAAGCCCTAATCTTCTTAGTGGGGTAGGATAAAATGAGTATCCATTACGGAATCAACCTTCATCCCAACCCTCTCAACCCCATATTACCACCACTACCACACCATCCCTCTTTCCTCGCCTCCATCCACCCACCCCCCGCTCCTCTCTAGAGCCAGTTCTAGCATTGATAGCCAGCATTGAGACAATTGGCCGACTCGGGGCCCTAATCAGGTATTAGCCACTAAAGCTGTAAGGGAAGGCTGCTAATCTCAATACTCACTTCATCTGTAGAGGCAAGGCCCGAGCAGCTTGCTTTCCTCTGGCACAGGCCTAGATCAAAGATGGCAGCTAGAAATCAGATTAGAGTAAAGAAGAGAGGAGAGGGTGAGAGGGAGCAGGGTGCTAAGGCCAGAGATCTCTCAAACCTCCCTCCACCTTGCCTCTTTTAAAAGCTTTTTGCATAATCAGGGAGGGGAGGAGGTGACTTTAGCACCGAAAAGCCTCTTAGCCGCAGATGAAACAAAAACATGAAGGGGTTGAAAGTGAGGTAAAGTGAAAGGAAATGTCCACTATGGGTTTGCCGCTGTATAACAAAGTGAATTTGTCATTTGAAACTACTGCTTTAGCTACCTATTCACATACTATATATAGTTGAATGTTTTACAATACAGAAGCCAATGAGTTGTGGTGGTATCAGCGTAGCGTTCTGTTGGGGTAGTGTGCTTTGTAACTTCAATTTGTTCCATTATACGATGAATGAATTCATAATGAGATAAGAAATACAAATCTTGTTGATGTTCATTAGATTAATCTATTTCAAATAAATGATACTCTTTTAATGTTTGAAAGCTTATGGTAGTTGTGCCATTACGCATGTCCTGTCTTAACCAACAGATCTATAGCTAAGCTCGACCAACAGTTTGCAAGCTAGCTTTAACTATTGTGACTCGCTACAGTAGATCACTAGCACTACAAATACTCTACTTCAACACGCTTTTAGTGCCATCTTTTGCTCGGACGTTTGGACGAACATTTGCTGTGACTTTGTTAGTGTGACCCGCTCTTTAGATAAGTCAAGTTGTCAAAGCTCACATGTTCTGCCTCGGGGACATTAAAGACAACAGCACTATGGTATTTCAAAATGAAGCAATTTCCAATACAGGTTGGTTGAAGCAATCAAATGCTTTCACTTCTCACCACATATCATTTTGTCTTTGGCTTCTGCGTTCAAAAAATAAATGGTCACTCTGCTTTGACACTTTTTAGGGTTGCTACTTTCTCCTCACACAACTCTCACAGTAGCACACGCTCACACATTCTTGTAACGTGCATGGCTACTGTTGTTGACTGGAGAACATTGGGTTCACACTTTTCCATGATGGATTCTAAGGTGGAGGTGGTCACTTTGAATTGTGAAGGCAGCTGCCCGAGCGGAGCAGAAGGTGTCATTAACTACACAGAAATAAAAACAGGCTAAAGCTCACCAATATGCACAAAGTTCCTGCATTCATGGGGGACAGCCTGTCCTTAGCGAAGCAGACAAATGTTAATTCCCTTCAGTGAGCACAGGTCTGACCTCCAGACTTCTTGAGGGGAACACACACACACACACACACACACACACACACACACACACACACACACACACACACACACACACACACACACACACACACGTACACACACAGTCTTCTCAGAAGGTCACAGAGCAGATGACACCAGCCTGTTCCCTGTTTCACTTCGATTGGCCCATCTTTTCTCCTTCATTACCGCACACAGCTGTGAATAAGAGAGTCTGTGTGTGTGTGTGTGTGTGTGTGTGTGTGTGTGTGTGTGTGTGTGTGTGTGTGTGTGTGTGTGTGTGTGTATGTGTGTGTGTGTGTGTCTGTTTCCCCAGTCTCCGAAATGGCTAAGTGCTGTTAGTGCAGTTTTTATCAGTGAGGCCACTGGCGAGACTCAGGGGAACAGACCAGGGCTCTCTGCCGGCCCTGAAAATTGATATTGAACATGGAGGAGGAGTAGGGGAGAAATCTCGCATGCTGGTAGCAATTAGCTAAAAAGGGATTTGCAACTCTGTGATTCATCACACCAGAGATCGAAGTCATTTAAAGACGGCGTTGTTTTTTTATCCTTTCTCTCACTCCTTTCTCACCACCTCTCAGGCTGCGCCGCCTTTATCCCACTTACCATCCGGTGTGAGATTTCCTATTTAATGGTTTATTTCTCCCCACTGAAAACCTGCACTGTGCTGAAGCACAAACAAGGTCTTTGATTTGACTTGCTGTGTGTACATACCTAACACCAGAGTGCTGAACTGATGCAAGGCCACTATTGGTTTGCTTTGTGAGTTGGCAACGCAGCGTGACACACTGTCAACAGCATGGTGAGGGAAACATCGCAGAAGGGAGGAGAAAAACGCTACAGCTTGAACAAACTTTCTAGCACGGACTTGAGGCTTCTTATTTATGGCATTCGGAGCCTGTTAAGCTTTGTTTGCACTGTGTGCTTTGCAAATACTTTGACCAAACTGCCAGCTTCAGGATATGAGGTTGAAGTAGTAAAGCACACTCTTCCCACTACACTGGCAAAGTTCATGTTACAGTGAGAAAGAAGAGGCACATTCACCTCATTTTGTTATCTTAACAGCTTGATGTTTTGAGTGATGGAGAAAGTCTATTTTGCCTATTCAAACATACATTTAATGAAACTGAAACACCCTGGACTGAGAGAATGTGTGCAATGCGGGCTCGTTTGGGCTCAGTGTTTATGCAAGTGGTAGGGATGAGGTCAAAAAGGCTTCAGGGTATAGGGCAAAAGCTCATTGGACAGCAGGTATAATGTGTTTTTTCTATTTGTACAACACTATTGTTGTTGCTTGAGAATAAGAGAAACATAAAATGTATTAGATAGTACATGCTTATATTTCAACAGCCATAACAGACATCTGTCAGCCATGTTTAGTATAGTAATAATGAAGTCTGTTGATCAGGATTCAAGTTGGCTTCATTGGCTTACATGGTGTCTCTTCAATTTGTGGATACTTTTCGTCGTAACCTCAAGATTATGCCTACAGTTGACCCCTTTTAAAATTGTAAATTAGAACAGAGATGTATGTATCAATATTTTGAAATGTCCCAATTTGTTCTTATTCTCTCTACTGTCAATTCCAAATAACGCATCCCACAACCACCCAAAAAGATAGCATGTGATAACAATTTAGCCACACATAGGCACAGGCTATATTTGAAAAAACTTTACAATATAGTGTATATATATAAATATTACAGTAGTGCATGTAAAACCTTTTAATAGAGCTCAAATAGCAGTAATGAGGCCATGCATATGAACTTATGTACACAGTATCGCCAAAGTAAACAGCAGGGTGAGCCTTGCACCTGTACAACTAGAAGTACAACTGACATTTGTGCTAACAGAACTCTGAATTATAACTGTAATTTCCATGATACTGGCATGACAACATGATGTAAAATGTGTAACAGTGACCAATGTAAATTTATACAGGCTGTAGAACAGATGTAGTAGTAGAAAGGGACCTCAGTGGACAGTGGATGTGGGCAGTGTTAATGTGAAGAAATCCCCTTCCAGATGTGACTCATGATGTCGGGCTGAAATGACACGCACCCTTGTAGTGGCTACTCTCTGAAGTCCAGCGGCATATGCCATGTGTTTTGTAGTGTGCACTATTGCCGAGTGTCCCGTGTCCACCCGCACGGTGAGTATGTGTCAGCTGGACTGAGACAAACTTTGTATCCAGTTGATTAAACATCGAGTTAATGTCTTTATTTTTTTTTAGAATCCCATGTTCCTACACACATTTGAAACTTCTATAACAAATTCATTAGATACAGTTAGAAAGTCAAGGTAAAAATGCAATTTCTTTATGTTTTCTTTATGTTTTTCAACAATTTAGCTATACAAAAAATAGTTTTTACTACACAGCAAGAAACATACTCACTATATTTCCCTAAGCATAGGCCTCACCAAACACCAATCTCACTTACTCTCGCACAAACACATCCAACTCACAAAATGACACATTCCTCATAAAGCATACAGGCAGCAGGGGAGAATTGCCCCGGCCAGTAAACCTCTACAGTTTAAAACCTGAGCTGCAGCCATTAATAGAGCCGGAGATGACGGATGAGTTCATATGCCATGCAAGCAGCCCTAGACAATGGCCTTAGCCTGATGACAGATTGCCTGACCGTAACCCAGTTTATGTTAAACTCATTCTCGCTGTTCAATTTCACAAGTGTAATTTTGTTGGGCTGTGCTGCATTGTCCTCGAATGTGGGTGAGGTGTTGGGGTGTGCTCTCAAACTCGCAATCCCTACCTCCGGTAATGATTCCCCTGCTCTATTCTATTGTATTGTTTTCTGCATAATCAGGTTGGTAGTCAAGGGTTTGGGTGACACAGCCATCTGTCAAGTTCATTTGCTCGGCAAAATGCAAAGGAATAATGGCCGATCCTACGGGAGCCTATCTGTTATCAAATAGGAGAGGTGCCCCCTGTTTATGGCGCTGCTCCACTGTACAGCCGATGGGATTGTGTTAGCACGCACACACACATAAATACACGAGCACACAGATGTTTGTGAAGTCACACATGTTTTTTTCTATCGCAGGATACACACACAAACTAACATGTACCGCTGTGCATGCTTAGCTTGATCAGCTCATCTTACTCTTGTACAGTTGTATAGGCATCCTGTGTTATGAAATCTATAATTCAGTTAATACTGTGAGCTGTTGTCCATCTGGAGCTCTGCGCCAGCTGTTTGTCTGAGGGCTCTGAGTGTGTATATTTGCGTGTGTACTGAATGTGTGAGATGGGAGAGTGGCATGTGTTTGTTGGCTTGCAGCACATAGACATTTGTAGTTGCGTGTGTGTGTTTATGTCCCATCTACTTGCATACTGTATACATTACAGTATGTGACCTTATTACTGTGGTAACCATGCATCTGAAATTATGCACCAGTGCCACACACACTGTTCTCATTGTGAACCCTAATGTAAAATAGATGAGATACAACTGTAATGATCCTTGTGGAGAAAATGAGGCTAGTTTATCAGGAAGTACAAGGTACAGTCAAAACAATACAAGAGAAGCATGACATTACTACGAAATGTCATTATGCTGGAATGTTCTCCTCTTTTATGAGTGCAAGAACAATAGAGGAAATGGCAGCAATTAAATACCTCCTTAGTTGTTGTGAATCCATGTTTATAAATTGAGATAAAGCTGTGAAGCAGTTTCATCTAAGGAATTGAAATACTTCATACTGTCCAGGAAATCCATGTTGTATGAATCCAAGAAAAGATGGGTAACTGATATTTTCAGTTTAATTCAAATAGCTTAAATTCACTAAAATAGCAAGCTCACACCTATTCAACAAATTGCATAAGTATACATTCTGACATTTTCGAGGAGAGGCATTTATAGTTTTAAGGGCATAATTGCATGTTGGAACAAGAACACTTCAAATCATTCCGCAGCTTGATTCAAAAGTTGACGGTTTGCCAGAAATGTGTAACATAAATTGTGTATGTAAACGTTGAGTTTGCTGTGAACGCTAAGAGTGAAAAAGTGAGCAGCACAGTCAGTAAGAAAATGCCTTAGAAGCAATGCAGGTAAAACCATCAGAGATTTCAAACAAAAGTGTGAAAGACATTAACAAAGACAATTGTAACAAACTAACTGCATTTCACACTGTAAAGCACACTGAAAGATGAAAGCAAAGTCTGTAGGTTTGAAATCACACTGATGTTAACTTCAACTGAGCAAGAAAACCCCAGAGGAGCGAAATCTGAAAGAAGCAGAAAAACTGCACGGTGTGAACTCTGATCGGAGGGCCGCTTCTCGTCAGCACTTCACCTCTGTTTGCTTTCTCTGAAAAAGTATTGATTCAACTTTGTTTTCTGAAGTCAGCAGTCAGATACAAGCACCTCTGGTGTGCTAGGTTACAGTGGGTGTGGAAGTCAAAGGTCAGGTGCAATAGGGCAATTATTCTAGCTGTAAGGAATCTATAAAAAATGCATCATGATTTTATAGAGCAGTTCTGAAACTTTATACACAACATAACATGCTTTTGATTCACTGTGTTTATGTTTTGCATGTATTGTCCGTTTGTTGTTGTTGTGGCAAACAGAAGGCTTCCACAACAGTATATCCTCTCAAAATAAAAAACAAACAAATATTTATTTTTCTTTAACATATTTTAACTTCCTATGACCATCATTTATATAATACATGATGTGGTTAACTTGGATTATAATCTGCATAATTCTTCATAATTGATGCTCACTATATTGTGCTTGAATGGATTCATATATATTTGTGACTTAAAGCAATCAATGACTACTTAGTACTTAGCGATATGCAATGTATCATCTTACAAAATACCACATTATATTCTTTTAATCACTTAAAGCACCCAAAAACCTCATACAATAATTAGGAACAAATCATTATAATTTATTACAACAAAGACAATCATAATTCACAATGATCCTTGCAATTAGGAAGTATTATGATACGTTACCTTATAAGTCAAATAAAATGCTTTATAATATGTTTTTATATTTATAAAGCACAATTCATATTTTGTAACTATAATTATACAGTGCTGTCAGCTGATTATGTAGTACACATATGACCATTTTTTTTTACTTTTATAATTCTGTTTTTATTGCCATTTCCACATACTGCAAATATGTGAGGTGAATGAAAGGACACTGTTAAAATAAATTAACTTTCCCTTATTTTAAACAATAACTTAGTGAATTAAAATGACACACCCCTTTTCATCGAAATCTCTCCTCTCAATTTTCTCCCTCTCCTCCCTCCACGGCCCACTTTCTACCGCCCCTCCGCCCACTCGCTCTCCTCTCCGCTCTCTCACCTACCCCATTATTGCATAGCTTGTGTGAAAAGGGTAATCGCTCAAATCATTCAAAGGCAACTATCTGTGTGTGACACTGGGGAGCATAACCATCATCACAAGCATCCGCTAATGGCTCTCCCTGGATCCAGCAAAAACGCTCCGCGGCTCGGCCTACCGTAGCACAGGGCAGCGGGGCCAAATGCTGTGGGCACTACAGAGCTGCAGCCAGGGCCAAATTCTACCCTAATGAATTTGGACCTTGCCAGGTTATTGCAAAAGGCATCCACGGCCATCCAATACCCTCCTAGATGATCTGATGCGACTCCCGTGGCCACCATTCATGCCAGGGAACCCAGTGCCATGTGCAAATGGAGGGGGGGGGGGTGCACTGTGGCTGTTTTTGTCTTTGGCATCTGTCTGCTCAGCTGAACCGTTCATTCCTACACACACACACACACACACACACATACACACACATAAGGGCCTACAAGCAAACACAAGTATGCAAGTATCTACACTCACCTACACACATCTTATACACACAAACAAAAGGGGACGACTTCATGTGCACAAGCTCTCGTGCACATACACACACTTCCAAAGCACTGGCACTCTGGCTGTAATGAAGCCTGGAGAAAATGGCACAATATCCTATTATTTCCAGTGTTCAAATTTGGAGAGAATGTTTTTTTCCTCCTACTGATGGACAATGAGCATATTGAATTGTTTCCCTCTAAATTACTTGGAAGCTTTTGCATATTGTATATTGAGCGCTGGTCAAGTCCACATTGTGTGTACTGTTTTTTTATGGTTTTTGAGAAGCTATGAGATATGTTTGTTCGTGCATGCATTTCCCTTGTTAAATGCAGATTTCGAACAGATGTATATTTAGAAACCAAATGTGTTCAACTACCCAATTGCTGAAAGCCAAACATCCAGAGGCCTCAAAAGGCGATAAAAGAGGAGCGCTGGTTAAGCTAGTGGGCCACCATGACTTTATTAGTATGCCGTACCATTCCCACCATTAGACATATCCTACTAATTGTATTGAAACAATATCCTTTTCTCACTCATGCTTACTTCTCTAACTGTACTTCTTAGACTTTTATCTATCACCCACGTTTCCTTCATTCCTCCACTTCCCACGCCTATTTTGCTCCATCCCTCTGAAACCGATCTCTTCCCCGTCCTCCATCTCCTGTAACACACACACTGTTCTTTTCTCCCTGCCTGTTTTCCTGAGTCCAATATGCCCAAGGCCCCCCAGCTGTGTTACAGGTAGCGAAAGTCTCCTTCAATTAGACATAATCATCACTCACGGTCAATGATTGCGCTAAAGGCTAACTTCCAGTCTATGAGGGGGCCTTCGCATCTAATGCACTGATTCAGCTTGTCTCGGCCAACTTCTCTGTCTGCTGAAACCAAAGCAATTTATTCGTCGCCCTAGGCTTTTTTGGCAACAGCCAGTTGAGCAAGCTAACAGAAAGACAGATAGAGAGACATGAGGACGGATGAGAGGGAGAGAGGGAGCATGAAGGAGGGGGAGAGCTGTGAGGAGGACTCTCTCTTTTTCTCTCTCTGAGATACAATTTAATCAGAGACATCTGTGTGCAGGCAGGCAGCTTTTCCTTGGAGGAGACTTAAGCGCAGTCTTAGTTAGGGGGCTGTGTTTGAAGTGCAGGGGAATTATCACTTTATTCCAATAACAGTGCCAGCGATGGAGAGTGATAGAGGGAGCATTGAACAACTGAAAATCTCGTTAATCTGCTTCATCCCGGTGTGCTCCGGACACTTGAGAGCAAAATCCATCAGCTGACCAATCACGTTACCACCTCGCTGGCCAAAGAGACAAGGCCAGAGGAAATTAAATACTGTCGGTTTAAAAGTACGGGGCGGGGGAGGGAATGCGCGTGTGTTAATGTGTTTGCTCATCAGTAATACTTGGAATAAGGTACTATGTCACCCTCGAGCATTACAGCTCAACAGTAGGCAAGAGTAATGACTTTAAAAGTACAGATTACTAATAGCCAGTATCTGCGTCCTTTTTTAATATCACATTTTACGTCCTTAACAACTCATTACTCAGGCTCGTGATCTCAATTGCCATGAGTCACAACTCAGGAATATTACATGACGTCTCCTGTTGCTTCATTTAGTTTCTTTCCTTCAGCACACATCCCTGCTCTGAGTGGCCGAACTGTGAAGACACATCATTTGGGTGAAGTCTGAGAGGGAAGCGATAACCACATAAGAGTGGGGCGAGAAGGTTAAAAGTGAAGATAGTGCTCGTAAAGCATGCTTTGCTAAAGGGCAAGTGATGTGTGGCATGTCTGTGTATGTGTGTGAGGACCGGTGGACACTTATAATTGTCCTGTGTGTGTGTGCGTCCTCAGCCTTTCATGGTATCTTAAAAATAGTCAAGTGATGGAAGCTCGACACAGATAGAGACCTTGAGCAGTTTCAAGTCACAGTTCAACAAGGTTGAGTGTTGCCAGACAGCGCCGTCATCGCTGTCACATCAAAGGAATGGAGTTTTTCTAAAAGCAGTGACTTCTCTTTGCCCTCTTTGATGAATGTTGTATGATAAACCCCATGATACCTTTAAGATTTACAGACCAAGTGTTAACTCAGGTTTAACACCTGCAGGACAAATCCAACACATTGGTATTTCCTTTTCCTTTAAGTGTTCTCTTAAAGTGATCTCTGGCACAATTTGAACTCCAGTGTAGTAAAACTGACAAAAAACAATGAAAGCATTGTAACCTGCCTTTAGGCGATATCCAGGTAGCGTATGATCTCATTATTAAGAACCACTAACGTAATGACAAAACAAACGAAAGGAGCAATAACTCAAATACTTCCCAACAGTCACACACACCTGTGATTGAGCAGAATGCCCCCTGTAAGATGTAGAGTATAATCCTGGGAGTGTGAAGGCTGCGTGGGGGCGCGGATGAGTTACAAAGTGTGCAGTAAATCAATCAGGCAGATTGTTACATTCACCTGAATCATAACAGACACATGCCAAACAATGATGAGGTTCTCTGTCTGCCTCACACAAACACACACTCCGACACACAAGCACACAAACACATAGCCTGTGATTACAGCTAGGGAAAGTAGTAATTTAGTCCATGATTACAATCTATCAGGCTGCCTGGGGCCAGACTCTGAGAAGTGTCTGTCTAAATGACACTTTAATAAGACGCCGTCAAACACACAAAAGGTACACATGCAGGCACACGCTCGTGCAGGATCACTGGTATCCAAACGACACACACACACACACACACACACACACACACACACACACACACACACACACACACACACACACACACACACACACATTTAGGAATGCATACACAATAATACATGCACACAGTGCCGCACACATACATTAAATAATGCAGCCAAAGCATACAGACTTTATACACTTTTGCATGCATGATTGCAAACACACACACACACACACACACACACACACACACACACACACACACACACACACACACACACACACACACACACACACACACACTCAAAAGATGGCATCTAGAGTGATTACTTTTATCACTCACAGTGTGTCAGCCATGCATCATTTCAGATGAACGCTCCTTCCTCTCTCTTTCTTTCACGGCCTGACACTGGATAAATGCAAATGAAGTTGTTGTTGAGCAGATCTCATGCAGCAAAATGAATAATGTCTCTTTGTTTTATTTTCTGAGACCATGGCCTACACTACAGAGATTCAACTTTAAGCAAGGTGATTTAATTCCGTGTGTTCCACTATCTTGATGAATTAAGCAGCAGTCGACTTGAGCTACTTAACCGCTTTTCTTTCTTCCGAGGAGCAAAGGTCATCTGCACAAGCAGTTTGAATCAAATGCACTGACCGAGTAATGATGGTAAAAGGAAGAAATAATTACTTTCAGGGAAGTAGCTGCAAATAAACGGAATGTAAAGTCGTTCCTCATCAAGAGTAAAGATAACATAAATCATTTTCCTCAGTTCTTAGTTTGCACTCACTGTTTTTTTTGCTGAGTATAAACATACCATGGGATGTATTTGCAGTATTATTTGGCTCATTCTTAAATGTATTGCTGAAAGGGACTACATGTGTGAATGCACAGCTAACAACCAGTACCTCTGTAAATAAAAGGAAAAATAAACATTTTCACTGAAAAAAAAAACCTCCCCAGCAATTACTGTGCAAGACAATTTATCAAGCAGCCATCTCAGATTTCAAAGGTGTTCCTTCGCCTACACCAGCACATGTTTTAAATATTTTACCTTGCCTAACAACCAGTTGTTAGATTTGTAATGTTAATGTGTGTCATTTTAATTCAATCACTTTTACACATAGCATAGTTGACAGGGGCAAAGATACATGTGGTTCAAACAAGTGCCATATCTCTTGCCTGCTGAAGTGAGTAGCACACATTTTATTTCGTTGGAAACTTATGAACATAAAACCAGAAGTATGTATCTCTAATGTCGGCAAAAATACCAGAACTTTCTTATCTTATCAAGTAAGCCTCGTGTTCACTCACTGGGCTTCGATGAGACTTCAACGGCTGAATCAATTCAACCACAAGAAGTTTAAATATTTACCCCAGAGGGATAGACACACCGAAACACATCAAATGAAAACATGCTAATGACTAAAAGAACACACAAACACTTACTGAGGAAAGTCAGGCCAACGGTATTATGCAAGACATTTTCTTTCTCCCTTGCAGCTGATATCTATAAAGCCGTCAAATCAGTGAGTCATCCAAACTAATCTCAAAACCACAATTTATCATGATGAAACCTTTGAGTTCAGTATAAACACCTGTTTAAAGAAGGCTGACTCAGCTAAAATGCTTCAAACCAAAAGAAACGCAAACAGCCATTCCCAAAATCCAAACTTCAGTTTCAACCTGCAACTGTATAATTGACTCTTGTATGGTTGTCTTGTTTCCCCTTCTACGTCAGCAGGGTGGTGTAGTGATAATGAAGAGGCCTTCCTTTGGCTGAAATACCCGGGATTATTGGGTCGTTACTTGTGACAACACGCATTTGTCCTTCATTGTGAATCCAGAGCGCTTTTCAGTAGAAGTTGTCTGTGAATTCATACAACATACAATACATTTTGCATTGTTGTTTCGTGGGAACATCATTTTTAGAAGACCCTGCCAAATAATTTTATATTTTGTCATACATCATATTTCAAATTCAATCTTCACAAGGGTACGTTTTGGAGTATATAGGCAGGTAAAATGAGACAGTTAAAGGTACGATACATTTTTTAATAAATCACAGTATAATACAACAAACTGTCATTTCACTCAAACATCACAATGAAGCTATAAATGTATGACAGTATTTTGTTTTCATTAGGATGGTACACTGAGTGATTAGACTCGGGCATGTTTATAATAAATCTTAATCAGTTTGAAATAGCATATAAATCACCCAGGGTAAATCAGGATGATCCACTGTGTGGGGCCTGGGTTTCCTTTGAAGAACTCACACACAGACACACACATCCTCTCTTTCCTCATACTCTCTGATGCTGGTACTCTTACACAAAGCATACACAGATAGAACACATACAGTGCACACACACACACACACACACACACACACACACACACACACACACACACACACACACACACACACACACACACACACACACACACACACACACACACGCACACGCGCGCGCCTCAACTCATGCATTTTATTTCTTACAGGGAGGCCTGGACTTTCTCTTTCCCTCTTTTTTCTTTCACTCTCTCTTCTCTTCTGTGTCTCCCCACCACTCAGATATTCATGGCCACATCTGGGACAGTTTAATGAGTTAATGCCAGTTAATTACTCACTCCGGTGCGGTTGACCGACCAAACTCTGCTGCTCTCTCTCTCTTCCTCACTCTGTACTGCTCAGTCTCCCTCTCTCTCCTTCACCACTGATTAATGGCAGAAAGAGAATAAGAGGAAAGGAAAGAGGAGCAATCAGCATCCAATGCCATCATCAACATTACTGGTGTCTGGCTGCATTAAGGCTAGGCGAGAGAATAGGCTTCGGAGTGTGTGTGTGTGTGTGTGTGTGTGTGTGTGTGTGTGTGTGTGTGTGTGTGTGTGTGTGTGTGTGTGCGTGTGTGTGTGTGTTCCCGGCTGCCGAGACGGAAGACTGTTAGACCACTAATTGAATAGAGATGATTCCATTATCAAGCAGTTTGTTTGAGTGAGGAAGCCAGTTAGTTATCTGCTGTGGTGAAGAGAGAGACATAGGCGGCAGCAGTTTCTTTTTTTTGCCTGGATAGAAAGGTAAAAAAAAAAGCGAGTAAAATATAGAGAGCGAGGAGATAGATAGAGATAGATATGTCTGTGTGTAGGTCAGGGGTGTCAAACTCAAGGCCCGGGGCCCAAATCCGGCCCGCGACTTCATTTTATGTGTCCCGCAAGAGCTTGCAAAGAATATAATACGTTTATTATACGGTTACATGCTACTTTACAGTATATCTCTATATGTTCATTTTAATTAATCTCTTATTTTATAGTTATTTATCATTTTTTGTAATCTTTGATTTATCCTTAATTTTATTAATCTGTGTGAATCTGTGCTGTCCTGTTTTTCAATCTTACCATGTTGCTGTTAAACTACTGCATTTCCCACGGGGATTAATAAAGGTCCATCTTATCTTATTTTACAGATATGTCCCACAAATCTCATTTTGTGACATGCGCACTGAAGAGACTTGCAATTATTTGCCCTGGACTTCTGCTTTCAGACGTAATTAATTATGAAGTTATTACCCTATCCAATAAAAATCCAATGCAGAGGCAATAACATAGTATAATACATTATTTCATATATATTATGTATTTATATATTTATATAGTTACAACCGGCCCTTTGAGTGCAACCATAATGCTAATGTGGCCCACGATGAAATTGAGTGTGACACCCCTGGTGTAGGTGAAAGGTTTTGACATACAGTAAAGCCAGTCTTCATTATGGGATCACCTCCTGACCACAACTAAGCCCATGGCTCATAGATCTATATGTACACACATACACACACACACACACACACACACACACACACGCACGCACACGCACGCACACACGGAGACAAGACACACAGACCGAAAGAGAGAGGCTGGGATCTACAGTTTCATCGAGAGTGGGAAGTACACTTTCTCATATCCCACACATTGATTAGTGATTATCATCTTAATTGCATCTAAACAATGCGAACACCTGGCATTAAAGCACCAAGCACAAACAGTGTATCCCCATCTATTGTGTTCTCATCTCACATTTAAAATACAAACAAAGACAGCTATTAAAGTTAGGATGAAATGTTCCGCTCCACTTAACAGACGCTCTGGTATCTTGCAGTAACTCCAGTTCCTGCACGCATAAATGAAACTGTATTAAGATTACAGATAAGAAAAACACTTCAGTGCAGGGGAGAGGGGATACAACTTTTTTTTGTTCCTGTCTTGCAATTTGTCTGTGGGCCCCAGACCTCATAATTTATCACCTTTGGTTTTACAGCCATCGATTTCACCCCTTGTGACCTCTTGCACCCAGAGGTAGCCTTTAAGTCAGTGTTTGTGTGTGTGAGCAGGTGTGTACATGCACATGCCGGTGTGTGTTTAGGAAAGTGTGTGTATTTGTGTGTAAATGTGTGTGTGTTTGTATTGTGCAGGTTGTAGTAGACCTATTTGGTGCACAGGCTGTGTTTTTCTTTTAGCTCTAAAAGGTCAGTCACAGTGTGAGAAGGATGGCCCGCGTTCAGAACAATACACCAGGAGAGAGTGTGTGTGTGTGTGTGTGTGTGTGTGTGTGTGTGTGTGTGTGTGTGTGTGTGTGTGTGTGTGTTCATTAAGTAATATTTGTGCAGAAAGACCTTCTCACTCGCAAACGTCCCGACCAATCAGAGCACACTGGGCTCACAGGTTGGGGGGGGGGCAGGAGCTCCAACAAGCCGTTTAGGACAGAGAGTGAATATCGGTGAATACACATACTTTACAGAGATGCTGTATGAGAAACCAATGTGAGTTTGGAAAATTGCACGGTATACATCTATTTTAGTATACCTCAAGAATGGAATTATGATCAGTAGAAATAGCAATGACATGGGCCCTTTAATATCTGATGATATTATAATATAAATGTGACCTTATTCGAGCATTTGTATACCAATCAACAGAGCCTAAAAAGAGCAGACTATAAAAATAAGTATCTATTTAAAGTGCCCTTTTTATTTGTATTAAGCATCAAGCCATGACAATTTGACATATTGGTAACATTAAAGAAAATAAAAAAACTACCACTAATGAAGAACGGTAAAACATGGGTTTAATTGACAACAATTCTAAACCTAATTTTATGACCACACACTTCTAGGATGTACTTTGTGGGTTTGTGTTTTGTTTGTGTATGTATCGGTGGGGATGTGAGTGTTACTCTACCCAGTGAGCGGTATGAGCTGAGTCATATTTGTTTGCAGCAGTTGCTACTCTCAATTTACTTGGCACTTGTGGGTTTATGGTCAGGGCTTAAAGTTAACAGTCTCATCTTACTGCTGAGAAAGGTTGCAGGAAGAAAAAGGAGTGAGAAAAAGACGGAGAAAGTCAGAGTTGAAAGAGGTAGAGACAGGGAAGAAAAGAGACATTGGAAAATAAAGGAGGCAAAGAAAACAGAAATAGGATCTTGGTTTCTGATTTGGCAATAGCTGTTGCATTTATCCTTTAAACTCATTGGTCATGACTTTGTGATTATGTTTGTATTCTACTCACTTCAAAATAGTTGTTTTAAATTGTGTGCACCCATACAAGAAGATACTGTAAATATTCCTCTTATTTGTAGCTTGTCATGCAGGGCCTATTTATCTGCTGTAAAGTTTCATCAACCCGAAGAGATCCAAAGTCAGTATGTTTATATACTGTATTTGTATGTAATGCCATGCCTGGTTGACAGCTCTGAATTTGTGGAAAGTGAGTTTTGTTTTCTTAATGTAGTGTACTGCTGCTTTAAGGGTGAGTGAGGACAAAGACAAAGCCAGAAAAGAGGGTGAAAAACAAAACAGACAAAGAGAAAATAAATTAATGACCCCTTAAACATTGTCTCCTTTGTGCTTTGGAAGAACAAAATAATGGCAAGTTAAAATACAATATAAAAGCAAAAAGAGGAGGAAACTGAAATAACGATTAGAAAGACCATGTCCATAAATACAAGGTTGTAAATTCTACAAAACATTAACTTCATTACATGGTAATTACTAGCTGCAAGTGACAAGAGAGTCTCTCCTCACTGTTTAGCTATCCTACCAACACACTCTCACTCCATAATCGTCCAGGAGCGACTTTGGTCAGTGTCCGTGGCGTGCAGTTGTGATGCTCCTAGTCTCCTTCAGCTTCATAAAGGGACGCAAATAGCTTTCAACTGATTGCAATGTATTCCCATCTGCGGCGGGATTTGACCCTCATGGAAGCACGGCATTCGTTTGTGTCGGCTGCCCTTAAAGGCAATGTGAGCGTCCATTCCCATTGGATAACGGAGAATTGTACACCCGGAAGTAAGTATTCCCCTTACTGTCGATTGATTTTACAGTGATATCTGCACTACTCATCGACTAAAAAACACCAAATTTCCTTGTTAATTACACAACATTGATTGGTTTAAATTGTGTGCAATGCTTTTGTATTCCCTTCGATTCGAGAAACAAATGTTTTTTCGTAAAGGATGGCAGAAGACACTACCTACCCAGAATCCGCTATTTGGACTACACCATGTGCTCTGTTTGAAAACCCGTTTTTTCACCATTCATTCCAATGGCTGGCGTCTATGTCACGTGATCTTCAATTTCTCCTGCAGAAAAAAAAAACATGGCCGAACTTCGTTTTATTCTCGGTGGAAAATGCCTATTTTAAAGTTAGTTTGGCCATTAAAATGCTTTTTGATGTCATTTGATGCGATAAATATGAGTTGTTATTTCAGATTATGTGTGCAGTGGACGTACATGATCTTTAGTTTGCTAGTTATTACGAAGATTACTTTTGCGTCCATAGAACGTTTTCATTGTTACCAAGGTTGTGTTATCTTTATTGCTACCCCCTTCCCCGTCAACGTATAGTGTTGGTCCACAACGCAAACGTATTAGTTTAACAAAATCCACATCTAAAATTGTGGCATAGATACGTTATTTTCCCCTGTGCAATTCTCCATTTACTCAACAATAACACATTATTATCCTTGTGTTTATTTATTTGTTTGATTAATAAACACAAGTTGGAGTCCCTCAGGACCGAGGGTCGAAGCAGCTCATTTGCTTTAGAGAATATTACACTGGGAAGTAAGTATTCACTTGACAAACCCCGTGATAGTCCTCAAGCTCTGTGATTGGAGAGTGTGCTCCGAGGGTTACGCCGAGCGTCGAACAGCACTTGAAATGGGATGGAACCACGGCAGACTGTCCAAACTGGATTTGAACGTGTCCACCGCTTCCCCCCCTCCCCCACCCTGTCCCCAGAACTACACATGCTGGCTATTCTGTTTCGCAACATGTTCTCTATCTATGGCACGTCTCTACTGGGAGTTGTAGTTTTAAAAGATGTTTTCGTATTTCCCATAATAAGAAGTTGCCAGTATTAAACTGTGTACATCCCTGGAGGTTTAGGGGATAGGAAACACTCAAATTTAAAACATATAATTAATACATGGGTGAAAATTGCTTGTGCCCATACTGGGCAGCATTAATATATATACACACATGCCAGCTAAGGTCAGAAGAGCTTTATTTAACAGCTGGTCTTATGTTTGTGACCCCTGTTGTTAATTGATAACATTACATTACATTACATTAATTGATAAGCCTGAAACATGCACTTGTCAAGGTTCAGAGGCACATTTTGAAAATATGGCAGTATCGATCAGCTTAAGATAAGATATACTTTATTGATCCCAAGTTGGAAACATTTGCGTTACATCAGCATGTGTAACAGTTGTAAATATGCAGTGGTGTTTATTTACATCATTTAGTATAATCACACAAATTCTGTGTTTTATATTTAACAATTCTGTGTTCTTTATTTATTGATTGTTCAATACCTGATAAGGTCGGAGATGAAATATCTACATACATCTTATAAGAGTATAATACATTATGTATAATATCAGTTAAAATAAGTACTTCAACATAGTTAACATTGCTGGAGGTATGCACAATATTGATAGATGTCTTGTAATGCACTATTGAGGAACCTGCGACCCAAGTTTTTAATTCAATGCATAACTACACCGTTTGTGTATATGATATGTCAATAAACCTTAGAAAATCTTGAAATCTTGAAAGGGATGTGCAAAATAGTCATTATATACAGTCTTTAATTAACTATTAGTAGAGAATAACGAGTAATGAACAGTGTTGGGCAAGTTACTTCCAACATATAATATATTACATATTACTTATTACTCTCTTTTGAAAGTAATAAGTTACATTACAATATTACTGTCTCTGAAATGTAATGAGTTACACTACTTTAGTTACTTTTGAGTTACTTTCACCAAGATAACCGCAAAAGAATGGCTAGGTATTTGAAATGCTAAAATGTAGTTTAGTGCAGCTCATTATACATCCAGTGAAGGGCAATGTGGTATAGCTTAACAACTGTGTATGCCCTTAAGGCTACTAACAACTTGTATTACACGGCTTAGTTGAATACTCGATTCTGATTGTAAATTCTTAACATGTGACACGTTGTTAATACTGCAGTACAGACCACTGTCAAGGACTATAATGAAGGTTGCTAAGGAGGATCAAGAAAGAGAAAGGAAAAGAGGTTAAAAGACGGAGCGCTGGACGTCAGATAAATCACCAGAAGAAGGCAGACAGGAAGTAAACACTAACAGGACACGGAATGGGCTCTGTAGTGTGTTTAGTATATGGCCATGTACAGGCCCGGTTCCAGAACAAAATGACTCAGGGTTTCTCTGAGATTACAGGGGGCGCAGCAGTAGCAGGTTTACATGAGCAATAGTGGCCGGCAACAGCAATGAAACATAGCATTGATGGTCCCCAATGAACAGATTATGGCATTTGTTATGTTTTGAAACCAAGCAAGTGAGAACATTTCAAGTGAGTTAAAAGTGCAATCCTGAAATATTTCATATAGTCCAAAGTGGACTGTGGCAAAGAAAAGCACAAAAGCTTCAAAGCTGTAGTGATAAAACAAATGAGAACATATCGTAAATCAAGGCAAATAGTATTTGAACCAGCTCATAGTTTGAAATGGCAAACATTGAAAAGCAAAAGTATTATTAAAACCATGTACTAAATCATCACCTTGGTCCAATCATATACTCTGGGAAGAGAATATTTACTGTGCTTGAAAACTGGTATCACATCATCATGTGAGGTTGACTTTGTGACCTGGAGAACATTTTCAGCTGCAACATTAGCTTGTTGATAAGCTTGGGATATGAGATCTTTTTGTAGCCATTCGTGGTGAAGGCATCTGTGCCATTGTATGCATTATGTTTGACCCAACATTTCTACAGGCATGGCAGAATATGGCACTATTTTCACATGCATATTCCATTGTCTATTTTTATACCACGAGCTGCAAAATGACCGCCTTACCCCACTGTACAGGCGGGTACTTGTTTAGATATACCTGGGCAGGCTCTGTTTTGCCGTGGTATCCTCTGCGGGCCGGAGAGGGGCGGCGTAGTTTCGGGCGATGAAGACTGCTGCTCCCGGGGCGAGGGCGGCGAGTCAGGCGGGAGTAAGCTAGTGTCCACAACGGAGGGTAACGTGATGTCCCCATCCGACCTGTTGCTACTGTCTGCAGTAGATGCAGTGTTGCTGGCGTTTAGTGATGGTTGCTTTAACCAATTTTGTATCAATGATTATCCACAGATGTGTGTCACTGCTGTGAAAGCACTTTGTAAATGATGCACGCGCAGCGGAGCAGGTCACGTGCACCTGACACAATTTGTTGTTTGTATTTCTCGCTCCGTTCTCTTGGACTGCCCCGAAGATCCCGACACGAAGCCTGAAGGGTAAACACCAGGTTTACTAATCTACCTGCACAATTTGTCTCGGATGTCGGAATGTCTCGCTATGTTAGTACATTCTTAAAAAACAAAACACCATTTAATTTCGGGTTAAAATGTGTTGTAACTGCGTTACTGAGCATTGTAACGGGTAATATATTACTGTGGTGACCACCTATTTAACCACTGGGACATAATTCAAACTTGGAACTACAGTTGCGGTTATTGTTCCCACACGGACATGTTATGGGTTACCTATAAATAGTGTGTGCCCTCTTGGCTCTCTCTCTTGTCGACCCGGGCTGCGACCCGACAACATGTCCTTTGCAGCTTGTGAATAAATTACTATTCTGCACCTTCCTTGCACCGCCTCTGACTCCATATCTCTCGGCACTACATTACCCACATTTCATTAGTAATGCGTTACATTACTTTGTTACAGCAAAAAGTAATATATTACTGTAACTCCGTTACTTTTGTAATGCATTACACCCAACACTGGTAATGAATATACTTTATAGGGATCCTATTAATATCTAATAATAAAAATAATGAAATTCAATAACATGCTTTAACCACTAGGTGTCCCTTTATATCAGCTGTGCACCGTTATGGTGTAAATACAGCCTATCTACCAATTGGATCAAATATAAAAGTCAGCCGAATTAGTGTTGATACTGCAAGGAGACGTATTGTGTGAAAAGAAATGTAAGATGTTGTTTAACTGCTGATATATTTATGATTCACCTCACGTTTTCAGTTCCTCATGTTTGTCTAGAAGTCTTCTCATCAGGGCTCTATAAATAGAGAACTACGGCAGATATGTAATATTTAATGCAGCCGAACCGTGTATTACAATGCCGTTATGTGATGACTTTCAAAGAGAAAAGCAAGCACACTCGGAATAAAGTATTATTATTTTTTTTTTAAATGTTTTCGGTCTGTTTCCGGTATTTGTTAATGACGATGTGCTGTGAGATGTGAGACTGGAATTGTACAGGGGAAAATAACGTAGGCTATCTTTAGATGCGGATTTTGTTAAACTAATACGTTTGCGCTGTGGACCAACACTATACATTGACGGGGAAGGGGGTAGCAATAAAGATAACACCATTAAACAGTTACACAACATAACAGAAATAATATCGATAGCAGCGTCCCTAGCAACCACCTTGGTAACAATGAAAACGTTCTATGGACGCAATTTCCTGAAGTAATCTTCGTAACAACTAGCAAACTAAAGAGCATGTACATCCACTGCATACATAATCTGAAATAACAACTCATATGTATCGCATCAAATGACATCAGAACGCATTTTAATGGCCAAACTAACTTTAAAATAGGCATTTTCCACCGAGAATAAAACGAAGTTCGGCCATGTTTTTTTTTCTGCAGGGAGAAATTTGAAGATCACGTGACATAGACGCCAGCCATTGGAATGAATGGTGAAAAAAACCGGGTTTGTCAAACAGAGCACATGGTGTAGTCCTAAATGATAGCTGGGGATTCTGGGTAGTGTAGTGTCTTCTGCCATCCTTTACTCCGAAAAAACATTTGTTTCTCCGAATTGAAGGGGAAAAATACAAAAGCATTGCACACAATGCCATGTGGGCTAGCCGTCTTACCCTCAAAGCCCACATGGCATGCAGCAATAGCAGCCAGGTACACCTTGATTGTGGAGAAAGCTCTGTGTTTATCGATCAAGTCCTGTAGAAATGATAAAATCAGGACATTGAAAAGAGATGTGTCCTTCTTGAAGGCACCACTCCTCAAACACCCTCCACTTACAGTCGTAAAGAGACCTGGTGGAGGAAGCTCTCGCACTCTGAATAGTGTTTATCACCTTCTGAGGGAGTCCCACTGTATTCAGATTGTACCACTCACGGGTCAGGCCCATAGTGCCCCGCGCTCTGGACGTGGGTGAAGGATCGCCCCCCCCGCCTGAGACAATCTGTCCCTGCGTGGTGGGGGCTGCCATAGCTGCCTGCACAACAGCTGATATATCTCCGCCAGTCCGTACATTGCGGGCTAGGGCGGAAACATCAGAGTAAGTGTGTGGTGTTGCTCCTTCTGTCACGGATGAGTGAAGGAAGCAGGACCCAAATGCAGATAACCTTTGAGAAACCCTTTATTTCAAGAATACAGATAAATGCAGAACAGAACACTCTCCGGTGAACTCCGTCACCAACAAACAATGACCCAACACTGAACACAGACAGAGACAAGACTAAATACAAGAAGGGGTAATCATGACAACGAGAAACAGCCGGGCAGGGGAGGAGAAACACAAGGACAACAGGTGAACACAATCGGGTAATCAGGAAGGGAAACAGACAGAAAGCAGACAGGCAGGAAATGGGGGTGAACACTTAACACAATAAGACAGGAAACCCAAAGACAAGAAAAACACCAACACAGACAAAACTACAAACGTGACCTAACATGTGAATTGTGACAGAACCCCCCCCTCAAGGGACGGATTCCAGACGTCCCTAAAAAAAAAAAAAAAAAAAAGTCCAAAACCCCAAGCAGGGTGGGCGGAGGGGGTCCGGAGGACGGGTCTTGGGCTGACAGCCCAGGAACACAGCGGAGGACCAGGAAGGGGTCTCGGGCGGACGGCCCGGGGGGCAAGGTACAGTCCAAAAAGGGGATTCGGGCGGACTGCCCGGGGGGCAAGGTACAGTCCAAAAAGGGGATTCGGGCGGACTGCCCGGGGACAAGGCAGAGAACCAGGAAGGGGTCTCGGGCGGACGACCCGGGGTCAAAACAGAGTCCAAGGTGGGGACCATGGAGGACCGAAGGCAGCGGCAGGAAGAGTCAGGGGGCCGGGCCCGAGGGCGAAGACCGCAGCTATCAGGGGGCCGGGCACGAGGGCGAAGACCGCGGCTCTCAGGGGGCCGGGCTCTCAGGGGGCCGGGCTCGAGGGCGAAGACCGCGGCTCTCAGGGGGCCGGGCTCGAGGGCGAAGACCGCGGCTCTCAGGGGGCCGGGCTCGAGGGCGAAGACCGCGGCTCTCAGGGGGCCGGGCTCTCAGGGGGCCGGGCTCGAGGGCGAAGACCGCGGCTCTCAGGGGGCCGGGCTCGAGCCGGTGTCGACCGGACAGGATCAGGAGGCCGGGCAGGAAAGCGCTGATGGGCCAGTTCCGGAGATCGGGCAGGACCCGGTGTCGGCCGGACAGAAACCGGAGCCGGTCGGACAAGCTTCGGCAGGATCCCCCACGGAAAAGGACCAGGAGTTGGCAGGAACCCCGGCGAGACCGGTGATGGACATGGGGCTGGCAGGGCCCCCGGTAGCACCTCCAACGGCACGGGATATAGGGCTGGCAGGACCCCCGGCAGAAGAGTCTTCTGCGGGACCTCCAACGGGACAGGAGAAAAGGTTGGCAGGACCCCCGGCAGGGGAATAGACGGCGGGACCTCCAACGACCCAGGACACAGGGTTGGCAGGACCCCCGGCAGGGGAGTAGACGGCGGGACCTCCAACGGCACAGGACACAGGGTTGGCAGGACCCCCGGCAGGGGAGTATTCTGCGGGACCTCCAACGGCACAGGACACAGAGCTGGCAGGATCCCCGGCAGGGGAGCAGACGGCGGGACCTCCAACGGCACAGGACACAGAGCTGGCAGGACCCCCGGCAGGGGAGCAGACGGCGGAACCTCCAACGGGACAGGAGAAAGGGTTGGCAGGACCCCCGGCAGAAGAGTATTCTGCGGGACCTCCAACGGGACAGGAGAAAGGATTGGCAGGACCCCCGGCAGGGGAGTAGACGGCGGGACCTCCAACGACACAGGACACAGGATTGGCAGGACCCCCGGCAGGGGAGTAGACGGCGGGACCTCCAACGGCACAGGACACAGGGTTGGCAGGACCCCCGGCAGGGGAGCAGACGGCGGGACCCCCAACGGCACAGGACACAGGGTTGGCAGGACCCCCGGCAGGGGAGTATTCTGCGGGACCTCCAACGACACAGGACACAGGATTGGCAGGACCCCCGGCAGGGGAGTAGACGGCGGGACCTCCAACGGCACAGGACACAGGGTTGGCAGGACCCCCGGCAGGGGAGCAGACGGCGGGACCCCAACGGCACAGGACACAGGGTTGGCAGGACCCCCGGCAGGGGAGTAGACGGCGGGACCTCCAACGACACTTGCGTAGGGGCTTGAATAGGGAATGGAGAGGGAACTCGAGCGGAGACTTGAGAGGGGACTCGAGAGGAGACTGGAGAGGGGACTCCAGAGGGGACTAGAGAAGGGAACACGAGAGGGGATTTGAGAGGGGAACTAGAGAGGGGACTCGAGGAGGGACCAGAGGAGGGACCAGAGGAGGGAACTCGAGAGGGACTCGAGAGGGGACTCGAGGGGGAACTGGAGAGGGGACTCGAGATGGAAACAGAGAGGGAACTCGAGAAGGGACTACAGAGGGGACTAGGAGTAACTAGGGAAGGGAACTCGAGAGGGGAACTAGAGAGGGGACTCGAGGAGGGACTAGAGGAGGGCCTAAAGGAGGGACTAAAGGAGGGAACTCGAGAGGGGACTCGAGGGGGAACTGGAGAGGGAACTTGAGATGGAAACAGAGAGGGGACTCGAACAGAGACTAAAGAGGGGACTAGAGGAGAGAGGAGGGACTAGATGAGTAACTAGAGAAGGGAACTCGAGAGGGAAACTAGAGAGGGGACTCGAGGAGGGACTAGAGGAGGGACTAAAGGAGGGAATTCGAGAGGGAACTGGAGATGGAAACAGAGAGGGGACTCGAGAAGGGACTACAGAGGGGACTAGAGGAGAGACTAGAGGAGGGACTAGAGGAGTAACTAGAGAAGGGAACTCGAGAGGGGAACTAGAGAGGGGACTCGAGGAGGGACTAGAGGAGGGCCTAAAGGAGGGAATTCGAGAGGGAACTGGAGATGGAAACAGAGAGGGGACTCGAGAAGGGACTACAGAGGGGACTAGAGGAGGGACTAGAGGAGTAACTAGAGAAGGGAACTCGAGAGGGGAACTAGAGAGGGGACTCGAGGAGGGACTAGAGGAGGGCCTAAAGGAGGGACTAAAGGAGGGAACTCGAGAGGGGACTCGAGGGGGAACTGAAGAGGGAACTTGAGATGGAAACAGAGAGGGGACTCGAACAGAGACTAAAGAGGGGACTAGAGGAGAGACTAGAGGAGCAACCAGAGAAGGGAACTCGAGAGGGGACTCGAGAGGGAAACCAAAAAGGGGACTCGAGGAGGAACCAGAGGAGGGAACCCGAGATGGGACTGTGGCAGCTGGGATCGGGACCATGGCTGCTGGGGCCAGAACTGGGGCTGAAACCATGGCTGCAGGGACCGGAATTGAAGCCAGAATCATGGCTGTTGAAGCCAGAATCCTGTCTATAAGATCCAGCTCTGAAGTCGGAAACATGACTGGATAGGGCGCTCTTGGAGCCGGGACCATGGCCGCTGGGGCCGGCCCTGGAGCTGGAAACATGGCTGTGTGATACAGTTCTGGAGCCTGGATAATGACTGTGTGGGGCGGTCTTGGAGCCGAAAACATGGCTGCGGGAGCCTGTACTGGGGCTGGAACCATGGCTGCTGGGGCCTGTACTGGGACTGGAACCATGGCTGCTGGGGCCCGTACTGGGACTGGGACCATGGCTGCTGGGGCCCGTACTGGGACTGGAACCATGGCTGCTGGGGCCCGTACTGGGACTGGAACCATGGCTGCTGGGGCCCGTACTGGGACTGGAACCATGGCTGCTGGGGCCCGTACTCCTTGTCTGGCCTTGCGACGACTCCTCTTAGCAGCCGCCTGAATACTCCGTGGGCCTCCATAAGCCTGACGACTTCCAGCACATGACTCCAGAACAGGAGCAGGAACTGGGACAGAAGCATGGGTTGACCCCAGACGGACCACTCCGAGACGTCTGTAGTCAGCAGGCTGGAAATCACACCTCCAGAGGAAGTCCAACATCCAGTCAGGTAAGAATTCCACCAAGTCGGGCTTCTCCATCGCCAACCGGTGCGCCTCTACCAGGGCGGCCTCCTTCAGCCGAACACTGGACGCTTCCTTCCACCAATCGTGGCAACATTCCAAAGGAAAAGAGAAATGTTGCAGCTCCACCTCAAAAGGATCGTCTGCTGGGTCCATTTCGGGTTGGGTCATTCTGTCACGGATGAGTGAAGGAAGCAGGACCCAAATGCAGATAACTTTGAGAAACCCTTTATTTCAAGGATACAGATAAATGCAGAACAGAACACTCTCCGGTGAACTCCGTCACCAACAAACAATGACCCAACACTGAACACAGACAGAGACAAGACTAAATACAAGAAGGGGTAATCATGACAACGAGAAACAGCCGGGCAGGGGAGGAGAAACACAAGGACAACAGGTGAACACAATCGGGTAATCAGGAAGGGAAACAGACAGAAAGCAGACAGGCAGGAAATGGGGGTGAACACTTAACACAATAAGACAGGAAACCCAAAGACAAGAAAAACACCAACACAGACAAAACTACAAACGTGACCTAACATGTGAATTGTGACACCTTCACTCTGGCCAGAGTTGGGGGTAACAGAGCCAGGTGTGGGAACGCGTACAGAGGACCCGGAGGTCAATCGTGTACGAGGGCGTCCCCGCCTAACAGTGCGTTTAAATCGTGCATTAAAGAGAACAGCTGACATTGAGCATTTTTTATTTATGCGAACAGATTTAACGCGGCTCCGCCGTAACGCACCCACAGCGGACTCACGATCCTTGGATGTGGAGTCCAGTCTGCATAGAGTGGTGCACCTCTGGACAGTAGTTCTGTCCCGAGGTGCATCACTCTCGGTACCTGTGTCGCTCTCAGAGAGAGGAGACATCTGCCGCTCCAAGGGATCAGTTTGTGTGCCAGTGTGTGTGACTGGAGACAACGCAACCTCCCTTGGCGGTTCATACACGATATCGTGTTGTCTGTCCTCACGAGGACATGGTGTCCTCTGAGAGAAGCATCTTCCCCAAACAGCGGGCAAAGGGAGGCAACTCCTCCCGGTGTTTCCGGAAATGTTGGATGAAGTGTTGGTCTCGTGGAGAGACCGGCCCTTCAGCAACAAGGTCCCAATCCAGGGTGCCTACTCCCTGGATTGCAATGGAATGGAGAGGCTCGGCCTGCTCCGCATACCGCCCATGGAGTGCGCGGAGAGTAATCTCTGCGTAATCTGACTCTGCTCGGCGGGCATTATAGATAAAACCCTTCTTTCTAGGAGAGAGAGAGCCTCTCTCTCCAGAATATGGGTTGACTCTCTCTGGGCTTGTGAAAACAGATAAAGTATAACTGTTTTGAGAAGCCCAGGCAGATGTCGTGAGTATCTCCTGCTGTATGCTCCTTAGAGCCAGTTGAGATGTCACGCTTACAGCTCCAGCCGGCACTGCACCTGCGCGTGTCGGTGGAGCCCTTAAAGCCCCAGCCGGCACTGCGCGTGCGCGTGGCGGTGGTGCCTTCACAGACCCGTCAATAATCCGCCTTTTGAGAGATGCCGTAGCTGCTCTCAAAAGGGGAAGAATTGGCGGGTTGTTTATTGGTTTTATTGATTTTCTTTTCATTTTTTTGAGCTGCGCCCTCGGCCTGAAGCCTGGATGCGTCAGCGGCAATTTTTTTATGACAGAGGAATCAATCAGCATGTGACATGTGTTTGTGCGGACTTGAGGATGGTGTTTAGGCATCTCTCGAGGCGGCGGGAACACAGTCACGGAGGGGAGAAGGAGGGGCTGTCACGCCGCTCGCTTCTTCTTCCTCGACTGCTGCCCGAAATTCTGGGTTGGCTGAGCCTGAGCTGCAGCCGGAACCGGAGATTTTCTCGGCCAACTTGCCCTTGTCTCCAGCCTGGGCTGGGGACTCGGGGTGGGCTGCGACCTCTGCTTGACCGGTGCTTTGAACCGGGCAGAGTTCGCTTGGGTGAAGGACTGCTCCTGCGAGGGCAGCGGCTGGACCCTTCGAGGGAGGCAGAGGTGGAGTGCCTCGTCCTCCTTCTTCTTCGTCTCGCACCTCCTTTGCATGGAGGCGAGAGCAGAGCCGAAGATTCCCTCGGGAACGATGGGCATATCCGGCACATCTTCCCTTTCTCGGTCAGGGAGGTTGGTGAGGTTGAGCCATCTAGCTCTTTCCTGCACCACCATGATCCCCATTACCTTGCCCGTGGCCTGGACGGTGCAGAGTGGCTGCTCCCGCCTTTGCTGGCAGCGTGGGGTTCCTGCTCGGTGAGGGGCCCACCGTTGGTAGAAGGTGGGCCGCAACCAGCGGTTCCATGGGCGGTATGCGGAGCAGGCCGAGCCTCTCAATTCCATTGCAATCCAGGGAGGAGGCACCCTGGATTGGGACCTTGTTGCTGAAGGGCCGGTCTCTCCACGAGACCAACACTTCATCCAACATTTCCGGAAACACCGGGAGGAGTTGCCTCCCTTTGCCCGCTGTTTGGGGAAGATGCTTCCCCTCGTAGCGGGACCTGGAGGTCTCCTTGGTCATTTCAGGCCATGGAACGTTGAGTCTGACCGCAGCGCGTTTGCACACGGCCTGCAGGTCCATGCTCAGACCGGGCGAAGCTGGTGTGCTGTCGCCCGTGAGAGCAGCCCTCGCTCCAGGCTTTGCAGCCTGAGCCGATGACATGAAGGTGTCCTCTTCTTGGTCATCCGACTCGGACAGGAGGAACGCCAGGGCGTCCCCCTCCTCGTCCTCCTCATAGTCCAACTCGAGGACATCCTCTGCGGATGAGACCATGGTGAGGTCTAACCGGGAGCCCCAGCTTGGTAAAGCGCGGGAACCCGTTCCCGTGTGTCTTGTCGTCACCGGGTCCCGGCCTGTCAGGGCGCGGGATTCCGGTTCTGAGGCCATCGCTGACAATGAGCCCCAGACCGACACTGAGAGGGGTTCGCTCTCTGTGGCAGACGCCCCCGTGTCTTGACTGCCGGCCGGCGGGTCCATGGACATGGGGGGGTCCTGTTCCGACAGGCTAGCTTGTCTCGCTAGCCGTCGGCGGAGGCTCTTGACAGTGAAGCGGACACAATGTCCGCATGAGCCGGGTTGTCGATAGCGCCTCGGCCGTGTTCCAGCCCGAGGCAGGACGAACAGACCTGGTGTGTGTCTGTGCCCGAGATCTTCAACCCGCAGCCGCAGAGTCGAGCCACCGAGTCCCTGACTCCTCTGGTGTGAGGGAGAGGGGCGTCCATCTGTGTCGCCTCGTGGCGTGGAGAGGGCCCACTCTCGACAAGTGGGACGGGAAAAAAAGGTATTACCCCCTTGTCCTTAATCCGGGGAAAGAGGACGGTGCGGGTCTTTTAATCCCGGAGAATACTGACTGGTGTGGCAGTATGCTCCTTTTTAATCCTTTTCCCCTCCGTGGAGAAGAGAAAAGAAAAAACTTCCTCGCTACCGTGGTGTCGGTAGAGAGGGAGCGAGCTAGCAACAGGTGTGTTGCTAGCTTGAAAAAATCGGACCTACCTTACTTTCTTGTAGAGAAGGGCGAGGTCGATTTTTTTCCAAGTACTAACAGCGTTAGTACTACCGTCTTCCTGCGAAGCAGAAGGAGTAGCCGGCGAGGATTGGCGTAATGAGATTGATGCTTCTGTTTGCTCCACGATGAGGCGCATCCCATAGTGAGACATCGAACGGAGTATTATGAATGAGAACAGCAATGTCCTAATATGCAAGCTACAAGGCACAAGAAGGAATGTGACACATAATGTGGATCTGATGCATTCACTTCAAGATGACATGGAATGTAGACCCTTTTATTTAAAATTACTATTACTAATATTGCCATTTTCCCTCCTTGATTTTCATGTGACTCTATAGTCTATATTATATTTATTTTTGACGGAATCCAGGCACACAATCCATACATTTATGATGAAGCAGTCAGGGATCACAAATGAAACTCTAAGTTGAATTTTTGCCAAAAAGATGACGTGGCATTCTCTGGACTTTTACCCAAAAGGGTATTGATGAGATGTAGATTAGCCTTTTATCACTGAACTGTCCAGCAGGTCTTGTTATGGGCATTTTTTCTGCGTGCTGTCCTAACCTGCTTTATACAGAGGGCCCTATGAAAATACCCTCTGCTGATTTATCTAGTAAAATAGGAGTTTAAATCAAGTTTGACAGGTGATTAGAGAGCCTGCTTAGTCCTGGGAACGCTCTCTCTGGCCGTTTGTGTCTCATTTCCAGATGTTTTGGATCTGGAATTTAATCCTACAGGAGATTCAGAGCATCTTCATGTCTCTCCCTATTGCACTGTGTGCCTGTTTCTTTTTCTTCTATATGTGTGAATGGAACTGAGCAGTCTGTTGACAAGCTGTGAGCTGGAGTAGAGTGGCCCAGGAATGACCTCTCTATGATATTTATTAAAGATAAGCAGGGAGTGTCGGGATAAGACAGGAGTGAGCGTTCAAGTCTGATACACTTGTTATTGTGTTTAACTTAATGCTATAACTCAATGATAAACACAAGTTGTATAATAGCTGCTCAAACACTGACATGGAGAAGTGGCAATCTCACAGCTCTTTGATGGTGGAACCCACACTTTGATGTGTCATGCTGATGAAGTTGTGTGCAGGTGTAGAGAAAAAGGAAAGCCAAATGTCAACAGAGAAGCCGACGTACTGTACATTCTGCATTTTCTGATACAGCTATGAAGCCTGGATTAACAGTTGTGTTTAGGAGCTGTAAACTGACCTTGTTCTGCAGTAGTCCTAGTTTGTGTTCTTGGCAGCTTTAGGTCATGTTTTCTTTGTATGGTAGAAAATAATTTTACTGTATACAATTTTGAGGTCTTTGTCCCTAAACTTGAGTATTTTCAGCGATGTGTGAAGTGATTAAAGTTTATGTGACTTATGTGATTTACACATTAAAACATCAATGTTTAATCATCCTTTTAGCTCTACTGTATTTAGAAATGTGCCATTCTGCGCAATGCTTTTTTTGCATAATATTTTAAATGATTATAATTTTTGATTTATACTCAAGTTAAATTCAAAAGAACTGTGTAGGCACATTTATAACCATAACGTTATGTTTCAGTTGAACATAAATACATAAGGTTGGGTAGGTTTACTAAAGTCATTACAGTTAACCACAAAGTATATTTTAAGTTGTTGAGGTTTGACAAGCAGCTAGTCAGGTTGGAGATATTAACTGAACATCAACAGCTAACTTAGCTTTGGTGACAGCACACATCACTCCTGAAATCCTGTCTCTGCTTACAGACCTTCCAATTGTGAACAAAATGAATGTGATACCTCTAGAACAGACCAAACATTTGTAGTTTTAGTGTATGTGACAATGAGTCTGCCCCACCCCTTTTGGAGCAATTAGCATCTCAACTGTCACTTAGCCTGGATATATTTCTGACAGCTTCTCTTCAAACACATGTTCAAGGAGTCATCAACAAGTATTTGCCTGGATTCACCTCATCAACACAGGCAGGAAATTGTGTATCATGATGACCCATGTAACTTGTACATGTTTTTTGTAGCACACACTAGGCTTCATAAACACTAACATGTATCACTTTTGAAAGGCAGGTAAAAAAAAAAAATCTGATGGAAATATCAGAAATAATTCTCAACTCAAACTCAATTTTCCCCCCAAAAGATACTCCAACAAATCCCTGTAATACACTTGGTAGCACTCGGCAAAACAAACACTTTAGAACAATTCCATACGGGTTCAGGACACAGGGTCATATTTGACATAAACAAAAGCTGTTAAACCTGAACCATGGAGGTAATGTCAGGTCTTTTGTAAGATTAATAAGAAAAGCACAGCTACCGGTTTCTACTAAAGCTGACGGAAGGCGTATAGAATCCCTACTGTATATAGGTTAAACAATACATGTCAAATACTGAGACGAGATAATTATGGCTTTGAGACAGTGTGAACTCAGGGCACACAGAGAGAAAACCCCTTATTAAGAGCTGTGTAATTAGGTGTCAAATAGCCGTGATGTGTGAATGCTGTCTTATCTGTCAACTGTGCTGCTTCTAAAAAGAAAAGGGGAATTACATTTTTTGGAAACAAATTAATTTAGAAACCACCTTTGTTTGAAACCACCCCCTGTTCACCTGAAAACTAAAGTTATATAAAGATTTGGTGAGAGCTAACAGGGGCTTATATTATAAGCTGCTAAGTACTGAATCACAATATTTTTGGCCTTCATATGTTCTGCTGTGCATCATCAGTCAACATAAAGTATTTCTGACATCAACATTGTCAAAAGTAATCTACTAATCAATCACTTAATTAGTTATTTTGGTGAATAATTGATCACATTTCACAACACACTTCTTATGTGATGTTTTTTGAAACATGGTGTTGTGGGAAAACCATGGGACACTAATATATACATTGCTTTAATCAGGCTTTTGATCTTCAGTACAATTCTGCGATGAGTCAATTAAAACTAGGCCTGCCAAAAATGAATTATGCAATAAGTTTATTAAAACATTTATCAGCTTGGCTTATTATAAATGGATGACTTCCAGTGGAAGACAGGCAGATGAGATGAACAAGTCATCAGATTGGTTTCTTCTCCATCTCTCCCATTCAACTTGGTTGTTTACCATTTTGCATGCAGATTGTTTTTGATTATGGAGTCCCATATAATCGACTGGTTTTTGTCTTATTAAACTGCATCCAGTTCAATGGGTGAGGTCGATTTGGTGCTTTCTGACATCTTGAAATGTCAGCGAGAGATTCGAAAAGTCATCCTGTCCTTCATCGTCTGCTTTTATCTCCATTTTTGTGTGTGTTTACTTATCAGCAACCGACAAATCCAGATTTGGCCCTAGCAGACTGTAAGCGGTACTGTCCTTGGGGCATGTAGGGTGACAGGGAGCACGCAAATGCCCCCCTGCCTTGAGGAATTGTCAGTGAAAATGCTACCACCAAATCAATCTCTCATGGACCTCATGTGACATGGGTTTGGGTGAGAGAATAAACACGGCAGAAGATATATATGACACAATACAAGTTCTGCCTGGGTTTAGTGCAAGTTGGAGCATACATTTCACTAAAATGTGATATTAGCACGATCAAATATTAGCTTGGTTTCTTCAGTTTTTGTGTGGTGATATAATGCAATATTTCTACAAACTCTAAGTAGTGGCACAATAGAAAGTTGCTAAACTCCAGCAAACATACACACAAGTCCTCAATGCTTAAGGTACAGCATAATTCTTAGGGGTGTTGGGCTGCTGTTACTTAATTAGAAGGTTCAAGTAAAGGCAAAAAATGAACGGGCTTAACAAAAAAAAAACATAGGGACAATTATTTTGTAAGTGTTTTTCTCTGTCTCTGTTTATGTGATTCTTCTGGGCATTTTGGAACCTGTTGACACAGATTATTCAGGTGGAGGCCTGAGGGGCTGGCTGAGGGCGCTAAGCCGGGCCAGTGTGCACATCTCAGCGCTTCTCTGGAATGGCTGCCAGCTCCGTCTGCTCGGCTGTGATAATGGAGCCTCCATTCCCCTCTCTGTGTTGTGTGGAAATGTTTCCATTAGCCTTTGACAAGAAAAGGCCTCTCTGCAATTTAGTCCATCTTTTATGTCCATCTTGTTTCTTCCAGCATGCAGATTTTATGCCTGCCTCCCTCTCTTTCCTCTTGGTGTCTTGCTTGCTTGTTTGCTGCCTGCTACACCCCTTAAGCGCTGCTGGAATGCTGGGGTGAGATAAAGAAAAGGCCCCGCTCTGAGCAGGTTCGAGTGCTTTGCTTTTTTATATCAATGACCTTTTTTTGTGGGTTGTAAACACAAGGGATAAACTACAGTTTGACAGAGGCTTTTCCAATTCAAACCCCGGCATCTCTCGCTAGCCATTTGAAAACATGCACTTTGACGGATGAGTTTAGTATGATAGACTCATAAAATATTGCCGTTTGAATGGTATCCTTGTTTTCCAAATTCACTCACGTCCATTGACACAGGCACATCTGGAAATTCTGATGTGACCTTTATTTGCATTACTAAGCTCATCAAATTTGAACAATAACTCACACATCCAGCTGAAACTAATGTGAAATATTTTGGCAAGCGCCTGAAATGAGTGTAATGCAAATCTCATGTCTTTTTGTAGCACCAATAGGAACGGCAGCCAAAAGACTAACAGCTAGGAAATAATTCAGTGAGATGTGAATACTCTTATAGCACAGAGGACAGAGAGAGTGAGAGATGCAGATGGAGAGATGTAAGGAGGACATACAAAGGCTAAAGGATTTTGGCCTGGCACAGACATCTGGAGCAGTTAGCAAATAGAAGACAAATTGCAGTCCTCAGTGACTCTGTGAATTAAGTTGCTTACAGTGGATGGCTTCCTGGTCATCCGTCTTCCTTCAGGAACCCCATGAAATACAATGTATGATTGTTGAACTCTACCATATGAATTTGAGATGATGTGTATGGTTTGGTGGCAAGGATGCTTGGAAGTATGGATTGGGGACTTTCTAATTGAGCATACTGGAAAAGTGGTTCTGTTTTGGCAGAGAACCTCTTGAGTTTAATACCATATGAAAATATTGCTGAGCTTTACATTCAGTCAACCAGCTTTCCATCTTTATTCTTGTTTGAACTTTGTGTATTCCTTCCTGTAGTTCCTAATAATCTGGTGTCATGTAGGTTAATTTAAGCGCTCAACTTTTGTATGTTTTATGGAAGACATAGACCTAAGATTGGTCAGGTTGGGTGATGTTGTTGAATAGAACAGAGACAAGAGTTGAGAGAGCCTGTATGTATATTTGGTCCTCAAAATATACAGCACTGTACCACTATGACATATTAAATGTCAATAAATTAGTATAGGTTAGTTTTGTTGTGGCGAGAAAGGACGAGACGAGACGCAGATCTGAAGAGTGCAGCCCGGCCGGTTCTTAGTTGTAGTACAGTTTCAAATATGGTACAACACAGCAACAATACCAAGAGCCTCTTGATTATGCAAATATCACACATATAAACTGCTTTTCCTCACCCACCTGGCATACGTAATATACATTCTTATTTGTTAGCACCCTGTACAGGCTTTAATTAGGAAACAGATAACTACTTCTTCTACTTTTACTACTACTATTACTATGAACACAACTACTACTATTACTACTAATGTAATTTAATATTAATCATATTACCGTTTTCATGGCAAAGGCTAAATTAAAAATAAAATTAGCTTCAAGCAGTCCATGAATCATTAGCACAATGGATCTTCATTATCATCTGTGACTAAACTGTACAGCAGTAAGTACTTGTCAATTCATAAATTACTAATGCAACATGCAGCCAGTAGCAAGCAGTGCAAGGCTGTGAGCCACAGCTCTGTTGCACATCACGTAACAAACAATAAATACTCAACAGCACTAAAACTGCTAATGCCCTAATGTAACAAGTATGCACCTGCAATAAAAATGATCCCCCGATGGGAGGGCTGTTTATTCAATTAGCGTCTCTGTTGGAAGATTTTAAATAACAGCCACTCAGCCTCAGCGGACAAATAAACATTTGCAATGATGAATTTGTTAGACTCTGTTGAACATCTTAAGGATCTTCACCCAACCAATCAAGAAAATGTCAGAAGGTTCTGGTTGGATTGCATGGTTGGTGGAAGCAGTATATTCAAATGTGTGCATATGTATGCATGTATGTGTGTCTATATGTATCTAAACCTAACAGCAGGAGACTTTGGTTGATTGACAGACTTTTCCCATTTCCTCGAGGGCAAGGTTGCATGTACTGTTGCATCAGGTGACGGCAGCAGTGAGACTGAGGAGCATATAAAATCCATTAACCCTTGCTGTTAATATTTATCAACCTTCCCAAACGAAGGTCACATATCTACAAATGCAGCCAGCATGTCATATGCACCGTATCTCTCTGTATCACTAATGTTTGAGCATCACCCCTCATCAAAGGGAGTGTGATATTAATGTGGCTCAGAGCGTGTGATAAAATATGCAGGAATGTGAGTGACAAACATACAAAGCTGCCCCTGATTGTTGTGGTATATTAAAACGGCTTTCAACATGGGATATGAGCTCGAAATATCAGTTTACATGACTTTGAACTAATAAATAGTCTCCGGGATTAAATAAGTGAAGAGCTGAATTTCCAACACTTAGATGTAAGTAATGTGCTGATTTATTTCTCTACCAGAAATGCACTTCTGTTGGGGACTGTTGCAAGAAGCCATCCTTATACATTTGAAACCAGCCTGCTCACTGGCCCTTTGTCATTGAAAACCAGAGTGTGTGAGTATTGTTCAAAGTTATCACGCTAGGGAACAGATGTGCTGGCTTTTCCGGTCTTGTGGAGCTTGCCCAGTAACACTTAATATAGATCCACTGTCACATACACTTCACAAGTGTTTGTAGGATAAGTGCTGGATTTCACCAAGTGTTAAAAGCTTAATCCACCCAAATGTGTGAAACTGAGAAGTATTTTGTTCACACCAGAAGGAGTAAATTGACTGAGGTTTGGTGTCAAGCACTTCACTTTGCCATAAGAGGTTGGGGTCAATAATGTGACCTTTTATAATGATTTAACTTTCAGCCAACTGTTTAAGAGAGACCCATATACTGTTAACTACTGAAGTTATGTATTAGACCCCATTTACACGCAAATGAACACGCAAACGAAGCGCAAACGAACCGAATACGATATCAAAAAAGTATTCCGTTCCAACCCTGTCTCACGGCATTTGGTGTTATAGTCACGACATTTAAACTCCGAAATGTTTTTCGGATTTCATATTAACACCTTATTCCAACGTGCAATGCGGCTAAAACATCCAATCACCGAGTTTAAACCATAGCTGAGGATCTTGGGTAATCAGTTCAGTGGCTGTGTATCGCAATGATGCTAGAATCTGTATACAAAAATACAGATTTCAGTATTCTGAGGCTCTGAGCCCCATTTATTTTCCTCGCGGACGGCAAAAGAAGTCAGACATTATACGATTTAAAATAAAAACAATAATCGTGGCTTGATATTGAGTAAGAACATGTTTTTATGAACCACACAGCTTCCGGTCTTCCAAGACCCGACCGGAGAAAAAGACGTGGTGCAGGCACGAAACACACTACCAATAGAAATACATTGCTTTTAAAATCGTTCTGTGTGACACGAAAAAAAGGGGAAAATCGTGTTGGTGAACACGAATCAATGGATTACATGTTGTGACTATAACACGAAATGCCGTGAGACTGGGTTGTCCGTTCACACAAGACCGAAAGCGCTGGAGATGCTGTAGTACATATGCCGGGCCTGTAAGTGGCGCTGTACTTCCGCACGAGACCGCTCAAAAGCGCTGGAGACGCTGTAGTACAGATGCTGGGCCTGTAAGTGGCGCTGTACTTTTGCCACAAAATACACCAAAAGCAGCGAAGAGGACCCCCAAGCATGGTTGCCATGGTTGCCCTTCTGTTTATGCCCCGCGGTGGATTTAGCAACATGTAGTTCATGTAATTCTCCATGTCCACTTGTTGCTGATGGTTGTGGTAGAGGAGCTGTATATTATTTGCACTAACATCTGTAGCATGGTCGAGCTGTAGATGTTGTACTAACATCTGTAGCATGGTCAGTAGCAGTAGCTACTGACCATGCTACAGCAGTGAGCAGCAGAGGTGGGGAGAGGTGGGGCTATGGCTTCATCGTTATCAGGAAATGATCGTGGCGTACACACGGAGCCGTTTGGCCCCCCAGAGCGGTCCGTTTGCAGATCTATCCACCTTGGGACCCGTTATCGTTTGCGGGGTCCGTTTCCGCGTTTCCGTTACGGCCTCGTGTGAACGAACGGGCTATACGAAAGAGAAAAGTAGCGGATACAACCGTTTACGTTCTTGTGTAAACAGCACCTTAGACTACCATTTGAGACTGGAAACAATGGACACTGTTCGATGACTATATGCATGACATTGACAGACATGACATAAACTGAAACAATGCTCAACTGTCAACGGGAAAATGCTTGTGGACATACTGAACAATTACTGCTGTAAGCTCAGTTGATGCAGTGGCTTCTATAGTTTGCTAGATTGGTAGCACAGTAAAGAATGGGCAAGCAGCAGATATTTCAACAGTAGGGCCATGTTTGCTGGAGAGTTTATGGATTTGTCATTGGAAAAGACCAGATCTTCATGTTCCAGACTCTAGCCTATAACGCATCAATTTGATTCCAAATAAGACTCCCGCCTAGGCCCCCATTCCTTATCAGCGAACATGTCCACGTCAGTCTCAAAGATTTAGCCACGGCTAAATTCCTACGTATTGGGCTGGCTGAATAATATGGACATCTACGCGGTTCCAATAGCTGCAGGCAGCGCCTCTTGAATAGCATTTTGTACATAAGCTTTAGCTTACTAGCCTAGGATACCAGGCCAATGCCTTATCCCTGTTAACAGAGACCCTTCTAAGACAGGATTAGTGGGGGAGATAGTCAGCGACAAGGGGGGACGGTCCATCTCCTGGGAAGCACCATCGCTAACCCATCCATAATTGCATTTGTTTAGATAAGGAGATCACAGCAAAATTGAGTACTATGTGGGTCCAGCAATGCAATATGATTTTGAATTCACAACAGCACAATATATAGAACGCATAAGTCTATATACAAGATGTTTGACATCTTATTGTACTAAAGCTAGAATGTTTCCATTCTAGCTTTAGCCATTGCAAATCATGTTTATTTGCTTGCTGTAATTGTGTCAACTGTATCATACACAATACTGATTCATTCACATCTTGCAACAATGAATTAACTCTGTTGTTGTGCCACAGTTATCCATATATGTGTGAGAACGCAATAACATGAACAGAGACAGTGAGTGAGATACTGTAGAGGAAGAAAAAAACAACTCATAAAGCAACCTGACTTTCAGGTGTGACCTTCCACTCTTCCCCTAGTCTCCCATTCCTTTATGGGTTAACCATCCTTAATGCTTTATGTATGCCTTGTGTGACAGTCTTTGCATAAATGATACCAAATAATTGGGATTTATAAATTATTCATTGTGTATTAATGCAGGTGAAATGGCTTTTTGGCTTGGACTAGTGTCTGTCATTCAGAAAATAAAAGAGGAGAAGGTGGGGTATCATAGATACTTCGGCGGGGAAAAAATAAATACCCCACAGAAATATATGCAATCAAAATGCATGAGCCACGCATGGTCAGTGCAGCAACCTTAGTGATATCCTTTTTCCAGCATTTGTCGTTTCATAAACAATATCTCATGAAGATGTTTTAACTTTTTTTGACTTGCATGGATATACTGCATAAACTGTATATTTATGTAGTCCCGTTTTTTTGGTCACAAAAATGTGATGGGACGGCATGGGACCATACAATAGGACTTACTCTGATATATAACAACTACAGAGATCAGGTATTTTACTAAACATTCAAGCAAAATGTTAACGAGTAAAAAACACAATCAAACTTAACCTTATGCCAACAGTTTTTCCCAGGCTTACTGGAAAAAGACATGTAATTAATAATTTGGTGTTCAATAATGCTATGCTGTTTCCACTTACTGATACTTTAATCATAAAGGATTATTTTAAGGGCATATTTCTGAGTGTGTCAAGGTTTGTCAGTTATGCATTATTCTCCACAGCTCCCAAAGTTCAACATCCTGCAGTCTATCACTTCCTAAATTGTCTGAAAATAAACTAAATCCATAAATGTTCAGCAACAAACATTAGTAGATACATGGGAAGGCTTGGTACCAATGGGCACATTTCAAGCATGACTAAGAAAGTGAATATAAAAAAAGAAAATGCATGTTAAGCCAATTACTTCAAAACAATTCCATACATATTTGTTTGACCATTTTTTAAATATCCCTTCTCACAGTTTGCTCTTTTTTGTCCTGAACTGCAAACTGCACATATTATCCCCGCCTCTGTCCTGAGATAGGCAGGTCCTGAGTTCCCCTTTCTTGTCCTAAATGCCTTGCATAATATCGTAATTACAGGGCTCTCGTGACCTTACTCTAACACATACTGACCCAAACATTTGAGACCGGGGAGTTGGGAGGTTAGAAATATTTAGACTGGTAAACGGGGACCCTACTTCTTCCCTGCAGGGCGAGTTTTAGTGCGACATAATATTTCTTTTGGCAGGGGTCACGGGTGACTCGACGTACATCATCACTAACTTATTAGATCTTGAGGCAATTAGCCGAAAACAAACAGGCCAGACAGACTGGCTATTGAGTTGCCTGAACAGGGAGAAAATAGCCTATGGCGCTCAGTCATTTCAGAGCCGCATCAAAGAGGAGTCCGTGGCATCAACAGAAAGAAAGAAACACATTGTTGCGGTGTAACGCCTATACAGTACTGGGGGCTTAGCGCATTATTTTTCCAGTGATTCAGGTTACAGACCCAACTTGCCCTGGTATAATAGGGTGGCGGAGAGAACTTTTCAACTGAACACTATGTGCAATGTGCAGCATGGTTATTTTAGAATTCAAATCCATTTAGGATCCTCCCCTGACATGGGAAATCAAGCCTGAAGATTATAACCGTGGGGCAAGTCCTCAGTCTGTCACTGGGGTCAAGGGGACATCTTGATGTGCAGTGCCATAATGACTGCAGCAAGACTGGGCGAAGAAATCTTAAACCACCTTGCTAGGCTCAAAGGGGGAGATATCGCTTCCTCACATAATTGTCTGCAATAATTACAAATTGTCTTTTGAGTCGCTCTAGGACTGGACAAAGTGAGGTCTGTGGAATGTTATCTCCATTATTGCTATTTAAATAGCTATGATTTAACTTTAGAGGATTTGTATATGAATGTATATGAAACACATTTTGAGAAGAATGTGACAAAGTGAGTGACAAATGTGCAGCAACCCGCATTTAAAAAGGAACACTTTTTCTCACACATATTTTGCATGCCTACAGTGTGGGAGTTATGCACCTGTGCACAGTTGTCTCACAACTCCTGTGTTGATGCGTAATCTATGTTCAGATCATAGTAAAGTAGGAGACATCCTCACCACATATCAATTATTCCACAATTTAGCACAACAGAAAGACGTTTAAGAAACAAAAGGCACTTTCATCAGCCTCCCGGAGGTGGAGACAAGGGGAAGAAAAATGGGAGGCTTTTGGCTTTTCAGACTTATCGGTTTCATGTGAATGGCCACTGGAATGCCAAGATTTTAGTCTGGCTTTTTCCCACCAGGTTTCTCTCTTTCTGGCTGTCTTTTTTTATATCTTCATCATTCCCTCCAAAGGATCTGGTTCCTGGACATGATATGCCAAATTACCTGCCGTATCAGTTGTGCCACTAGCAATGCATTGTAAGCTTGTAAATTCCACACAAACCCCTCTGAAGTATTTTACCTCACCACTGTTACTAACTTCATTGTCTTCGGAAAGTGGCGGTCTAAAAGAGGCGCCTTCTGAAGTTGAGAGCTTAGGCCTGGTATTATCATAACAGAACAACTATGTGCACTGGCAAGACGAGGAGCTGTTACAAATTGAGAGTCTCAGATGAGATTTGATCAGGGTAATTATTCATGTCTATGATCCAAACTTGTCATTTTATTAGGCTTTTACAAAGGTTAACATGTTCACGTTTCTTAAACCATGGATACAGTAGTTTATGACAGTAAAGACAGCATGTTAACATTGCAGGGAACTCAAATTTAAAACACTGCATTTGAATAGTAAATGCAGCTCATAACATTATGGTCATCGTGAAACTGATCCAACTGTGGAGATCATGTTTTGACAGTGTCTGTTTACAGATGCTATAACCCAATGAATCATTGTTCCCGGGTCATCAGGAGCCAGCTTACTGCACCCTTTGTTGCCTGCTCATATGAAGCCACTGTGAAAGTTGTACTTTTTGCAACACCTTTGCTGCTAAGCTGCTGCACATTCATCATTTTCCACAAATACATTAGTTAAGAAAATTCAGTTTTGATATTGATTCAAAGCAATGTCCGACAAAGGGATGACTACTTAATTTGTATTATTCGAAATAGCTTGTTGTGTCAGTTAACACATTTTTGTTAAAAATGGGTAACAAATGGTTTTAAACTAAAGCTTAAACCCTGAATTTCAGAATGTGTGTCCCTGGTTTTCTCAGATCTCCTTCTGTTTATTAATATAGTAAAGTTAAAGTATGCAAACCACCGTGCATAATTATGTTGGGACTTTGTTCTCCGAATGGAGTTGTCCCTGTTGGATGCCTCATTAATCGTGGTTGTGCTTTCAGTTTATTAGGGTTAGATGGATTGTTCCTTTCAGGACGGTCTCCATAACAGGCTAACAAAGCAGAAGACTGGGTGTCTGCATTATGTAATTGCACCCTGGTGTTACTATTCAGCATTTATGTTCCACAATGGATGAGGCTAATATCCTTTACAATATCAGTACACAAAGCTGCTTAACACTACTCCCATGATGAAACACTTAAGGAAATTAAGTCTTAATTAGTCTTTATTTCTAATATAAATTAATATAGGTCACAACGAGTACTATAATCATTTCAAATGGATACTGAGCATTAACACACACTCTTTGTTACAGTCAAATATCACTCACACATTTATTTAACATCATTTTAAAAATGAACTTAAGGCTTTGCTGAATTTATATTGGCACATATTCCAGGACCTCACATTGTGCTACAGCTGTGACTCATGTTTGGTGCTAAAATCGAACTGAAATATTACACATATAGGCAAGGCAAGTTTATTTATATAGCACCTTTCAGCACCAGGCAATTCAAGGTGCTTTACAAAAATGAAAGACATTCAGATAAAGGCATTTAAAAACAGTAAAAGATAATAAAAGAAACATTAAAAGAAAAACAAAAAATGAAAGACATTAAGAAAATGGCATTTAAAATCAGTCATTAAAAAGAAAAGCTAATAAAATAAACATTAAAAGATAAAAGTTACAGTGCAGTCTAAGATATGAATAGTTCAATTATTTCGGTTCTTGATTTTTTATTTATTCACAGAACCTCCCTTTGGAAATCCGAACATTTCCGTCCCGATTGTTAATTTAGACTGATTGTTTTCACCATGTTATGCTCGCATGACATCCACAATCGTGGATATATAAAGAAATAAAGAAACCAAATTCACTAATGGTGAATATGGACAGAATATGAAACAATGTAAACAACTAATACACTAGGAATAAAGGCTTGTAACTACAAACATGATAATGCCACATGATGTTGTCCTAATTGTGAACATCAGCAAAAACTAATATCCATAATTATTGTGCCACAATTGAAATTAAGAGCTTTGAGTTTATCAAGCAAAATGTTTTCAACCCTTTTCCTATTCCTCATCCAAGAACATAAAGCGTGTGCAATGGGGAAACAGCCACATTTTGGCTTCATGTAACAACATACTGTACTAGATGTTAAATAAACAGAGACACACGCTAATATTTACAGATAGGATGCATTTTAGAATTCTACTCTCTCTAAAGTGTGCTTTGTTAAGCTTTAATTTATGCCACTCTTCCGTTTGCTGCACATTGCATCACTTAGCATATAACTGTGTGTAGTATTATAATAACGGTTTGACCCTTAAGATCTAAGCAACTCTTAAACACATTGGATTGTGCCCAATGTTTGAATGGTTGAAAAACATTTTGAAAACGCGGACAATATGGAACCAAGTTGCAGACATTAACATAAAGTGCAGTGTGCTTATTTGCAAACCATCTCAGCAAATATGTACAAACATGTACAATCAAAGACTGAGCAAAATGTATATCTTTTTTAATTACAGCACATTTTAGATAGGTGGTTTGCATATCTCGATAAGATTTAAACTCTGTGATAAAACAGTGTGTAGTAATGTAGCAGTAACAACACTGACTCTCTGCTTTGCATAAAGTCATCACCAAGTTTCATCTTAAGACGTTTTAGTGAGCCATGTTGGAGTGTTTATCTGGTGGCTGTGTGCAGAGGTGGATGATCTCACGGGGGCTGCTGGGTAGGTGGTGGGGCTGGGGGCTCATTGCCTATGCATGACAGTGTTGTAGGGAGATTAGAATAACACTGACTATATTCTGTAAATGAAGAAGAGAAGCTTGGGAAGCCTCAGGAGTCCATTATGGATTTTAATAATACATCAAGGTAGTGTAACTGAATAACCGATCTCAGAGGGGAGGAAGAGGGGAAACAAGTACACACGTGACATTTGGCTAATATTACAATGTGAATTATGAAAACAAAAAGGATTTTTAGTTAATCTTGTCTTTCTACTTTTATTCATCTTTAGGCATTTTAGTTTTTTTTTCTTTTTTTCCCCCCTCTAACTTCCCTCTAAATCCAGTACATGGTGTAAACAAATAAAAATGGAGGAAAAACAGTTTGGCATCTCTGTAGATTAATTAATGTGCCTGCGACTTGGCATCACCGGGTGAAAATTATGTGCATAAATAATATCACTAATTAAAAAGATGCAGATTAACATGCAAATAATGTTAATGAGGATCGGCAATTCCAGAGTGTATTCGCATAACATCAACAATTTAATGTGTTGGAGGGACTGTGTTTGCATTACATTAATAAAATTCAAAGACCCGTGCATAGACAATTCTGTTGGAGTCTGTGTTTCCACTTGTGAGTTGTAAATTCTGTGGGCAGTAACAGCCACTTCTTTGGCAGATGCAAAAGTTATTATCTCAAAGGCTGGCTGAAGTGGTGCCATGAGCCAGTACGACCAGCTGTTAGTGTGCGGCCAGCCAGAAAAGCACTAAGACAATTAACTGTATTAGTTGTTGGGCTCCGCTGTTTATTTTCTCTCAGATTAATTTCACATGGCTGACCAGAAATCTGCTATAGAAAGGGGGAAACAGACACAAAACAAACAAAAAACAACACTCCAACTGGGAGCAAATGTGTGAGTATCTAGCTCCCATTCCTACTTAGAGAAGCAAATGGTATCAAGAGGAACACTTGTGGATATAACATGAACAATCTGTAATCCAGACACACTGTCATGTTTCAAATATCTGCTGTATATTGGTGGAACAAGAAACAACATATTCTGATCCAGTTTTTCTTACGGATTATCTCATCAAGTGGTTTTAAAATGCCTTTCAGCACTTGTGTAAACTTTAGTTCTTGCACTAAAACTCTACTCATCCAAAAAAAAAAATGCTGTACAAACATGAAAAAAGAGACCCTGAGTGTGTGGACTTAATGGATTTCACAGTAGAAATGAAATGACAAACTTGAGTGAGCGCACCTCTTCCTGTGGGGCAAATGTCTGCAGGATTTGGATCGTTACCTGCAGAATAAACAAGGCCCTTTCTTAACAAGGAAAAATACTGCACGTGTCTATCAACACAGTGTCGAGCAGGGGAAAGGAAAAGCTCTCCAGTCTGCGGCGATATGGATCGACTGTCCTCAAGAGGACATTTACTCTGAAGCCGTATTTTCACAATGGAAGAAGGCTCTTAGCCCGCTCATCTCACAATGAGCCGAATACCCAGAACAATAACATTTATCACAGACGATACAATGTGGCTTTCGCTTATACATTCACAATTTCAACATACAATGGATAATATATTGAGCAATTTGTCATCATGGAGAATGATATGAACCCTTTACATGAACATCATTGCTGACTGATGACAGTAATAGAGAAAATATAATAAGACGGTAAAATACTATGAATGTGTAAAATTAGGTACCAATTTACTTATTTGTTATGTTGTAAAGTGATACTGCTATTAAACTACAATTTAAGAATGAGCAAAAACACATAACAGTTTGTATTTTATATATGTTTGGTCAACCCTTTATAGCTGTAAGGTATCCGTCTCCAAATATGATGCAGAATTAATTAATAAGCTATCTTTGTCTATATCTTAAATGACAGTTGTTTCCTGGCTGTTGCCACGAAGTGCGTGACATTGCATCATGACAAGCAGAACATTTGGATTCTAATAAAGATATGTTTATTGGGAAACCATTGAGCATTTTATGACATCGAAATCCGAGCAGCTGCATAACATAAATCTTCACAAATTATAGGTCAGAACATTTGCCTTCTTTGTTTGCACTGGCGGTATAACACGATATTGGAAAATGAGTCCCATGCTATTCTAAGTTTGTCAGGAGCCACTTGTAAATATGAAATGCCTGTGGAGTGAAGACGTGAAATAACCGTGTTATGATTTGATGATCTTTATTTCTTAGACACAGCTTTGCTTTTTGAAAAAAAGTGATATGTTCCTCTTGTGTTTGTGAGGAATATATGGGGCCTGCTAGAATATTCAGCCACAGTGGATGCGATAGCTTCTCAGGACATGAGGTTTGTGTTATGCTTGGCATTGACTGTGCGACAGTGTGATATTCTGAGAGGAAAGTAAAAAAAAAAAAGCGAAACACAATGACCTCTTCTGCTGGGCACGGCTCTAGCAGCTGGCCAATAACTTAAACAGGGCCTTGTAATATGCTTGCTTTGGGCTGCAGGGAACTGAACAGACAACACATAAAAATATGACAAGCAGATGATGGATTAGGGTCATAAGTCTCAGTTCAGCCGTACAAACAAAACATCATGATCGTGTGTTACGACAATACGGTTAATAGACAGAAATTAGCAGATGTTGATTGCAGCCGGATACTGCCAGCATACCAACAGGCGCTCAGAGAGACACAGGCAGGCGGCTTGGCTATGGGGAGAATCTGTATTAGCTGCCAGGGAAAGCGTGTAAAAGCACAACTACAAATATGCATTTTAAATTTCATGTTATGTTTGTCCCCTGACTGACGTGTCCATATAAACTTCTAAAATGTAGATGTTATTTAAAACAAATTAAATACTAAAGAATCAACTGTTTTTGATCAGCCAAGCGGCTGTCCCGGGGAACCTGTTTCAATGTAATGAATCCGGGTTTTTATGTTCCCCACATAGCCTTAGGTGAAATGCACATTTCATCAAGGTTATGGAGGGCTGCTGTAGTATTTGCTCCCCTCATGAATGCAAAGTTGGCTTTGCCTCTCTGAAGATTTTCAGTGAGATTTGAATGCTGAACTACAAAGCACTTGTTAGAGCAGAGCTTGGCAGATAATTATATTCAAACCCTCCCAGTATCCTTCAGCGCTGGACAGGAAAGCTGAAATGTCCTAAAAATTCATTGCTGCCTTCCAGAACTTGTTGATCAATCGTATTGTTGAGTTTCTCTGTTGTGTTGTTCGGTTCTGCCTTGTATTTATGATTCAAAAGATGCATTGGTACATTTGAGTTGATTTTTCATTTTTTTAATTCAATTTCTACTATTTTTTTTCATTTTTCATGGTGATTTATGATAATATTGTATATTTTTGTGACAATGCTTCCATGAATTTACTTTCAAACATGACATTTATTTTACTTCAAGAAAAATCAATTTAATTCATTATCTTGTATTTACTTTATACACAATATTTACATTCTCATACATATTCAAATTGAGAATATAAGGTGTTGGTACAGATTTTAATTAGCCGCTATTAGAGCTTTATAACCAGCGGACATGAAAATCTCCTGATGGCGGAACAGTCTATTTAAATATTCCTGATGGTATCTAGCCAAAAAAAAAAGAAAGAACAAGTGATTTTCTGTTTGACAAAATGAGGATTTACAAATCTCAATTCAAATTGAATAAACCCATCCATTCAGCTCTAACTAATACAGAATTAATAGCACTCACAATGACCGAATTATTTTCAAACTCCAGACAGACAAAAGGGAGAGAGGGAAGGGGAGAAAATTAAATCGCAATTATCATAAAATCCATCATTGTAATTCACACGGGCTGAGTGTTGCAGTGTTTGGATAGGTAATGATTTTCTAATATGAGGAGGCAATTTGCATAAATAGCCTGGAGATGGGTTATCGTCGTCATCATCATCATCATTTTCGATTCCGCACAATTACGATCCCTGCACTATATATCAGAGCTCACAGCTATGTAAAACCACAGCACTAATTAATAAGCCATTTACAGACTAGCAGCTAGTTACAGTTGGTCCTGCTGATGACCTTAGCGAAGATGAGCCGTCTCAGAAGTGCCTGTGTGTAACTACAAACATAATGATGTGCCAGGAGGGAATCATTAAAAATAATTTACACAAGCCTTCATTTACCCAGATCTTTTGATAGCGCGCTTCCCCCGGTGTTTAGATCCGTGGCACAGAACCTCCTTACCATTTGGAAAGTGCCGGCCGGGGGAACGAGTGGGGATACCTAAGTGGTTAATTAAGAGCTGTTGGGGCGCCGGGAGAGCCTCCTGAAAAATCTCTCTGATGTCTGCCGTGTCAAGTGTCTCTCCCAGACTGAGCAGCGAGAGGTGGCTGCCACGCTAGGCTAATTACTGGGGAAGGCAGGGAGCAGCTGAGGAGAGGAGAGGGGCCCCTAAATGAATCACTCTCTCCAAGAATCTAAGCACACACACACACACACACACACGTGTATAATACTCATACACGCGGTGGCATACAAATATTTGGGCAATGAAAACCGTTTTGAGCCTCGTTGCTAGTCCTGCTTGCTTGATTGAGCACAAAGAGGAGGTATCAGTGGTGTGCTCAATCTATGAGGAATGTGAAAGGGTTAACTACACCTGGATGAGAAGTATGCTCTGACAGAGAGGGAGGTGTGTGTTCGTACCCAGGGCAAGGATAGAAGAGGTTGGAGAGAGATGGAGAGCTGAACAATAGGCATGTTACGCTAGATGATGATGAAACGAGCTGCTCATACAAAGTCCTTTCGCTGTGACTCTGCTAATGTTGTCATTCTGTTACTAATTGTCTCGTCTGACTAAGAAGAGGTGCGGCACCATAGTTGTATGTTACGTGTGCCCATATATCTTTTTTCATGGTCTTAATATACACATATTGATGAACGGATTGAGTGGTGGATAGTAGCATTTTTTTTCAAAGAATAAACTGGAAACGTAAAATCTCTGCTGCCCATTCCTACTTAATGCATTCATTAAAAATGTGCACCTTCCCCCAATGCTATAAAGTGCCAAGAAGGAAGTGTACCAAATGTGTCCCCTTTAATCTGCAGAATTCCCCACTGCAGTGTCAAAATTCTGTTCAAACGAAAGTGCTGCCAGGGAGAAAGGGGCTGAACAATGCTGCGGGATGCAAGCACTAGCTGCCGTGAAAGCCTATGCTGATCATGATACTTTGGACCAGGCCCTTGAATGTGCTTGGCTCCATCCTCCTTCCTTCCCTCCCTGCCTCCCTCTCTTTTTCTCCCCAAGACTTCAGACCGTCCTACGGAGGGAGCAGAGGGAGAAAAAGGGCTAGCCGGGGGACAGATAGACAATAAGGGTTTTAAAGCCTCGGAGCGGCCTACAGCAAAGCCGCTTTCCAGGCAGCGAGGAGCCAGGCAGCGAGGAGCCAGGCAGCCGCTACCAAGCCAAGCGCTCCAGCCACATCAGCCATGACAGAAGGCTGGCAGAACAATCATCTTAACAATATGGCTGAGTCGCTGACCCCACACTGAAATGGGGCTATCGCTCCAACTATGGCTACTGTTATGGTTGGCTTGCCGCTGGCGCTAATAGCTCAACAGTGAGCCAGGCCTTGGACCGAGCTGGTTGTGATGCGGCTGCTGTGTCGGTTGTCCAGGAATGTGAAGTCAAAAAAAAGCTGAGGCGGTAAAAGTCTGCTCGGTTGGCGATCATTCACATAAACTAAATGACGATTGATGAGAATCACAGGGGTCGTGTGATAATGGATTTAAAGAGAATAATGATGACCATGATGATGATAATGACAAATGAATAAATCAGTATAGGTCAGAAAAAACACTGTACGGAACACATTTCATTGACAATTACATGACAATGGATTAAATAAACATGTATTATTTTACCAATGCTTTATTTACCCAAAATAAACAACTTTGTTTGCCTTTTTTGTATGGAAACTGCCCAGTGACTTCAAACCATTAAAACATCTTAATGCATTGTCTGAAACATGTCCACGTGACTTGTTGGGACCATACATGCAGACCTGTGATCCATGTTTGGTCCCCACCCACAGACTAAGAAACAGTGTATTAAAGCTAACCCTTACCAAATGACTGTGTGCACTTCTATATAATCATTCTCTTTATAAGAAAACTAGGAGTTGGACTTCACAGGTCCAATTATGTGCAACTGCAAATCCCTAAATGTTCTAAAATACCCAGACCTTGCAGTTATCACAGAAATACTATAATTATTTTAATTGACCGGGCTACTTCTATCGAGCCGAGAACCTGGGTATACCTTTGTGAGCTGGAAAGCTAGCAATTATATGTTTCACTAAGGAGTGAGCATTTTTATTTTGGAGAATGCTTAGGATTAGGGGAGTGACAAACGTGCAATCAAACGATTTCCGCTTGTGTGTATAGTACTTTAAAGAGGCGCTTCACTGCTTTCCTTTACATTTTAAGGCAATGCATTGTTTTACTTCAGATGCATTTCATGTAAAAAAAAGTTAGAATCTGCTTTGAGTGTGTTATGAATCAAATCACAACGATTGTCAAAATGTAATATGAGAAAAAAATTATGACTATATTCAAAATGTAGGCAAAATATATCAGTTAATGTTTATATTTTTTTAGATTAAGCATACTTATTTTTCTTAGTTAATAAACAAAGAAGTTGTTGCAGGATAGTATGCAGTTCAGGAGTTTAAAAAAGAAGAAAAGACTTCCGTCCTTCCTCCCGACCTTTATTCCCCTATAATTTTATAGAACGTGTGTAAAATACAGCTGTACACACTGGTTGTATTATTTGAGTCAAAAACACATATTTGCACGAAGGCTGAAGTCCCCAGACGGAAAATGAGAGGTGTACGGAGGCATGGCGGGGCCCGAGGGCGTGGGCACTGTCGCCACTGCTACCAGAGTACATATAAACACACAACATGGAAAGGAAGTGTCTTGTCTTGTGCGTGTGTTTATGTGTGTGAACGTAAAGGCTAGCACACTCTGCACACAAAGGATCACAGCTGAGAACAAGACACACACACACACAATGCCCTATGTGTTTATCCAGGGTATGAGGCACCAAGAAAAGTACATGTTTCTGTAAATATTTAAGATAACCTGTGTTTTTTCAAATGATTTACATGAAACAGAGAAAATGCAAAAACTGATCCCAATATTTCTTGTGGAACTGAGTCTTAACATTATTGTGTAAATATGCATTTTCTAGTTCATTGACTCCAGGAACAATTTAAATCACTCTGTACAGTGCACTATCACTACACATATCTTTCCACATCCGTACACTTCAGCACATAATGAAATGTTGGCGTGAATATGGAAGACTTGTAAGTATCGTTCTCGCTCATGGTTTTGTATTTGCATTCTACTCACAATTTTTTTTTTTTTTAATGAGATGAAAATGAAGGATTTCACTTTTAATGCCACATTCTCATGCCTGCCACGCTTCACGCAGCACCGCGAATAAACACTGGTATCAATGGTTGGCCAGAAAGTAGTGCCATAAAGGCTGCCATGAAATGTGTTTATCTAGCTGCTGAATTGTATTCAGCTGGGGATATATGGCATAATAATGCAAGAACTGTGGGCTCTGTAATTAAGTCTGTCTTCAGATGCTTTCGAAGCAATTCATTAGCACACTCGCTCACTCTCAGCTGAGATGCAGAAAGCAATGCCATTCATTACACAGCGGAAGTTAATTTATTAAATTGGTATTTTTACGTTTTTGACTAACCAAGGATAACTTTTTCCCTCCGGTTTGTTGAAATTAATATTTCTCATTATGAGTTATTTAATAATTGGTGTTCCAGAGTAAAGTCTTTAAAAGCTACATGATTTTTTGAGCATCAGTTTGTGAATGTTTTCATACATTTTTGATACTTGGTCCATTTTTTATCTTTGAGAAAAACTCTCTAACTTTGTTTGCACTGCAGAGACTACACATAAAGTTGTGAAAGAATATTGCCCCCATTCTTTATTGAACTTAATGTATTTAATTATACAAATGTACAGGGATTTGCAAGGTTTTGCATACAACTTGTATTAGGGGTGGAGCAACATTGTGAAGGCTCTGTAGCAAGTATTGGGTCTTCAATGAAGGCTATTACTGTAGATGGCAGGCTGGCCTCTGCTGTCTGCCTGCCTGATTGGAACAGTAGTTCTTCTTGTACAATGTAAACGGATCATGTTTGAATGTAGACAGATGCTAAGAGGAGGTCTTGCTGATGATTCTTGGATGAAAAAGTGTTTCTTTCACCAAAATGTTTCCTTTATATATAGTGCCCCAACATCTCTTTTCCATTCTTTGTTTAATTCAAGTTATTTTACTCACTTCTAGCCCACATTTGTATTTCTGAAACATTAGAATAGCTACTGTACTTTTGTTATGTTTGGCTATGAAACCAGTCAGGGACCTCTGCATTAGTTACAGCTATAGTGATGTTTAGATGCAGACAAGGGACTGCTACTGTTGCCAACACTATATAAGTCCTATGTTTTAACTTTGCTCACAAACTTACAAGTCAGTTCAATACAGGGCCTGTATCAAATGAAAAGCACGATAACGCCGTATTAGTCGCTTGAGGTTTCCCCAATACATAATGTTTGCAATAATTGCGAGATAAGGCACATATTGCACTGTGTCGTAAAGTACTCTCATGGTGATGCACAGTCAAAAAGCCTTTGTCCCCTTCTTACATTTTGGACACTTTTCAATTTGCCGCAGAGGCTTAGCCAACTTTAAAGTGCCTACAAATTATGAAATGAGGCTTTTGCCCCTATTGCACTCTTGCCAATTGGCTTCCTATGGCAACACATTCAAAGCTAAAAGTTGGTATTTCAAAGCCAGGCCAATTAAAGGATATGAAACACAACATAATTTAAACTGTGATCGTTTGGCAGAACCTTGGAATGAACAGTGGCCCCTGTAATGGCCCATCTAAGGGTGCTTGTGACTGCTCTGGAGGGACACTAAACAGAGGGCGGGAGAGAGGGAATCTGCAATCTGCATCATGTTCTGTTTGCTTCTGATGGACTTTCTGGGTCAGCAGCGACAGAATTATTATTTGCATATTGAGTACACACATCTGAACACACGTTTTATGAAGTGCTTCAAGAAGGTGAAAAAACTGGCTAATAAAAAAACAATAAAGATAATGCCATGGCTAGATGCATGTCAGTGATCTAAAGCATACTTTACGGAAGGGAACCTTACAGTCATTCCTTGACAAAACAGTCATCTTATGTACAGGGCTCACAATAATCCCACGCAAATGTCGAAAAGAGGAATAAAGAGAGGGGAGGAAGAAAATAATTAGCATATTAATCTTTTTTATGCCGTCATTTCTCAGGTCCAGAGGACCCACGGTGTAATTTAAATCTAAATGCTTTCCCTGGCATTAGAATTCCTTTTAGATGGGTCAATTGTTCCATAATAAAGGGATAGAAGGTGTACTTCATGCAAGAGATTTATGTTTGCCATTTGTTCATATTCATGTGCTACTGAATACCCCTCAATTCAAATGGTGATGGCAGCTCATATCAGTCGAGCTCCAGACCTACAGATCACTAACCGGCAGCAATGAATTTCATTTGCGGAGGACAAAAAGAGGGAGGGAGGGGAGGGGGAGAAGAGGGAGTGACAGAGAGAGAGAGAGAGAGAAAGTGACAGAGAGAGAGAGAGAGAGTGACAGAGAGAGTGACAGAGAGAGAGAGAGAGAGAGAGAGAGAGAGAGACGTGGGGGGGATCAGCTCCCCAACACAGTTTATTGATTTCTTCCCTGCTCGACAGAAAGCCTGTATAACAGCTCTATTGCCCTCATAATGATTAGTGACAAAAGTTTAATTAAGCAATTATGAAGCCAATAATAGAGTTGTCTGGTTTGCTTAGCTTTAGACTGTTTAAGACTTATCTCCCTCTCGCACATCACAGCAGCTGGAATGTGCTTGAAGAGATTAATGCCGCGAGAACACAGATGCCCACTTTAATACGGCGCCATGATGCTGTTTGAATGAAGTTGAGAACACAAGCGTCTCTTTATCAAATTACAAGTCTGCTTTTCATGAATATGGAGGAAAAAGGGAGGAAAAAATGCAGCTATGGCTTCAAGGTGTAATTATAAAGACATACAACAGAAAGACGCACTAATTCCTTTTTAGTAATCTCCCCATATGAAATATGCATGATAATGTATTACTGAATAAAGACTTACAATGTTCTAAGAGGCTCTGGCATTTTACATTTGTTCAGACAATTGGACATTTCTCAATGTTCCTTAATGTTATATGAGATCCCCCACCTTTCTTTTTGTTTTTACATCTTTTTCTCTCTGAAAATGGATAAGATTATCTCCCCTCTCCATACAGGCAGCACCAAATGAATGAGCGGCAAGATACACATGTTGATTGATGGGTGATTAACATAGATATCTAATAAAACGTCTACATAAAGTGATATTCAACATCCTTTGGTGAATGAAAGGATACATATTCAAAATGTCACTCTGCAGCTGATTAATTACCATGACATTAAACAATTGTAACCTTATTTTAAATCCTACCCTTAATATCTAAAAGGAATTATTTGTAAAGCTCAGATCTGTAAAGCAGATGCAGTGTGAGTGGACTTCAGTGATGCCACTGTATTAGAGGAAAAGCTTTATATATGGCATGAAAGAGCTGTACTGACTGGTCTATAAAAAGTCCTGGCTCCTCAGAGCTTATCCACATTTAGTATGAGCGCAGTAACACAAAGTTGTGTGCTGTGACGGCCTAAATCCTAGAGGAAGCACAACAAGCTGATCAGAGGCTGCTGTTAGTATTACAGAATATCCAGTATTTATATGTCCTGAAATAAAACTATTATAAGAAGGGAATCTTAGACGGCTCTGGGACATGTTTACACCATTTTAGATAATGCCTTCCCTTGCTCTACATATTGAATCGCAGATTAGTCTAATATCACGTATTAGAGTGTGTCTGTATAAAAGGAGGTCAAACTCAGTTGGTTTAATGGGTTTTCGGAGTATGGTTTTCAAGTTTAAGAATCTTTTTTCGCATGGTGTCAGCCCTACAAAGCCATCTGTGTTGGGGAAATGTTCCTAAGCTACAGAGTAGGATATGGGTGGTTTATGTAAACAGCTTGCATGTGCACATGTAACATCTTAAGTTTGTCAAGTACATACACTTAATAGATGATGTGGTTGATTAACCACAAGAAGATTAAACAAGATTTACTTCATTATCTTCTTATTAGGCTGTAGAATACGGAATTCAATCCTAAATTGCAACACTTCTCAAGGTTGAGGTCTCCTGCGAGATCTCCCTCTCAGTTGGGTGTGTCAGAGCAAGAGAGAGGGTGCTTGCTGAGAGACAGAAAAGCAAAATAGAAACAAGCGAGAGGAGAATGAGCACCACACAATGAGCACAATATCCCACACCACATGCTGCGTTGTGGGATGTTGTGGTCTCTCTCTCCTTTTCTCTCTCTCCCCGTGGCTTCCTAGGACAATGAGATGACATGCTGAAGGTGGGACTGCATCTGGCATCATATTTAAACAGGGCTGCCACATCTCAGGAACACGGGTCGTTGCCAGATTGCAGGCTAATTAAGGAGCTTCTTGGATGACCATCAGTGCCTGTCGGTGGGCAAGGTAGCGGGCTGAGCCTTGCTCCGCCACACTCCCACTGCGAGGCCTTGAAAAGACGAATGGCCACTGAAACCCTCTCGAGACCTCATAATACTACATATTTTCCTCCAAAACAAAAGATGTCCCTTATGGGATTCCTATTTCCCTTTTTCCCCTCTGTCCCCTCCCCCCTTTTCAAACAAGTGTAAATTACCTTGCCTTTTGGATAAGCATTCAAGTGCCCTGTCCACACACATTAGCCAATTGTCGCTAAAACAAATAGCCACTAAAATATGTATTTCACACATGCTAGCAGCAGAATACAATAATTAGTGATGATATAATATGCTGTGAAGGTTATTTAATGACTTTGTCCTCTAATTTTGCAAAAAATAATTATTTTGTTTAATTAAAGAAGAGAAATGTGATGAAATTATGGGCCTGGCTTCAGGGGGAAAAGACCAAAGCTGTTACTGTGTTGACAGATAATCCCCCTGTTAACTACCTAAGAGATAACATTTATGTGGCTACAGTTTGACTTGCAATTAATTGCATTGTAAAAGTTCTACTTTAGCAAGGAGGGCTCAAGCGAGAAGCATCTCCATTGTTGTTGTATTTGGCATTATGCCTGTTTATGACAGGCAATATAACATAGCAAAGTACGGCCGGTTTGACAGCGAGTGGGAAGCTGGAATTGTTTACTTGACTTCATTTCTTTTCCCCACTTGCTGCCTTTATTTCGTGCCAGTGTGAGAAAAGCGGAGGGGAACAAGATGTGGTTGAAAAATGCAGCTGGCTGGCTGCATGGCTAATAAGATGCCCATCATGCTAGCTAGCACCACTGATTTGTGTCTCCCTCTAACTCCCTCCATGATTACATTCTAAGAAGCCCCCCCCCCCACCCCCCCTTCTCTCTTCCCCCAGCTGATCCTCGTCTTGTTACGTGGCATTAATGACACTTCAGTCATTGTGGCTTTCAAGCAGAGCCCTTCCACAGTGAACAGAGAGTTGACATTTCCTGACATTTTCCCAACTAATTACAGTACAAATAATTAAGCATGTTCCTCTATGTAACAAATGAAGGCGAAAGCCGTCTGTCAGCCTGGGCCATGATTGATGACACTCCGGGAGACTTTATCTGATGGGTCCTGCCATGAGGTACAGAGGAAGCACATTTATTAGAACGAACAATGCAAATTTAGAGTCATCTCATCCAGTTATGCGCCGAGGCAATATCCGTGTCAAGGTGAATGTGACAATGAAAGCAAAATATTAGCATTTTGTGGAGCGGGCTGAAGGGGAAATCAGAGCAGTGAGATGACAGGCCTAATTATTTTGGCTCACACAGGCCAGGACAGCTGTTTCTGGTGTCCTGAACAAGCCTGTCACACAGGTAACCAAGGGTCTGCGTATGAGCCTCTGTATCCAACACTCCACGGATGTGTCTGCCACTAATGACCAATGCTAATGTCGCTGCCATGTCTCTAAAAACGGAAAGAGAAGAAAAATGTGGAAGTGTCACCGTGCAAGTCTTTTTTTTTTTTCATCAGTCAACATTTTTCTTCATAATTATGTTTTTTTAGAATTAATTCCTGCCTGTCACCTATTGACCACCCACATTTCCTATATGATAATGTTGACCACGTTTTTCTATTTTTGCAAAGGAGGGTACACAAACACCTCCCCACACAGAGCCAGTTTAAACCAGATAAAAAAGGAAAAAATATATTTTAAATAATCTTATAAAGTGAAGCCAGCACAGGCAGTTTTTTTTGTTTTTGTTTGTAGATGTAATTGATTTAAACAAAATTAATTTTGATATTTTCAACATTTAAGGGATTTTATATATAGCATATCATTTTGAAAAAAAAACAAACATCTGATTTCTAGCAGTTACTTATTATATATATATATATATTCTCAAATGATCACCCCTCTTTGGATTTTAAGAAAGATGAGCAAGCACAATGAACAATAATTAAAGATCAAATGTAAAATGCACCACAAGCATCTAGTCATCTGTGGATTAAACAACAGTCTAATTAAAGCTATATCCGACAAACCAACATGAAAAGGTAAAACAAATAAGTGTTAAGGTCAAGTATGAGTGATGCTGAATAGAAAAGTACATCTTTAATGGTTAATGTTAACGACAAGTATTTCCTGCAAGTGCTCTGCTCTTTCTGCATTCGAGAGCTACTTGTGATATATGAACCAACAATGAACAATGGGCTTAGGCTTTTATGCTACCAAATAGCAATATGTTGTCTGCATACATCTGTGCTTTGGGGAATACAAAGGTTGCCGCCCACACTCATAATGAATCTAGAATTTGTACTCGGGGGCAGCCTCACGATGCCTCTTAAGGGGCAGGAAAATCCGGAAGGGTTTGGAAAAAATCTACATGGGGATCAAAGTTTGCTGCTTAGTGGCTCGCTGGCTGCCTTGGAACAGATGGGCGTCGGAGGCACCATGAGCCCATTGAGATTCAGGATCCAAAGTGGCTGCTGCTGCTCTGTACACACAGGCAGATGATGCCTTTGTGTCAGTGGATTGCCGATATGCATTTAGGTAGGTAGGGAGGAGAGTGGGCTTTCTTTTTTTATTGGCTTATGACTGCAGAAGTAAACCAAAAGACAAAGCAGCAGGGAAACAGGAGTTGGTTTAAAGCCGAGTGTGCTTAGGGATTCACTCGCACAGGTTGGATAAAATATGCAAGTTTCATATTCCTTGGTTGTTAGCATTGTAATTGAGTTTGTGTATCTTAAATGAAAACAACAGGCACCCTTTGTACACTTTGCCACAGCTTTTTTGGAGTTGTTTTGTCTCTAAAACACCACAATTAGCGGCAGCTTTGTAGGCTATGCAATCCTCTACTGTATATGTCCTTCATATTTACACAATACATTTGCTTTGTGACATGCAATAGCAATTTTCTAGTTAAATAAAGGTTTAAACACATGTTATAAAAGCTAACACAGTGATCGTTCTTTTTTAACTGAACCATCTCTGTCGCAAAATAGGATTATATTAAAATTCCACTGAGGCATGTTTTAATTCTAAGCTGCCAGGAATCAGCCCTCATTTAGTGCTTCCTCCTTTGCTCAGAATATTTTAAAGGGCAGAGTTAGACAGTGTCATTTTTTCTGACACTTAACCCATGACCTTAAGACGGATGATAGAAAGCACCAGGCAGCACAGGCAAAAGCTGCACTGAATTAAAAAGCACAACAAACACACACTGTGGCGCCTAAACATTTAGGTTTAGTAGATTAAGCATTTAAATGTTGCACCATGCACACTTGTGTATTGCATGTAAACACATGACATAAGCATGCATCTACAATATATTCATTTTGAAATGTTTTATTTATTGAAAAAAAAAAAATAGTAGGCAGTATTGAGAAGCCTTGTGGATGAATTCCAATGCACTCTAAACATTTCCTGTTCTGCAGCCCCAGATGTCAGAAGAATGTCATCCTTTAATGTTGAGAGCAGTGACGTTGCAGCTCTTACGGTTTCTGTTGACAGCTTTGAAATGCCACGAAGTTGAGCACAGTTCAGAAACAGTGACTCAGAGCAGGACTTCCTCCTTCCAACACGACAATTAGTTGTTACATGCAGAATTTCGGCACATCAAGCGTGGAAAAAAACATTTAACAATGTAAAACAGGTTTAACATTTTCTGTTATGGAGACATCAGTGATCTTCGACAATGCCCCTCGGGACCCCAAGCTCTGTGTTCCCACTGTGCACAGCGGTACTGATTTATTTATGTTCACTTCTTTATTTCTTTATCAGCATAGTTTCATGTTTGGATGGACGTTTTTGTTCAGTTGCTGGAGGATTGTTATTATCCTGTTTTAGTTTGGCATAAATTATTTGAATGTGGAATTAAACACTGAAGCTAAATGTAACTCTTTGACAGTGGGGGAAAAAAACCTCAGATCTTTGGTGAAAATAGAAGTGTGAATACCAGGTTACAAAATGTTACTTAAATAATAGTACAAAGGCATTGGTATAAAGGTTCAAACATTTGAAACACTCCTGTCTATATATCTATGCATATAGCATTGGCTCATAATTATTGATGCATTTATATTTACTTTAAGGATGAAGCCTGTTAAGGTGGGCCTTATTTTACCAACTTAATATAATTGATTTGCTAGGTAGCATGTTCATTTGCTAGGTAGCATGTGCATTTGCTCCCCAGGTGACACAGTTGTACTTGTATAATTAATCAGAGTCTGCAAAGTATGGTAGCTAATTATATCAAATACAATACATGCAGATTAGTAAAAACTACAATATGTCCCTGTGATATGTAGTGATGTAAATATTTAAGGTGATGCAAATGTACTATATGTACTTATCATTCCTTTTCTTTTCAACTATTTGAACCTTTAGATGAAAAAAATAAAGCTCAAAGAACCATACTTTAAATCTTAAGATGACCGTCATTTTTATGATTTTTACAATCATGACTCTGCTTCATAGAGACGGGGACAGTAGGGAAAGATACTGAAACTAATACATTCCCGGAGTTAAATATCTTTGCATGACAGGTAGCCAACACAGATAATTATGGTAACTCAGATAAATGACAACAAATGTCCCTATTGGATTCCTATGATACTGACTAATGTGTGTTTTTTGCAACAGGACAGAATTGGGCATTCCATCACGTTACGGTTGGTGGAAGAAAAAAAACGAAGGAGACAGGAGACAGACAGAGTGAAAGCTAGAGAGAGAGTGCCTCAGGGGCGAGCATTTAACCTGCCCACCAATCCCAATCAATGTCATTACTCCTTTCCACTCCATTTTATCAGCTCCTAGCAACCTAGTTTCCTAGAAGTGACCGTTGTACGGTGCTCTATGAAACAGTCACAGGGCTAATGGGATGAGATGCAAAGAATTATAAATGCTGACAGTAAATCATATTACATCCCTAATAAGCATTAACTGGATAACTGGGTCAAAGCTGTATTATCTTAATTGATTTTTCTAAAGAAACCTGACAGTGAAATGTCAATGCTTGAATATTTCTTCATGCATCATTAAAACAAGATTGGCTTTTAACAAAAGGGTAGGGGGGCGGGTTCCTTTGGGCTGAATTGATTCTTGCTCCGGGCTGCCTTGCACAAGTAAGTGTATTACATACAAATCTATACAGGATATTAAAACAACACCCATTCTGCAAGACAGTTACAATTAAAAGCTGACACCCACCCATGCTTTTGTGTCTGCCACTGCCGCCTGCCAACGAATGCATTTCAGCTGTGTGACTCGCTGCAATCAATGGGGGGACTGTATAAACGCCCAGAACTCTTATGTTAGCTGGGTAATAGAGCTGTTGTTTCCTCAACGGTGACAGCCAAGGGTCTCTGCCAAACAAAACTCATCTACCAGGGACTGCATGGCACTGATATCCCCATTGAAATGAACCTAAAACAAACTATTGTCTGACAAAACATTTGAAAAAGCACATGTTGAAATCGTTATAATATAAACTTAACGTGTATAACATTTGATGGTGGGATTTACAATATTCCTATTCATATGCATGATTAGCATATGAATAAATAAGAAATTACATTATTATGAAAATGACAGTGAAGCTTGTGTTGCCCAGTACATTTCTACATACTGGTGTTAAAAACATCAAAATGATGTACAAATAAAGAATACAACAAGGAGTGATATTTTATTCCAGTGCCCTCTGTCAATCAAACATAATATCTGGTGTGCAGTTTTACTAGCCCAGTGTACTGTCTCCACTTAAAGGTGAAAACAGCACTCAACAGATTTTAGCAACATGATCTAAGCTAGCCGTCCACTCCACATTATCCCTCAGATGGTTGCCGTGATATTCTCTATATTCTGTCAAACATCGGAAACTCGCTGTCCATACAGTATGAACCGTCTTGTGATCTGAGGATTAAGGCAAAAGTGTCTGGTTGTTCATACTGCTATAACTCATGGTCAAGACGTCAGCAGAAAAATCGCCTTATGCTGACGGCATGCCCAACCAATCATTGCATCATCAACTCGCGTCTCAGGCGAAATTCAATCGGATGGGCCTATCTGTGAAATGACTCGGGGGAATGTTTTGCATATAAAGTTACTGCACCTGGGTGGGGTGGGTCCTATTCTGAGGGGAAGCAGAGCTCTGCAAGATGTTAGGGTCTGAGTGCCGGTGTGGAGCAGGCTGTACTGGGTCAGTTGGCACGGCCGCAGAACAAATGCTGGGAATAAATCAGTCTCAGTGACATGGTGCCTCTCATCAAGTGACATCCCGCGGTGTGCCCATCAGTTACGAACTAATAAAGACGTATGGGAGGAAAACAGAAGCGATCACAGTAGATGCCAAGGTGAAATCATAGACTGGTGAAATGCATCTAGTGTCTGGACCTCTGGACTCGAGAGACATGTCAGGTCTGAGGAGTCCATCGGGGATTTTAACCAATGTCTTTGTGTTTTTTTCAATCTAGGGCTGATAAAGCAGAAAAGCGTTTTAATTTACAATTATTTTAATGAATTAGGATAAATGTACCTTGCCACCAGATTGATGTGCAGATTCTTCTTTATCAAAATTACAAACAACCACAAATTACTGTAAAAGTCGTAAAAATGCTCGGCATTAGCGCGCTCTTTAGAAAGCAATATGGTTATTAAAGGTGGGGTAGGTAATTTTGGAGAAACCAGCTCGAGTGCGCTAGAATTTGAAAATACACAACCGGAAAAAATGTGCCACTTCCTTACAGAGCCCCTCCTCCAACACACACGAACGCGCACATGACCAATGAGGGCACGAGATAAGTTTGTGCACAGATGGAAGGCTGACAGGCAGGTCGGCCATCCAGTTACTTTAGCCGGGCCGGCTCAGATGATTGGTCGTGCTTTTTACAGTACTACAGCTTCCACAGATGACTTTTTTTATGGATTTGTTGTCAAAGCACTTAAGATATTCATTGCTATCGGGATGCTAAGAGCATTCCATGGAATATAACAAAAAGTGTATCTCGAGCCGGTTTCTCAAACTTACCTACCCCACCTTTAATCAACTGTGTCCTCCCCAATAAAGTCAAATGTAAAGATACAAAAACAAAGGTTTTTAACCCTTGCGTTGTGTTCGAAAGCTGATACCAATTTTAACCCATGATTTATCTCAGTCCAAAACACACAAAGAAAATGACTATCATCCAATATTGTTTTAACTACATCATAACTAACTTACAATACATTCAATTCATACAATGCTGTTGTAATTGTATTGTATGGCCCCAAAACACATTACACATGTGTGTGTTCAGGTTCAAGTGTTATTGTACATATTATTTGAGAAAGGTGGAGTTCCTGTGGGGGGAGGGGGGCCATAGGGATGGGAGACCAGGTGCATGTTGCGAAAAAAATGTTTTACAGTGGATGAAGGGGTTGGGGGTGGGGTGTCTAACGTCAAAGATGAATCTTGATTGGGTCAAATGTGATTCCCAGTCACCCACAACAATGCTGCTGGGTCTTCCCAGACCCGCACACCAAATTATACACTTTTTTCTTTTTAGAGACCATCAGACTTGGCTAACATTTTCAAAATCAGTTTTGTAGCATTTATATAGCTGTTGTGGAGGATATCACGAAGCCTTGTTCCGATAAAAAAAACTAGAGCGTAGTTATTATATCATTTTAACTTGAAACAGGTCACGGGAGACCCGAACATTATTGTGTGCACCATTCATACATAAGGCCTAAACATTACCCATGCAGGTTTAACTTTGTATTGACTGAGACAATTACGTAGTATCAGTGGGATATAAGTATATTCTTACATTATATTATGCAAATGTCTTTATTGTTTTGTAATCATTTGTATGACTTGCTCACTAGCATTGTAATGAATGTACGTTTGTTGTTGTTGTGAGTGACTAATTTAGCTACAATAAACGGTTTATTGTGACACCTTAAGCTTCTGTCTTTGACGTGCGTGTTTGTGTACGTGTGTGTGTGTGTGTGTGTGTGTGTGTGTGTGTGTGTGTGTGTGTGTGTGTGTGTGTGTGTGTGTGTGTGTGTATGTGTGTGTGTGTGTGTGTGTGTGTGTGTGTGTGTGTGTGTGTGTGTGTGTGTGTGTGTGTGTGTGGGGGGGAGAAAAGTTAGAGGAGGAGCTAGGTGGGTATGCGGAACGATGTAATATTCATGACAATCCTGGTGGAAGTTGTCTAGTCTCTGAGCTACTGGAAAATACCGCGCTCTCACACACACACACACACACACACACACACACACACACACACACACACACACACACACACACACACACACACACACACACACACACACACACACACACACACACACACACACACACACACACAGCACAGTCCGGTGGTGCTCACCTGACATCTGCATATGCCATTCAGAAGGGCAATATGTGTCTGCATCAGTGATTTCTAAACACTTTGGGGTCAACAAATTATTAATATTTAGTATTAGCACTGATGACAATGTGGCATCCTCCTGAGAGTCGGGCACAATGTTGAGCGGGGGCCATTCTCTTGACGTCAACTGTGTTTGGCAGATGGTGCTGTCAGTTTAGGTCTTCGTTTATTCTTCCATGCATATGGCAGCATCTCCCCTTCGTTAAAAAACAAGCGAGCAAGCTCATGTATTATCTATGGAGCTAAAAAGCATGCAAACATAAGCAGGAATGTATCAGAGGAGCTTAAACTTCTGTAAACAACCAGCAGTGGTTGTTGTAAAAGGGATTTTACTGACAGAAAGAGCAGAAACATATGGCCTGAGACAGGAAAAGGGGCTGATACCTGGATGGTGCTGCACCGTGGCCCATAGCGTTGTGTTTGTGACAGGATGTTGTGTGACAGTAAGAGACAGCCCCAGCTATATGCAGATTACTTTCTTTTATTTATAAAGACCAACAGAAACACAATCCTCATTTTTAGCATCTTACACAATGCAAGTCGCTTTGGATAAAAGCGTCTAACAACTAATGTAATGTAATGTTTGTGTTGGCAGTTTGAGTTAATTATTCCCAGGTCATCATGAAATAGTTCTGGTGATGTAAGCGTCCATATCCTTCACTGAGGTAAAAAGTAGCTTCAAAATAAAATACCATTAAACTAAAGCTCATGCATTCAAATTTTAAGCACTATGTGTAAAGGAAGTAATTTCAATAAATGTAATTAAAGTGTGAAATGGCTCATTTCCAGAAATTGTTGTCCCTGTCACTGTTATTTATTTAATGTATTATTATTGCTGACAATTTAATATGTTACTTATATTTTAGAAGGTTGGGTCAGAATACATTTTAACTTATTTTCTGGCTGTTATGTAGTTTAATTTGTACCAGGAAGCATATCCCTATATTGTCTTGATATAGTTGGTAACCAAAGCTGTGAAATAAATGCAATTGTACTTGCATAGTTGATACTTATTGAGCATCATTACACAAGTGTAGTCGTCTCATGTGTGTTGAAGTTGGATATAAAGTTGATTGGTCTCAAAATTCCATCCCTTGACATTGATGACCTTTTAAGATGGGAAATTATTATGTTCTGAAATTATGTCATATTTGTTTATTATTTAGGCAGCTGTCATTTTAAGTTGAGGCCTTTTACAGTAGCACATACATATCATCTACACAAAGTCTACCATCACCTTTATTATTAATATTTAAAAAAATGTGGTCACTTAATGTAGTTCCAAAATATCTACCTTTTCTTGCAATGTGTCAGGAATGTCATATTTGTATTTTCCTCTGATAAAATAAGGTGTTTCTAGTGGAGGAAGAGAGAGAAAAGGAGGGAGGAGAGAGAGACCCCGGTTAACTTCTAGAGTGTTAAACAGCGAGGGGTCTTACTCCTGCTTTTCTCTGACATGAAGCTGGGTTGGATAGAATCGACACTGGGGTTGAGCAGGCGGATGAGTGGAGATATGAGGGTCCCTGTGGCGACCTGGCAGGTGCCATAGCAACAGAGGGTGGGAAGATAGGAAGGACAGACATGGAGAGAGAGAGAGGATATCCAGATAAAGAGTGTGGAGGGGGGGGGTGCATGGCACCAGCAGCGAAATCACTTGTGACAGACCCAAACACAGGTCGGCAGCTTTCATGTTGGAGCCTGTGTCTAATCTTTGAGAAAGAAAAGGAGTGAGGGAAGGGGGAGACAGGGAGACAGACAGAGGGAGAGAAGGTGTGAGAAGGCAACAAAGACGGAGATTGTCAATAATTAATCATCAGATTGTTCGATGCAGCGGTTGTTGAAATGACAGCTGTTTTGATTGACAGATCTGGAGCATTTGATCTGCATGCTAGTGCCACTCTGCTACTGCCGGCTCTCCCTCGACTGTATTTCTCTTCTGCTCTCACCCCACTCTTTTCAATCCTCGGCAAGTAGCAGAGCCTCCATTGCATGGGAGTTGTAGCTGCAGGGCAATAAAACTACCTCCCTGCTTTGGAATTTGCTATTTATCAGGTTGTTCTAGGGAACGTGTATTTCACAACTCATATAACACACTTATCACTGTAGTAACAGACAGAGGGTGGACTAATGTTTTTCTAGGGTGGCCAGATAAAGATGATTTGGTACTTAACAGGACTGAAATAAATCATGGTGTCCTGCAAGGGTCCGACAGTGTAATCCATGAAGATGAGCAGAATGAGGCATTCATTTAAAAAGCAGCGCTGGAAAAGAGCCAGCGGACTTTAAGAGGAGTAATGTAAAGCGTAGGCATCTGTACAGCTTGTTAGGGGATTATTCCTTATTCGATTCAGCTTGTTACAGACTTTAAATACTATCGGAATTTCAATCCACAGTGCATACCATTAGGAACGTAACATCTTAACAGACATCATGGAGAGGATTCAGTTAAAATGTGGTGCCACGTGTCTGTCGCCATCTGCTGATTTGCCAAATTAGAAAAAGTTATTTCCAGTAAGTAGGATCGGTAGATGGTGGGAGTCCGTCATTCAGCGAGACAGTGAGTGTTCCCTGCTCAACAACGCCTTCATTGACCTAATAACTGGCAGCCTACTCAGTCACCAGCATGTTGAGTAGTATTCATTATTCATGCTCATTAAATTCTGGGCCTCATACGAGCAAAGACTGCCAGCTTGCTGCCAAACTGTGTTGGTTTTGTGATGTGCCCACTTGAGACTTGGGGATTTAAAACCAGGACACCACTTCTGAAAAACTAGCATACAAATACACCAAATCCATTCTGCTTCCAGTTTAATTTGATCACATTTGACAAAATACACAATTATCCTCACCTCCATTCTTTTGCCATGAAAAAGGATTTGGAATTAATAAATGGGAGAGAAATGTGCGTATCCCCCCCCCATGAAAAGAGAATTGGAGTCATATTCTGTCTGTTTGAATATGCATATTCATAGTTGATCGTATTTTTTTTCCATTCCTCATCATTTATTCTGCAAGGGAATGGAGCTTGTCAACAAAACCTTTTTCAACGAAAGGCGTCTTTGAGGCGTTTAAACACACGGTGTTGCATCACATCCTATTCAGTTGTTTTTCTCGCACACAGGATCGGCAGTGCTCCCATCTATCTGCATCGCATTTGTGATTTTGGAGTGAAAACAAAGCGAAAACTCAGTATCTTAAGGCACAGCGTGTGTATCTCACATTAAGTCCTTTTCAGCATGCCGGTGATGTTGAATAGAAGTGTTGTTTACTTTGTGCATGATTCCGGTATACTACTCCAAAATGTTGATTCGTCATGATCTCAGCAGACAATACAACATTTAAGGTTTGACATGCCATGACAAGATGAACCTCAATGGCACACTAGAAAAATAAGACTGCTATAAATGTGCATACCGCTTACAAAGAGCAAAACAGCAATATATTATGCCTTTAGAGAAAGAAGCAATGTTTTACATGCAGGCTCCACACAGCAAAAGTGTTACAAGGGCACTATCATTTTGAAAGGGAGGATTTTTCATACACTTCTCAGCTAGCAAGGATGTGAAAGGAGGCTATGACAGATAGGAAACAATTATTTATCAGGACACACATCCACAAAGTAGCAGCAGCTGTCTGCACCATTTCCAGGGCCATCCATATTTGTCTCTCCTATTTTCAAATCCCCAAGAAAAATACCCACAGTTCCAGCTCAGAGAGAGGATTACTGCTTTCCCATATGTTGTCCTGTGCAGACACAGCCATATCAATCTAAGCCTGGTCAGTTGCTCTTTCATATACTCCTAATGTACTGGAAAGCCTTGCACAGTCGGCTGCCCTTCACTGCTGGTCCTGAACAGGTCTCAGTCCCAAATTCCACAATGGAGAACAATCAGGCTTTTCTGTTGGATTAGGAAAAGGGGGGAGTAAAATCCCCTGGTGGCTGATTGTAGTCTGCTGTGGTTATGTTTTAATACTGAGACACTTCAGCGCCGGTTCTTCGTGCGGGAACTGTGTCAGAAACAAGAGGTCTAAATAAACAGAGAGGCCCACCAGAGCCCTTTCATTCATCATGGCCCCTTCTGACAGCGGCATGCCGAGGAATCATCTGGAATCATATTCTGCGGGCTCCGGCGAATGCTCTACTCCCCGACCCTGAAAGTGAGGCCAGCCATATGACACACACACAGGAAGAACTGTGTGGTCTGAGAGCACACATATACCGAATGTATGTGTGTATTGTTCATCTGGTGTTAAACAAGTGCATTATTAAATCATGCACCAAGCATTAGCACTGGCCAAAAGACACAGTGTTGTGGAGCATTATACAAGACTTCTTTTGAGGCAACATTCGCCCTGTTTGCAAAAGATCAGCAGTTATGCTTAAATCGCTCTACCTATCATAAGCAGATTCCAGATGACAGTACACTTTTTATGAGTCACAAACTAACAATAGGCTCACTTGTGAGACATGAGCTCAAATATTAGTTTTGAGCCTGTTCTTTGAATTTCTGGGGTTAGTTTGGATTACTTCGTCTTATCTAGGCGCTCATACGGTGGGGGAATTTCCTGGACTCAATAAGATGGGAGTGTTTCCGAACAAACAAGACTTCAAAGGGAGTGTGCTTTGCAGAAAGGTAAGGTTGAATGCAAACATAAATTCATTTAACAATATTTTTTTTTTCCCTCCCTCAAAGCATCTCTGTGCGCAGATCAAAAGCTTAACCTTTCGACCGTGGAGAATTACGTTGCTGGGTTTGATTTCTTAAAAGAAACTTTTTTCAATCGGCAAGCTCAATAACTTGTGGAGGGCGCAGACTGCTGCCACTTGTTTGGAGATGGAAAGGAACAAGCTATTTCAGTCTGAAACAACACCTTCTAATTAGCTCTGCATGTAGAGTCCTGTTACAGATGTGAAGTATTTTACCGTTGTGCTCACTTAGGTAAATGATGCAAATGAAAGACGAATCCAGAGAAGTAGAGTGTATATATATATATATATATATTTTCAAAACAACTGATTATACTGGTGAAGTCCCTTTTTAAATCCATCAAAAAAGACTTAACTGTATAAGGGTTTTGTTGAACTATTGAAAGCAGAATTGATTTTGGATAGTTTACAGATAAAAAGAAAAAAATGTGTTAGGGGTTCACAGTGAGGTCAATATAATTTCCAAAGCTCCTGTTCTCCAGACAAGGATACCCTTTTTGAATCCTTTGGTCAAAAATGTAATCTAGTTCGGCAGCCCCTTAATTGACATTATGTCCTGCGGCTGGTTGCTCAGGGCAAGTCATGAGAGGCCCTGTAAAATCCTATTTCTGGAAACTGGTCCTTTCTTTAAATGGTTGCATGGTAATGTATTTAATATAATTACTGGATAAGCCTGTAATAACCTAATGACATGCCGCACTAATGTTTTATGATGTCTAACAGCTCTGTTCCGCCTTTGAAATAGATGATCGTCTATTGTGCTGTTTTTAGCCAACTCCACACATATTTTGGGTGGGCAAGACTACAAATCCGGGGGAGGTTCTGAGGAATTTATAAGAAATAATTAAGAACAGATTTGGTGTGCTAAGCTCCTGCAGTTGAGTTAATGGGATGTAGACCAAAAAAGAGAGATGGGGGAAATGCCAAAAAGATATTGAATATGCTGTTAAATAAGCATACTGTCAGCTGTCTGTTTCAGCTATTTAAGTAAAGAGAAAAACAATAAGCTGATATCCAAAAAGGTTTTCACATGGGATCTGTTTACAGTACTGCATAATGTTGTCATCACTATATACATTAGAGGAGATTATCATCTTTAGCCAGCACAGATTGTCTTTCTAAACATAGTATCTATCAAATTGTTGGACCCAAAACAAATCATTCTACCAATGTCAACTTTGAATAGTACAAATCCAACTGTGTCAAGAAATGTTTAGTCAGAATCTTCATAAAATACAACACAACAAAACTGAAAATGTCTTAGTTCTGGTTGTAGGACATTTCCCCCCATCTTCTTTGTCTCAAAATGCCTGTGTGAATGCCGTGACAGCAGATATATTTCAACAAAGAGCAATGTGTTTTGAAAGCGGTGTAAAGACGAGTTCAATATCATACACACAGTTATCACACTGTAGCCTGTATCCAGTAATCTAAGATGTCACAGGCAGGAGCAGTTTCACATGTGAGACAGCTGTGATCTGTGTCAGGCAGTTTCCGTCCCCGGGCGAGGGGTCATGACGGTTGACTTCATCTCCCTCCCCTGGCTTCCAATCACTCAAACATAAATCAATACTGTTAATAACTGTTTGAACGATGTCTAAATGGGATATCTTAGCTTGGAGCGATATTAAAAGATATTCCCTTACCAGCGCCCCCCCTCCTCACTCACTCACTCTCTGGAAAGAGAAAGACAATCCCTTCAATGTGTGCTCCACTCTCACAGTCTTTCCTATATTTCCATTCGATTTATTACAACATGATGTAGTTTGTTTATACTGATGCGCATTCGACATAACACCACATTGTTTTAGAAATAGCCATTTTTAAAAAGAGCACTTTACCTCATAGATGTATAATTCAATTAATGCATTGGCTGAAGCCAGTTGTCAGTATTTGAAGGTAATATCTTTTTTTTTTCATTGGAGCATCTTCATTTTTATGAGATGTATGAGGGAAGATAAAGCCCTAACATTCAATTGTAATATGAGACGTATAGTTTACCAATCTTCACACATGACTACCTCTTTTAATATTGCCCTTCAAGGCAGAATTTCAATTTAAGTCCGATCACACAAAATAAGCAGACATCATACTGATGATGGCCCGCCTTGGCGAAGAAAAAAAAAAAGAAAAAGGAAAGGGCTCAGGGTGAGAAACGATCAGGTTTGCGAAGGTCAAAGCCACCGACTGTGTGAGCCAGGCATCCTGGATATCATTCAAATTATCCATTAATTAGCTTTCACACAACTGTGGTAATAACCTACATGCTTCGGACATCAGCTAAGGCACATTAAGTGTTTTAAAAGGTGTTTCTGCAGTCATGTGACCTCTATCTCATCTTGCTTTCATTTTCTACGGGGGTATGCATCACTGGGCTAAGCGTATTTACTCTGATAGCGCTGCCACAATGGAATTATGTGAGCTTGTAAATAGAGTTAGCAGTCAGCTGATCTTGGCTTTTCATTATGAGGCGGTAGAAGGGTCTGTGAGAGAACTGCAAACTGTTTTGCTTTATGATCCATTCTAAAACCCATTGAAATGATGGCTATAAAATAATGCCATTACTACTATGTATAAAAACCTTACTGCTCAGCGATGCAAGATGATCATCAGCACGATTTGTAGACTAACATTGAAGTAGCTACAGCACAGTGGAGGTAGAATGAAGTATGGGGGTAATGTGACAATACGACTTTATGTGACAATGTAATACAGTATGACAGGGATGTTTGTCGGACAGTGGACGGGATTATGCTCTGTGGATTCTGGCCAGAAATATTGTCCAATATGCAGTTCATTATTTAGATTTCATATTTGTATTTAATGTTTATTGCAGGATATACATATAAATTCCAATTTTCTGTTGTTGGAAAAATGCAGCATAGCTATATAAATAAAATAAGAAATGCAGATATCTCATGTACTTTAAAATTACAATAAATTCAAGTATGACCATTATAACAAACAGTCCAATGTAAAATACAGTATGACACAATTTACACAGTGTTGCTTCTAATCCTCTGCACCAAACATAAACCTTTGTCCGAAACACATTTATTTGATACACTTGTTCTCTAAAAACACTGCATTAACATGGCCAAAATCCCTCAGATTCCTGATGTATTGACAATATACACTCGAAACACAAAGCTTCTGCCAGGCATTAACAATGTGATCATCAATGATGAAAAGAACAGGTAATCTGTATTTTTCTTTTTTTTTCTATTCCAAAAGGAGGCTTTTATATCCCCCTGCTTTAAACCTATTATGCTTTGCTGTAGAACTAAGCAATGGCGAAACTATGGTAACAAATAATCTGTTTCGCTTCAATGAAAAGTATGTATCATGGTGGGAGACAAAGCCAGGGATAAACACTGAGGGAACTCTGAACAATGGGCCCTAAGCAGGCGTGTGTCCAAAACTCTGCTGCTCCTTTTGCTCGCTGCCATCCATCCCTGTCCCCATGTGGCTCTGTAAAATTGTTTTCCATTTCCTACAAAAATATCCTCAAACTATATTGGCTGTGCTTCCTTAATGTGTAACCAAATCCAAAGCAAATGTATGACATTGTTGACCTGTTACAATATAATTCTTAGCCATGCAAATACAAATTGACTTTGTTTGGTGGTATTTAATACATTTCTAAAATGGTGTGAGGCATGGAACAGTTAGTTGTTTCTTCTGCAATGACAGGGAAAAAGAGAAAAGATGATGCACTTAAAGGGTTAACTGCTAAAGGTATTAAGGGATGTGGAATGAATAAGTCAAGAATACATGCTTTTTTCCTGAGGTCTGGAGATAAATGATGAAGCTGCACACATGAAAAAGGCTTTCAAGAGAGCATTTCTTTACTCAGTCAATTGGCTTTTCTTTCCAGCCCATGTTTCATAATTTAATCTTGGATTCAACACTGAATTGATGTTAGTAGTAAGATAATTATATATGATGATATCAACTATGTTCATAAAGGCCATACTCACACTAAAGCATCTTCAAAGCCATAATGTGAGTTTGATTCCTCCCTTTTCAAAATCTACTGGCGTTATTGTAACATGTTTAAATCCCCATATTCAATAACCCATGAGGTGTTACATTTCATAAGTACGCTCTGGATACACCTTCATATCCCAACCCCCTCAGTCAGCATGGCTGAAGCTTCAAAAGAAGCAGCGGTGTTTTCCAACTACCCTTAACTGGATTTTAAAGTCTGGGATGGCCCTTCTCCAAAAGAAAGAAGAAAAAAAAGGAGGCTCGAGCACATCTATCAATTTGCAAACCGACTTAAAAGTGTCAACAGTGGCACACAAGCCATACGAAGCGTTCTGCTTATCCTACACCAATGCACCCCTTCATGTGATGTAATTTCATTCTCTACAAGATTCTCTCTTTTTGCCCCTCTTCTTCTGTCACTATTGCACAGAGGGGAACAGAGAGAGAAAGCCAATTCCAACAGTGACAGAAAACTGCCCACTCTTCTCCCATAAAATTAGAAAAGCTGTTCGTGGTTTTTTTTATCTTTCAGATTTCCTGGGTTTTATGGCTAAATACTAAAGCACTGGAGGCTGGTCATGCTTTAAGCTACTAGAAAAAGTTAAGCTTCAGCGTTGGGCAGCAGAGATATGGGCTATAAGCTGACAAGTAATTAAACTGGCATATCTGTAACAACTGTCATCTCTTATTTCTCCACAGCCTGGATGTAAACCAAAGGCAAGGAAGCCAAAAAGGATGGAGTAAGAAGAAGAAAAAAAGTGAAAGAGAGTGAGTCTTTACATTGCCGGGCAACTGCAGGGTATATCTCCTGCCGAACAGTTTAGCAGACTTGGGCATTTAGGGGATTGTGGAGGAGATCAAAAGGGTCAGGGATCCTTTTACCAATTAACAGCAGGGAGACGGACATCAAATAAGGTGTACATTTCAGCTCTGCACTTTTCAGTGAGCCAAGCATGAAATGCATTCTAATGCTCTTTTTGAGTTCGGAGGTGGCTAATGCTGTCACTGCGGCGCTCCCAAAGAGGAGCTTAATCACTTCACAGAATGGCGTGTAGCCATCTTGTCCACTGTGTAGGTGTCAAAGGGAGGACCCTAGTCAGTTATTGATAGCGGCAGAACAATATGACTCTAGATTTAGAAAATCGGAGGGGAGACAATAAGCTTGCAGTGACAGAGGTTTGACCCCTTGGCTTGTGTAGCAGTATTAAAGTGTTATTGATACATTTGCAAGCTTCGTAAATGAGTGATTACTCAAATGATTTGTTTGGGTGAATTGAAATGTTGGGTTTAGCACTGAAGGCATCTCTTATTGGATTTGCGTACTGCACAGCGGGGCTGCTGGTATACACATTTCCCAGATAGCCTGATAAAGTGATCACAGAGCAAAATGCATCCAGGGCAGAGCATTGCATGTTTCTGTAAGAGTGTTGGCTACAGTCTTTTTAAGTGTTTTGACTACAAGATTATGTTTGGTTAAACTCCCGGAGACCCAACTATATCGCATTATAATTGAACTCTTGTAAATGTTTACGAGCCGACCCCTGTAGTATTTCAAGTTATGGTTTGTGCTTCAGTTTGGATTAGAAGCAAAAATAATCTCGATGATTAATTAAAGTTTTGCACAATATCTCACGTTTCAGGAATCACTTATCAAACTGCTTTAATTTACGAGATTATTTACAGCTTGTTAACCTACAATTTGACCATCAGACAACAATGAAACCCTCTGCTCTGTTGTTTTGCAATACCAGAATATAAAATCATAGAGCGCAATCCAATCCATATAGAGCGAAAGCCTAGATGACCTAAACGTTTGTGGAATCGATCCCAATGTATAACATAGTATTAATGGTGACCTGTTGAGCCACTGCAACTTTTTTTTTTTTAATGGAATTGTAGTGCATGTGCAGACAAAGTAATGCAATCTTGTAAAAAATGCTTTCAGTAGCTGCTTACAGCCTTAGAAGCAATCATTTGATGGCAATATAATCCAGAACGTGTATTTATGTTATTGTTTTGGTGGAATATGATGGCACACTGAACATAGGAGCAGATTTCTTTCTAAACAAGCCTAAAAATGCTTGTAAAACATAGTATTTCTCATTAAGCCACAGAACCCGAGATAGCCAATCTGGCTATATTGTAAGAACAAAGACAAAGGCTGTGTCTGCATGGGAGCTGACTATCAAAGGAATATACAGAACATCATCTGCCAATAGGAAAACTTTCCTCATGGCCTGCGTTTAATTACACACACTTGCTTACAGTTTACTTAACAATAACCTCAGGCAGCATCATTAAAATCATCATTTGTATCTCAAGGAACGTGTCTGGTTCACAGTCCACACAGTCACAATCACTGGAGCTTCTGCTTCTTCTTCTTCCCTCTTTCATTATGCATGCGCTGGGTAGGAGTTAGTAAAATAATCGTTTGTAATTCAATACAGCAATCTTAACTCATTTAGTTGTGCTAAAGGCTGAGTGAGGGAAAGACAAAGAGCCTCAACATTTTGCCACCGCGCTCATTATGCGTATTTTAAAACAATTTGCAATTCAAGGCCACACAAAGTGGTGGGGAGAAGGAGAGAGAGGTAGGCGCCTGGGCTTCAAAGGCTGCTGCTTGAGAATGACCTCGTACCCCACTTCTGGGGTCGCCACCCCTGATGAGAGCCGGGAAGATGCAATTAAAATAATTTAAAAACAATGTGTAACCAGAGATTGTGGTGCTTATTATCCTATGGTGCCTTGCAATATCAGTGACCTTATCTCCCTTTTTTCACCGTTCCCTTTCTCCATCTCTCTCTCAGGGCACTCATCTTAAAATACCAGGGCAACCCTTTCACAGAGTGCGATATTATTCTGGAAATGTACTTTTGCTTAGGCTACTAATTATATGAGTCATTAAGCTGTCCAGTTGCCCCGCTCCTCTCCTCTAAACCTTCTCTATAATATTAATACAGCTGGAGATGTACAAAGTGACACATCAGTTCATACACACTATTAAATTGATCATGGCAACCCTCTAAAGACACACTCAAACCAACAGTTCAATCTCCACACTATATGTTTGCATTATAATTCCTATACATTATAGGACTTACCCATTGTGTGGATAATACATTAAATGCATGAGCTTTTAGAATTCCCAACACCACGCTTACTATATTAGGAATCTGTTGCTATCAAATTACATTTTGCTGAAAAACCCATTATTTCTGTCCTCATATGATATCTGTCTGTACAACCCATGTCAGAGTCTCTTTGCCGGAACAGTGATGTATTTATTTTTAGGGGATGTTCTCTCTCTCTGTGTCTGTCTTCCTCACTCGCTCTCATACAGATATCGCTGAAACAAATGCAATCAAAATGTCATTGCAGGAATGAAAAGGAGCTGTTTAAAAATGCATCAGGAACCCGCCACAGAGGGTTCATTAATTCCTCTCAGGCTGTGTTGAGCAGTCTTGCTGAAAGCACTACTCTGAGACCCTAAACATTCTCAGACACTCTCTTATCTTTACGGTGTAATTTCCCATTCAGCGAGTTAGCACCTAGGGAGAGCACAGTGTTGCTGGTCTAATTGGGGAAATGAGAACACAATACCAAACAAGCTCACTTACTTTGTTTACAGAGGTGTCCCCATTTGAACTCAAGTGGCACAGCTGAGAATACTGGAAGTTATTCTTATTTTTATTTGTTTTAACTATCCAGTTGTATATCGCTAACAATGCTCAGGCAACACATCCTACAAGGGTCCGTATTATATCTTAGGAAAAGTTATTTCACTTGTTTGTGTGTTTTCCTCAACGTCCAGCAAAACATGACCATTTACAGTCTTTACAGTCTTTTCAACATTACATTTGATTGGATGTAAGCAACACAACTTCTCTGTAAGGATTAGAAAAAGAAGAGCCGTAATAACTATGGAAGTGCTGGTACTTAAAGGACCAGTAAAGGATTGTAGTACTCATAACTATGTTTTCATTGGTGTATAATGATCTGAACACATTGTGGTCTTATTAATTCAGAATGAGCATTTGATATCTCCATAGGAAGCGGTTTCTCTTTGAGTACTACATCTTGCACAGTTGTTTTCCTCTGACAGGCTTGAAATTAAGTCTTTTACTCACTTGTTTGCAATGGCAATGCTAGGAGCCAAACACACCAGCCCTTTAAAGCCCCTGTCACACTGTCCCGAAATTGACACCAGATGGACACACGAATATGGAATTGTGAATTTCGCACGAAGATGGCCCCGAACTTGGTCAACAGCCAAGCTAGTACGATGCCTACAGAAGGCCACACGATAGCACCCGAACCACACACGAAAATATGGTCGTAGACTTTACTGATGATTTAAAATGTATCCAGACTCAACGTAAGACCTTGTGCCTCTTCTAACAATTTTCTCACGAAGTTGCTGCCGGAGCCTGAGAAACTCCACCGGCGGTCATACGATGGCTTAAGATGCCCTCACGAATGGCCCGATGTTCTTACGATCAGAGCCGAATTTGAACATTTCCTTAATTGTGTGTCCATCTGGTGTCAATTTCGGGGCAGTGTGACAGGGGCTTAAGTGAAGAACAAATGTATTTTTATGTTTCATGCGGGACACAAACTGCGTTCTCCTGTTTGGTGATTTTGGACTCACCCATAAACTTTGGAGCTTTTTATGCTACTTTGTTTACAATACATTCGAAAAAATCGTAATGTTTTATTTGTATATAATATGTATATAAATTGCAATTGGATTTGTTTGTTCAGATATGTAACATGTGTTATGGTTTAGGTCTTTTGCTTTCTCCTCCTCCCCTCCGTCTTCTCTCTCTCTCTCCTGTGCAGTGTGGTGATCGTTAGAAGGCTCAGCTGGTTCACAATGAGGAGCACCTGTACTCATCTAATCAACTCCTCCATAAAACCCTGGTCATGTTCACACTCCAGTGCCAGATAATTCCGTCTCACTCGGTAGAGCTGAACGTCGTAGTATCCTAGCTTAGTGTGATTTTCTCTTGCTGTTTTTGTTGAAGAGTAACCTTGTTTTTTCCTCTGTTTTTCCAGTGTCTGCTCGAGCCAGCCTGAGTCCTGCCACCGCCACCGGCGTGAACTAGATTCACCTTCATTTTGTGGATTGTTTTTTAGTTGCTCCTTTTTTCCTTTATTAAACTTTGTTAAAAGACTGAATCCATCTGTTCTCTGCCATTGTAGGTCCTGAACTTTTGACCCAGCCTTAACAGAATTATCTGGCCATAAAAACATGGACCCGGCAGAGACTGATTTTTTTTTTAGTCAGGCCCTGTCCTCACAGGGGGCGCTGGTGGGTCAGCACGAGTCCGTCCTGAGAAGCTTGAATGAAAAACTTGACCAACTCACGACGGTTATGATTGAGCTGAGCGGCCGCATGGAAGACGTGGCGACCCGGCTTATCCAAGATCCTGTTCCATTCCCTCCAGCTCCCTCTCCCGTTTCACCGTCTGCTCATCCAGCAACACTGACTCCAGGGCTCCGGGAGCCACATATTCCCATCCCCGCTAGGTATTCAGGTAATCCAGGGACATCCAGCCAATTCCTTCATCAGTGCTCGTTAGTGTTCAGTCAGCAGCCAGTTACATATGCCTCTGATCAGACTAGAGTAGCTTTTGTTATGAGCCTTCTTTCTGAGAGAGCCTCCGCTTGGTCGCTGGCAGTTTCTTCTAACAAGCCTTACTTGTGTTCAGATTATAATGCTTTCTCCGGAGAGCTGCGTAAGGTTTTTGACCACCCTGTTAGGGGTAAGGAGGCAGGCAGCCAGCTTCTCTCTCTCCGTCAGGGAAGAGACTCAGTTTCCCAATATGCCCTTGATTTCTGTATTTTAGCTGCAGAGTGTACTTGGGACCAAGCGGCTTTACAGAGTGTGTTTTTAAGAGGGTTGGCGGACGAATTAGCCGCTAGGGACGAGACCTCCGACTTAGAGGAGTTAATTAGTCTGGCTATTCGTCTAGATAACCGGTTGAGGGAGAGACGTAGGGAGAGGTCAGTCAGGCATAGGGCCTTCTTCCCTTCCCCCCTTTCCTGTGTGGCACCAGCTGTTCCTCGCCCACCTCCGGAGCCCGCCAGTATTCGTTTGCCGTTCTCTCCAGCATCTCAACCCACGCCTCACCAGGAGGAGCCCATGCAGATCGGTCGGATGAAGTTGACTGAAGTTGACTGAAGCAGAGCGCCAACGCATGTTCTGTCTGAGGATATGGAACTACTGCGGACAAGGGGGTCATTACATCACGGGGTGTACCGAGATGCCAAAAGAGCGGGCTCATCAGCCATAAGGGGAATGCTGGTGAGCCATTCTTCCATTTCCTCATCCCCTGGTCGTCGTATTCAAATCCCAGGTATGTTACAGGACACATATCCCCTCCAGATCCTCATTGATTCTGGTGCTGATGACAATTTCATTGACTCTGGCATCATCTCTAAGTTGTCCATTCCAACCGTTGAACTGGCTAATTCCAAAGAAGTGTTAGCATTAGATGGCAGACTATTAGCTGAGGTCACGCACCGCACAGCTCCCATTACGCTGACCATATCCGGAAATCATCAAGAGACTGTAGAACTTTTTGTTATCTCCTCTCACCTGTTCTCGGTTTACCCTGGCTAAAGGTTCATAATCCCCAGATAGATTGGGCAACTGTTTCCATTACTGGTTGGAGTAATCACTGCCACTCACATTGCCTAGGATCAGCTAAAACTGCATTTTCTTCCCCAAGTCCAGCTGAGGAGGTCGATATCTCATCTGTTCCTAGCGAGTACCATGACCTTAAACTTGTGTTTAGCAAGGATCGTGCCCTCTCTCTGCCACCACATAGGCCCTATGACTGCGCTATTGAGCTGCTCCCTTACCCACAACAATCTGTACAACCTCTCCAGGCCAGAGAAAGAGACCATGGAGAAGTATATTGGGGAATCCTTGTCCACTGGCATCATTCGTCCTTCTTCCTCACCTGTGGGAGCGGGTTTTTTCTTTGTGGACAAAAAAGACAAGTCCCTGCGCCCTTGTATTGACTTCAAAGGTCTAAATGACATTACCGTCAAAAACAAGTATCCTCTCCCGCTCATTGACTCTGCTTTCGGCCCATTGCATGACGCTGTTGTCTTTACTAAACTTGACCTTAGAAATGCATACTACTTAGTTCGCATCAGAGAGGGTGACGAGTGGAAAACAGCATTTAATACTCACCTGGGCCATTTTGAGTATTTAGTCATGCCTTTTGGGTTAACAAACGCTCCAGCTGTCTTCCAGGCCCTTATAAATGATGTTTTGAGGGACATGCTAAACCACTTTGTCTTTGTTTATCTAGATGATATCCTGATTTTTTTCAAAGTCTTTAGATGATCATGTTTTTCATGTCAAATGTGTGCTCCAGAGACTCCTCGAGAACAGACTGTTTGTTAAGGCTGAGAAATGTGAATTTCATGTGTCATCTGTTCAATTCCTGGGTTTCATCGTTGAAAAGGGGCAGTTAAAACCTGACCCAGCTAAAGTGAAAGCAGTTTGGGACTGGCCGGTTCCATCAACCAGGAAGCAGCTACAGAGGTTCCTCGGGTTTGCAAATTTCCCTAGACGTTTCATTAAGAACTACAGTCATATTGCTGCTCCTCTAACCCAGTTAACCTCTATCAAACTGCCTTTTGCCTGGTCCCCTGCGGTTGAGTCCTCTTTTGGTAAACTAAAAGATTTGTTTTCCAGCGCTCCTGTCCTCATTCACCCAGATCCAGAACTCCAATTTGTGGTGGAGGTTGATGCCTCGGATCTAGGTGTCGGGGCAATCCTTTCCCAGCGCTCGTCCCAGGATCATAGACTCCACCCCTGCGCCTACTTCTCTCGACGCCTCACACCTGCAGAGAGGAACTATGATGTGGGGAATCGGGAACTTCTAGCCGTTGTGCTAGCCCTGCAGGAGTGGCGACACTGGTTGGAGGGTTCTGTATGTCCGTTTATCATTTGGACCGATCACAAGAACCTGTCCTATTTACGTTCTGCTCACAGGTTGAACTCCCGTCAGGCTCGGTGGAAACTGTTCCTTTGAAGGTTCAACTTCACTCTGACTTACCGCCCTGGATTAAAGAACACCAAGCCAGATGCTCTCTCCCGCCAGTTTTCACCCCCTGTTGAAGAGAGCTTCGTTGAGACCATCATCCCTACCTCCTGTGTGGTTGGAGCGGCCAGGTGGGAGATCGAGGAGACCGTTCAGGAGGCCCTCCAGGAACATCCTTCCCCAGCGGCCTGTCTTCCCGATCGGCTGTTCGTATCTTCCTCCGTGAGATCTCCAGTGCTCCAGCGGGGGCACTCTTCTATAGTTGCCTGTCACCCAGGTTTTCACAGAACTTTGACCCTAATCCAGCAGAAGTTTTGGTGGCCGACCATGTCTGCTGACACCATGGCTTTTGTCTCTGCCTAATCTGTCTGTGCCCGCAGTAAATCCTCTCACCGTGCTCCAGCTGGCCTCCTACGCCCTTTACCCATACCTAACCGCCCTTGGTCGCACATTGCTGTGGATTTCGTTACAGGACTTCCTCTGTCAGAAGGTAATACAACCATCCTCACCATTGTTGATCGTTTCTCCAAGTCTGTCCATTATGTCCCCCTGCCCAAGCTGCCCTCTGCTCTGGAGACGGCACACCTCCTAGTGTCCCATGTGTTTAGGCTTCACTGCATTCCCCAGGACATTGTCTCAGATCGGGGTCCCCAGTCTGCTTCCCGGGTTTGGAAGGCATTCTGTCAGGCACTGGGGGCCACTGCAAGTCTCTCCTCGGGTTACCATCCGCAGACTAACGGCCAGGCAGAGCGGGCCAACCAGAACCTGGAGGCAGCCTTACGTTGTGTTGCTGCCCGTCTCCCCGCCTCCTGGTCTTCGCACTTGGCATGGGTGGAATACGCCCATAACTCCCTAGTCAGTTCCGCCACAGGTATGTCCCCTTTTATGGTCTCTAACGGCTTCCAGCCCCCATTGTTCCCCAGCCAGGAGACGGAAGTGACTCTTCCCTCAGTACAGGCCCATCTCCGTCGTGCCCGCCGAGTCTGGCGGGAAGCCCGAGCAGCCCTCACCCGGACTACTACCCGTAACCAGAGGCTGGCAAATCGCCACCGAACCCATGCTCCAGACTACCAGGTCGGCCAAAGGGTCTGGTTATCTGCTCGTGATACTGCCACTCCAGACTGAGTCGCGCAAGTTGGCCCCAAGATATATTGGTCCATATGCAATCGAACGTGTCAAAAATCCCAGTGTCGTCCGCCTTAGCCTTCCTCCTGCTCTCAAAGTACATCCCTCATTCCACGTGTCTCTGCTCAAGCCCTTTGTCTCTAGTCCACTCTCTCCTCCGGCTGACCCCCCCCTACCTCCCCGGCTCATTGATGATCACCCTGCATTTACAGTATGCCGGCTGCTGGACATTCGGCGGCGTGGTCGGGGTTTCCAATACCTTGTGGACTGGGAGGGATATGGTCCTGAAGAACGGTCCTGGATCTCAAAAGCACTTATCCTGGACCAAACCCTCCTGGAAGATTTCTATAGGGAATTCCCTGACAAGCCAGGAAGGCTGCCAGGAGGCGTCCGTTAGGGGGGGGAGTACTGTTATGGTTTAGGTGTTTTGCTTTCTCCTCCTCCCCGCCGTCTTCTCTCTCTCTCTCCTGTGCAGTGTGGTGATCGTTAGAAGGCTCAGCTGGTTCACAATGAGGAGCACCTGTACTCATCTAATCAACTCCTCCATAAAACCCTAGTCATGTTCACACTCCAGTGCCAGATAATTCCGTCTCACTCGGTAGAGCTGAACGTCGTAGTATCCTAGCTTAGTGTGATTTTCTCTTGCTGTTTTTGTTGAAGAGTAACCTTGTTTTTTCCTCTGTTTTTCCAGTGTCTGCTCGAGCCAGCCTGAGTCCTGCCACCGCCACCGGCGTGAACTAGATCCTCCTTCATTTTGTGGATTGTTTTTTAGTTGCTCCTTTTTTCCTTTATTACATTTTGTTAAAAGACTGAATCCATCTGGTCTCTGCCATTGTAGGTCCTCAACTTTTGACCCAGCCTTAACAACATGTATGATGGTCAATTCAGGACAGTTTGAAGAAACTATTCATAAAAGTAATTGAGCGGATTTGACGCCATCCACATTTTCTCACTCACAGTATCAGCTTCCTATCGCTAAAGTGATAGAAGTGGAATTACCATACACATCATCAATAACTGAAGCCGCGCTGTCGCTTTATGTGATGGATAACAAATGACAGTTGGCAAGCTGCAGCAGGTACTCAATTCAGTCTGCTGTTGCAGAAAGTAATACAGGTACCCACATGTGTATTTACTTTACCTGCGGCAACAAAGTCACAAAAACTGTATGTTCAAAGTAACCTCTCTTTTAGACAGATTCAGAATAAATGGAAAACCAGTCACACAAACACCCACTTTCTCACACACAGGTTGTGCACAGGTTAAAAAAGGGAAGAGAGCTATTAGGCTGGATTGGTAGGTAGGTCTGGTCTAGTGTACCTTATCAGCACCAGACTGATTCTGACTGTTCTGACACTGACACGAGCAATCCATCATGTCATCAGCCCCCGCCGAAGCTTCTGTGTGTGTCTATGGCATGTGTGTGTGTGTGTGTGTGTGTGTGTGTGTTTGCACTGGGGTCTGAGGAATGCATGAGATTTTTGCATATCTTCCCATGTGCGCATGTGTGTCCATCCATCTGTGAGTACACAGTGGGGTGGTGGTTTGGCTATATCCCAAAAGCCAAACAGTAAGTAGTGCTTAACTGCAGCCTGTCTTCCTGCTTCCTACCTGAGGCCTCAACCCATCAGTCAGTCTCAGCCAGGAGAAGTGCACGGCCAACTGACAGCAAATCCATACTAACTCACACAATCTACCATCATGACCATTTCACCACACTTGTAGTTCCATGGCCTCTAATATCATGGCAGGTGTAAAATAGCAGCGCGTCTGGCCTCCGCTGTGTTATTCAGTCGGAGTGTAGCTGTCGCACAAACACCTGTTTATAAGTTTATAAGGCTGACCATTTAATGAGCTAGTTAAAAAGAAAATATGTTTAGTAAGTTAAAAAAATGTTCATATTTAATATTGAACACAGTTATGTTTGCATCCTTACGTGTTACCAGATTAATATTTCAAAGTAACCCGCACAATCTACAATATTTCCTAAACTTATTGTTGCATTTAGATATAAAATAAACTGTCTGTGTTGAACCTCAAAGTTCTTAGCCAAATACATTTTGCTATAGTTGTTAATTTTTTGACAATAACACTGGCCAATTATGTTGGTGCTGTTGTATTTTTCATACTATTGTTTATTACTGAAAAACCTGCAAGGATGAACACATAGCTTCAGTTTTGGAGAAGTAATCTGTTATGTAGGGTTGGTGATAATAATCAGTAGTGGGAATGGAACATTGCTTTATCAAATGAGATAAGACTGAAGATTAAGAATGTTGCTTCTTTATTTTAGTTTATTTAGTATTTTAGAAAAAGCCCACATTGGCCTGACAGTGAAGCACACACAAACCCATCCAATAAACTATAATGTACACGTGCACCTACACACAGTCCAGGATCGGCATTGTGGTTCTTCACATACTCTCGGCTCCAGACTTCTCAGGAAACAAATGTGGCCTATTGCTTACATGAGCAAAGCCCAGCTGTGGCTGGTAGCTGCTATCAAGTGTGTGTTAGCTTTTTTTCATTTGAAAGAAAAAGAGAGTGATAGAAAGGAGAGACTGCAGTACATATGAGTGTGTAAAATGTGGCAAGCCCCTTTTGAGGTCGGTGTCTGTAACGAACAAGTCAAACGCTTTGAGCGCTAGATGTTATCACTAAAAGCAGCCAGTGTAAAGAGTAGGAATAATATGGCTTCTGTTGTTTGACTCGCAGAGGTTTTTGTGTCAGATACAAAAAACAGTCAAAAAGCTGCTGGCCACATGCCTGACCTAAAGCACGTAACAGGCAGGAATCAAGAGATAACGTTTCCAGAAAATATGTGGAGAGTGATTGAAAAGATATGAACAAGTCTTTAGATGAGGCAACATCATGTAGCCATATTTAAAGCAGATATTGTGTAGCTAATGTAAAGCCTTGAAGGCAGTGAAATGTATTTGTTAATAATGAAAGGAGATCCCTAACATTTGTGAGCCAAATGTGTTCTGATTCTAACTCGAGAGGATTGTCGGTTTATTTGAGGATCGTAAAAAACTGTTTCTTTGAATGGCATACTTTCTAGAGGGGGAAGAAAACACGCAATATCAAAAGAGGAAATAAACAAAACTGAAACAAAATTCAAACAAATTCATTTCAACTGTGGCACGTCGAAAATAAACACTGACATGTTAAATTATTAAAAGCTCTTGCATATTCAGAATGATAATTCCGAGAGTAATGCAGTGTGAATTGCAATAACAAAATGTGAGTAAAGTGAATTATGTATAATAAAAATTGTTTTTGTATAACAAATGAACAACATTTCTCTATTTCTGTCCCGCCATCAGATTCAATTAGTGACAGAATATCATCTTCACAAGTTTTGTTTCTGGTAAGCATTGTTTTGTTTGTTACTTTGTTCTTCTCTGGCTATGAAGAGATCTGTCACACACATTTGCATGACAAGTTTCTCAGTGTAGTGCTTTGAAAGCAGTTTGCCACAACAGTATACATTTGTCCTTTGATTGTGTGTAGCCTGCCGCAGGTACTGCAGTAACTGTATGAGTATACAAAAAAACACATTGTGGTTATTTCTCTGAAATGTAATTACATCCTTTACAACATTTCATTTAGAGTGCAATCAATGCAATACTTAGATTATTCACTAATGATCATGTATTAGTTTTGAACGTTTTAAAAAATACTTTTTACAAAGTTTTTAAAATATAAATGTAGTTAGATTTGTATTATTTTTATTATATAAAGACCCGGGAATTGTAATCCTGTATCGGTGAAATATTTTAAAACTGTTATTGCACATTTCAGATTAACAACTCTAAAACTGTCCACATATTGCAAGAATACCCTTATTTGTTGATATAATCCATGCAAATAATGATACTAGGTGATATGATATGAACTTAGAATGCACACATGCTCCAGGGTTATGTTTAAACCAGCATGCAGGCCTACGGTTGCAGGTTGTTATTTTTCTGTGAGTACCATTGCAAAAATAACAGCCCACTGTGAACACTTGTCTTCCCCGGCCGTTTCCCACTGTTAACCTAATCTTTATGATTATTGCAATGGCTTTAGCAGCAGGCCATGTCTGTCAGCAGACAGCAGCTCTCGCTGTAGGGGAGACTCCGTACACACACACTTAGCCTTCAATCAATGGGAAGACAGACAATTAGCAGAGCTTTCCGTATGCACAGCAGTGTTGCTTCATTAGATTGTTTACAGAGAAAACACAAGACAGGTGAAAAAGTGAGAAACAAAGACAGGGAGGATGACTCATGACAGGCTCTGATGAGCATGCTTAAAAATAAAATAATAGCAAAATAAAAACTTTTGCTATTAAATTACACAGAATATTATCAGAAAACAATATGTATATTGAGTTTAACATAACAAGGTTAAAACAATTAAAAATGCAACTAAATACACTGAATAGTATATATAAGTATAAAGAAAATAAGACCATAAAAAAGACAACAACATTATTCATTACAAATATTTTTATTTTAAATGCTTAGATATAATTAATCTTGTTCAGCATTGTCAGTGTTACTTTTTGCAATAAAAAGATGAAATACAATGTGTAAATGTTCTCAATTACTTGAGATAATTATGTCAACAGTCAAAGTCGATTTTATCCAGCTTCTCCAAATCAGTTCGGACGATAAAATAGCTGTTTGAGGGATGTTTGTTTTCACTAATTATGTTCAGCAGTGGGTCTAGATCTCTATTTGCTTGTCCCTCCGGGTACCACATGAGGTGTCAAACTGAAAGAATTTCTGCCCAGGGCCAGTGACCTCTGAGGCCCTTTTAGCACAATGGCAGCACCGCAGGAAATCACTGAAGATGGTTCCTGCCGCCCTTCTCTCCCCCTCCAGTTAAAAAAAAATCCCTAATAACAAACAGCAGACTGAGCTAAAACTAAAAGATGGCTGATAAGGTTATTAGCAGCTCATGCTGAGAACAAAGGGGGAGGCACACAGCTTAGATCAATAGCAGATGTTAGCAGGTAGTCTTAAATAGTTTTATATTACAAATACCCCCTGTCAGAACAGACTAATGCAAAACAAATCTGGTTAACAACCCCAATATGTGTGTGTGTGTGTGTGTGTGTGTGTGTGTGTGTGTGTGTGTGTGTGTGTGTGTGTGTGTGTGTGTGTGTGTGTGCACGTGCACGTGCGTGTGTGTGCTTGCAATGTGAGCCACTACTGGGGAATTTACCGAAACCCGATACAACCACAATAAATGAAATAAAATAAAGAGAAGTTTACCGACTGCTTAAGTCCCTCAATACCATTGGGTTTGCATGTGTGTTTAATAATAATCCGTGCGTTTTGTGAAGTATAGGGTACCTGTGCTCTGCTCATCATCACAGAGCAGCTTGGCATTGACAGCTCTCAGCAGTACATCAGCTTGCATTAACCAAAGTTTAACATCATTCAAGAGCACGAGATGACCTACTGAGCAAGTACATGAGTAAATGTGTAGCAATACAGTGCTTATTACTGTTCCCCCTCGGGCAAATACCTTTTGCTTAAGCCCCACGCATGGGAACATTTTGTTTTATTACCTTGCAAGATAAGTCGTGAGTGAAGACAGAGGGAGGGGTGGGGAGGGAGAGGGGGGAAAAAAGAAAGAAAGGGGGCTCTTAAGTACCTGGGGAATTAAAATATTCCGGCTCATCATATCAGTGTCTTAGTTCTTGGTTTTCATGTGGGGGGCACGTAATTATAACAGCGTTTCAAAATTGAGCCCAGAAGAAAGATGGGTTCAAGTGCAAATTAATTTCAGATTACCACAACAAAGACAATCAATTCTCAACGAGGACGCCAGCAAAATGCTCTTAAAAGGGCCCAAGGTATCTTGCACACACACACACACACACACACACACACACACACACACACACACACACACACACACACACACACACACACACACACACACACAGAAATTCAGCTACTCAAACAGCGTGTGAAAAAAAGCCTTTACTTAAATTACACTCAAGATCTAAAGCAGTGTCCATGCTACCTGCTACAGCTTTCGACTCTTTGTTTTTCTCCTCATCACTCATCTCCCCCACCTCCCCCTTTTACAACCATTCCTCCCGTGTTCCACTACCACCACCCAATGTCTCCACTCTTTCAGATGTCTCTCTCATTAACAGTCCTATCACCAGTGGACTATACAAGGCCTCATTAAGGCAGCCTGAAAGCATGAGTGTACCTCTGACTTTTAAAGTCAAAGTAAAGGAGGAGCAGGTGGTGGGGGGGACATAGGGATGAAGAGTCATCCTGGCCTGGCAGTAACGCAAGGTCAACGACAGGAATAGTCCGTCTCGGATCTTTTCATCAGGCCAATTTTCCAGATGAATTCAGAGACTAGTGGTATCGGCAGAGTTTAAAGGAGAGTGAAAAAGTTGGTGGTATCCACTGTTAACAAATTGACTTGAAACCAATTTGTTGGAGTTTAGTAGACTTCAATACTAGTAGATCAGTCCAACAATTAAATAAATTCAAATACAATTAACTTTAAAATTGGCCTAATCCTGAAGACAGAGGATTCAAACATGACATTCTTGGAAGGTGTTTTCATCACCAAATCCTAAAAGAAACATGTTGCCAGTTAACACCTATAGGTGGTGAGCCATGACCTGTCCAAGCAATAAGACTTAAATCACTATGCTCACTATGCATTAATAGATTCAAATGTTTTTAGCTAGTAAGGATAATCAGACCTATAGTGGTGTCACTTTTTACTGCTAAACTATTTCAATAAGCCATCATCATCACTTCTCTGTATTATTGGATATTATTTTTGATCTGTTCTGGGTTGACCGCTGAATGTGATCCGGGCTCTGGTTGAGTATCCATTATTTTTGTCAAGGAATTGGCAGTTCCAGCTATACTGCCAACCAATCAAATGCTGGACTATTTTTGGAATTACCCAAAATAGTCCGATTTGTTAACCGTAGTTTTCAAGCACTGGGAATCAAACAATTTTTTCTGAGAAAGCAAATAAGAGGAAAAAACCGCTGTGTGTCCAACACAGTCTCAATCCCTGAACGTCCAGGAGCGACGCTTGGTCAGGGTCCTACGGCGTGCAGTTGTGACGCGCCGAGTCTCCTTCAGCTTCATAAACGGACGCAAAGAGCTTCCAACTGATTGCAATGTATTCCCATCGTCTGCGGTATTTGACGCTCAGGGAAGCACCGCATCGGTCCATGTCGGCGGCACTTAAAGGCAATGTGAGCGTCCATTCCCATTGGATAACGGAGGATTTTACACCCGGAAATAAGTATTCTCCTTACTGTCGATTGATTTTACAGTGATATTTGCCCTACTCAAAAACACCAGATTATCCTTACTTTATTACACAACATTGATTGGTTTAAATTGTGTACAATGCTTTTGTATTTTTCCCCTTCGATTCGGAAAAACACATTTTCTTCGGAGTTTAGGATGGCCGAAGACATATGTGACGTGATTGCATTTCCGACAAACTCCTAATAAAATACCTAAACTGTTGATGAGCTCTGCACCCTCATTAAGGAAACAAGATTGACAAAAGTTCTCAATCTGTGTGGGTGATGCTTTGAACTCTTAACCAACTTTACAAACTTCCTCTACTGTCCAACATAAATTAAGAGTTTAGAATAACACATGCCACAATTCAGCTTCAAATTAGCTTTTAGCTCAACCTGACGCTACACTGTAAAATATTACCATTATTTCACAATATTTAGCTGTAATATTTAACAATAAATTACTGTTTTACCACTTTACAGTCTTTACCTGTAATGTTCACAATATAACACTGTAATTTAGAATTTCACAGTGAAATCAATGCAGGCACAGTTAATTACTGTGAATGTACAGGATACATTATTACCAGGATTTCACAACATGTTACTGTATTATTTCATAGTAAAATACTGTATTCAGACCATCCTCTGTGATAACACAACAAATTAAGTGATTTTCTTGCTTTTATCGCTCTTGCTTTAAATACTAATTTCTTTCTTTGGTGCAGGTTTTACTTAAATTGAAAGGGGCACCGCTGCATGTGCCTTAAAATAAATGAGGCAACATATGTAAAATTGAAATTGTTGTCTTGGCTTATTGTTTTCAGGTGCATCCTGGGCATTAATCCTGAGACAGGCTCGAAAGCCAAAAAGAGGCATGTCAATTTAAACCCCCATGTCAGCACATTATTCAGAACAATTGTTGACTTTGAGTGGATGTCTGTGTAGACATGTGTTAGGTGCTCCCCTCCTTGTTTTCTGTCTCCCTGGCTCCACCTCTGCCCAGGTGCACCTGGTCTGCCCCTGGCTCCGCCTCTGCCCAGGTGTTCCAAATTCCACTCAGCCGTGTGTATATATAAAGAGAAGCTGGAGGAGAAGGATGTCTCGCCTATCCTAATGCCGGACACTGTCCTTAGAATACCTCTTTGCTAGTTTGAGCTGTAGGCCATATTTTTGCAGATGTGTTTATGTTTAGCCTGGAGGACCTGGTACTCCAGTTTTCGCGGCTTTATTTTGTTTCCCATAGGGTTTATATTTGATTTCTGGTTAGGCGGGGGAGTTCTGGGTTCTACGGCCCGTGGTGTGGCTGGCTCATGTTCCCTCCTTCTGTTTGTTCCTTTTGGCCAGTCCTCCAGACCTCTTTTTGTTTCCCATTTCGCTTGTGTGACCAAACGGCTAATTATCAATAAATGCTCGTTACCAAGTACCGGTTATTGCATGTATTCTTTCATGTTGCGGGTCTCAGCACAAGCCACTACCGCGGAGTAGAGGTTGGGGCCGTAACAACATGTCCGAGACACTGTGAAATGTACTTTGCACTTCAATGGAGTAATAAAAAGTTAAAATGGGCATTTTCTTTGTTTTTCTTTGTTGATTGAGCTGATTGAATTGTGTAGTTATGGTACAATCCCAGTCAAATTTACAATATATTATCGTATTATTTAGATTTGTATATTTACAGTAAATTACTGGCTACTGTGTTGCATTACTTCTACAGTAATAGTGTGAACATACAGGTAATTACTGTAATTTATGTACAGCAAGGTACCACAGCTCTGTACTGCTATATCACAGTAATTCCATGGGCATGGCAACTGTAAAGTCACATTATTTAGTTGTACTTTTATTCTAATTAACTGTAAAATATATACAGTAAATTACTGTGAAATATTTACAGTCAATTACTGTGAAATATTTACAGTAAATTACTGTGAAATCCATGCAACTAGTAGCCAGTCATTTACTGTAATTTTACAGCCAAACATTGTACAGTGTAGATGTAATTTTAACATAATATCTGTTTGATTACAATATGTTTGCTGATATAGTGTGACAAGTGATGGGGCTGGACCTTAATACAGGACACAATGTTCACTCTGAGCAACTGTTCATGGTCAAAATGATTGTGACTATGTAAATATAACTGTTTAGTTCGGCCCCTCCTCCCACCTTCTTCACCTGCCTCTTTCTTCACTGCTGCCCAACCACAACATTAATTCACATTCACACGTAATGCGTCAACTTCCCAGCTCCCCTAGCTGTCAAAAGGGGTTTTCCACACTTCTGTAAACCTGGCTCCTGCTTCTCTCTCCCTCAATTCTCTAACTGTACCCTTCCTTCCCACCATTATGTCCACATCCTTCATTCCATATGAAACCCTCTTACCCTGGCCCGACATCCCTTCCATTCCCTCTTCTTCCTCTCACTCACCCTCAACCCATTCATCCTTCTATCTATCCATCAACACACCCTGTGTAGAAAGGGCCTAACCATTTTCTTCCATCCTGCGCATTTTTCCTCAGGGAACCTGTTGTGAAGTAGTGAGTCGAATGGCTGTGAGCGCTAAAGGGGGGGGAAAAAAGTCAAGCCTCATTAGATTCTCATTACCTTTGCAAACTGAAAGCAACAGAGATTGTTTTCCACCATATAATCACAGCCGCTGAGTGCCCTGGGAATCGCTATGAACCCCCTTATCCACCACCAACTCTGCCCCCCCACTCTCAGTTTTTCCTTCTACTCACCACCATCCGTCGTTTTTAACGAGTGCACAACGAAGCATACAGATTGATTTAGCCAGGGGAATTAAAGTAGCACAATAATCCCTGTTATTAGAATAGTCCCTTAAAGTTAAACATGCTTTGCCTTGCTCGGCTACGGAGTCAATTATCAGCCCCTTCAACAACAAGTGGCAAGTTTTACAAACCTGTCCAGTCTTATTACCGGCATGTTAAAAAATCACCGTCTTAAATGTATTTAATGATCCTCCCTTACTCGCTAAACCAATTCTCTCCTTTGTTTATTTTTCTAATAATGTTCATGTTCTACTCCGCAGACTGTCAATCTCATCTGCATTTTTACCCCCTCTCCATTTTTTCCCCCAACAACAGACAATAAGCACTAACCCACCCAAGGGAGCAAGTCTATCTGTGTCTAATTGTGTGCTTGAGCTCACATCTGGGGAATCCCCCCACCATAATACAACACCCATGCTCAATACAAAGCCAGTGTTGATGCTAAGTAAATTAGCGCATTTTGAGAAAGACGCGTTGGAAAACAGCACATCACCATAACCACAAATACCCAGAGGAAACCATTCATTACCAAAGCTCGTAGCTGATACAGCCAGAGAATAAAAGGATTTGAGAAGAGGAATTCTTGCTGATATTTCAAGCTGCTGGAGGTGGTAGTGACAGTGGGTGTGTGTGTGTGTGTGTGTGTGTGTGTGTGTGTGTGTGTGTGTGTGTGTGTGTGTGTGTGTGTGTGTGTGTGTGTGTGTGTGTGTGTGTGTGTGTGTGTGTGTGTGTGTGTGTGTGTGTGTGTGTGTGTGTGTGTGTGTGTGTGTGTGTGTTTGTGCTTGTCTGTGTGTTTTGGGGGCGGTTGACAGTTCAAATCTACATACAAGGGTGAGTTGCTTGTGTAAATAACATTGTATTTTCTAATAATTAAATAGGGTTTTTTAAATCATGGAATAGGTCAGAGTGTTGAAAAGATATGATGATATCTCGTGTAGAACAAAAGACGGAGGTGGTTCCCATTATTAATCAAAATGCCGCCTTCAAAGGGAAATCGCCATATTGCAGAAGCATTGAAGTTGAAAGCCAACGATGTAAACAAACTGAGCCCTCTGAACTCCCAGGCGGAGTTTAAGCCCTCACACAAAGGAAGAAAAAACAAACACGAGGGTGACATTAACATCATATTTAATCTTATCACTAAAATCATGTTTACTATCACAGCCTGTGTGTGACACGCCACAGCTTTACTTGAGCTGTACAGCATGGAGTTGATGGCAGAGTTTACGAATGTGTTGGCTTAAAATAATGAACATGCAGGTATCAAAGAAGAGGTTATTTAATTTGTTTGTCATTAGTCTCCCACTGTGTTTGCATTTCTTTACTTATCTGAAAAAAGTATTTGTTCCTATTACTTTTGAGCCACGTCATTTAAATGGCTGTATTATTCAAAGTATTTGTCTGCCTGTTTTAATATAGGTTTATGCTTGGCAGTGTTGCATTTCAGTGTATAGCAAACTGATTTACAATACATACTAATTGTTGCATCGTCAGTCTGAACTTTTTCAACAACAGACAAAAATACTGCCTTCAAATGTAGCTTCATGGACATACAACTTGCTTATTTAATAGGGACGGACAATATTGTATTTACAAGTCCTATGCAAGCTTCATAACTGGAAAAACTCTTCAAACTGTCCCCAATAAAACATTGCCGAAACCTGGTATCAAACCAAACCAATCTTTCAGTTGACTTATACTGTTGCTAAGATACCTGTAACCCATCAACCTTTCCCAATATGGTCACATCATGCAAAGACAGAAAGAGAAGTAAAAAGAAGAAACAAAGACTGTGACACATGCAAGAACAAGAAAAATAAAGTAAAATAGACCAAAACAAAGCAGCAGAGAAAAGATAAAATAGACTGACAGAGAGAGAAAGAACCCTTCACCTATACCATCTGAATAGCCAGGCAGCTAGTTGTTGGGATGGTAAATTGGGTTTGGTTTCTTCTTGAGGTATCAAAATAGGATTATCCCCTTACAGTTCAAGGCCACCTTTCACTCTCTTTCCCATAATCCTTTGTGGGTCAATGGATACACACAAACATAGAATTAGATTGGTTAGATCGAAGCGGACGTCTCAACTCATGGAAGTCCACAGAGATTTTGTTGGAATAAAAATCTTCAGCAATGTGAACTTAAAATGTAATTTCACCTTGTTTTTTGTTTATATTAACTTTTTGGAAGACATTTGGTCATTTGACTGTAGTAAAGGATGTTTATTTGGTCTCAAAAACATAGAATCACACAGGTGCCAAAATATTTAACGGGCTGGTAACATATCTCTCCTTGCGACTAATCTTCATGACATGTTGTTTCTTTTTTTACTTGACATCACTCCAAAAGCCTGACTTGAAACAAGATCTCTGTTCTTTTGGTTATATTTCTTTGTGGACAACCCTCACCATCCTGATTAGTCCCATATGCTGGGTTCACGCTTAAACACGCTTTGCCCCACAATGTAGTCTTTTGGTAATGAAAACAAGTCTACAAAACATATTGAATGTAGTTGACACCTTAACATAAATTGTATTTTGGGACAATGCTTGTTCTTAGTTAGTAAAAAGAAGTACTTTCCTTCTGTATAGCTCTGAACTTTCTGTATTTTTTTCCTATTTGGTGATAAACAGAGGAGGGGAGTGCTCTTACCTCCATATTTATATCAGTGCCTGGAACCCAGCGAACCACAGCCTATCTGGGAACAAATGAAGAGAGAGGGCAGGGTGATTAATGAAGTGGCCCACGATAGCAAACTGACTCTGATAACAGTTTCTCTTGCAAATAATAAATTACAAACCTAAAATTCTTCAAGGAAAAATAGGAGGAAGGTATGAGGGTACACGAGGAAAGCGGTAGTGAGCCGGCGTAAAAAATAAAGGGGGGTTAGGGTGATAAAAGAGGGGTAGAGGGAAGATAGAGAAAGACAGAGAGGGTAAGAAAGACCCCGTTGTTAAAACATGGTTTAATAAGTACAAAAAAATGAATAAAGACACAGAATGAAACAAGAAAAAATTACAGCAAGTATTGATACTCGTTCATGCTGTACTCTTTTTGCTGCCTATTCCTTTTTCTTGTTCCTTTCTCTCTGCCCCCGTGTTTGCCGTCCTTAACAATTTCCCCTTTTCCTTTTCTTGTCTCTATCAATAATTGTTTCTCTCTTGATGTCCCAAGCTGATGGATATGTTAAATACTATGTTGTGCTGTAAATAAAAAGGTTATGGGTTTCTTCAACAAGCAATGGCGTGGGTCTAGACGTAGTTTGTTGGAAATCATTTGGCTCTTCTTTTCAAGGCAACACTTCTAGGATTCATGACTTTAGATGCTTTATTCACAATGATCCTATTGACGGAAACATAAGTGAGAATTTTAGATGTTTCTTAGAACAATAAATGGTCAATTGTTCAATATTGGCCAGACTCATCATTTACCATATTTTATGATTGGATTTGTACCAACCAAGCCTTGTACATTTTATGCCAACCAACAAAAACAAAAGTCAATCAAGCTCTTATCTCGATTACAGAAACGCACAATCTCATGAGTTTAACGTTGTGAAACGATTAGTTATATAGTTTGGACAACAAAACCCAACCCAGTCTCACATCTAAAAGTGTAATAACTATGTTGGTCCACAACTTGGGACGTAGTATTTCTACAAAAACGCCTCTGAAATTGTAGGATCCCTACGTTGTTTTTCACCATTCATTTCCAATGAACTATGTCACGTGATCTTCAAATGTCTCCCTGCAGAAAAAAAAAAACATGGCCGACCTTCGTTTTATTCTCGGTGGAAAATGCCTATTTTAAGGTTAGTTTGGCCATTAAAATGCATTTCGATGTCATTTGATGTGAGAAATATGAGTTGTTATTTCAGATTATGTGTGCAGTGGATGTACATGATCTTTAGTTTGTTAGTTATTATGAAGAGTATTTCAGGAAATTGTGTAGGCCTACACACAACGTGTTCATTGTTACCAAGGTGGTTGCTAGGGACGCTGCTATCGATATTATTTCTGTTATGTTGTGTAACTGTTTAATGGTGTTACCTTTATTGCTACCCCCTTCCCCGTCAATTGATAGTGTTGGTCCACAGTGCAAACGTATTAGTTTAACAAAATCCGCATCTAAAATTGTGGCATAGATACGTTATTTTCCCCTGTGGAATTCTCCAACCCAGTCTCACATCTCACATCTCACATCATCGTCATAAGCATTACCGGAAACAGACGTAGGCAAGATCCTCAGCTCGGTGATTGGATGGTTTATCCGCAATGCACGTTGGGAGATGGTGTTTATGCGATGTGAAATCCTAAAACATAAAAATAATACTTTATTCCGAGTGTGCTTGCTTTTCTCTTTGAAAGTAATCACATTACGGCATTGTAATACACGGTTCGGCTGCATTAAATATTACACATCTGCCGTAGTTCTCTATTTATAGAGCCCTGATGAGAAGACTTCTAGACAAACATGAGGAACTGCCGCCAAAACTGAAAACGTGACGTGGATCATAAATATATCAGCAGTTAAACAACATCTTACATTTCTTTTCACACAATACGTCTCCTTGCAGTATCAACACTAATTCGGCTGACTTTTATATTTGATCCAATTGGTAGATAGGCTGTATTTACACTATAAAGGTGCACAGCTGATATAAAGGGACACCTAGTGGTTAAAGCACGTTATTGAATTTTATTATTTTTATTATTAGATATTAATAGGATCCCTATAAAGTATATTCATTACTCGTTATTCTCTACTAATAGTTAATTAAAGACTGTATATAATAACTATTTTGCACATCCCTTTCAAGATTTCAAGACATGACACGTGACACGTGACATAGACGCCAGCCATTGGAAATGAATGGTGAAACACAACGTAGGGATCCTACAATTTCAGAGGCGTTGTGCCGCTCCTCCGCTCCCTTCACTAGCTTCCGGTAACTGCTAGGATCCACTTCAAGACACTGGTACTTGCGTACCATGCTGCGAATGGATCTGGCCCTTCCTACATCCAGGACATGGTTAAACCGTACACCCCAGCACGTGCACTTCGCTCTGCATCAGCCAAACGACTCGCTGCACCCTCGCTGCGAGGGGGACCCAAGTTCCCATCAGCAAAAACACGTGGATTTGCTATCCTGCCTCCAAAATGGTGGAATGAGCTCCCCATTGAAATCAGGACCGCAGAAAGCTTACACACCTTCCGGCGCAGACTGAAAACTCATCTCTTTCGACTCCACTTCGAGCGATAGAATGACTAACAAAGATCTGCTAACAGAGCACTTATATACTAATAAAGGACTGGCTTATCTAAAGCCAGTTGAGTAGCACTTGAAACGATTGGCTCTTTGAAACCTGATGTTCTTATATGATTCTGTTTTCTTCAAGGTTGTGTCTTCCTGGTCGAATGTACTTATTGTAAGTCGCTTTGGATAAAAGCGTCAGCTAAATGCAATGTAATGTGTAGAAATACTACGTCCCAAGTTGTGGACCAATGTATTTATTACACGTTTAGATGTGAGACTGGGTTGCAAAACCCCTTGTCTTGGGTTTGAAAAAACACATCATGTTTTTTTTAAGCTACATTAATGTACAACCTCAAATGACACGAGTGAAAAGTGAAAAAAAGGTAAAGGAGAAATAGAGAAGGTGGAGGTGAGAAAGAAAATACAGACAGATTTTGCACTACGATTGGAAAAAAGAGAGGCAACTCTGACAGCAACACCTTAGGCCCTGGGCCCCGGGCCCCTGCAGCCTAAAACGCAGCAGCAACCAGAGGAAGTTGCCAGGCCCACAGAAGCCTTGCAGGTAATTAATCATTTTAACATGAAGTCTGTCAAGATATCGCTCACTCTGTCACCCTCCCTTTGCTGATTTCCTTGTCAATTATATGTCCAAACAATTCGACAACCTTTTTCAGTCCGTCTTTTAGGCTCTCTCACACTCTCTCTCCAAACTGCCATCTGTAATTGTTTAAACATTTACTTTGAACCTTCCACAGTTCAACATTCTTGAATGCCGACTGTTTTACCAAGCTTCGGATTGCTTTTAAGGAAGTAGGTGTGAAGAAAATGATCTTGTTCGACCAAAACCTTTTCAGGAAATTCAAGATAGGAGAAAAAAAAGAAGCTACATTTGTATGTGGTCAAAACTACCAAACAGAAGCAATGTTTTCTCATTTTGATAAACTCTCAAAAATGATTACCCTATAGACATAGAACAATACTGCAACATATTTAGCAGGTTTTATTAGCATAGAGTGTTTGACCATACTGTGTGGTATATTTAGCGTAATGCTTTGAATGCTAATTTGCTCTCCACCATATTACCAGCAACAGATTATCTGGAAAACTGCACTAATCTCAAACATCGCAAACCCTGTAAATCCTGAGCTGGGCCCAGACAGCCTGCCCAGTGCTGTAGTGTGACCCAGAGGGCTGGTCCCCAGTGGTGGTCCCCCTTCTCCCAATTACCGCTTACAGACTTACAAAAACCTGCCTCACCACTTCCATATTGCTGTCTTTCACTGTTTCCACTGCTGTGTGGTTCTGTGTGTGGTGTGAGATTTTTCTTTTCACTCTCTTGTTTTCTGTTCTCCCTCCCTCCCCTCCAACCACCATGCCTACATCCCTCCTTGTCCTTCAGGGAGCGGGTGCACTACTAGTGCTGCTGCTGTGCTTGCCAAGAACAGATGTCCAAGAAATACCAGCCCAGTGAGAGAAAAGGAGTGAGAGAGAGAGGGGAAGAGAATGAGAGAGGAAGCACATGGAGGCAGATTAGATGAACCGTAGGATCTGCCGGTTCTGTCTGGAAATGTGGGAATTCATTCAGAGATTTGAAAACCTGTGTTGAAGCTTATGGTTGTTGTGTTCCTACAACATTTGGGATTATTATTATAATATTTGTACATACAAAGTATTAAATAAAAAAGGTTAAAATCTAAAAGTTGCTCTTTAGTCTTAAATACCAACAAAAAACATCCAAGAATTTTACTTTTTGGGAATTTTACTTTTTTTCATTGGTGGGAAGCCAGTCAGGGAGCATGCCCCTGTTGATAGGGCATTGTTCAGCACTGGGAAACTGCATGAACCTGTGCACATATTTAAACGTATGCTCCTTATTAAATAATCAGAAATATTTATTGACCAAGCGGACATCCCACAACTTTTGTTACCTCACAATTTTACATCGACATTCTCTTACCACATACACCTTGGTGTTATGATTTGCCCTACTCCACAAATGTCCAAAAATCAACAGACAAGAAAGATGTGAATTTAAAACCAAGATGAATGGATTTGTTTAATTTGAAATGCCACCTTGCTCTGATTGAGTACAGTATGGCAGACACACTTTCCAATCCTCCACATATGAGTGTCCACACCCAACCCCTTTCTAGTTGTTTTTAGTTTAACATTACGTAGAAAAAAAGGATAGCTGGTTAAACTTTCACTAAAGTAGCTCAAAGAAGTAGCTGCATAACAAAAACTCCCACTTTCTCTTAAGCTGACTACCGCATAGATCAGTTTAAGTATTGCTAATTATATTTTGAGCTGTTGTATTAATTAGCTTCACGGGTAAACTACTGTGAATTAAACAATTTGTTTCAGGTGACTCTATTTCATTACACATTGTTAGTCCTATTGGTCCAGTATTGTGGTTAAACAGTTTCAAAGCCAATAATATAAAATGTGTAGTGATCCGAAACCAATTGGCTAAACTGCTATTATCCACTTTCTTAAATACATGCATATTGCAGGTTTATGCCATATACTTGGAGTATTCACCCCTGTGACCCCAAATCCAACACCACATACACACAAGAGTAGACATTTAAGACGAGAGAATAAGTGAGAAAAATGCAGAATAGGATAAAGAGAAGAAGAGTGAGAGAGAAAACGCAAAAATGAGAGCCTGCCGTGGAACAAACCAGTGACCCAAGTAACCTGGGTTCCTCCCAGCAGATTATCATGGGCACTGTGTGATTAAGGCCAGCCTCATTAGCATAATGATTTCCCTATTCTTTTCCTCCATCCCGCCATCCATCCCTCCTTCCCTCCCTCCGTTCCTGGGCCTTGTGTTGTTAGCCACCAGCTCCCAGTGCTCCTCAAGTACTTTAAGCTTGTTAATAATCATTATGGGTGTGCAGTGAAGTGGGGGAAAGGAATAATTACCTCACCTGAGCCAAACCAAATTAACCCCTTTTCAATTTTTTTCTCCCTCTTTTACTGTTGTCGGTTACCCATTCCCTTCCCCACCCACCCACCCACTTGCACACACACAGACATAGCATTCATCAGGGACCTATTAGGCTTGTCTGTTATTAAGTGCTGAAATAATAAATGCTTGCACACACCATTTGCCATTTGGTAACAGAAGTACCAGTTTAGATGAAAGCTGAGTCCTGTTTCACAAAGCAGGAACTACACTGAGTAAAACCAAGAACATGTCCACCGTGGGAGATTAAACATGTGAATGTTCTTCTTAGACTGAAAAAAGAAAAATTACATGTGGGTAAAAAAACAAAATATATTATACATCCAATACATGCAATTAAACATTTTGAATGGATGTGTGTTGGTAATGTATTTCATATTGTGTTTGTTCTCTTTCTGTACACAAATGAAAGTTAAGGCAAACAATATAAACTGGAAATATTGAGCAACAGAATGTCGGGGCAGCAGCAGCCAACGAAGAAAATAGTCAAAGTAAATGCATGTAAAAACGCATCTGGAATATTTTCTCGGTAGGCAAGCCATAAAGGATTTTATTATTTTCATGGATTCATTTGTTTGCTCTTTATAAGGCACCTGGTTTTCAATGATAGAGGTTTACAATGCAAAAAAGCAGCATTAAACAATACTTTAGATATGAACATGTAATGAATAATAATAATAATAATAAGGTATCTCTAATATAACTGAGGATAACCTCTTTACTGCAGCTCTGTCATTTACCATGACTAGTTAATCGGCTGTTTATCAATTCATACGAATATGTGCTTTTGTCTTTTCACTATTGCAAAGTTATACACCAAGGAATGTAGGAAGGCAACATACCCAGGTTATCCTGGGGCCTTTCTTCACATTGTTCAACCCTTGTCTGACCACTTACAAATGTGTTTCAAAAACTCTAGTACCACAGAAATGTGGTACTCCTTAGACACCACGCTGTAGCCTATTTGATGAAACACTCACTGTATGACACGCAGTAACAACTGAACAAATCTATACATGTTTCTGGTGAACATTTAATTCCCTGCAGTATTTTGTAGGTTATAAATCCAATTTCCCCCTCTCAGCACAAGGTAGACTAAAGACATATGTCTGTAATACAATGCTCCAATAGAGATGGATTAGGGGCCATTGAAAATGAACAAATGTTTAAATTGTTAGGGGAGATAGCTGATATTTTCCATATGTCACTGTGCGTATAACAAAATGACATAATCTTAAATGGGAGGAAACAGGAGCGAATGCTCAGTACATATTTTTCATTTGAGTAATCTGAGAAGTCAAGACTTGTAATATAAGTCTGGTTTACGATATTAGGAATGTGAATACAACCCAGATGTTGCTCTGGTTTTACGTGAGAATGTCACTTTATAATATTAAACGTTTTAAATGATACACCAACAACATAAACTGCAGTATTTAAAAGCATGCCATTGTTGACACCTGGACATTAAATTGATTAGCAACCATTACTTGTTTAAAGTAGTATAACATACAAATACATTATGATACTAAATAAAAAGTTCTTAATGACACATGTTTCTGACCAGCTACTAAATAAAAATGTGCAATCTCAAACCAAACATTGGTTTTAATAGATGCCAAAAATGTAAAATGCTCTATATACATCTATAGTGGGCACTTCCATACAACATAATAATTCAACCCATTATTTTATCTATTTTAAAAAAACATTGAATAGCTTTGAGATGTATCTTTACCTAATGACGTAAAATGCCTAAGAAAGGCAGGTTCTTTCTGTTTATATATTGTGTTAATGCCTCTCTTTCTACCTATTACTTAGTGAAAAACCCAGACAGACCAACAGACAGACAGACAGACGGCATAAGTGCAGTGTACATTCAGGGTGTGTATAAAGCAATAAGATACATTAAAGGGCAGCACAAAAAATGACATTGTATGTATTCATGTACTCTGCAAACAGGATGCTTGTTTGCCAAACAGGGGCTATTAAGAGTTCAAAAAAAAACCTGGAGCCCCCATCACTGCTCAACTTTGCAAGACAAAACAGCAGCTCCAGAAATGATCTCCTCTAAATGCCTATAAGCCCATTAAACATGGGTGTCTCCACTGCCCATCAATGACAGCATTCATGGGAGGGGTACGTAATGAAAGACTTGGAGTACAGAGGGATAACGCTACAAGCAGAGCCATCATCACTCAGGTGTGTGGTTGAGACGAGGGATCAAAGGCAGCCTCTGCCACTGGCATGCCTCGGCTGTGCTGCCGGCCCTGCTGCCAAAAAAACACTGGGTTTATATCAGGGAGGATAAAGTCAGGATTAAGAATAAACGCATTCTTGAACACACAACATCATTTACACAAGAAACAACAAGCTGGATATGTGGGAGGCCTAGTGTATTTCAATTTGACTGCTCAGTCAGCAGGAGATGCTTGGAGTGAAAAGGTTTGAAAAGGCACAGCAAAGCTTTCAGGGAGCACATTTCTGCTTAAAAAAAGATAGCAAAGATGTGAGGGTGTGAACTAGAGAAGGTTCCGAGACATTTTTAGTAAGTTAAAGTTGTGTGTTATGAAGATATTTCAGGGAGTGTTCCTGGTAATCTCTTGTTTAAGCTGAAAGTGATTGAAATGTGATTCTGTTTGAGAAAAACACGTCATTTATCTTGCGGAGGCCTCTGGTGCGTGTTTATCGTTTGCCCACATGTGCACAGGGAAGTGTACATCTTCACAGTGTTTATCGAAAAGGATGTCCGTACATGCAGCAATGGTGCCAACTCCCCCCCTTCCCCCCTTTAGCCAATCAACCACACTTCAGACTCATTCCCATTTCTCTTCCCATCTCTTCATCCAAGCAGTAGTATGTTGTTTCACAGCCACAAGCCCATGTTTTGTTTTGTTTTCTCCCCTCTTTGTTTTTAATTGCTACCGTGGAGGTCAATTAATTTCACTCCCCCCGTCTCTATCTGCAGCCCACACAGCTGCAGTGCTGTGTGTTTGTTAGCCCATCTCCTTCCAAGCCCTAATGCCACATCACTTCAAATGGATTAATCGAACCACTTTGTTGTTTAATCTCGCCTCGGCAGGACTAGTGGGTGGTTGGTAAGGGTGTGGTAGGGGTGTGATCAGAGATGTGCAGGCTTGTCTGTCTTTGTCGTGAACAGACAGACTGAAGGACTGACAAATGAATGCAGAGGGATGGAGGGACAGAAGGACCACATGATAGGCAGAGAGAGAAATTGAAGAAGACGAGCGGTAAAAAGACTGGCTGACAAAAAGAAAAATACACAAGTGTTTGCACCTAATGTAACTTTTAAAGGACATGTTTTAAACAGACGTCTTTATTTTGAGGCGTACGCCTGTTCAGTCACGTTTTAGTGTTATGAATCTGTAAATTGCATCCGGAGCTTGGGCAACTTTCAGAATGTGTAAATGTCAACACTTGCAACTTATATTTGTGACAGGTCGTTTGTGTTTTTACATAAAAAACAAATGCCTTCATAATTAAGTACATGTCAACAACACAACACATTAAATGCAGCTTGTTTGGCAGCATGCACATGTGACCAACTACTAGCACCTCTCCAGAGACATGTGCACACAAACACACATACAGTACACACACACACACACACACACACGCACGCACACACACACACACACACACACACACACACACACACACACACACACACACACACACACACACACACACAAGCACAATTAAAGGTCCCGTTTGATGTTTAGATGCTTTCATGTTCCAATGACAATTTCTTAGAGAAGGAGGAAAGCAACGAGGTTGAAACCTCTCCTGGCTACAAGCGGGCAGACACATTGCCACCTTATACTACCACACACACACACACACACACACACACACACACACACACACACACACACACACACACACACACACACACAGCCTCCCAGCTACAGCAGCGCTTTTCTCTCTTCTGACCTGCTGAGTCAGCGCGAGCCCCTTAAGACTTCTTGCCTCTCTGTTAGCAGATATCAGAGAGAAAGAGTACAGACGGAGAGAATATGATGGGAAAGAGAGAAAGAGGGTGCAACAGAAAAGATACCGTCTGGGGGCAATCCAGACCTTTGTAGTCACACCAGTAAGAAATCACTTGGCTAGCAGGGAGAAGAATGGGGGCCACTGACCTGACATCTGATTCTTTGTGTGTTATAAAGCCATGGCTTGACATTTTGAATTTATCCAGTTAGTTTTGCTTTCACTTGTCATGCTGTGTAGGGGACAATAACAATCTATATTGATGTTATTGTCCACAACAAAACAATATTTAGAGGGAAACTGCATGGATTAATAGTCTGTGTTTGATGAGTGTTCATTTCAAATAAAGGTCAACAGCTGTTATGTAGGTGACCTCACAGGATTGAAAAAAAGCCAGTAGTATATACATTTTTATAAATTGTAAGTGTGTGTGTGTGTGCATGTGGAAGTGCACGCTAGACAAAGGAACACAGACAGATTGTGGTTTCCTCTGCTGTAAAAGCAAGGCTTTGGGTGAAGCTGTAAATAAACGGTTTTCAGTTGGCCCTAGATGGAAAGTTCCTTTCGTGATAAGGAGAGGTGGAGGGCTGAGGAAGAGGGCAGGTGAGAGAGGAGTGTTGCAGGGGCCACTGCGGGTTTCCACTAAGGTGACAGTTGAGTAATTCCACTGTTGCTATTACGAGAAACAACGCCACCGACATCCACAATCAGGTCAGAAAGGCATTTCAAGATACAGAAAAACTGAGGAAAACAATACAGATGTTGTGTTTGTTATCTTTCTTTTCTTCCTATAAAACCAAATCATGGTTTTCCATAATGTAAACAAGTCATTACTAAGGCAAACAAACAATGTTTTTATACTGACAGGGCTTTGTGCCTGCCTTTGTGTGATGTCATATTGTCATATACTCAGTTCCTACAAATATGGCTTGTAAAATAATAATAATAACTATACAAAAAACAAGAAAAAAATGCAATTACTAAATTAAATTGAAAAAAAAAGTATTTAATATCCTGTGGTCATGGATTTCCGTCTATTACACAGAAACCAATGCTTAAATTACCAAATAGCCCCCCATAAAGCACCGTAACTTTCTAATCTGTTTATAATTAGCATTTCAATGATCCTACACATTAACGTCCGACCTTCAAGAACTCTGACCCGGCTCTAATTAGTGCTAATATCCGATCATTGCCATATATGAAACTAGCCATGACCAAACAAATGGACCTCAGGTACAGCTAATTTCTGGAGCAATTATCTTTTCATGTTAAGAGATTTAGCTGATTATCTGCGCAATTTCACACACTTTTTTCCCTGTGTGATTCTAAATCACATTACATTATTAAAAAAAATAATATTTAAATTAATTTTGCAAAGCCCGACCCTGTACAGTAGCTGTTGAGATGTTATTTCTCTCAATGTTAGGTCATGTGGAAATGCGCTAAATGCCTGTCAACTCAAATGCACGTAATCATGTGATGCCCCAGTGTGTAACCATGGTGAGCAGCACATTGAATACATGCAAGCAGCATAACCATTTGATATCTATTTTATTTGCTATATAATTTACCTCAATGTATATCAAGTCGTTATAGCCATCCCACTTCAGAGGACTGCAAACAATGATTATAAGGTAAGGAAGTGAGACAATTACGACAGCATATAGGAAGCTGCCTGTGTGGTCCAGAGACACAGATTCAAATGTCGCCATTAGAGCGGGTGACAGAACCCAATGACAGTTTGCACACTGGGTATAAACAGTGATTAGATGCAGGTGTCCTTTACACTTGAATCAAAGCAGGGGGCCTGGGTAACATGGGAATTGTTGAAGGGTTATTAAACTTAAAGAGAAAAAGTGTTTTTTATATCATTGACAAAAACAGTTTCCATATCACACTGAAGTATTCCCCTTCAGCTGCACCCTCTGCTGTGTGCTTCTTCATGTCAACAGATATGCATGACGGCGGCAGTGTGATTTCCCCTCTAGAAACAACGCTTTTAATTCACTGATTTTCAATATGAAAACATTAATTGTAACGCTTTGAATCACTAATGCTTTTGATTGCTAATCTTATCAATCCTGCCTGTGGTGGGTCTTTAGAGAACAAAATAAGTTGCTGGATTAATTAAAAATAATGCAGTTCAGGGAAATGTTAAGAGGGAAATTAAAAACATATACGAATCAGTTGTTTAAGGAAATATATGCTTCAAAAGTGGGTCTGAATTGTAATTGGGGTGCTGGTTTTCTAAGATGCAATGACCTGATATGTGTGCTATAAAAAAAAACATACATATTTATATGAATTAATACAAATATCAAGCATGGAAACAATTGATAGGATTTTCTTTATATGATTGAGAAAATCCAGTCACGTAAATCCCTATCAAACCTTTCACTTTGCTTTTTAAATAGGTTTATATACACTTTATGATGCCTGGAGTGAGCAGAAGCAAGTGTGAGGTGGGGGTTGGTTGGAGTGGGGAGATCCACCTCACTAAGAGATCATTTAAAAAATGCATCCTCATAAATTGTCATCCCATCCTCCACTCGTCCAAATGTGTATTTTTCTAATGCATGAGAGGCCATATTCAAATGAAGGAGGGGAAGACCTTTCACACCACGGCGGGCTATAATGGGGGAAAGCTTAGCATAACTTCTGTCTGATTTCCAATGCAAATATTAGCAGTCAAGTTCAGTGTGTGGTGGCAGATTATAGTTTATCCCTCTCACACACCACAGAGTTCTTTTACGCTCTGGAAACATTTGTGCTTATCAGTGCAATGCAATGATCAACTCTCCTCACATCCTCTCAGTCCCTTGGTGACTTCAAGTGGGACCGAGAGAAAGGCAGAGGGAGAGGGAGAGAGAAAGAAGGTGATGATAGGGGGGGTTAACGGCAGACTGAGAGGGGGAAATGAAGAGGGAGAAAGAGAATAATCTACATTCAAATGCAGTCAGATCAACGCCAAACTTCAGCCACCTGCCATGATTATTACTTTTTGTCTCTTCTTGTCTGAATCCTTAGTGCTTAAATCCTTAAATTAAACATCTTAATTGCTGTAAGCCTTATTATCAAATAGGGAATTACAAAGACCTCAGAGGAGTCTTGTCTCCCCCCGAACTCCCCCTCTCCACTCCTAATAACGTATCACGTATTATTGTTTATGTAATTACACTGTGTGAGATGCTGCAGCTCCAGCCCTCCTCTCCCCCGCCCCTCCCCCCTGCTTTTATTGTGTGTGTGTAATGGTATAAAGGCAGCATGACTGATGAGTCGTCCCATCAAACAATAGATGGAGAACAGTACAGATAATTCTATTAGCCTTTAAAGTTTGTGTGGGGATGTGCATGAAGGATTTCCACAGGCGTGTGGCGCAGTGGGTTGTGCGTTGGAGTTTGGATCAGGGGGTCACAGGTTCAAACCCCACTGCAGTCAGCATGTCGTTGTGTCCCTGGGCAAGACATCCATCCATCCATCCATCCATCTTCTCCCGCTTATCCGTGGTCGGGTCGCGGGGGTAGCAGTTCCAGCAGAGAGCCCCAAACTTTCTTTTCCCTGGCGACATCAACCAGCTCTGACTGGGGGATCCCAAGGCGCTCCCAGGCCAGCGAAGAGATATAATCCCTCCACCTGGTCCTAGGTCTACCCCTTGGTCTCTTCCCAGCTGGACGTGCCTGGAACACCTCCCTAGGGAGGCGCCCAGGTGGCATCCTAACTAGGTGCCCGAACCACCTCAACTGGCTTCTTTCGACGCGAAGGAGGAGCGGCTCAACTCCGAGTCCCTCCCTGATGACCGAACTTCTCACCTTATCTCTAAGGGAGACACCAGCCACCCGGCGGAGGAAACCCATCTCGGCCGCTTGTATCCGCGATCTCGTTCTTTCGGTCATGACCCATCCTTCATGACCATAGGTGAGGGTAGGAACGAAAATGGCCCGGTAGACAGAGAGCTTTGCCTTCCGGCTCAGCTCCCTTTTCGTCACAACGGTGCGGTAAAGCGACTGCAATACCGCTCCCGCTGCTCCGATTCTCCGGCCCATCTCACGCTCCATTGATCCCTCACTCGAGAACAAGACCCCGAGATACTTGAACTCCTTCACTTGGGGTAAGGACTCATTCCCTACTTGGAGTGGACAGTCCATCGGTTTCCTGCTGAGAACCATGGCCTCAGATTTGGAGGTGCTGATCCTCATCCCAGCCGCTTCACACTCGGTTGCGAACCGATCCAGTGAGTGCTGAAGGTCGCAGACCGATGAAGCCATCAGAACCACATCATCTGCAAAAAGCAGTGGTGCAATCCTTAGTCCACCGAACTGCAGACCCCCCCCCCCACGACTACGCCTCGAAATCCGATCCATGTATATTACAAACAGGATTGGTGACAAAGCGCAGCCCTGGCGGAGGCCAACCCTCACCGGAAATGGGTCCGACTTACTGCCGAGGACCCGGACACAGCTCTCGCTTTGGGAGTACAGAGATTGGATGGCCCTGAGTAGAGACCCCCTCACCCCATACTCCCGCAGCACCTCCCACAGTAACTCCCTGGGAACCCGGTCATACGCCTTCTCCAAGTCTACAAAACACATGTAGACCGGATAAGCGTACTCCCAGGCCCCCTCCAGGATCCTTGCGAGAGTAAAAAGCTGATCCGTCGTTCCACGACCAGGACGGAATCCGCATTGTTCCTCCTCAATCTGAGGTTCGACAATCGGCCTGACCCTCCTTTCGAGTACCTTGGAGTAAACTTTCCCGGGGAGGCTGAGTAGTGTGATGCCTCTGTAATTGGCACACACCCTCTGATCCCCCTTTTTGAAAAGGGGGACCACCACCCCGGTCTGCCACTCCTTCGGTACCGTTTCCGACTTCCACGCAACGTTGATGAGACGTGTCAACCATGACAGTCCCTCAACACCCAGAGCCTTCAGCATTTCCGGGCGGATCTCATCCACCCCCGGGGCTTTGCCACTGTGGAGTTATTTGACGACCTCAGTGACCTCCCCCCGGGAGATTGGCGTTGATCCCCCGTCATACTCCAGCTCTGCCTCTAACATAGAGGGCAGAGTTGTCGGGTTCAGGAGTTCCTCAAAGTGTTCCTTCCAACGTCCCAACACTCCATCAGTTGAGGTCAACAACGTCCCATCCTTACTGTACACAGCTTGGATGGTTCCCTGCTTCCCCCTCCTGAGGTGTCGGACAGTTTTCCAGAACAACTTTGGTGCCGCCCGAAAGTCCTTCTCCATGTCTTCTCCGAACTTCTCCCACACCCGCTGCTTTGCCTCGGCCACGGATGAGGCTGCTGCCCTTCGGGCCTGTCGGTACCTTGCAACTGCTTCGGGAGTCCCCCGGGATAACAAATCCCTGAAGGCCTCCTTCTTCAGTCGGACGGCTTCCCTGACCACCGGTGTCCACCAGGAGGTTCGAGGGTTACCGCCCCTTGAGGCACCTAAGACCTTGAGACCACAGCTCCCCACCGCGGCTTCGGCAATAGAGGCTTTGAACACCGACCACTCTGGTTCAATGTCCCCAACCTCCACAGGAATGCCCGAAAAGCTCCGCCGGAGGTGTGAGTTGAAGGCCTCCTGAACTTGGGCCTCCTCCAGACGTTCCCAGTTCACCCGAACTACACGTTTGGGCTTACCAGGTCTATCCAGAGGCTTCCCCCGCCACTCGACCCAACTCACCACCAGATGGTGATCAGTTGACAACTCCGCCCCTCTCTTTACCCGAGTGTCCAAAACATACGGCCTCAGGTCCGATGATACGATAACGAAATCGATCATGGACCTTCTGCCTAGGGTGCTCTGGTACCACGTACACTTATGAGCATCCTTATGTTCGAACATGGTGTTTGTTATGGCCAATCTATGACTAGCACAGAAGTCCAGTAACAAACCACCACTCCGGTTCAGATCAGGGGGGCTGTTCCTCCCAATCACGCCCCTCCAAGTGTCTCCATCATTGCCCACATGTGCGTTGAAGTCTCCCAGCAAGACTAAGGAGTCCCCTTCAGGAGCCCCATACAGGACTCTTTCCAGGGTCTCCAAGAAGGCCGAATACTCTGAACTGCTGTTGGGTGCATAAGCACACACAACAGTCAGAGTTTTCCCCCCCATAACCCGCAGGCGTAGGGAGGCGACCCTCTCGTCCACTGGGGTAAACTCCAACAACGAAGCACCTAACCGGGGACTTGTGAGTATCCCCACACCCGCCCGGCGCCTCACACCTTGAGCAACTCCGGAGAAGAATAGAGTCCAACCCCTATCCAGAAGTGAGGTTCCAGAGCCGACGCTGTGCGTAGAGGTGAGCCCAACCAGATCCAACTGGTACCGCTCCACCTCCCGCACAAGCTCCGGCTCCTTCCCCCCCAGAGAGGTGACGTTCCACGTCCCCAAAGCCAGCTTCTGCCGCCCGGGTCTGGTCCGTCGAGACCCTCCGCTTTCACTGCCACCCGTCTGGCAGCGCACCCGACCCCATCGATGTTTCCCGTAGGTGGTGGGCCCGCGGGACAGAGAAACGGAGGTGTTGCCCACGTTGCCTTTTCGGGCTGGGCCCGGCCGGGCTCCGTGGCAAGCCCGGCCACCAGACGCTCGCCAACGAGTCCTCCTTCTGGGCCTGGCTCCAGAAGGGGACCCCGGGCTTCCTCCGGGCCGGGTATCCTCACTTCTTGTTTTTCCTTTCATGAGGTCTTTTGAACCAATCTTAGTCTGGCCCCTTGCCTGAGACCAATTTGCCATGGGAGACCCTACCAGGAACACAAGGTTCCAGACAACACAGCCCCCAGGTTCATCAGGGCACACAAACCTCTCTACCACGGTAAGGTGCTGGTTCTTCAGAGAGGCTGGGCAAGACACTTTACCCCAAATTGCTCCTGTGGTGATTTTCCACAGTATTGAGTATGTAAGTCGCTTTGGATAAAAGTGTCTAACAACTAACGTGTAATGTATTTATTTATGTTTACTAGAAGTCAAATGATGATCCATCCCTCTATAAGACAGCAAACATTTATTTCTTCTGACAACACATTTTTAAGTGTATTGCCTCGATATGTTATGTTAATATGTATAATACTGCAAAATGTGTGTTCTTTCACACAAGATGTGCGATGCAAATAAAATACATCAGAAAACACCAACACCAACAGTTATAGGTTGCTTCTAAAGCAATAAGGAAATGTATTTCATTTCAAGTTTGACAATGTAAACACCACAGTAGTGTTATCATTAAATAACGTTGTGTATTTCACTTCCTAATCGTCAGTGTGCCTTGATGCCTGAGGTGAACCACGTCCTCAGCAGCACACGCACCTCCCCACCTGCATGGATACAGTTTAACCTGTTTAACCGGTTCAACACAAACTAGGGATGCAACTCACATAAATGTACTACTATTATTAATATGACGGTTATTTTGGAACTGAATCAATAAATCATTGAAATCATGTCAGTGCAATAGTGAATACATGACCACAAAAAGTCCTCAAGGCCATCACAAGACAGAGACAAACAGCAAATGTTCAAATTAAATTCATGTAATTTTTTGACAAGATTAATTGACCATTAACTTGATGATTCATGTTATTGCAAACTGCTAATCCATTAATCTCCTAATTGTTACAAAAAAAAATGTAGCTATTGAAAATATGTCCAATGATGAAATGACTTAATCAAGTATATTTACAGTGTAATGGTATTGATACATTTTCCAGAACAATTGCTGTGTTTGTTCTTTCTCATAAAAAGACTGGAACACATTGCTTTCTCCTAAAAATGATCCTTGTGCCTACCTGAAGCTATATCAGGAAATAATTAAGCTAAAATAGGCTGTTGATTTGTTATGGTGAAATCCGCAATTTATTTACAGCATTTACATCCAAAACTGCAGCACCTCTGTTACACTGTGTCGCACCAAACAGCAGAAGAGTGGGTAAACACATGAGAGCTATGTGGCAGCAGAGCCAATTAGAAGTTGCTTAAGGTCAGGCCGAGGCCCGGGAGAGCAGAGGAAACAATAAATAATTTGGAGGGTAAAAAGCAAAGTGTTGCCCAGTACAAAATGCATTGTGTTCTTTAAAGTCTTGACAATTTATTTTCCCGATGAATTATACATGTGAGACTCTGCTGCAAACATGCGTTGCCCAGTCAGGGGGAGATAATCTTCAATCTTTGTAAGTACTTCAACAATGGTGTGTATGACAAACACTGGAAGAGATTTGGTGCTGGATGGAGACGTGAAGTGCTCCCTGTATTGTAACATCGCCCAGGAGCTTTAGAAAACAACAATCCAACTGCACTTATCCTTAGCCAGTGTTTACCGATTGTTTCCTGTAATGGGGGGAAATACTGTATTGCAGCAGCTTGTGGTTACAGTTAGTTTTTAACTGATGGTGCAAAAGGAAAAGGTATAAAATCCATTTAAACAAATTAATTTGCATTGTTTTAAATGTTGATTGTTTTGGTAAAAAGCCAAACATTTTAAGACAATCGCTGCATGTTGTCTAAGTTTACAGAATATACGGTATAAGTTGTTAAGCTAGGAGGAGTAATCAGTTTCCGGACTGTAAGCTGTGGCAATTGTGAATAAAGGAAGAGTGAGTGAACCTGAAGAGCGGCTTTTGTATTTAAAGTTTTCAGCTGTGAGATTAAACATTTCCAGTTGGATATATCGCTGGGAACCTTTTCCTCAGAAGCATACATATTCTTTTCAAACCAAATCCAGTCACGCAGAGCCATTTCCAGCATTCTACTTTTCCCTATTCTTGTTTTCCAAAACATTAGTCTTGCAAACTATAATGCGTGCAAATGCAATGACTCAAGCAGGCTGCCACTCTCCCTCCCTCCCTCCCTCTCTGTCGTTTCCTTTTCTTTCCTCGCACTTCCCCTCTCTGTGTTTAGAAGGCGGTGAGTAAATCATATGGTCAGGCTTGTGTAAAGCCAGAAAATAATGGGATCATATTCCTCTCTCTTCCGCCTATCAAAGTTTCATACAAAAGCAAAAAGCTTCTACTTTCAATACCCAGGAAATTCTAAAGACTCTGCCAAATCAACATCCCCTGACAACTACATAATGTATGGCTTTTAGTATCTAGCCTGTGAAGCCCCATCACAGCCTATGATAGCTACATTGACTTACCTACACACACTGCCAACGACATTGGAAAAGAGGCGAAGGATTGGAGTTTAGTTTACAGTGTATGAAAAGTACTTGCAACCACTAGTTAAGGACATCTGCTTTGCAAGCTTTTGATGGACTTGGTAGATTTCAAAACCAAAGATTGTTTGTTTTTTTGCTCTACAAAGTAATGAGTGTCGAAAAACAGCCTCATGAAAATTTAGAATTGTGTCATTTGCAAATCTGAATCATCACAGCTTACACTTTTGATGTGGCACATGTGTGTCTTGTCAAAAACTGAAATGGCTTCCAAATGTTGACAGTTCTGTCTTGATATCTCTATCTAAAATACAACCACTGATAAATAGCCAGAGAGACAGACTCCACATCCAGCTTGAACCAGAAATGACAAATCCTTCCAAAACCAACTTGTCTTCTCTGCCTCGTTTTTGTTTGTCTGAAGTGTGTTTTCAAGGACATCTGGAAAAGCGCCCTGTAGAAAATGTTACCATGTCTGTGCATGGTTGCACACATCGACAGCTGCGGAGCATATGGCACAGCATAGAAATCATAAGGAAATCATAACATGCCCGGTGCTGTAATTGCATTGTAAAAATGCCCCCATATACACACACAATGTCAGAATAACCAAAATAAATGATGGCAGACAGAAATAAAGCATGCACACATAAGCGCACCAATTCCACAACCACACATTAGGTTCGACACCTAATTTAAGTCTCTATAATATAGTATATCATACCCACGCCAGGGTCTTGCTTCTTACTCATGCACTCTCCCTTTAATCCAACATTTCCGGGGGTCAAAGTGGAAGAGGGTGGAAGCCATTTCCAGGAAGAGGCCTTTATTGCACGCGCCCTGATGGGGTTGATTAATCTGCAGCAACTATGGTTTGTCTTCTACAGCTGAGTGAACAACTTCATTTCAACTGATGAGTTCAAGCTCAGGTCAGGGCGGTCCTCATATGTGACATTACAACAGCCACACATGAGAATGAATTTCTCTCACTCAACTGCGTGGTACTGGCTTTGGAGACATATGCAATTAGGATCAAACAACTCGGAGAGGAGTGATACGCTGAAGTGATATCACGTGTTTGTGTTCGCAGCGGATATTGTTTTTACTTGGTTCATTCTTCATGTGGCTTTGGTAATGTTGGTCAAGTGTAAACAATGATGGCTTTTTTCCAGGCCTTCTCTGCATTTGACAGATGATTGTTTGGAGTCTGCTCCTCTGTCGTTTCCGGCTCCCAGAAATGAATGTGCTGAACACAAACAGGTGAAGCAATCTGCAATACTAATTTTCTCTAAAACAAAAAGTGGTGCAGGGGAAAGCAAACTTCAAGTGATGTTTGTCTTTGTTTCTAAAACCATCCATTCTGTAGTATGGGTTCCATTTGCATCTAATAATACCACTGCAAAATCAAAGAAAAATGAAAACTATTTTTTGATTCCTGCATGGTTTGCCATCTGTTACCATACATCTGAATTCTACATCTCAAGTCTCTGAGGCATTCGCTCACTTTCTCTCTAATTCGCAACCATTTATCTTCTTCTTTTTTTCTCTCTTTCCCCTTCGCAGTCAATCATAAAAAAGAAAAAATAAATATGCCAAACTCTGAGCTGGCCTCTCAAGCATCACCAATGTGCAGACAGCTTTGTCAAAAATATTTAAACATAAGCAATATGAACCTCATGTCCTGAGCCCTTCTACTATGAAATGATACAGCCTTTTCATGCCAACAGAGGGATGTTAACGCAGGAATATAGTGTGTGTTTCACTGATTCATGGGCACACACATATAGGGGTATATGTAGATTGAAGGCATAGAAAAATGAAGTGACTTTTAAATGGGTGAGCATTAATAAATCAGGTGGGCCTTTCAATAGACTATGTCCTGTTTCCACTCTGTGCCTTTTCCACCTGTCTGCTGCGGCTCTGACAGAGAGAGTGCTGGCATTATTACAAATAAATATTGGTTTGAATGTATGGCCCTGCCATAGCTCTGTATTATGGTTATGGTTTCAGGAATAATTGAATCTGTGCAGATTGTGATCTGGGTGAATTAATGGATTGTTCCAAGGGGCCCCTTCTATATGCGAATAGAGGGGGTTCAGGTTTGGCGATGGTGATGTGTGGGAATTCATTTCACTGTTTAGCACAGAAGGGCATATTGTAAAATGGGCGAGGGGTGTCCTGCGATGTATGTCACAGTCAGTTTTATCAAGAGCGTTATGATGAAGCTTCTGTGTCTGTGGGGTTTGAAATAATGCTGTGTGTTATCTTTGCCGTGGAATATTCATTGCTGCAATTATTCAGGACCTGCAAAGCTCCTGTCTACATTCATATGTTCAGAAGAGAAGATATAGTGTATGAAGAAACATTCGCAATTGTCTGTACATAAATCAGCATCCCATTATGAAAATATATACACACGGCAACATAAAAAACGCACAATTGATAAGAAATGCTACCTGCAAAGCGGTGGAGAAGTCAAGATATACTGTAAATAAATCCTGAGGTTTCCAAGCCCTGCAGACTTTAATCTGCTTTGATAAAGTTTTCCATTCGGCTTTTGGGTCCACTCTTCAAGTGAGTGTAACAAAATGTGTAAAAGAGACAAGGAAAACAGCCCGGAAGTCTGTCCAGATACAGACGATAGAGTACATGTCGCCTGTGCTCTATTCACCTGCACTCACATGAAACACAGGTTGGGCAGAGCAAAGACAAAGGGCTTGTCTCCTTCAAGCATGAAGGAAGACATAGAGAGAGAATATGTAACCATCCTTAAGTAATTTTGTTTACTGGCCCTGGCTCCTGTGCACTCGGGGTAAAGTCTCTAGGCACTCACCCATCTATTGAACAAAACTCAGCAAATTGGTACCTCAGGTTTATTTCTCTTTGAGCTCTCTCACCTGGGAGTCGGGGGAAGAATTGCCTTGTAGGCCTGAACTGCAAACAGCTTTCTCTCTGATCTGCTCCGTTCGCCCTCACACTATTTGAACTGTGTTTTCCCCTGGCATTCTGGGAACAGTTTGCTCTCTTTCTCTGTGTCAAGAAAGAAAAAGGCTGTGTTCTTCATACATTTTTAAATGCCTGGTGTACGTTCCCTCATGCAAACACACACAGACACACTTTTCTCCTCTGCAAGAGTGATGCTTTCAGGCCAGTTCTGTCAGTACCTGGACCTCAACTTGTGTCTAAAGCGAGCGGTCCACCAACTCGCCCCAATTTGTTAACACGTCTGGACGACATGAGCGCATTAGTGTCGGTTCTCTGTAAATTCAGTGTTAAGAAATGCCAAGTACGTGTACAACGCAGTGCTTTGATGAAGCTGTCAACGATCAATAATTCATCACAACTTTGCTTGGCTTTACAGGCATCCCAATAAGTTTCTAAGCAAAACAGAAAATAATCAAATGAAAGCTGAAGGATCAGAAAAAATAAATGCACACACACCGTGTTTATATTTAATGGCTTTTTGCTTTTGGAAATGCCACAACGCACTTGGTCAGCATGTTTAGACAGGACAGGAGGAAGGAAGGAGGATGGAAGACTGGAGAGGGTGGGGGATGAGTGAAAACAACTTTGTACAAGCACCTCTAGTTTGTTCATATGTTGTTCTTTAGCTCCATAAAGAAAGAAAAAAATTGCTTTGGCCACCATCTTGTGGTATTTGCTGCTAATCCCCACAAACTCCTGCTCAGCGCTGGTGTTAGTGCTCTGTTTGTGTGTGTGTGTGTGTGTGTGTGTGTGTGTGTGTGTGTTTGCATGTACATATGTGTACGTACTACGTGTGTGTTGGGGGTCTGGTTTCTTGTGTGTGTGGCCAAAATCTAAATCCATGCCAGGACAGCAATCCGGTCTGAAAACACAGCTCCTAATCCTTTAACCTTCAGAACAAGAGGAGAGAGGAAAACAGCTGAAGGGCCCTGAGTGGTGTAGCAGAGGGAGAGAGACAGACACCCAGCTAAGACCCCACCAGACCAGACCAGGAGGCCACTGATATTCATTCACCCCCTCTTTTCCTCCAGGCAGGAAAATGGATTTCTATTTCTGGTGGCTTGATATCGCTGATCATGGTTCATAGCCCCCTTTCAGGGCCTGGAGTTAACATCGCGGGCTGATGTCAGGATGCGAACACTGATCACAGCCAGGGAGATGGGTCCTGATGGCCTTCCAATCTGCCAAAGATGTGATGGCTGCTTTGCTGATACCATCACAGTAAATTCTATCACTGTCACTCTCTGTTTCTATCCAGAAGCACTCAGAGTATGTGTTGGCACATCTTAGTGTGTGCGTTTGTGTGTTCGTGGCCTTTTTTTCCCAGCTGTCCGTGACTGACAACTTATCTGATGGCATTGTGCTCTGTGTTATGTACTGTAGCTTAACCTCAATGATGCCTTTTCCACGAAAACTCGAGGAGCTGGAATAACACATGTGATGACTTGAAGAACATGAGAAATGTAATGTTGATTTTGAATAAATATTTTACCCAGGTCAAATATTTTTTGCCCGGGTCAAATATATTTTACGGACTAGAACAACGAGTAGCAAATAAAATACATATGTTTTGACTTAATCCACAATATCCAAACGTAATCAAATGTATGATCATAAAAATGTAATCTTTGATAACTACACTTGAGTTCTCACCTAAATATGCATCTGTGAATAGCAATGTAAACGTGTAATATTTCAGCCATAGTGTATCACAGATCAACTCCTCTACATCGCCAGTAGTAGAGAGTTCCTAAACTTTCCATTATTTGCCTGTATTGATATTTATGCTAAGTGATAATTTCTGACAATAAATAAATCAAATGTTCCTCCAACTCTTCTCTGTCTGTATAGCCCGCAGCATATTCCTGGGGCCTCAGTCTGGGAAGGGAAATACATAAACAAGAAAAGATCTGACGAGACTTAGCCAGGGGCACTACTAGATACACACACACACAAATGCATCACACATGCACTAAAAGACATGTACTGCATATGTGTAGTTATAGTCCTATACACCACTTTAGTCTCTCGGCGTCCACATTCACTCACTTTAATGTTGATGGACAGCGAGCCAACTGTTTTAAGTAATCAGAGGCTCTTACAGTATGTTGACTTTTGATTCTTTAGAAGAAAGGCATTGGCTCCTGAAGGCAGGTCGTGTTCATTACACCCTTTTCTCTCAACATCCGCCAAACTAGTGGATTAACTGCTTAGCCAGACATTTTCACCATGCTAATCAATTATAAATATAAGATGAGAGGTGAGTGTTTACAGGGTGGGAGTACAACATGGTTCTGGAGCGCAGCTGCTGGCTTTTTGATAAAGGTTGCTTTGTTTTTCCATCTTTTAAAAAAAATGTGCTTGCGGATTAATATTAATGCTTCTGAAAAGCAATATGCGTTTTAACATTCAACACATGCAGGAGTCTATTGACAGCCCTATGAAGATTGCTGATAATTCTCACTATTTTCTGTAGTACAAAAATGCATGTAAATCACATTTCAATCACAGAACTACATCCCTCACCTTGAAGCACAACAGTATGTAACTGTAAACCTGCATTCCGGTCCCTGTGGAAAACATAAACATAGAAATGTATGCATATACATTTCTTCAGAAGTGGTTGTATGTTCTATAAAGCAGCAGATGATGTATATTGGAAGAAAAACATACAAAAACATATTTAAACTTTTTTAATGATGAATAAAACTGTGGATTTCGGCTGAACAAAATTCAAGCATTATGGTCCAACAAACCATGAGCAAAGAAAATTCTTTGCTGTGAAAAAAACAGGCTCTCATTTGACTAAAGCATATTTTTGTTACCGTATTTACTTTCAGTTTCTGCAATGTTCACTGTGGACCTACAGTATAATTCACCATAAAGACAGATAAACATCTTGTTCTTTCCCTCGGTCCAGGAGGCCGTTCTATACACTGCATTACATTTCCAGTGGCAGGCACTTTCCCTCATCCTCCATACCATTAGGGCCATCAATGTTGACAGGATCAATACGTGTGTTTTGGCCCCAGTGCCCCTGCCAGAGATAGCATGTCACTGCTGACAGACAAATATCAGCGCTTGCCCCTGTGACGGAGGGGAAATCACAGTACAGTTCCGTTAAGATCATCCAACATGGTATTGATTTGCCCTGTGCTAATCATACATCAGAGCTGAATAAATGGCTCAGAGGCAAACGTCCCATTGTTCACGATTGGGAGATGTAATGAAAAAGAGAGACATTTCTTTTATTGCTCGTAACTCGAGGCTAGTCACATAATCACCTTGATGGGAAAAAGCCTGGTTAGATCGAGGTCCGTCAAAGTGTTGTCGGTACTTTTTAGTGATGATCCCATCGACTGAGGCAGGTCGTGATTGCAGTGTTGGGTGGTTTGTGTGTGTGTTTGTGTACACTGGTGGTTGTACAATAGCAGAAAACATCTATTGTTTGTTTCTTCTACAAAATGCACCAATGAAACATCCAAGCAACATACAAAATACGTCTTAGGCATCACAATATAGGCTGCTTTTTATTTGTGTGTCGTGGTCATGCATTGGTAAGTTAAATAAACTTGTCTGCGGACACATCAAATGCAATAGTACATGCAAATTAAAGTGACACTTTTGGCTTTGTTACCTATTCCAAGTGTTGACAAATGTAACACTTATTGGAGAATCAGTCTTAGTGACTTCTGTTGGAGATGATAAAACATTAGGGTTGTGGCTCGGATATAAGAGGTTTGTCCTCCCACCCCCCTTGATTCACTCCAGTCAAGGCCTTGCAACTAAGAAAGTGTGCCAGTTGGGCACCAGTCGTTTCTCATTTGTGATGTTGGCAACTAGCAATTACATCTTGAAGACGGCTGTCAGACAATTCTTTCAGAGGAAGCCAATGTCAAAACTTCTGATGAGCCTCTAAGGCTAGAACAGCTCCAGCTTCCAAGATGTACTGATTAGGCTTCAGACGTACCATTTGCGTTCATTGTATTGTTTTATCTATACTAAATCTTAGTCAATAATTCACAATCTTCTGAGCAAAATCAAAGAAGGAAGAACAACAAAAAATGCAAAATCCATATGGACCATTCTGTGAAATCAGTTAAACACTTTAAGCTATGTCCAAACCAATTGTCCAATAAATCCTCCTTACCGCTTTGACTGCAGCTGAGTGTGTTGGAAGCTATATAGCATGTTAAAGGTTAGAAATAAATCTGTTGCCATGTGGAGAAGGTGCAATAATTATTTTAGAAGCTGCAGTTCTTGATCTCCTGTTTCCTTCCATCTATTTCTGAGTACTCTGTTATCTGCACTATTCCATCAAAAACCCCACTGATAACAGACTGGAGAACTCAATTGACCTTGACTGAGTGTAGAAGAGTAGACAGACACTTGTAGTACTGAGGTAGAAAGGGCAAAGGAAACCATCATTCTGACTGTCTGTCAGACCATCGGTCTTTGCAAATGTATAATGTAAAACCCCCATGTACAGGGCAACGTCATTTTTCTGTCCAAAACCATTACAAATCACTGCTGAAAAAATAAATCAGTTTTATGATGTAGTGTGTAGGGTTTGGTTTGGGCTCAGCACAAAAACGCTTTGGTTAGGTTCAGAAAAGATCATGGTTTGGCCTAAAATAATTGCTGTTTCAGGATAAAATTACTACTTTATTTGAGTTAGGGTAGCATCGTATGGTTATAACAATAAACATGCGGTTAAGGTTATGGAATGATTGTAGTCATGTTTAAATAAAGCACAGCAGACTGTCAGCAGTGGTTTTGAAGCACTTAATGTCTTGTTAACTGATGTCTTTGTTCTCCAGAGGTCATATAAGATGAGATGTTTGAAATGGTTTCATATATGTTTGTTATTGCATTCATTGTTTAAACACATGGTAAAATCCTTCTCAAGTTGTCAAAAGCATGACGTCAAAAGAAGAATATTTAACAAGGGTATTATTTTTTTCATACACAGTTTATGACAATCTGTTAAAGCAGTCTAATGGCGCTTTTCCACTGCAGGACCTAGCACGGCTTAGTACGGTATGGTTAGGCCTTGGTAGGCCAGGATCACTTTATGCTGCGTTTCCATTACAGTTTACCAACTGGGGGAGTAACTATAGTAACGCAGTGTAGGCGGGGCGATCGACTCTTCGGCGGGCGGAGCGACACTGCGTAAAACTGCCGTGATGTCATCTTCAATGCGAACCACAAAACCAAAACATCAGCCGTTAGCTCTTAGCACTCAGAGCTCACAGCTCCTCTTATCTGTTCAGAAACTAGACAAAAGTTAAACAAGTACAAACCACAGACTGTCTGTGTCATGGCGAATACAGTCGCTGGTTTATTTATGGCTGTAGGCCATTGTTGTGAGTGTGGACGGAGCATAGCCTGATCGATCCGATCTCCATTCGGAAAACACGCATTTTAAAAGGTTTTTCGCCTGCTGTCTTGTCTGCAGACTGTTATCAGTATGTTGTTACTTCGGCATCATTTTGAAACGTGTATTACAATTAAATCATGGTAAGATATGTTAATTTTGTTGTAGTTGTAGCCCCCTTGCCAGCGATTCTCTCTGACCATTCAGCAGTCGAGAGTGTTTACGTCACTAGTTTAGCATATTCAGCCCGGTTGTTGGCCCGGTAAGAACCTCGATTTCGGAGGGCCAGGAAAAAAAGGTGGAAAAGTAGCCCTGAGCCGGAACTACCCCTAGTGGAAAAGCAAAAGAAAGCAGGCCTGGTTTGGCCCCGGCCTGCTTAAACCATGCTACGTGCTGCAGTGGAAAAACGCCATAAGTGGTGACTGACTGCTTTCTAAGTAAACTGAGAGAGATGACACCAACAGAAGCTGGCGGCTGTCAATACAGTGGAAAAGTGCCAAATGCAAAAAATCATAAACCTTTAGCCTGCCACATACAATAATGATTCTCCCCTGACAAAAACTGCTGACCGGTAAATTATTCATATTCATGCTATGAATAAATAAAATAAACAGGCGCCGCTCTCAGTCTACAAATCTAGGAAGTATTTGCCCATTTAATCATCACATTTTAACAGAAGCTGCAACACATTGCATAAGCACTCAGGACTCCTGGGACAGTTGGAAACTTGACCAACTGCCAATAAGTGGGTGTGTCTAATTTTCCAGAGCCATTTGCCTCCTATCTGATTCCTTTGCCTCATATCAAGTCCCGCAGTATAAAGCCTGTCTCCCTCCCTTGGTCCCCTGATAGTTAACTTGGCTTTGTTGTGTACTGCACACATGCACATCCATTTCTAATTAGTAACAGACAGCATGTACCACTACTACACAAAATATTGTAGAATAGCTTAGTGATTTTTTTTTTTTTTTTTAACGGATTCCTGGTGTGTGCACGTCGATAGTGCCAGCAAACCACTACTAAATGAATTTACCTACACACATGCCTTGCAGCAGAGTTCCTAATGGTTCTCTTCTCTACATGTAAATGACCTCCTGTCCTGGATCTTTGATTGCAGATCAATGGCTGTTTGCTTTATTTCAACAGCACCGGTGAACCACAACGCCACGGGGGCAAATGTTGAACAGAAAATTTACAGGTTTGCTATCGAGCACTTTGAAACAATAAAGCTGCTAGTGAGCTATTAAACAAACAAGAGAATAAAGTGGCTGCTGTGGACCGAGATTAACACGATAGATACAACGTGGAAGGGTGTAATTATTCTTTACTGACACAAACGTTTAGCCCCCAGAGCGGAACAGTGTTTACCACAAATACCGCCACCACGCTTGACCTAATCATGGGCTGAGATTTACCTGACTGCATTTGAAATGTGTTACAGCTGATTTGTGTGTCCGAGCTGATAGATTCTAGCAATCAGCAGATTGTGTATCCTGACTCAGAGCTGCATTTGATCTCCCAACTAACTAATGTGATAGCAGTGATATGTGCCCTTTTTTGTTTGACTTTTTTTTTACAGTTCACTTAAAGGTAACCCATTTTAATGCATTTGATAATGGCATAAAACACATTTATAAAATAAATGTTGAACATGAATGATGACATCAACTGATTAGAGCTTTTGAACCTATACTTCTTGATTTTTGGTTTATCTGTTGGATCTTGCTGTGTCATCTTTGTTGTTGTTTTGTTCACATTACAAGCATGAGCTGTTAAATTACTTAGAGCTACATTAACCAACATAAAACTACCTGTTTGTGTGTGAACATACTTGACCACACTTGCTTCGCACTTGTCCACACTTGTTTGGACATTTCAATGATTGTTATGGGAACGGTATAAACAACCATATGGGGAATTGCTGTTTCAGAAAGCATGTTGTTCTGCCTAGTTAGAAAAAAATATCGCAGGAATCACAAAGCACGTAATCATACATAATGCAAGATAGAGGTGTATAATTGCATGGGGAGGGACTCCAAAAAGCGTATATACACCAACATGCATCCAGACCAGCAGGAACAATGGAGGACAGACTTAGCCATTACTGCCAACTCCTGACTGTAGAAATATGGCAATCCCTATATTGTCCCGCCAATGTATAAAAGCCATGAGCTGCATTCCAGGTCTTGATTATGTGTGTGATTTGTGTTTGTATTGAGTGTGGGTGTGCTCCCATCCTTACACATGACCACTGGTGTGCATGCCTGTGAGTGAACGTTGCACATATTTCATGGCTAGCATGTGTGTGATGTGTGTGCCATTTCATGTGTGTGTAGGTGAGTGGGCACATGTGTATGTAACCCTGTGTGTGCACTCGCTGGCATGTCAGCTGATGTCCCCAGTAATCCAGCAGTGGGCCTGTTGTGGATTAGTAGCAGGCTCCAGGGGATGGGAATCCCATTCCCGTTTACAGCTCTCCCTGGCAGGAAGAAAGGCAAGGATGCCTTCTCTCTACTGCCTTCACACCGGTTGGAGCCTGAAGGTAGTTGTGTGTGTGCAGTGTGCGTGTGTATGTGTAGATGTTGTATGGATGCTTGTGAGTATGTATTATGTCTAACATTGAATTTGGCATTCTCCCTGTCTCCCATACTGAAATTAGTATAATACAAAGTCTTGAAAAAACATTAGTTCATTGGATTTCCTGGTTAATTGGTGATGCACCTTGTTTTTTAGTGCATTGTCATTTAAGCCAGAGGGACAAAAGTGTTTACATCTGGTAAAGCTTTTATCCACCATTAGTGAATATATCATTTTTTTCAAATATTGTTTTTCTTATTAACAACAAAATTGAAAACTAATGATATCTTAGTTGGAGCATCGTTGAGGTATTTTTTCCCCCATGTTTTCCCATATCCCTAAAAAATATAATATTTTTACTTATATATAAATATTTGTACTTATATTAAATATATGCTCTTTCCATGGTGGAGGAAAAAATGCTGTATCAGTTTGGCCTTGCGACAGAGATACCTTTTGTAGGATCATATTGTACTGTGTGTTGGCATTTCTATCAAATCCATTGATGACACGCTCACACACACATGGGCCATTACCTGGCAACAACATAACATTTCATCACGATAGGATTTTTTTTTAAGTCACTCCAACACCATCTAACACAAGAGCTGACCTCTTGTACCTTCAGATACAACCTTACCTTCTCCCAAGTGACAATTCAAATGCCACCTTTCTTCCACCCGGAAAGAAAGAGAAAAACATTATTTATTTTTTGCGGCTAGGACTTGCAACTCGATAGCACAACAAAAGAGCTGTGGTGGCAAGTCCCCACGCAGACATTATATGTCAGCATCACCGTCATACTGTTAGCTTGTCCGAACTGTACAAAGCCGTCCTCATTCAGGGCACCTAACCAAGGTCAGCCTGGATTAGCCGCTAGTAACCCTATCAGGTCCAGCACAATGATTACAAAGCCCAGTGACACTGGCTGTCAGCAGACTCTTTCTAGGCAACCCTATCTGTCCGACCCTTGGCTACAGAGCCACCGGAGAGGGTTAGTCCATTTCAAATTGTCCCCCCTTTGTGTCTCCCTTTATTTCCCCCCTTTGATTTTCGGTGACTCGTTTGGTTCATCAATCAGCCTGTCTGGATGTGTGTGTGTTTGAAACCCATGCTGCACATAATTCCTATAATTTGTGGATTTTTTTTTTGTTCTGCTTCCCCTTCCACATAGCCCATTCTTTGTACTTCTGAAGCCAACAGCCATCCTACCTAAATCCCCCACCCTCCGCCCTGCAAATGAATGAGCCATGTAGCTTTATGCTATCCACCAAATTATTTGTTACCTCATAAACATTTGTTGAATAATAATCAGAATTGTAAGCTTTACAGTCCTGGTGTCATCATCTTTAAACAGTATGAAATGTTTTGTCATACACTGTAAGATAGCAGTTTCTTAAAATAATGGTTTCTAGTTTTCACAACAGCAATTGAGAAGTTTTCCAAGCGTGTGGTAGGAAGCAAGAACGTTCTCCTTTTCTTACCAATTCAGACATCATGTCAGAGTAAAACAAAATAAAGACTTGAGTTTCACTACAAGTGCAGTTCCTGTTTCCCTCCTTTTTTCAAAGAGAATTACACTTCAAGCCCATCGCTTTACTGCTTTACTTTCCTCCCCGTGAACTGTTTTCCCAACATCCATGTCAGTTAGAAGCATGTTAACAAATCAAACCAAAAGACAGAGCTGCCTTTTGATTTTGGTTTGAAAAAACAACTACGATAAACAAGTACAAGAACAACAGTAACAACAGTGCTAGCAGCAAAACGTATTTGAGGCAACCAATGTTCTCCACTTCAGCACATCAGAGGCGTCCCTGCATCAGTCGCCCTAAAGGTACCCGTTTACAAAGTGATAGGGCTTAGGGTTTTTAACTCGGGGCGAGAAGCTGATTTGAAACCACCTCTGCTGCCAAGCACATGGACGGCTGCTGATTAGAAGAGGGTTGGCAGCAGTGGGCAGATGCCAGGCGGGGAGAGAGATGACGGCCTGTCGCCAGTTTGCCACCCAACCCCTTGCCTCCCCCAGCTGCCCCCTCCCCTACTGACCCCTCCCCCGTTGTATAAGAAAAAGACCAAAGAATTTCCGCAACAAACCCGGATTAAGTTGGTGGATGGGTGAAGTGAAGTATTGCTTTGTATCAAAATGCAGCAGATTTTACATTGTTACGATGACGGATACGAGTCTTGTTTTGATCATATGAAGCTAAAAATAAGTCTTCCTAGCCAGTGGCGTTTTTATATGTACAAAAGTGGTGGGGCACAACAAATGTAGATGTCTATAGATATATAAGCTTATGCAGTGACGTGCAGTGAGGTTCATGGCTGGTGAGGCACTGGCACTGACTCTTCAGGTTTACAAATATTATTATTATTATTATATTTTGTCCTAAATCAAAATATAATATTATTTTCAAAAGATTTGTTGATGCTTCGATTAACCCTCTGGAGTCTAAGGGTATTTTCTCGATTTTTAGATGTTTTCTTAAATCACCTTTTAACCCTCCGGTATCATTCGATTGGACTACGCAAATTAGTCATTCGAGACAAAAATGTCCACTGTAAAATGCTTTGATAAAAACATTATATTAAAAGGTTTTTTTCACAACTTTTTTGGGTTCAATCTTTAAAGCAACTTCCGCCCTAATAGAAAATACAAAAAATGCAATAATTTTCAGGATTTTAACCCTTTAAATGCCATTTTGAATACATGAAACCGCTGTTTTTTTTCATGATGAAAACAGAGAAAATTAGTTATTTTCCAAAAAATACATATCTGGGGATTGGCTCTTTTTTTTTTAATCACAGTCTTGGATTTGTCAAAGATTAGCAACAAAATGGATTTTTTTGCATTATTAGTTTTTGCACAAAATCAGATTGAACAAAAAAGTAACAAATTAGTCATTTGGGACAAAAATGTCCACTTCCAAAAACTGCTCTAAAATGACAACAGATTAATATTTTTTTAAACTTTTTGGGGTTAAATCTTTCAATCAACTTCAGTCCTGATCAAAAATATCAAATGTTAACTTATGTTCAGGATTTTAACCCTTGAACTTCCAGTTTGAAAACATGAATTTGCGTTTTCTATGAAAAATATGCACAACAAAGCAGTTATTTTCCATATAATGAATGTTGGGGGGGTCGGCTTGTTTTATCACAGTCTTGGATATGTCAAAGATTAGCAACAAAATTGATTTGGGTGGATAATTATTTTTTGCACAGAATCAGATTAAACAACTCGCGGACAAAAATGTCCCATCCACACCCATTATAACCCAACCTGATCTCACCAGAATGCGTGACTCCACCACGACTCCTTAACACCACAATGCGTGGTGGAGTCACGAACTTTGTTACATTTGCGTGTCGGCACCACGCAAACAACCCCAATGTAAAGTGAATGAGGCTCCTTTATCGTGGTGCACACACGCATTTCTACAACGTCCCGCAGTGAGCTTTTATTCTACTTTATAGCGTGTAGTAACTCACGGGAGGCTTCTTTTATTTTATTTGTATTCATAATTATTTTTATTTTTCGTCAGAATGTAAAAATTACATTAGTTACGAATTTGTGTTCTCAAAAAACAGTGCATTGTGTGTAATGCAACTGTTAATTTTATTAAATTAGTTTGTTTTTAAGAAAGGCCAGAGCTTCAGCTGTGTCAAATAGATTGTTCCCTTTAGTTAACGTTATTTAAAAGATAATGATCATGTCTTGTATTACGAGTGTCCATTCCCATTGGATAACGGAGAATTTTACACCCGGAAGTAAGTAGCCTATTCTCCTTACTGTCGATTGATTTTACAGTGATATCTGCACTACTCATCGACTAAAAAACACCAAATTGTCCTTGTTAATTACACAACATTGATTGGTTTGAATTGTGTGCAATGCTTTTGTATTTTCCCCCTTCGATTCGGAGAAACAAATATTTTTTCGGAGTTTTTGGACGGCAGAAGACACTACACTACCCAGAATCCTCAGCTATCGTTTGGGACTACACCATGAACCCCGTGATCAGCCCTCAAGCTCTTTGATTGGTTGACCTCCAACTGCATTCCATATGAAAAAAAACGTTTTGTAAAAGAGAAAATCATACTTTATTCAGCAGTGCTTGCTTACTCTTTGATAGTCATCACATGAATGCATTGTAATAAATGGTTTGGCTGCATTAAATATTACACATCTGTCTTAGTTCTTTATTTATCTACAGAGATCGGGCATCAGAATAGACCGTTTGTTTTAATTTCACAATAAAGTTAGTAGTAATATTTTGTTTTGATATTATTGTTTTTATTAACTACTAGACGACTGGGTCATGTTAAGACCATCTTTTTTTGGTTGCGATGGGTTTTTTCCATCGCTTTTGTGTTACAAATATCAAAACAATAACAAAATAATATTCGTCGTAAACTAAACCGGAAACAGCAGTATATTTTATTTTGTTAACACTGTAAACTTGACAGCCTTTTAACCTATGCTTTTAACCCAAACCACCTACTGGTTAAAGCACGTTATTACACGTTTAGAGTAATTGCAATGCAGGAAGATTGTGTTGCTTTTTAATGACTGTTTAAAATGCCTTTTTCTTAATGTCTTTCATTTTTGTAACGCACTTTTGAATGTGTTATATTTTATGAAAACATTCAAATATAAGAGTACATACAAAATAGTGGGAAAGTAGAAGGTCAATTATATAAATATAGAATAGAAAATATCAAGAAGATACTCAAATGATATCTAGAGTAAAACAGTTTAGTGCCTGATAGGAGGATGTGCTAACTAATAAGGCTTTAATTAAAGAAATGTGCAGAATACGACAGTGTAATGGTGGAGGTACACACATATTGATAGATGTCTTGTAATGCACTGTTGAGGAACCTGTGACCCAAGTTGTTCATTCATTGCATAACTACGCTATTGTGTATATGATATGTCAATAAACCTTAGAAAATCTTGAAATCTTGAAAGGGATGTGCAAAATAGCAATTATATACAGTCTTTAATGAACTATTAGAGAATAACGAGTAATGAATATGCTTTTAAACGGATCTGCAGATAAATATTTAGTCTTCTCAAGAACCAACTATCAAATATCTCGCCTGATTGTTGGCACTTGACAATCACCTTCACTGAATTTCATTCAGGTGTAACTAAAGTCTGATTTAAGGGTTGTTTATATTTCACATCATTAATCCAAATCTGTAAAGTAACTAAAATAAATGTAGTGGAGTAAAAATACCAGGTTAACCTTAAAGAAAGCCCTCAGGATTATAAAAGACCACCATCACCCCAGCCACAAACGGTTCTGTCTGCTGCAGTCTGGCAGGCGGTACCACAGCATTCGGACTAAAACCACCAGACACAGAGACAGCTTCATCCCACAGGCCAGAAGACTATTAAACACCTGAACTTAGAAATAACATTCATCTGGCTGCTACTTAGAAATTATTTATCTAATATATCATATTCCAATCACTTGTATATAGACTCTTATTGCACTATTTCACAATTTTTCTGTGTATCTGTTTTATTGTGTAGCACTGTTGGAGGAGCCTGTGACCTAAGGGGGGGAGGGGGTAGGACACGTTCGATTCCTGTTTTGAATAGTGTGCCGTCGATGGGTTTCATTCCATTTCAAAGTCCTTTTGGACACTCTGTGTAAACGTCGCGCATCCAATCACAGAGGTTGAGGACTGATCACGGGGTTTGTCAGCTAAGCACATGGTGTAGTCCCAAACGATAGCTGAGGATTCTGGGTAGTGTAGTGTCTTCGGCCATCCTAAAACTCCGAAAAAATATTTGTTTCTCCGAATCGAAGGGGGAAAATACAAAAGCATTGCACACAATTCAAACCAATCAATGTTGTGTAATTAACAAGGACAATTTGGTGTTTTTAGTCGATGAGTAGTGCAGATATCACTGTAAAATCAATCGACAGTAAGGAGAATAGGCTACTTACTTCCGGGTGTAAAATTCTCCGTTATCCAATGGGAATGGACACTCGTAATACAATACAGAGGACATGATCATTATCTTTTAAATAACGTTAACTGAAGGGAACAATCTATTTGACACAGCTGAAGCTCTGGCCTTCCTTAAAAAACTAACTAATTTAATAAAAATCACAGTTGCATTACACACAATGCACTGTTTTTTGAGAACACAAATTCGTAACTAATGTAATTTTTACATTCTGACGAAAAATAAAAAATATTATGAATACAAATAAAATAAAAGAAGCCTCCCGTTAGTTACTACAAGCTTATAGTAGATTTTAAAAACGTTGTATAGAATAAAAGCTCACTGCGGGACGTTGTAGAAATGCGTGTGTGCACCACGACAAAGGAGCCTCATTCACTTTACATTGGGGTTGTTTGCGTGGTGCCGACACGCAAATGTAACAAAGTTCGTGACTCCACCACGCATTGTGGTGTTAAGGAGTCGTGGTGGAGTCACGCATTCTGGTGAGATCAGGTTGTTATAACCACATCTTTTGATCTCTCCGCCATACCGGTATAAAATCATGCATTTTGTAATGTCAGGGTTTTATATTGGAGGAAAATAGTTCATTGTGTCCTTTTTACTGTAAAAACCAGATGTGACATTTTACCATTGAATTACATGCTTGTCATTTCTTGGTTTCTTTGCCTGTTGTATAATGGGTCCCTGACAGCCATTGTAATACATGTATGCAACTAATATGATGTAGGTGTGTTGGTATGGATGTGGAAGAGTGGTATCAGCTGATAAATGTGTGTGTGTGTGTGTGTGTGTGTGTGTGTGTGTGTGTGTGTGTGTGTGTGTGTGTGTGTGTGTGTGTGTGTGTGTGTGTGTGTGTGTGTGTGTGTGTGTGTGTGTGTGTGTGTGTGTGTGTGTGTGTGTGTGTGTCTGGATGTAGAGTGTGTGTGCACAGAGACAACGATATACAGTAGATTTGGTTTACAGCAAGTCGCAGTTTTCGCCTCATATCTTTCTTTCTTTCTCTTTTTCTCTCACTCCCTCATTCCCAAACTCATACACACTCTTACATATTAACCCTCCTTATACCTTGTATGTGTGTGAGTGATTGTGTGTGAGAATGAGACAGGAGTAAATGTGCTCTCATGGCGTTTTGTTTTTCATTTGTGCTGTTTCAAGTGTCTTTGAGGTAAACAGATGTATGATCTTGACCCAGCTTGACCTCGATGTTTTGAATTGTTTGGAACAAGTCCTTTGATAATGTATCTCTGTCTCTAGCAAAGAGACATACACAGCCATACATATACTCCTTGAAGTAAATAAAAACACCTGGCTGCAAAGCCAAAGCTTCAAATATGTGTCGTTTGGCTGGATGGTCATTTCATTCCTGTGATACGCAACAAGCAGTAAGATGAAGAGGAGTTTCTCTGTGGGACAAGAGGTCTCATGCAGCCCGTAACTTCAGCTGCAGGACTCATCCTCTGAAACAGAAACACCCTGAGAAGGAGAATCTGGTGTGGATCTGAACTGTGCTTGAAAGGAGTCAGCACAAGGATAAAACACTTTTTTGCCTTACAGTTTGCCAAACAGTTCATTTATCGGATGGGGACAGAGAAGAAGGAACAATTCTGCCCCGAATCCTACTTTGATACAGAGGAATCAATGAGGTCCTTTGCTGAGGAGGTTGAGGAGCTGCTGAGGAACTGCAGAGGAGCTGATGAGGAGCTGCTGAGGAACAACAAGATGGTGATGAGGTCAGGGGCGGACTGGCCATCGGGACGTTCGGGACGAATCCCGATGGGCCGGTACTGAAGTGGGCCCCGTCGGACGATGTGGGCTGGCCGGTAACCGGCCATAGGGCTCGACATTATAAATGGCCCGCTGGCCCGGAAGCACTTTAGACACCCCGGGCCAGCATAACGTAGCCTACTTTCCACTTGCCCGCTCGGGCCACTAAAAATATTGCTTTAAAAGAATGGTCCTGTGGTATTGGTATTTTCACTAGCAATTTAGTTAAATTGTTTCGTTTATCAACGCTACAACATAGCGTTCCGTGAGTTGTTGGGTGAAAAGCAAACAGCTGTTTGCTGCGGAGCGCAGCGCGATCAGGCTCCCGTGAGCGAGAGCGCGCTCCTTCAATACAGACTATCGCGCCACCTAACCATTCGCCAAAAATGTTTTTAATAGACCTACCAGCAGTAACCGGCCATGCGCCGGGCAAAAAACAATCTTCAAATAAAAGAAAGTCATCGGAGGAGTTAACCCTTCTCTTGCATTAGGTCATACCCCCCTTCCCATGCTATTTTCCGTCAAAATTGACCAGTATGTTTTGCAATGTGATATCTCTGGAACCCCTTATCCAATATTGATGGTTGACATCTCATTTGAACAGTCAAAGCAAGTAGGATCAAGGGATGACAGACAGAATGACACCAGGAGTGAATTTCATATTATTTTTGGCAGTAAGTTCAAAGATAGTGCTTATTTTACATTACTGTATATTATAAAAATGCTTGCCATGTAGGCTGTGTTTACTGGAGATGGAAATGATTTAGTTAGTGTTGTAGCTGAGATTCTTACCGTTCCAATGATATTAGGGATGTTTTGATTTGATACAAGCATGTCATGGTCCAGACCCACCGGTGGGCCCATCAAGTTCAGCATTCACTGTGATGAATATAAAATAAGACATTGATACTGCTTTCCTCAATGAACATTTATTGAAAGAGAAATATACCATAACAGAACATGTATGTTCACGTGTGTTCACGCACATAGTTGGCAATGCAAAATGGTGGAATGTCACCTCAGGCTCCACTCCCTCAGGGGCTTCTATCTCAGGGGCCTCTCCCTCAGGGGCCTCTATCTCAGGGTCCTCTCCCTCAGGTGCCTCTTCCTGGTTTGTTGTAGGCTCATAGTCTGGATCGCTGTTGTCTTCCATTTCTGAGACATCTTCCTCTATCTCCACTTCCTCTGGTTCTATCTCCTCTTCATCTGGTTCAAAAATGTGTCCAGAGCCTCTCGTACAGAAAATCGCCTAATCGGTCGCCTGCTCATTGTGTCAATGAGTCAAATGTGAGCAAGGCACAAATATAACTGCTTGAGAGCCAGTAAGGGAGGCGCATTTAGCGCGAGAAAGTGAGAGGTTTGTGTTTCTCGAGGGGCACAGAGCTCGCACCTGTGAGAAGGTATGATACATTGTAACATACAGCGCGAGAAAGGGAGAAGTTCCCGTAACGTGTGTGTGTGTGTGTATAGATGTTTTCCATCTGCAGGATGAACATAATACACTCATACCCATTCATTTTCTATGGCGGTCAAATCTGACCGAAAACGTCAAGGGTGTTTCACTGTTTAATATATCACTCAAAATGCAATGCAAGTGGTGATCATCAAGTGTATATGTTCAGAGGCCTAGTGTGGAGGATAACATAAGGTATTGAGGCAATTGGATGAAAAACACAATATTTATGATTAAAATAAAAGTCATTCGGTCACTTTTGACCCAAAACGCAAGAGAAGGGTTAAAGGAGAGTGACAGGGAGCATGAGAAGAAAAGGGAGAGAAAGTTTCAGCCAGCTTGATCGATGGAGTTGGCTTCTAGTGGTGCAGTGACGCGTCCTAAAACCCTTTTATAATCTATCGATTAGATTTATGATTTGAACATTATAAAAGTAGGGTAGACATGTGGAGATTATCCGGCTGAACAAAACTTGCATTTATCAAACAGGTTTGTTTTCCACAGACCTTATTTCCAGCTATTTTCCAAAACCGTGTGGAGAAATCCCATTGCTTTTTGTCGAGGGAACCAGCAACTTACTTCCTGGTCTTGACGCGTCACTGGCGGCACCTCTCAATATGATGGCAATATAAACAAGGTCTTCTGTCGGCTCTGTACATCAATGCCGACCTATGCTGACAAGTGAGTGAAGAGTAGACACTATAAAGGTATTGGCGAAATGTCCCAGCAGTTTAGGATAATGAAGGTTCTAATCAAATCAATTACATAGCCATTACATGTCTAACTCCTAATGACAGGAAGGCAGAAAGTGCATTATACAAATAGTAATACTCATAATAATAGCAGCATTTTTTTTAACAATGTCCACAATATTATTATTTTAATAAACCAAATATGAACAATTGAGGGAAATGAGGAAGAACTGATGATTAAAATGTTATAGCCTACAAGTAGTAATGTAGTTAGTGCATAAATTACTATTGCAACAAATGTGTTAATTTTCTTCATTATTAGTCGATATATTTTTGGATGAATGCTCCGGGCCAGTGGTTACAATGGTGGGGCCAGTGATAATACAAGTCCCGGCCGGTGGTCTTACCCTTAATGTCTACCTCTGCGGTAAGTCACTCGCACCCCCCGTCCGTCCGTCCGTCCGTCGACAATTTACTAGCGGTAGAGCTACTTCCGGTCGAGAGTCCCGGGCTGATTTGTAGTCCTAGTCCGCCCCTAGATGAGGTTGAGATGTATGAAGGACTACAAAACCTTTTGGATGGAAAAAGCCTGATGTTCACAAAAGTGCTTAGTGATCTCCTCCTCAATCACACCACAAAGGGGACGATAGCACCAGAGATTGCCACAGGAGTAACAAGAATATTCGTTGCGCCGCCACGTGAAGCCATGCTTAGAGAAATTATCAGATGTTTGTGGTGGAGTCTAATCGTTCTTCGTCTGACCCTTCCCCTGAAAGTGGAGAGGACACAGATGATCCCATCCCGTAGCTGCGCTACATTCCTCTGCACTATCCTATCCAATGTTTGCTCAAACATCTGTGGCATCAACATCCCTCCACTTTGCCACCGAACGTCCCCCATGCAGGTGTGTCATGTCGACAATACTGCTGATGATCTCAGGGGTAAAGAATAAATCAAAGAAGGATTCCACGTCATGAATGATTATTTATGCCACTCGTAATGGCATAACGCGTGGGCCCTGAAACCAAACCTCTGGCAGCAGGAATGTAGCGCAGCGTTTCCTCGTGAGAGGGAAACCAGATTTGAAAATGTTTTGATGTCCACCCACTGCCACGATGGACATGATCCTCCGGATAGGATAGTGCAGAGGAATGTAGCGCAGCTACGGGATGGGATCCTCTGTGTCCTCTCCACTTTCAGGGGAAGGGTCGGACGAAGAAGGATCAGACTCCACATCAGATTCTCCTTCTCATGTTTGGCAAAAAAGTGTTTTATCTTTGTGCTGACTCCTTTCAAGCACAGTTCAGATCCACACCAGATTCTCCTTCTCAGGGTGTTTCTGTTTCAGAGGATGAGTCCTGCAGCTGAAGTTACGGGCTGCATGAGACCTCTTGTCCCACAGAGAAGCTCCTCTTCATCTTACTGCTTGTTGCGTATCACAGGAATGAAATGACCATCCAGCCAAACTACACATAGTTGAAGCTTTGGCTTTGCAGCCAGGTGTTTTTATTTACTTCAAGAAGTGTATGTATCGCTGTGTATGTCTGTTTGACATTATCAAAGGACTTTGAAGTTCAAACAATTCAAAACATCGAGGTCAAGCTGGGTCAAGATCATACATCTGTTTACCTCAAAGACACTTGAAACAGCACAAATGAAAAACAAAACGCCATGAGAGCACATTTACTCCTGTCTCATTCTCACACACAATCACTCACACACATACAAGGTATAAGGAGGTTTCATATGTAAGAGTGTGTATGAGTTTGGGAATGAGCAGTGTTGGGACTAACACAGTAACTAGTACTCTAACGCATTACTTTTTAAATTCAGTAGCTCAGTTACCGTTACTACATGGTGCGTTACTCCGTTACTGCGTTAGTTTTTTTATATAGTCAACAGCCAGGCGAACAGAGATGAGAACTGTACTTAAGTACAGTACTTTAGTAAATGTACTTAGATACTTCCTGTGTCACATGCGGAGACAGACTGTGGGCGTGTTTGTGTTGTTTACTAACAAGACTATCATGGCGGAGGCGGAGCTCAAGTCTAGTTTCTCCACCTGGAGATATTCTCACTATTTCACTTTTGTCGAGCACAAAGAAAAGAAAGTTTCTGTTAAATGTAAGTTGTGTCCTGGCGGGTAAAAGAGCCTATCTACTGCCCACACCAGTAATTCAAATTTCTTAAAACATCTGCAAAAACAACATGCGGGGACGAAGCTAGTAACTAAGACCGGCACAGACCCAGACTCATCCAACCTCCACCTCCACCTAAGCAACAGCGGCTGGATTTTAACCAGGGAAAAGTCGATAAAGCCATTGCACGGTATGTTGTAGAACCTTTATATATACAGTATATGTGTAGAACACATGCAGGCTATTGCTACAGTGGAGTCACCCTCTTTCAGGGAGCTAGTTAGCCAACACACTCTCACTCCCTAAGCGTCCAGGAGCGACGTTTGGTCAGTGTCCGTGGCGTCCAGTTGTGACGCTCCTAGGCTCCTTCAGCGTCATAAAGGGACGCAAATAGCTTTCAACTGATTGCAATGTATTCCCATCTGCGGCGGGATTTAACGCTCATGGAAGCACGGCATTCGTTTGTGTCGGCTGCCCTTAAAGACAATGTGAGCGTCCATTCCTATTGGATAACGGAGAATTGTACACCCGGAAGTAAGTATTCCTCTTACTGTCAATTGATTTTACAGTGATATCTGCTCTACTCATCGACTAAAATAAACCAGATTATCCTTGTTAATTACACAACATTGATTGGTTTAAATTGTGTGCAATGCTTTTGTATTTTTCCCCTTCGATTCGGAGAAACAAATATTTTTTCGGAGTAAAGGATGGCAGAAGACACTAGACTACCCAGAATCCCCAGCTATCATTTGGACTACACCATGTGCTCTGTTTGACAAACCCCGTTTTTTTCACCATTCATTCCAATGGCTGGCGTCTATGTGATGTGATCTTCAAATTTCTCCCTGCAGAAAAAGAAAACATGGCCGAACTTCGTTTTATTCTCTGTGGAAAATGCCTATTTTAAAGTTAATTTGGCCATTAAAATGCTTTTTGATGTCATTTGATGCGAGAAATATGAGTTGTTATTTCAGATTATGTGTGCAGTGGATGTACATGATCTTTAGTTTGCTAGTTATTACGAAGATTACTTTAGGAAATCGCGACGTTTTCATTGTTACCAAGGTGGTTGCTAGGGACGCTGCTATCGATATTATTGCTGTTATGTTGTGTAACTGTTTAATGGTGTTATCTTTATTGCTACCCCCTTCCCCGTCAATATATAGTGTTGGTCCACAGCGCAAACATATTAGTTTAACAAAATCCGCCTCTAAAGATAGCCTACGTTATTTTCCCCTGTGCAATTCCAGTCTCACATCTCACAGCAAATCGTCATTAACAAATACCGGAAACAGACCGAAAACATTTAAAATCTGCCTGGGCTTCTCAAAACAGTTACACATTATCTGTTTTCACAAGCCCAGAGAGAGTCAACCCATATTCTGGAGAGAGAGGTTCTCTCTCTCCTAGAAATAAGGGTTTTATCTATAATGCCCGCCGAGCAGAGTCAGATTACGCAGACAAATGTCCTCGTAAAGCACCCGCTCAACATGGGTCTCATAATAAAACTAAACCCAGCACCCCACGGCGTGCGGAGAGTATTGGTTATTATGTAATGCGTAGTGGCACTACACCCTACTTTTCTAGTCCCCACCCTAAATCGCTTCCTGCCTTCTCTCAGAGGACACCATGTCCTCGTGAGGACAGACAACACGATATCATGTATGAACCCGCCAAGGGATGTTGTGTTGTCTCCAGTCACACACACTGGCACACAAACTGATCCCTTGGAGCGGCAGACGTCTCCTCTCTCTGAGAGCGACACAGGTACCGGAAGTGATGCACCTCGGGACAGAACTACTGTCAAAGGGTGCACCACTCTATGCAGACTGGACTCCTCATCCAAGGATCGTGAGTCCGCTGTGGGTACGTTACGGCAGAGCCGCGTTAAATCTGTTCGCATAAAGAAAAAATGCTCAATGACAGCTGTTCTCTTTAATGCACGATTTAAACGCACTGTTAGGCGGGGACGCCCTCGTACACGATTGACCTCCGGGTCCTCTGTACGCGTTCCCACCCCTGGCTCTGTTACCCCCAACTATGGCCAGAGTGAAGGAGCAACGCCACACACTTATCCTGATGGTTCCGCCCTAGCCCGCAACGTACGGGCTGGCGGAGATATATCAGCTGTTGTGCGGGCAGCCATGGCAGACCCCACCACGCAGGAACAGATTGTCTCAGGCGGGGGGGGCGATCCTTCACCCACGCCCAGAGCGCGGGGCACTATGGGCCTGACCCGTGAGTGGTACAATCTGAATACAGTGGGACTCCCTCAGAAGGTGATAAACACTATTCAGAGTGCGAGAGCTTCCTCCACCAGGTCTCTTTACGACTGTAAGTGGAGGGTGTTTGAGGAGTGGTGCCTTCAAGAAGGACACATCTCTTTTCAATGTCCTGTCGGGGTGATTTTATCATTTCTACAGGACTTGATCGATAAACACAGAGCTTTCTCCACGATCAAGGTGTACCTGGCTGCTATTGCTGCATGCTATGTGGGCTTTGAGGGTAAGACGGCTAGCCAACATCCTTTGGTCTGCCGTTTTATGAAGGGAGCTCGCAGGCTCCTCCCTGTCTCCAGGTCACTGGTGCCCTTATGGGACTTGGCAGTGGTTTTAAATGGGCTCAGAATGACCCCATTTGAACCCCTGGAAGGAGCTGACATGAAACATCTGTCACTCAAGACAGTGCTGTTACTGGCCCTGGCATCCGCCAAGCGGGTCAGCGATATTCATGAACTGTCTGTACATCCCTCATGCACTCAGTTCACCCCAGGGCAAACGAGAGTGTTGTTGAAGCCCAACCCTGCCTTTACACCAAAGGTAGTGTACCCCAATTGACATTGAGGCATTTCCTCCGCCGCTGGTTTCCTCCGGGGAGCAGCAGCAGGATCTGTTGTGTCCAGTCCGGGCTTTACACACATATATGGACAGATCAAAGGAGCTTCGTCTTAATGACCAACTCTTCGTGTCCTGGGCTCACAAGGGCAAGCCTGTTACTAAGCAATGGCTCTCCCACTGGATTGTGGAGGCAATTGCTTTGGCCTATACGAGTCAGAATTTGCAAGCACCTTCGGGTCTGCGGGCTCACTCGACTCGGGGCCTGGCTACATCCTGGGCTTTGTTCAAGGGTGTTTCCATCCAAGACATCTGTGCAGCGGCGAGCAGGTCCTCGCCGCTCACTTTTGTCCGCTTTTACAGGCTAGATGTCTCCGCTCCAAGCGTGGCCCGAGCAGTGCTGGGCACCTTGTTGAGTCGGGACTCTACCTGTTAAATTCTGGTTGATCGGTGATTTTCGAGATAAGCTCGTCTGGCAATACGGGAGCTACAATATCCCATAGTGAGACATCGAACGGAGTGTTATGAATGAGAACTATAGGTTACTTACGTAACCCCAGTATCAGAGTAACATGAAGTGAGATGTCTCACCAGACGGCCCTCCTTGCTATGGTGAAGCGAGAAGAGGTGCTTATTTTGAATGATGTATGCGTTGTGGCGCAAGCTACTTATAGGGGGTGATTTCCCCTGACGCTGACGTCAAGATCACCAGCCAATCAGGATTGGCGTAATGAGATTGATGCTTCTGTTTGCTCTGCGATGAGGCGCATCCCATAGTGAGACATCTCACTTCATGTTACTCCGAGGCCTGGGGTTACGTAAGTAACCTATAGTTCTCTATTGCCAGTACACTATTACTGTAATATTTACACTTACCCATGTCCAAATGGATCCTTGTTGTTGTCTTTGTATTCTTTTTCTTCAGAAGAGTCGAAGACTTCAGGTTCTGAGGCTCTATCTTCACTGCTGCTAGCGAAAAAAATCTCTAGCGAAGTCCGCAACTGTAAAGTTTTTTTTAGCCATTTTCTCTGTCACTCTCTTTCTCCTCACAGACGTAAACTGATGGGAGACACGTGGTTTATGTTTTTTGTACTTGGTGGGTAGGCCCTTAGTGATTTCTCGATGTCCATTGGTCATTTCAGACCATGATGGCTGCCGGCCGAGATTTCCTTGACGGACACACGAATCCACCAATCCCACACAGTGTAAAGTCAAGCTGCTTTGAGCGGCCATATTGGCTGCTGTGCCCTGGTTACAGTCTCACAGGAGATACCGCTGGAAAGCTACTCTTCCAGCGATTCCGTGGATATCTGAATCATATTTCTACTCCTTATAATCGAAAATATATGATTAATAACGTAAAATGATGCGCGTCCACCGACTCCAGAGGGTTCATTTTAAACAGACAGTTTAACAAAAGGATACCCAAAAAATTTAATTTTATCATTTAAATATTTAATTGTTCTCTCTTAGTAAGATCCCATTTTCAATAAAATGGTGGTCTTACCTTGACTTGAAGATGAAGTCCATGCTATCCTTCTGGACAAAAATCTCTATTACTTTTTTGTAAAAGTCCTCCTTATCTTCTTGTAGTTTCAAAAGTCTATCATGAATCTAATCGATAGATTTACGATTAGAAAATTATAAAAGTAGGGTAGACATGTGGATATTATCCGGCTGAACAAAACGTGCATTTATCTAACAGGTACGTTTCCCACAGATCTTATTTGGAGCTATTTTCTAAAATCCTATGGAGAAATCTCATTGCTTTTTTGTGGAGGGAACCCATGCGCAGCTTACTTCCGGGTTTTATGACGCGTCTCTCATCTCCTCTTCACACATCACACTTTTCGCGGCACACGTACTTACAGCCAATCAGCTCTGAATGATGTGAGATGACGTATGGTGGGGATGGCAGCTGCAGTGCCCCTATGGTCATTCTTTTTTTGCCACACACATTAAATTGAAAAATACTTTGAGCATGCGCAGTGTAGTTTTTACAGTCACCATTGACTTAGACAGTGAGAGGGAGGGGCATGATCGGGTTTTGTCCCACATGGCTCAAAACGTCTCAATAGGCACACACTAGACACTAATTAGAAGAACACAGACTAAAACAGCAATATTCAGACGAATGATTAAACATGATCTTAAAATAGATTTTATATATATATATATTATTTTTTTGGTAATCATTATTCGTAATACTTTCTGCTGACACTAGGTGGGGCTTTGCCCCAATGACCAGTCACCACTGTTCGTAGCTAAGGTTGGAACATGAACAATGCACTTTTTCTCTTCCCTTCTTCATGCCCACACACATTCAAAAGCACACAGACACACATGGACTCTACTTTGTGCAAGTTTGGGATACTGAACATTCATTTCGCAGCCCACAGAGGATAAAACATGTTGAGCTTTTTGGGTGTTTCAAAATGTAGGAGTGTACCAACAAGCCCTCCAACTCATACGATGGTTCAAGCCCTTATTACGACCAAATAGGTTGATTGTTCAAGCACTTATTATGACCTATAATCAAGTTTTCGACCTCGAGTGCTCCGTTGACTGCAAACGCTCCGGTGGGTCGTATATTTACAAATAACCCTCCCTGGAAAATTGTAGAATAGTTTGGCCATTAAAATGCTTTTAGATTAGATTTCTAGCGAGAAGTGTATATTGTAATTTTAGAATCCACGTCCAGTGGATTTGTAGGATCTATAGTTTGATAGATATCACAAAGATGATTTGAGGTCTCGCCAGGAGAACGTGTAACGGCAGCGTCAACCCTCACAGGGTGAAAACAGTATTTCCGGTCTCAAAGTTTTCATAATAAAACTGTATTCCCCTAAATGTCAAATGATTTAACAGTGATATCTGCTGTACTCAGGGCCGTATCCAGGATTTCCTAAATACCGAGGTCCACACATGTTAGGGGGGTTTGGGGGGTACCCCCCGAGATTTTTGGGATTTTCATGATCTAGTTAGGTGCTTTTTAAGTCCTGTGGGGGGTCACAAATGGATAATATATTGATGTCAAACCATGTGAGTGGGCTGCAGCATCAATTATTTTTGAAAGTGTAATACATAAGAATCAGTTGATTGTTACTATTAATGATCTGGACATGCAGAAGAGGCTAAAATGATCACAACACATTGTCAACATTAATTTCCCATGTCTCTCTCCTTTCCATAACCTGCAGCCTCTCTTCCATCTTTTTTAGTCTCTCTGTCTTCTTGCTGTTCATTACTCTCTCTGTCCTCTACTCTTTCTCTTTGTTCAACCTCTCCCTCGTTGTTAAATGTTTGCTCCTCCTCACTTGTCGCTCCTGCCAGTGAATTAAAAGCAATTCAGCCATTTAGTTCATTTCACTTGTTTGTTTGCATTCTTTTTTTATTTAAATCTGTTTTGTTTGATTCTCAAAAGAGAACAAAGATGTAAGCAAATGGTGTTTTATACAATTGTATGTTATTATGACATCATAACTGCAATAGATGTATGTTGTTTTAAAATTATGCCTATTCTAAATGAAGACTATTGTTATAGATAGATACATAGATAGATACATAGATGGGCTTATTTAGCCTACATTATTTTTGTGTGACTTACCTGCAGTTCCTCCCTGACTTCCATCACTTTCTCTCTCTCTCTTTCTCTCTGCCTGTCCTGTCTCTTCCTTACCAAAGCTGAGCTTCGACTGACGTAGTCTTTTCATTATATCTGAGTCAGTGTAAAAAGAAAACAATACAATGTTATATCTTCAATGTTTTACTCAAATTGAAATGAAAGAAAAGCATTACAATGTTTGTTAAAACTTAATCCTTCTGACATTGGATGAATGTAATTAACTGTAGCTCTCTAGCTAGTTTATTCACACAATGTAACCCAAAGTATAGCCTATACTATAGCTGCAATATCAGTTAATGTGCATGTTGTCGGACGTCCACTGACTAACGTAGAGCGTTCACACAGGATCTGCTGGTCATATGATGTCCTGATCAACAGAAACACAAGCAGCCCGCTGGACTCAGATCTCTAGATACCTCATCACTCCTCCGCTGCTCCGGTTCAAGTCCGGGCTGCGGTGGTTTGTTGATACTTGATACATGTCGTCTTCTTCTGTTTGCTTTAATCAAGGCTGAGTAGTTATGCAGCGCCCCCATCGTCAGTAAATGGAAGTACTACAAATCAGGGTTTCCGTTAGCCGGTAATTACCGGTTTTTAGCTGGTAACATTTATAAAAAACCGGTAAATTCAAAACCTGACGGTCAAAATGTCTGGTAATAATTAGGGAGGCTCCGATCGATCGGCCGCCGGTCATTATCGGCTGATATTCACTCTTAATAGTTTGATCGCTGCTCTCTATAAAGGCTGATCAGGAGAGCTGGATCTGATCGATATGGACATAAACGCGAGTGAAGTGTAACCGGAGCGAGAGAGAGATCAGATCAGCTGCTGAGTCTGACCGAGACACGCAGCTCTGCATAATCACCTGAAGCCCCGCCCTCTGTTTAGCGGGCTGCAGGAGCTGCATGAGAAACTGACGTGCTGTCAGGAGAGAGAGGGAGGGAAAGAGAGGATCCGTTTCTCCCGTGTTATTATTCAAAGTTGATGTAAACTTCTGAATAATGTACGTTATCTACTACAAGTAGTTTGTTTGAATGTAATAATTATGTTGTTTGTTGTTTGTGGAATCATTTATTGAAAAATGAATCAGAATTTTTCGATCTGTTACGATTATAAACTAAAGCAATATAAAATGAGCCCCGTGAACTGAGTTTTAAACTGAAGCTTATCTGCTCATAGTCCGGTAATTACCTGCTAACGGAAACTCTGCTACACAACTATTATTATTATTATTGAAATATGACCGGTAAGTTTCAAATTAGTCTGGTAAAATAAATTCTGCCCGGACATTTGACCGGCGAGAAAAAATCCTAGCGGAAACCCTGCTACAAATAACCCTGTTTAGTGCAATTATTTCACAAGTATTGTAAACACAGCTCGAAAAATATTACCGAGGTCCAGACCTCGGTGACCTCAATGGTAGATACGGTACATGGCTGTACTCATCCACTAAAACACATCAGTGTATCCTTGTTAATTACACAACATGAATTGGTTTAAATTGTGTACACTGCTTTTGTGTTTTTCCCATAGGTTTTTCCCTTTCGATTCTGAGAGACACATTTCTTTTTTCAGAGGTTTTGATAGGCTAAAACATCGACCTACCCATAATCCTCAGCTATCGTTGAAGCTCGGTAATTGGATGTTTTAGCCGCAATGTACGTTGGGATATGGTGTTTATGCGATATGAAAACTTAAAAAAAAAGAAGATAATACTTTATTCCGAGTGTGCTTGCTTTTCTCGTTGAAAGTCATCACATACCGGCATTGTAATACACAGTTCCCTCTCGAGTTCCCTTCTCTAGTTACTCATCTAGTCCCTCCTCTAGTCTCTCCTCTAGTCCCCTCTTTAGTCTCTTTTCGAGTCCCCTCTCTGTTTCCATCTCAAGTTCCCTCTCCAGTTCCCCCTCGAGTCCCCTCTCGAGTTCCCTCCTTTAGTCCCTCCTTTAGGCCCTCCTCTAGTCCCTCCTCGAGTCCCCTCTCTAGTTCCCCTCTCGAGTTCCCTTCCCTAGTTACTCCTCTAGTCCCCTCTGTAGTCCCTTCTCGAGTTCCCTCTCTGTTTCCATCTCGAGTCCCCTCTCCAGTTCCCCCTCGAGTCCCCTCTCGAGTTCCCTCTCGAGTTCCCTCCTCTGGTCCCTCCTCTGGTCCCTCCTCTGGTCCCTCCTCGAGTCCCCTCTCTAGTTCCCCTCTCAAATCCCCTCTCGTGTTCCCTTCTCTAGTCCCCTCTGGAGTCCCCTCTCCAGTCTCCTCTCGAGTCCCCTCTCAAGTCTCCGCTCGAGTTCCCTCTCCATTCCCTATTCAAGCCCCTACGCAAGTGTCGTTGGAGGTCCCGCCGTCTACTCCCCTACCGGGGGTCCTGCCAACCCTGTGTCCTGTGTCGTTGGAGGTCCCGCCGTCTGCTCCCCTGCCGGGGGTCCTGCCAGCTCTGTGTCCTTTGCCGTTGGAGGTCCCGCCGTCTACTCCCCTGCCGGGGGTCCTGCCAACCCGGTGTCCTGTGCCGTTGGAGGTCCCGCCGTCTACTCCCCTGCCGGGGGTCCTGCCAACCCTGTGTCCTGTGCCGTTGGAGGTCCCGCCGTCTACTCCCCTGCCGGGGGTCCTGCCAATCCTGTGTCCTGTGTCGTTGGAGGTCCCGCCGTCTACTCCCCTGCCGGGGGTCCTGCCAACCCTTTCTCCTGTCCCGTTGGAGGTCCCGCAGAATACTCTTCTGCCGGGGGTCCTGCCAACCCTTTCTCCTGTCCCGTTGGAGGTCCCGCCGTCTACTCCCCTGCCGGGGGTCCTGCCAGCTCTGTGTCCTGTGCCGTTGGAGGTCCCGCCGTCTACTCCCCTGCCGGGGATCCTGCCAACTCTGTGTCCTGTGCCGTTGGAGGTCCCGCAGAATACTCCCCTGCCGGGGGTCCTGCCAACCCTGTGTCCTGTGCCGTTGGAGGTCCCGCCATCTACTCCCCTGCCGGGGGTCCTGCCAACCCTGTGTCCTGTGTCGTTGGAGGTCCCGCCGTCTATTCCCCTGCCGGGGGTCCTGCCAACCTTTTCTCCTGTCCCGTTGGAGGTCCCGCAGAAGACTCTTCTGCCGGGGATCCTGCCAACCCTATATCCCGTGCCGTTGGAGGTGCTACCGGGGGCCCTGCCAGCCCCATGTCCATCACCGGTCTCGCCGGGGTTCCTGCCAACTCCTGGTCCTTTTCCGTGGGGGATCCTGCCGAAGCTTGTCCGACCGGCTCCGGTTTCTGTCCGGCCGACACCGGGTCCTGCCCGATCTCCGGAACTGGCCCATCAGCGCTTTCCTGCCCGGCCTCCTGATCCTGTCCGGTCGACACCGGCTCGAGCCCGGCCCCCTGAGAGCCGCGGTCTTCGCCCTCGAGCCCGGCCCCCTGAGAGCAGCGGTCTTCGCCCTCGAGCCCGGCCCCCTGAGAGCCGCGGTCTTCGCCCTCGAGCCCGGCCCCCTGAGAGCTGCGGTCTTCGCCCTCGGGCCCGGCCCCCTGACTCTTCCTGCCGCTGCCTTCGGTCCTCCATGGTCCCCACCTTGGACTCTGTTTTGACCCCGGGCAGTCCGCCCGAATCCCCTTTTTGGACTGTACCTTGCCCCCCGGGCCGTCCGCCCGAGACCCCTTCCTGGTCCTCCGCTGTGTTCCTGGGCTGTCAGCCCAAGACCCGTCCTCCGGACCCCCTCCGCCCACCCTACTTGGGGTTTTGGACTTTTTTTTTTTTTTTTTAGGGACGTCTGGAATCCGTCCCTTGAGGGGGGGGTTCTGTCACAATTCACATGTTATGTCACGTTTGTAGTTTTGTCTGTGTTGGTGTTTTTCTTGTCTTTGGGTTTCCTGTCTTATTGTGTTAAGTGTTCACCCCCGTTTCCTGCCTGTCTGCTTTCTGTCTGTTTCCCTCCCTGATTACCCGATTGTGTTCACCTGTTGTCCTTGTGTTTCTCCTCCCCTGCCCGGCTGTTTCTCGTTGTCATGATTACCCCTTCTTGTATTTAGTCTTGTCTCTGTCTGTGTTCAGTGTTGGGTCATTGTTTGTTGGTGACGGAGTTCACCGGAGAGTGTTCTGTTCGGTATTTATCGTTTATCCTTGGAATAAAGGGTTTCTCAAAGGTTATCTGCATTTGGGTCCTGCTTCCTTCACTCATCCGTGACAGTTCGGCTGCATTAAATATTACACATCTTCTGTAGTTCTCTATTTATAGAGCCCTTATTAGAAGACCTTTGGACAAACTGGAAGAAATGCCGCTGAAACTGAATACGTGACGTGGATCATAAATATATCAGCAATTAAACAACATCTTCAATTTCTCTTCACACAATACGTCTCCTTGCAGTATCAATACTAATTCGGCTGACTTGTGGATTTTGTTAAACTAATACGTTTGCGCTGTGGACCAACACTATAAATTGACGGGGAAGGGGGTAGCAATAAAGATAACACCATTAAACAGTTACACAACATAACAGAAATAATATCCTAGCAACCACCTTGGTAACAATGAAAACGTTATATGGACACAATTTCCTGAAGTAATCTTCATAATAACTAGCAAACTAAAGATCATGTACATCCACTGCACACATAATCTGAAATAACAACTCATATTTCTCGCATCAAATGACATCAAAACATATTTTAATGGCCAAACTAACCTTAAAATAGGCATTTTCCACCGAGAATAAAATGAAGGTCAGCTATGTTTTCTGCAGGGAGAAATTTGAAGATCACGTGACATAGACGCCAGCCATTGGTGAAAAAAAACGTAGGGATCTTACAATTTCAGAGGCGTTTTTTGTAGAAATACTACATCCCAAGTTGTGGACCAACGTAGTTATTACACTTTTTTTTTGTGAGACTGGGTTGGTATATTTGATCCAATTGGTAAATAGGCTGTATTTACACCATAACAGTGCACAGAGCATAAAGGACTTATATTACTGATTTTCTTTGAATTAAAGAATGTAAATACTGAGTTGAGAGAATATTCAGGGGTTTGGGTGATGGGAGACACATCTATGGAATCAGAATTTGAATAGCTTACCATCAAATGACGGATTTACCTTTCTGTCTGTGATGTTTTATGTAAAATAATATAGCAATATCCTGTAAAATTATGTGAAAACGTGAATAAAACTACACATCTTCAGATGTTATACATACATAAGTGTCCTACACTAATAATACAAAGTTATTATGGCATTGTATGCTGTGTGTTATTTGTAACATCTTCAGAAACTATCTTTCCAACTCCTCATGCAGTTGACTGTTACAGGTGTATGCAGGTTCATGGCAGAGATGGGGACTCGAGTCTGCGACTCGGACTCGAGTCGCACTTAAGTCGCACACACAGAGACTTCAGACTTGACTTGGACTCGTGACCAAAAGACTTCAGACTCGACTTGGACTCGTGTGTTGGGACTCGTGAACAATCATTGTGTTTTCTATTTTTGGCGTATTAAAAGTGGGGTAGGTACATTTGAGAGAAACTGGCTCGAGATCGCTAGAATTTGAAAATACACAACCGGAGATAATCTGCTAGAGGCTGCTACTTCATTATAGAGCCCGCCTCCTCCAACACACACGAACGCGCACATGACCAATGAGGGCACGAGATAAGTTTGTGCCCAGATGGAAGGCTGACAGGCAGGTAGGCCATCCAGTTACTTTAGCCGGGCTCATTACGCAGACGTGCACGCCTCTGTTACTACCTCGTAGTAACACAATAGCGACCGGCTGCACACCTGCGGCTGTACCGCTTATAATTAGGTTCAATTACAAAAACTTCGAACAAAACGCTGGCGGCACCAACAAAAGGAGCGCACACTGCAAAGTCTGCAATATCAAAATCAAGGATGCTGGCGCAACAACGTCGAATTTCATCAGGCACTTGACAACTCACCCGGAGAGGTCAGTCACATTAACGCATATGGACGGTTAGCAAACATGTTTAGCTCAGCATCAGCTATGTAATGTTAACTTAGCTTGCTACTAGCTTTGTAACTGAATATTTGAAAAGATTAGTGAATTGCTTGTCACACTTGTTTGAGTTGAGTGGCGTTGACATCCAACTCTTGACATGACATAAAAAAGGTCGGTAACGTTAATCATTACCCGCTTTTAAGTACTTTTAACAGTTTCCCTGCGAGGGATTAATAAAGTATTTGTGATACTGATTTCTGATTCTGAAATGTTTTGCTTATAAGTTGTTTGCATTTAGCAAAAGTGTGATGTTTTTCCTCATATTGCATTGCAATAGCCTGTTTAAAGTGATCATATAACAAACAACTAATCAGTACTGATACTGTATGCTAATAGATATAGGAGTGATAATAACACAGTAAATGCTTTGAATTTCTTGGATATAGCTGTGCAGTATTCTTAACAGACTGGATAGCAGCAGACAATCAAAGGCTTATTACAACCAGAAGAGACATGAGACTTTTATTTTTTTAGAGACTTGAGACTTGACTTGGACTCGTGACCAAAGACTTGAGACGTGATCAAGTCTCACCCCACAAAGACTTGAGACTTGACTTGGACTCGTGACCAAAGACTTGAGACTTGACTTGGACTTGCAAAAAAAGACTTGTGAACATCTCTGGTTCATGGTACAATGCATAAGCTTCAAATCGAGAGACTGAAACTGTATTTTTCTTTACCGTTCTGTTTTAATTTCGCAATAAAGTTGATAGTAATATTTTGTTTGATATTATTATGTTTTATTAACTAGACCACTGGGTCATGTTTGGTGTTACAAATATCAAAACAATATATACAATGGATACAGGGCCGGCTCTAGACAATTTGCTGCCCTAGGCGAGATCTCCCAATAATTATAAAGGAGTGCCTTGGAAATATGTGTTTACATAAATTGTGACCAAACCGTTTGAGACCCACTGAGGTAACTTAGACTAAAGTGAACTATCTAAACACTGAGAGTCCTTTAACTGACTGAGCTGTAGTTATCAGCCTCTCAGTCTGACTGGAGAGGACTCTCCCTACACATTATTGAAGAAACATCTTCTTCTTATATCCGTTAGAGCAGCTAGCACCAGATTCTAATAACAACAGCGCCGGTACCGGTGCACTCTCCCTCGCTCACTCGCATTTTGGCTGTGAGCTGCGGGCGCCAGATAAGCCAACATCCCCCATTTGCATCACTTACAGCGCCCATCGTACAGGGCAAATGAAACGTGTAACTGGGGTGAAAAGGGTGTTACATTTAATTAATTATGAATATTGTTACATCAAGGCCGAAAATTAGGATGAGCATCAACAGTCAAAAAAAAAATGTTCCTCCCAGAACAACACATCCTCACTCCCAGGTCGGCCTATGTTGACATTATGTCAAGTCCCCTGTGTCGGCTTTTTCCAACGCAGGCCTTAGCGTCCATTTTCAACGCATGGGGGGGGCCCTTAGCGTCCATTTTCAGCTTTGCGGGATGTCCATATGCTTCTATGGACGCTCATGGAAGCACGGCATTCGTTTGTGTCGGCTGCCCTTAAAGACAATGTGAGCGTCCATTCCCATTGGATAACGGAGAATTGTACACCCGGAAGTAAGTATTCCTCTTACTGTCAATTGATTTTATAGTGATATCTGCTCTACTCATCGACTAAAATAAACCAGATTATCCTTGTTAATTACACAACATTGATTGGTTTAAATTGTGTGCAATGCTTTTGTATTTTTCCCCTTCGATTCGGAGAAACAAATATTTTTTCCGAGTAAAGGATGGCAGAAGACACTACACTACCCAGAATACCCAACTATCGTTTGGACTACACCATGTGCTCTCTTTGACAAACTCTGTGATAGTCCTCAAGCTCTGTGATTGGAGAGTGTGCTCCGAGGGTTACGCCAAGCCTCGAACAGCACTTGAAATGGGATGGAACCACGGCAGACTGTCCAAAACTACACATGCTGGCTATTCTGTTTCGCAACATGTTCTCTATCTATGGCACGTCTCTACTGGGAGTTGTAGTTTTAAAAGACGTTTTTGTGTTTCCCATAATAAGAAGTTGCCAGTATTAAACTGTGTACATCCCTGGAGGTTTAGGGGATAGGAAACACTCACATTTAAAACATATAATTAATAAATGGGTGAAAATTGCTTGTGCCCATAATGGGCAGCATTAATATATATACACACATGCCAGCTAAGGTCAGAAGAGCTTTATTTAACAGCTGGTCTTATGTTTGTGACCCCTGTTGTTAATTGATAACATTACATTACATTAATTGATAAGCCTGAAACATGCACTTGTCAAGGTTCAGAGGCACATTTTGCAAATATGGCAGTAGCCATCGATCAGCGTAAGATAAGATATACTTTATTGATCCCAAGTTGGAACATTTGCATTACATCAGCATGTGTAACAGTTAAATATGCAGTGGTGTTTATTTGTAAATCATTTAGTATAATTACACAAATTCTGTATTTTATATTCAACAATTCTGTGTTCTTTATTTATTGATTGTTCAATACCTGACAAGGCCGGAGATGAAATATCTACATACATCTTATAAGAGTATAATACATTATGTATAATATCAGTTAAAATAAGTGCTTCAACATAGTTAACATTGCTGGAGGTATGCACAAATATTGATAGATGTCTTGTAATGCACTATTGAGGAACCTGCGACCCAAGTCTTTCATTCAATGCATAACTACACCATAGTTGTGTAGGCCTATATGATATGTCAATAAACCTAAGAAAATCTTGAAATCTTGAAAGGGATGTGCAAAATAGTCATTATATACACTCTTTAATTAACTACTAGTAGAGAATAACGAGTAATGTATACTTTACAGGGATCCTATTAATATCTAATAATAAAAATAATGAAATTCAATAACATGCTTTAACCACTAGGGCTGCTTCTCAGGTCGATTAAATGAAATCCTTGCTTCCCTCACTTGCATCACGTGAAGCGACGTGCGTTTGTGATGACGCTGCACAGCTGTTCGTCTGGCAGCAGCCAGCTCTCATGTCAAGAAGCATCAGATCAGTGCATGCACTGATCTGAGGGGGCGTGGTGAGTATCTGAGGATTTCATCGGAGGATGGTCTGGTGGTTCCTCGGTTATCGCTCCTCCACGATCGCTCCTTGCTCCTCGATCCTCGGTCCTCCGGCAGAAATAAGAGCCATGGGACGCTACTCAAGATGGCGCAGGCAAATCAACTTCCGGTGAGACCGAGGACCGAGGAGCGAGGAAATGAAAATAGTCGACCTGAGAAGCAGCCTTGGTGTCCCTTTATATCAGCTGTGCACCTTTATGGTGTAAATACAGCCTATCTACCAATTGGATCAAATATAAAAGTCAGCCGAATTAGTGTTGATACGACAAGGAGACGTATTATATTTATGATCCACATCACGTTTTCAGTTCCTCATGTTTGTCTAGAAGTCTTCTCATCAGGGCTCTATAAATACAGAACTGCGGCAGATATGTAATATTTAATGCAGCCGAACCGTGTATTACAATGCCGGTATGTGATGACTTTCAAAGAGAAAAGTAAGCACACTCGGAATAAAGTATTATTTTATTTTTTTTAAATGTTTTCGGTCTGTTTCCGGTATTTGTTAATGACAATGTGCTCTGAGATGTGAGACTGGAATTGCACAGAGGAAAATAACGTAGGCTATCTTTAGATGCGGATTTTGTTAAACTAATATGTTTGCGCTGTGGACCAACACTATACATTGACGGGGAAGGGGGTAGCAATAAAGCTAACACCATTAAACAGTTACACAACATAACAGAAATAATATCGATAGCAGCGTCCCTAGCAACCACCTTGGTAACAATGAAAACGTTATGGACGCAATTTCCTGAAGTAATCTTCGTAATAACTAGCAAACTAAAGATCATGTACATCCACTGCACACATAATCTGAAGTAACAACTCATATTTCTCGCATCAAATGACATCAAAACGTATTTTAATGGCCAAACTAACTTTAAAATAGGCATTTTCCACCAAGAATAAAACGAAGTTCGGCCATGTTTTTTTTTTATGCAGGGAGAAATTTGAAGATCAGGTGATGTCAAACAGAGCACATGGTGTAGTCCAAACGATAGCTGGGGATTCTGGGTAGTGTAGTATCTTCTGCCATCCTTTACTCAGAAAAAATATTTGTTTCTCCGAATTGAACGGGAAAAATACAAAAGCATTGCACACAATTTAAACCAATGTTGTGTAATTAACAAGGATAATCTGGTGTTTTTTAGTCGATGAGTAGTGCAGATATCACTGTAAAATCAATCGACAGTAAGGGGAATACTTACTTCCGGGTGTACAATTCTCCGTTATCCAATGAGAATGGACGCTCACATTGCCTTTAAGGGCAGCCAACACAAACGAATGCCGTGCTTCCATGAGCGTCCATAGAAGCATATGGACATCCCGGAAAGCTGAAAATGGACGCTAAGGGCCCCCCCCTTGCGTTGAAAATGGACGCTAAGGCCCCCCCCCTTGCGTTGGAAAAAGCCGACACAGGGGACTTGACATAACGTCAACATAGGCCGACCTGGGAGTGAGGATGTGTTGCCAGTGCAGCGCCTCCCCAGATCTGGCACCCTAGGCGAACATCTATAACGCCAGTGCTACGGGCCGGCCCTGTGTGGATAACAAAATAAATCCGCCATAAACTAAACTGGAAATTATACTGGAAAGTATAATTTATTGTGTTAACACTTGACAGTTTTTTAACCCGCACTGCCTAGTGGTTAAAGCACGTTATTGCATTTTTTTGTTGATTATGTTATATTTGATGAAAACATTTAAATATTAAGAGTAGCCTACATACAAAATAGGGGGAAAGTAGAAGGTCAATGATAGAAATATAGAATAGAAAATATCAAGAAGATACTGTAAGTGATCTCTATAATAAAACAGCTGGTGGAGGACGTCCAAAGATATTAACCTGTTCGAGTCCAGTTTTGGATAGTCTGCCGTGGTTTCATTCCATTTCAAAGAGCTCGGTGTAACCTTGGCGCACTGCCACTCACACATTCAATCACAGAGCTTGAGGACTAATCACAGGGTTTGTCAAGCAAAGTGGATGTTATAGTCCCAAATGATAGCTGAGGATTATGGGTAGTGTAGTGTCTTCGGCCATCCTAAACTCCCAAAAAAGTATGTGTTTCTCCGAATCGAAGGTTACAAACACAAAAGCATTGTACATCATTATCCATCACACATCCTCTGTTTTTATTTATTTGGTTATTTGTTTGATTTATATACTGCATTGTCTTGTTTATGTTTCTTATGCTGGTGTTATCTATTGTGTATCTTGTTTTGTGTGTATTTGTACGGCGACCTTGAGAGCCTTGAAAGGCGCCTATATAAAATAAATGAATTATTATTATTATTACACAATTTAAACCAATCAATGTTGTGTAATTAACAAGGATAAACGGATGTTTTTTAGTTGATGAGTACGGCAGATATCACTGTGTAATAATTTGACAGTGAGGGGAATACTTCCGATTTTATTATGAAAACTTCGAGACCGGAAATACTGTTTTCACCCCGTGAGGGTTGACGCCAACTTTACATGGACGCTGCGGAGAGACGTAGTATATTAATGTTCTGCAGGCGAGACCTCAAATCATCTTCGTAATATCTATCAAACTATAGATCCTACACATCCACTGGACTTGGATTCTAAAAGTACAATATACACTTCTCGCTATAAATCTAATCAAAAAGCATTTTAATGGCCAAACTTTTCAACAAGTCCTCCAACTCATACGACCAAATGGGTCGATTGTTTAAGCCCTTATTACGACCAAATATGTCGTTTGTTGAAGCGCTTAATACGACCTATAATTACGTTTGAAAATTGTCGGCCTCCAGTGCTCCCGTTGAATGCAAACGTTACAGAGAGTTGTTTATTCACAAATAACCCTCTCTGTAAAATCCTAAATTGTAGGATAGTTTGGCCATTAAAACGCTTTATGATTAGATTTCTAGCGAGAAGTATATATTGTACTTTTAGAATCCACGTCCAGTCGATATGTAGGATCTATAGTTTGATAGATGTTACGAAGATGATTTGAGATTTCGTCAGGAGAACGTGTATATGCGGCAAGCTTCCATGTAAAGTTACGGGTTGAAAACCGTATTTCCGGTCTTGCCGTTTTCATAATAAAACCAATGATCAAATGATTTAACAGTGATATCTGCACTACTCATCCACTAAAAAAAACATCAGTTTATCCTAGTTAATTATACGACATTAATTGGTTTAAATTGTGTACAATGCTTTTGTGTTTTTCCCATAGGTTTTTCTCTTTCGATTCTGAGAGACACATTTCTTTTTTCAGAGGTTTTGATAGGCTAAAATCACGCCGCAATGCACGTCGGGATATGGTGTTTATGTGATATGAAATCGGAAAACATTAAAAAAAAATAATAATACTTTATTCCGAGTGTTCTTTCTTTTCTCTTTGAAAGTCATCACATAACGGCATTGTAATACACGGTTCGGCTGTATTAAATATTACATATCTGCCCTAGATATGTATTTATAGAGCCCTGATCAGAAGACCTTTTGACCAACTGGAAGAGATGTCGCCAAAACTGAATACGTGACGTGGACCATAAATATATCAACAATTAAACAACATCTTCCATTTATTTTCACACAATACGTCTCCTTGCAGTATCAACACTAATTCGGCTGACTTTTATATTTGATCCAATTAGTAGATAGTCTGTATTTACACCATAACGGTGTACAGCTGATAGAAAGGGACTTTTTTGTAGTTTTTAAAGATATTACTGATTTTCTGAACTACCTTTCCAACTCCTCATGCAGTTGACTGTTAAAGGTCTATACAGGTTCATGGTACAATGCATAAGCTTCACATCGAGAGACTGAAACTGTATTTTCCTTTACCGTTCTGTTTTAATTTCACAATAAAGTTTATAGTCATATTATGTACGATATTATTATGTTTTATTAACTAGACCACTGGTCTAAACCGCACCTCCTAGTGGTTAAAGCACGTTATTGAATGTAGTTGTTGAATAAGTTATATTTTTACATTACATTGCATTTAGCTGACGCTTTTATCCAAAGCGACTTACAATATATTTGATATATAAATATTTGATGAAAACATTTAAATATTAAGAGTAGCCTACATACAAAATAGGGGTCAATGATAGAAATATAGAATGGAAAATATCTAGAAGATACTGTAGTGATATCTACAATAAAACAGTTTAGTGCAGGACGTCCAAAGATATTAACAGGAGGATGTGCAAAACAGACAAACTGATAAGGCTGAATTTTACTCAGGTGTAACTAAAGTCTGATTTAAGGGTTGTTTATATTTCACATCATTAATCAGAATCTGCAAAGTAACAAAAATAAATGTAGTAGAGTAAAAATACCAGGTTAACCTCTGAATTGTAGTGGAGTAGAACAAAGTAGTACATGCTGCTGTAACAAAAACATTTCCCAACTTGGGATCAATAAAGTATCTTATCTTAAGATGATCGATGGCTACTGCCATATTTACTAAATGTGCATCTGAACCTTGACAAGTGCATGTTTCAGGCTTATCAATTAACAACAGGAGGGGTCACAGACATAAGACCAGCTGTCATGTGGTATTAATGCTGCCCATTATGGACACAAGCAATTTTCACCCATGTATTAATTACATGTTTTAAATTTGATAACACCAATGTGTTTCGTGACCCCTAAACCTCCAGGGATGTATACAGTTTAATACTGGCAACTTCTAATTGTGGGAAATACGAAAACGTCTTTTAAAACTACATTTCCCAGTAGAGACGTGCCATAGAACATGTTGCGAAACACACAATAGCCAGCAAGTGTAATTCTGGGGGGGAGGGCCGGGCTGGACCCGTCCAAGTCCAGTTTTGGATAGTCTGGCGTGGTTCCATTCCATTTCAAAGAGCTGTGACGCTCAGCGTAACCTTGTCGCACTGCCACTCCAATATCCAATCACAGAGCTTGAGGGCTAATCACGGGGTTTGTAAAGCAAGGCGGATGTTGTAGTCCCAAACGATAGCTGGGGATTCTGGGTAGTGTAGTGTCTTCGGAAACTCTGTAGTGTCTAAACTCCGAAAAAAACAATTTGTTTCTCCGAATCAAAGGTTAAAAACACAAAAGCATTGTACACAATTTAAACCAATCAATATTGTGTAATTAACAAGGATAAACTGATGTTTTTTAGTGGATGAGTAATGGAGATATCACTGCGTAATCATTTGACAGTGTGGGGAATACTTCCGGTTTTATTATGAAAACTTCGAGAGGAAATACTGTTTTCACCCACGCTAACTTTACATGGAAGTTGCCCCATATACAGTACACGTTCTCCTGGCGAGACCTCAAATCATCTTCGTATATCTATCAAACTGTAGATCCTACACATCCACTGGACGTGGATTATAAAAGTAAAATATACACTTCTCGCTAGAAATCTAATAAAAAAGCATTTTAATGGCCAAACTATTCCACAATTTAGGATTTTCCAGAGAGGGTTATTTGTGAATAAACGACCCTCCGGAGCGTTTGCAATCGAGAGGAGCATGTTGTTTCTTACACGACCACTAGAGGGGCTACACTTTAAAATGTGTCTCTGGGTCGTATTTAGCTGCTGAACAATCGACCTATATGGTCGTTTTTTGCAGGAGGACAGGCTGAAACTTTTCCACAATTTAGAATTTTCCAGAGAGGGTTATTTGTGAATAAACGACCCTCCGGAGCGTTTGCAATCAACGGGAGCATGTTGTTTTTTACACGACCACTATAGCTGCTACACTTTAAAACGTGGTTAGAGCATAATACAAACTGTTCTTGATTGATGCAAATATCTTGGAACTTTGTCCAGCAAAGTTGAGTACAACACCATTATGATGAGTTCAAATATTGAAGAAGACAGACATGAAGACCAAAAAAGTGCTTTTTAGGTCTTAAAACTGAAGGCACTGTTCATAAGTGAAAAAGACATGGAGGCAATGGTCACTGTGAACAATAGCCAGGCTCAGGTTTAATCATACTGCTATATCCTCCTCAGACTGTATTGATTTCAGACCAGTTCAATATGACTACATAACTAGTCCATTTCCCTCCTACACCGACACATGCACTATTAGTCATGCACCTACAGACAAGCATAGTTAGAGTGATAGACAGACACAACCAGGCATTTACACATTTACCCAGCTCCACCCCACATTGCCCCCACCCCCCCCCCCCCCCAAACATAGTTAACACATAAAGCCAAATGCACATCATAGAAGTTCATAAAATGTAAAAGGTCCACAACAGCTGCACTGCAGAGGTTCAAAATGTTATGGAAAATCAGTAATCAATATTTATTTAGTCACATGGGTAATAAACAAAGGGCATGACATCAAAGCTACAGTATATCCTTTAGCTATTCAATTTGACTCCGGGCAATTTACATACCAAAAAAGGGTTAGCAGTTAGCAATCATCAGCAAGTGCAATACACGCACCTCTGCCAGTTGGACATTATTCAGGAATAAATTCTGTTGGGAGAGAATAGATGAGAAATCAATAGCTGTTTCCTTCATTTATGAAGGATGACATTATTCACTGATATAGAGTTATCTGAAGTGAGCAGAGGTAGATAAAATGCTTTAATCCATTAAGCAGTCATACGTATAATAAACATCAATATGTTATGAGTACGTCTATTTGTTATTTCTTCATAGAAAATAAGGAAGTCTTAATTTGTTAAGTGTAAAACATGTTGTGGGGCCAAAAGCATGTTCACATAGAGGGCAAAATAAAACTAATTGCAAACTTATGACTTTATTTAAATTGTTATGTCTGTACATTTATCAAGTTATTTTTTATTAAAGTAAAAATGCAGTTCCCCACAGTAAAACAAGCCCAAACATTAGGCTGTTGGACAAGTGGGGTATTTCTTTATTTTCTTTTTGTCTTTCATTTTTGTTTATTAATATACCTCATGACCACTCACCTTAACACCATCAGCAAAATGTGTAATTTATGTTGAAAGTCACTCCAGCTAATTTCTGTAAGTCTAAAGTGGCGATAAGGTCATGCAGGACGTTGCATCTGTATGTCTGACTCCACATATTTTTCCTTGTCTGCCTCTTTGACTGTCTGACCTGATGCTTTTCTGTCTTGCTTCATCCGCCTGCCTCACAGTGTCTATACTCTCTATGCTGTCTTTATCCGTCTGTCTCTCAGTCCGTGTTGTCTTTCTGCCTGTCTGTCTGTCAATCTCCTCTCTTTCCCATCTCATATCTCCATCAGGCTGGGACTAAAATATCTTAGGAGCTCCAGCTTGTCTGAAACTGAGACCTGGAATGCACTACTGTGGAGTTTAAAACACACACACAAACACACACACACACACACACACACACACACACACACACACACACACACACACACACACACACACACACACACACACACACACACACACACTCGGTGACACTACTTACTGTATGGTTAAACTATGGTCTGTGTGTAGAGGAGACAGTGCCCCCTGGTGTGGGCTGAACAGTACTCCCAGTCAGCCACATCTTGACCCAATATATAATAAAAGTACTCATTTAGTCTTCTGGGATTGATTAGTCCTGCCTGAAACAGAGACACCACTAAATCTTCCTGAAAAATAAAGGCCATTTCCTGAAAAATATATAAAAACTTTGGTAGGCTAAATTCCTTAAATCTTGACACTGGACTAAATTATTATGAGTAAGCCCTGCATATTACTGACACTAAGTTTATCATACATGTCAGGATGGTGTTCACTGCTTAACTAATCCAGAATATGGTTAGCTTTTTCAAACATTGAACATTAATTAGCTTTTTGTAAACAGTTTTTAACATTGCTTTTAAAAATAAATAGTTAAAGGTTTCTTTCATGTCAATCTCTCAGCATCTGCTTTAACAATAATATCTAATCAAATGCATTATAACTGTGACTTTAAATGTAACACATATTCAAATGAAAATGTAATAGATTTACTTTTTTTGGTTTCTATAATCATCAGTGATTGATTGATTTATTTACGACATTAAGAAGAAGAAAAAAACAGTATAAGCATTTTCAAAAGTGTTTTAATGTGTTATAGAATGGTGTTCTGAGTAATTAAAGGAAAAAAACGTATTTCCAAACGGAACTCTCTGACAACACAATACCAAATACATACACGCCTATATTACTGTATTGTTGTACGAATTAGGTGTCATAATAATCATAATACTGTCATGTCTCATTTAAAAGTAGTACACATTGGAAATGGATGGCTGTAATTAAGATAGGATTTGAATACAGGACATTATGGTGTATTCATTAACATAACTGGAATGTACACATAGGCTCTACAATCGGCCTTATTTTTGTATAATGTGCATGCATTTAGGTGCTATAAATAAATCAGTCAGACCTGCTAACAGGCACGCTGTATTGCACCTATTTAAATGGTGCTGTTGCTGTTTACAACACTCAGACCACACTGCAGTGGAGGAACAAGCACCTGATGGATGAACACATTCATTCTGATGAATACTGATGAGGAAGACTGCTAGGTCACTCTTCTTCACAGTAGTTGCCACCTTGACTGCCCGTTCCAAAAAAAACTCTGTCACAGTTTCAGGTTTCCACCCTGCTGTGCTGTATCGCTTGTCTCCAACAGAGGTCATAATGCCTGTAATCACAGTAATAAAGGACGAGGCTGTGCCCTGTTGTGCATGCAGAGACAAGTGCAAACGCGCATACACAGAAACACAACAGTGTGTAGACAGGTAATGCCCCAAAAAAACTATCAAAAGCTGTCAAACTCGCCTAATTACGCACACCGGACAGTGTGTGTGGTGCCTGCACAGAGGATAGATTGCCCCTCATAAAACTACAATAACCAGCACCAACGGCTTATTATTCCTGATGAATGTAATTGTAATAATAAGCGATGAGTGTATTTGAGATGCGCTAAATGGGGGGAATTAAGGATCCGGGCACGCCTCTCGCAGACCAGAGCGCGCACTGCCTGGCGCGCGTGCACCCTTATCGGTGCTCGAATGCATTCATGGATGTGTCCGCGTCTGATAGCTGGACTGACGAAATAACCAGCTGCAAGTGGAGAGCACTGGCCATTTTATACTCACCCCCCCCCCCCCTCTCTTTCTCTCTATCCCCCGTCTCTCGCTTTCTGTCCTGCTCAGTTGTTATGGGAGTGCGTGCAAGTTTTGATCACACAGACGATCACAAACCTGACCTTTAAACTATTTTCTTTAAAACGAGGCAAAAAGTAAAACATGCAAACTGATTTTGTATAGTTCTCTTTCTCTCATTGCAAGACTATGTATGTCCTGGTGCTGCAATGAGTAGGCCTACCCATCGAAAAAAAACAAAAAAAACTCTATATGAATATATCGCTATTTTAAAATGTAAGAAGTGAACTTCAAAAGAACATTTCAAAATGACTCAATTATAAATACTGATACATTTTACCTGTTTGGGGAATTTTCTGGAAATAAATGACAAATGCAGAAGATTGTACATGTTTGCTTTGCTCATTTACATAGGCTACATTTCTTATTTAAAATGTTTTGAAACCACGTTAAACAAAACGAGTCTCGTTAAGGTGGACAGAGCCCACTTTTTGCAGTGTGGAGTCTTGGTTTTGTTTCGAGTCTCCATTTCTACGAGGCAGAAAGGGGGCGTGGATGGGATATTCAGATGAGCCGGAGTGACAGCTCCAGTTTCCCCCAATGCTCTGTGTGTCTGAAACTCCACTGGCTCCTTCCCTTCTAACTCCTCACTTCATAGTGCTGCGTACTAAAAACATCGGACGCTAGGGGATCAAGACGCATGCCACATTGCCTCTATGTGGGCACTTTAACAGATCTTTCGGGGTTTTTTCCCAGTAAGGGGGCTGTGGAGGGATGACTTTCTTTTATTTTCATTGTCCAATGACTGTTTGTACGGCTGATTATTGAGTTGATTGTTTATTATTTTTGGCTGTTGTTGCTCGTCGCCCTGCGCGTCGTTTTTTCCTCTTTTTTTTGGAATCGGCGACCCAACGCGCGCTCACCCATGTCCTATCCTCAGGGTTACCTCTACCAGCCCCCGGGCTCTCTGGCTCTTTATTCGTGTCCGGCATACGGGGCCTCGGCTCTGGCTGCGCCGCGGAATGAAGACTTGGCGAGATCGTCCTCTGGCTCAGCCTTCAGTCCTTACCCTGGATCGGCTGCTTTCTCCGCCTCGGCCGGTGCAGGCTTCTCCAGCCCGCTGTCATACTCCACCGATCCAACTACGGGATTCCCATCCTACATGGTAAAATATGTCATATATCAATCTATGATTATTTATGAAAAGGTTTCAAAGTGGCTGAATTTGTCAGCGAGTTAACGTATGTAAATGTTTAGCTGTCATTCGCTCAAGATTAAATCGGCACAATGTGTTTTGTTATGATCCCTTTATCAGTAAGTAGCCTACGTGCGTAACTTTCTCATTGAGTGCACGGTTGCCTTATGTTTATATCTATTGGCCTTTCGTCGGATTGTTACTATTAAATCCTTAACCTCTTTGGCTTAAATTGATTTTTTTTTCAGCATGAGCTGCAAATTCTAATGGCTTGACCAACGCTTAGCACTCACTGCGCAGCTAATTATGGAAAACAGAACACCAACTAAGATTTTTATTTCAGCCTTTTAGCAGCTAAGCAGTCAATTTGTGTGCCATAGGAAATTAATATTACACAAGCTATTACTCTTTCTTCTACAGCAGTCATTAAAATCACCAGGGGATGAAGTAGACTTTATTCTGAGTTGAATAAACGGAATTTTAACATGAAAAGCATGACTTGCAATGCTATTGTCACAGGGCACTTGAATCGTTTTAGGAAAGGTGCATATCAAGTGATTTGCTAATGGGATTTGTAATGCTGCAAAGAGAAGATATGTTAACACATTGTGGCTGCCACAACAAAACAAAAAGCAGCCATTGAAAGAAAATGAGGAAGTTAATGGGTGATTACAGAAAATTGAAATTTCCTTTTTTATTAGCTTTATGGCTATATTAACAGGAGCCTTGCTATTAGTTAATCCGATAATGATCTTGACCATTAGTTAACCATTAGTTCGTGCTTTTCCGCGGACTGCTTTTACGCTCGGTGTATTTAGCCTCGCCTGCATTTACATTTTTGTTCCAACTAAATGAGGAGCTTTGACAAATGATCCAAGCACAAAATGAAATATTAATTGTTTGTTTATTTTTAACAATACACTGCACGTATTGTTCTAGGGACCTGTCAGTGAATTAGTACCACTCTCCTCACATTTTTCACAAGTTTTCCAAAATAACAATGACTAGAATGAAATAGATTGTTTCAGTTGTTATAATGTATTTTTAATATACATGTGTGTGTCCTTAAAATGCCATATCAATTATGATAAATAGTTTTGTAAATTAATTACAAGTAGGCTAACATTAATGTCAAATAAAAAACATATTTTTTAAACTCAGCGTTGGAATACACACAGCAGAATCCTGACTGTTTCAACTTTCCTCCAGAGCTCTCCATATGACGCGCACACATCGGGCATGGCCGGGGCATTGAGTTACCACCCATACGGGAGTCCAGGGTACCCCTACCAACTCAACGACCCGGCTTACCGCAAAAACGCAACCAGGGACGCCACGGCCACCATGAAGGCCTGGCTGCAGGAGCACCGGAAGAACCCGTACCCGACTAAAGGGGAGAAGATCATGCTGGCCATCATCACCAAGATGACCCTGACGCAGGTCTCCACATGGTTCGCCAACGCCAGGCGGAGGCTCAAGAAGGAGAACAAGATGACATGGGCGCCCAGGAATAAGAGCGAAGACGAGGACGAGGAGGACGGGGACGGAGAGAGGAAAGAAGTGGATCGCTCTGAAAAAACGCTGGATAACAGCGAGGCTTCAGCGGAGGATGAAGGTGGGGTATTATCTGGCGACCGAGCCAATGATCCATTTAACAATTCGGGGTAGCATGGGGGCTAGAGGGAGGGGTGGATTCCCCTTGTATTTACTGCTCAAGATATTTAGGGAAATAATGCTGGGTTTTGAAATTTAGCATGGCATTATTATATCCTGAAACACATTTTCAAATAATATGTCTTTATTTCGTTTTTTGTATCTCTTATAAAATACATTTGGCAAAAATGTATTGTATTACCAATAGTATTGATTAATATAATTGTGTTAATGAAAACGAGGTTCTAAGACTAAATGACCTGTTAAGGTGAACGCTCTATTTTCTGAACATGATTAATGGAGGGTCACTGGCAAAGTAGACACATAACATAGCAATCCACATGAGTGGCCTTAATGTTAATGTCATTATCCTGATGACATTTTTGCATAATTATGTAAAAAAAATACTGTTATATGAATCGTAGCCTATTTAAAATGATATGAATAATTAATGTCTCACTTATTCAAGCCCAACACATTGTTGATGGCTTTTAATACAAATGGATACAGAATATACTTTGACGATAAGATGATTTTATAAATTGGTTTAATTTATTTATTAGACAGCGTTTGCTTTTGTCTTTATTTTATATGACTGCTCATTACATTTTAATTAATTAATTAATTAATTTAATGTGTACTTTTAGAGATGACATTTATTTATTTTTTATTTATCCATGGAATGTTATTTTTTTCTGTAATTATTGGCTATTTCTTTATTTTAATTCCACATTTCTCCTTGTGTCTTAGGTATCAGTTTGCACGTCGACATTATGACGGACCACTCATGCTCTGCAGAGTCTGACGGGGAGAAGGTCAGCTGTCGTGGGGGGGAACTGGGCTCTGACCGGGCCGGCGACAAGTGCGAGGAGGACGGCGAGGAGCAGAACCACGACAGGCGGGCTCAGCTTTCACCTATATCCGTCACATCGTCGCCTCTCACGGGAGTAGAAGCTCCACTCCTCAGTCATCACCACCACCACCACCACCTCCATCATCTCCACCAACTCCACAGTCAGCGCGAGGATTTGGCCCGGAGCCTCGTCAATATCAACACTATCAGCACCAATAAATCGTCTCCTTGCCTTGATAGCAGACCTTCTTCGGGGGCGCCTCAGAACCTCACAGTCAAGCCCAAATTATGGTCGCTGGCGGAAATTGCTACCTCGGACCAAAAGCAGCATCACCAGCAACATGGGCAGCCCGGACAACCGAACTGCCCCTCCTCCAGTGGTGGCCTCCTTACCCCCCCTACGTCTTCCACCACCTCCCCGGCTGCCAGTTCCCCCTCCCTATACCCAGCCCCCTCCATCCTTGGAAGACCTATTTATTACACTTCTCCCTTTTATAGCAATTACACAAACTATGGCAACTTCAGCCCCCTGCAGGGCCAAGGGATCCTGCGGTATACTAATTCATCCGGAGTGAGTCTGGCTGCTGCCGCCGCTGCCGCTGCTACAAACGAGGGTCTGAGCTCCTCTCACCAGGCTGTGGAGGCCAGCACTAACCCCAAACTCAGGCCAGACTCCCCCCTCGTTAAAAATAACCCAAACCACATTGTTGTTGTCGAGCCACAACAGCTTTTCCGACCCGCACATTTAGAAGCAAAGAAAGGTACGTAATTACACGTTTCGCCACGCTCTTTAAACAAACAATAACCATTTTAAAGACTCATTTAATCTGGTGTTAAATCTTGAGATTGTTTGTGTTTTAAACGTGGGAGGGAAACCGCTCCACGGCCGAGGTAAAAGGAGTTCACTTGTTTGCAATGCAAATTACCTGGTTTTCTTTTGTGACACTTCAATGTGTCATAGTAGCCTAGTCAAACCGTGGGTTGACTGTTTTGGATAAAATTAAGATTTTTTTCAAGCATGAGACATAGCCTAGGTGGCATTTTCTGACACTATTGGCAGATTAAGATTAATACGGTTTTAGGACCTAATATGAGACTAAATTACTTTTTAATATGGATATTTTACAACGCTGTCCAACCATAACGACGTGTATTGTGGCTTAGGCTATAATTAGTGTTCGACGCAGTGTATTTTCTGAAGAGTAATTATTCAACTTTTTTTTACAACACAACGCGTACTTTTGTTCTTCTGTTAAATCATCTATAGTATTGCATTGGAAGACAGTGGGGATATGAACAAATGCGCAGAAGTACACATAGGCTACATATAGAGACGTTAAACATCACCCCATTAAGGACAGACCTCAGATCAGCCTAACCACGTGCACACGCAAACACACACGCGCGCACGCACACATCACACAGTGGCAGCCTGTGAATCCAATAAGCGGAGAAATGTTGCCATAGCTTTGAACAGGAATCCTATTTTTTATGTTTCCTCTGATGTGTGTGCGCGCACGCAGTGGGCCCCAACCTTATCTTCCAGCTTAGGATAATTATAATTACACAGGGTCAGCCAAAAGCAAACAAATCAGTTAGTTTGCTCTGCGCATTCATCGTGCAACTTTACATCTTCAAATGTCACTTAGGTTATTGTGGCGGTTACTTTCCTTGCGCACATTCAAAGCTCTGCCTACACGCCGCTGGATAAACGTTTCCCCCGGCAATTAGGCAGTGGGGATTTTAATAAGCACTTGCAGTAGAGCTGTTATGGGTAGAGGGATACCTTTGAGTTTCCTGAGGTTGTGGAGGGAGTTGATTATTTTATTGTGTGGGATATTTCCATGGTCTGCAGGTAGGTGTCACAATTGCTTTGACTATAAAGTGAGTAAGGACACCACCCTTTGGCCCCATGTTTTAACCCCCATAACCTTTACTTCAAACCGGATCTAGTGCCACCATATAGTCAGAATGAAATCTGCTACCGCCTCCTCAGCTGCACACAGGCTGAGACTCTCTCTACAGCACATGTTTGTCAGATTACTATTGTATTATTTCAGTTGTAAATGCATTTGTGGGTAATGATTTCACATTGTTTCCAAAATATCTCCCATTATATGTGATTTACATGTTATTTCTCAGGTTCCTATAGTTTGCTTATTTGCCACGGTATATTGTTTTATTATATTCACGTGTGGAAAACATCATTTGGCCTTTCTGTGAAACCGTATTTGTAAAAGGAAGACGCAAAGCGGACGGGATTGAAGTGAACTTGAAGACTTCAAAGTGGAATAGCCTACATTTGATATTTATTTTTTTAAATGATGGCGAAATGATGCCTATAATTTATGCAAGTTGTATTGCAAAAATGGGAAACTGACATTGTCTGTTTGTTTTGTAAATATATATATTATGGACGGTTTTTATTTGAGACGCATTTGGGAAAAAGCTACACAATCTTGTTATCAGGAGTACTTTTACTAATTTATATCTTTGAATGTAAATAAAATAAACGCTGGTAAAGATGTACTGGCAGAGTATGATATTCATTATTCAAAGGAGAAAATATTAAACTGTTTTCCCAACTATACATACATCTTGGGGAGTCATTATTCTATTTACAACAGATCTGTGTTTAACACTCAGGTATTTTGTATTCACCCTGCTCACTGCTCCTTTTATTTTTCCACTCCAAACGCAGATGGGAAATGATTGATGAATTTAGCTTTTCATAAACATTATGAGTTTTCACAGATTGCACAATCCATTCTTTCTAAATGGACGATCATCATCTTTTAGGGCCTCATTCTGGTCAGGGGAATCTCCCTGGGCCACATATTCACAACCTTGATTGGGATAAACGACATACTTATTTCATTTTTCTCCCCTTTTCCCCTCTCCCCTCGCCCTGCCACACATTTATTTTTCAGTGTGATTAATACAGCCGTGGGACGCATCGGGCATTATGGGCTCCCAGCGGGGCCTGTCCCTGGAGCTTTTTAGCCTGGTTCAGGATGGGTCAGCCCTGCCTGCTTCATTACGGCATGGCATTGAGCAATCCATAAAAGTCTATCTAAGCATCTGCCAGCTCCAATGGGCTGTGTGATGGGCCCTAATCGGACAGGCTTTCCTCTGCTTTTCATCAAGGCTTGGTTATTTCAGCGGATTTAGGACAGAGCTAATTAAACAATTTTGAATAAAAAAAAGCTCAGGTTTAAGGATGATGATAAATAAGCATAATGTAAAAAAACAACAATTAGTCTACTACTAGTTCTACTAATAATTATTATTTTAAAACAACTTTACACACCATTTAAAATTAATTTTATTTTACATTTCTAAGATTTAGAAAAAGTATTTCTAATATTCTTTGAGTGTGACATACTCAAAGATCAGATGTATAATATTCCCATCCTCCAAGAGGAGGCCTCCATCATCGCTCCCAGCCAGACTAAAAGCTAATCCTTCATTTTCCAGTTGAATTTCAGTTTGAGTGTTGTCCAAATCTCAAGGGACTCCCTTTCACCTTGGTTTTCCTCCTCCTTCTTCAGACCCCCCATGCCTCATCCAAGGAAGTAATATGTGGCTGCCACCATGGATGTAGTGGAGGGTAAACCCACCCAAAGTTAACCCACCTTTTAGGCTGACAGTGACACACATTCATGGGTTATTTTGCAGTGAACAGTTTCACAAATGCCAGAAATGTTATGAAGAAGAGTCTTTGAAGCTAAATATATATTTAGGGAGGACCTTTTAAAACTTGTATTGATTTGTTGTATAATTGGGTGTCTACCTTTAATCACCACTGCCTGATACTATTGTATTTTACATTTATTCTTATTTGCCTTTATTTGGCCGTCACCTATATGGAGGACATGCACACTATAGCCCCTGGCCAGCTTCTTCTTCCTCAGCCCAAACACTTTCATTAAATGATGATTTATTGAAATGCATGCTTTATTCTCAGATGGGTTCCCCGGGGACTCAGCACTGTAGTCAAATATCACCAGAGGCACTCTCCAAAGCACACAGAGGCCCTACCTCTCTCTCTAGCATGCTCTTTCTCTCACCCGCTGCTGCACCCTCCAAATGTCAACATTTGTTCTCAATAAAAAGCAGTTATTGTTTCAGTAAAACAAAAATTGCTCAGTAACCGGTCGCCTTTGAACATATGAAAAGAAACTTCCACCCCACCTCTTTATTTGATTGAGAGCAATGGTAGGTGAAAATGGGAGCAAGGCGTCCATTGCACATGACAACTCTCAAGCTGTGAGGCCCGTTATGAAACGATTGTGAATTTATGCCACAATTAGTCACAGTTGTAAATGAGCATTTCCGTCCCTTTTGAAGAACCCTCATTGCCTCACATTCGTTTAACTATTAGCAGAAGAAACAACAGTGCCCTTGACACTTTATATGTGCCAGAGCTCAAGCCAGAACAGACTATTTACTATACTCTACCAAGACCCATGTCAAGTACAAAACATATCCAAGCTTATGCTTTAAAGAAAAGTGACAATTTAAACATATAGATATTCTTTAATTTCATGCATGGCATATCAAATACAGTCATAATCCTATCATATAGTTTACCAAAGAGGGTGTGTTCACCCATGCTAAGGACTAGTTGTCATTGCAAGCTAAATTGATGGTATCACATGGCTCATAGGCTTCATGCGAGTGTAGACTGGAGAGCAAGTGGACTCATTTCTCTTATCGTTGATCAAATAAGCAGCTCGTATATGCAGATAATTCATGAGCTCTTTGTATCCTTTATCCTCCCATCAACCCTTTCTCCTCCAAAATGCTTCAGACATTAATCTCTGGCACACACCTGTGTGTCGCTCCAACAGGAAGTTGATGCAGCTAAAGTTTTGATATAGCATTATAATGTTTTTCAAACAGTAATCGTAGTGGGGAAGGGTGTTGAGTTAGAACAGTAGGAACAGATTCATTTACTAAAGATAACCAAGACTTTAAATGACAAAAATACATATTCAAATTGTATATCCTTGTATTGATGCAGTATGTGTATATATACTTCCACCTAGGTCCTAAATGATCAGGGACAAGCTAACAACGTCTTAAATGGAGAATGAAATCCATTCAAAACCTTTATTTTAAATACATTTCTATAAACTAATGATATCAACAACAATTCCAATTGTGTTGCATTGCACATTTATAGTCTTTTATTACATGAAGACACCATACATGCCAGCCATTCAGTATGGAACAGCTTTGTACCCTTTTATTGAACCTTTCTTTAATACAACCCTCTCTGATACTGTTAAATCTTTCATGGTAAATCCACCCATTGTGAGCTAACCATAAATACTGCTGATGTTCAGACCTAACCGTAAGTAGAACTAATATTCAGGGGAGAGTGAGAGACGGGAGAGTGAGAGACGGGAGAGAGCGGCGGTACAAATCAGGTACAGGTGTGTTTAATAACGCACATCAAAGTGGACCGGGGACTTTAAAAAATGAGTCCGGGGTCCTGTCCTCTCGTAAAGGTGTCAGCTGAAATGTTCACTACTCTGGATGATCAAGGGGAGTAAGCTGTGTAGGGTTTTGACACACACACACATACATACACATACACACACACTGATCCTCACATGCTTCTCACTCCCTACCGAACACACACACACTCACGCACACTCTCTCAGACTGAGAGACGCTAAAGCTTGTCCACACGACAGTCTAAACAGGGCCATTAGGAGACCTGACTTCCACTCCTAATTGACAGTTATGTTTAATGCCTGTGGTAAGTAAACACTTTAGAGTAGTGGACTGCACCTTTGGGCCGTAAATCAGGCAAAAAGTGGAAGCCTGTGTTGGAGGAGGCTCTGAAAACTCTAAAGGTGAGAAGCAAAAGACCCACAATGTGTTTGTGTGTGTGCATGTGTGTGTATGTCTGCAGAGTTTCACAGTAAACACACATAATACAAAATGTGTTTGCATGTGTACTAAGGAACTTTTTTTTCTTGTGCTAAATGTGCTTTATTTAATTGCATCACAACGAACACAAGACAGCATGTAATTTCTCCATGAATTAAACACACTGCAGTTCAGGTGTTTGAATGTCATGAAAAATGCCACAAAATAATTGTGACAATTAAAGTATACCATTACAGAATCAGAGGGTAGAGTAAGGTAAGAAACATGAAGTGACATGAGACGAGAACTACGGTGGCTGAGAGGTGCAATCGACAATTACAAAGTGTGAAACACTTTAACAAAGCTTGAGACAAATTTACATTTTATAAAACAAAATTACATTAGCAAAACACTTATCAAAGAAAAAACGATTTAACATTAACAAAACAAATTAACAAGATGCAAAACACTTTTACAAACTAGAGAATCAAACCGGAAAGGGAATGCCTATCATACCAGTGACGTGCAAGTGATTGACACAAACTTACTTACGAGTGTGTTTATGGTCGTTAAACATGTGTTGCCGTTCTGTTGAAACCACCTGGGCAAAGTGACATGGTTTTGCTCATCACAATATACTTTCTCGTGCGCAAGAGATACGTTCTCGTGCACACAAGAAAGTTACTGGTTCGCCAAGTAGGAAGTGGAGCTGTGACTTTTACACACAGCCTTCGCTGTGTTTAACTTCATTATACAGCTAAAGAGTGACTGCAGGCTGCTTCATTATAGCCACACACACCTCTAAACACACACACACACACACACACCTCTACACACATCGAACTGCCCGATTATTCCCCCTATTACTCGTTTTAGGAGATATTTGATCCACAAGGGGCATGACGTGTGTTTTTGTGATGTGCTCAGTTCCACTTTGTGTGTGTGTTCGGTGTGTTTGTGAATGTCCGACACCGGCATTTGTTTTCAAATGACCATGAACAGTAATTTACACACATCTGGCCAACTCCATAGGTATATGTGTGTGTTCCCAAATGAAATAAATGTGTTTAATCTTATTCTCGATGTAGTGCTCAGTGCTGTCGGAGTGCAGTGGAATCAGCTTGGTCAAATCAGCAGCTCTTCCTTTATGAGCGCGCGATTAATTGTGCCTTTACGGTAATTGACAGTAAAAGGATGATCCTGTTATATAAGTGTTACCACTGTTCCTCTATCCGTCATCATGTCACACACTCACATTACAACACAATCTGTACAATTATCGACTACACATGGAAATAGTCCCTCTGTATTACTGCATGTTAATGCACATTTCAAACATCTTTAAATTAAACATATGCAAATAAATGTAAATGGAGGACATACATTAGGAGACAGAACACATGTTCATTTGCAGTATAAGAATATTATCAATAATCACCGACATCAAGAACACTAGTGCAGTGTTAAACTAGTTCTTACAGGCCAAAAACATTCTATTGAAGCTTAATAAAAAAACATTTGGTTGACTTACTTTTCCTACCAGAGAAAAAATATAATAATTAAATGTTAATGTTAAACATTTAAAACATGTGAAAAGAATAAAAAGAAAAATATATATATCCTGCAACTTACTGAAAATCGTGCATTATTATCTATTTTACATGTATTGCAACACTTTTGCATGATTTATTCTACATCTTACATGAATGTAAGTGACTACATATTGTTTACTTTTTTAAGGGCAATATTACTGCATGTGTGTGTGTGTATGTATGTGTTTGAAGATGTTTATGTATTGCCAAGTGTTCTGTCTATCAGTATGCTACTGCTTCTACGCGCTGTGATATGTGTCTAAGTGCAGTTAACACTCAGTTAAACCTCCATCCTCAATTGAAAACTGTCAGCTTTTAAGATCAGTGAGTCCAACAAGTGGAAGAGGCAGACACGAGAAAACGTTGGTTTTCCCTTTCTGCCTGTCTGGAGTGTTTTATAAATGAGCTCAACCTGTCTGCACAGAACCTTTTTTCCCATCACGTACTCTGCGAGACATATCAGGGAAGTGGTTCATGTTAAATAGTATCTGTCAGACTTGTCGGCTAATTAATAGAAGCTTTGCTTTAAGCATATACTTTAGTGTCATGACTTTTCACTTGCTTCTACAGCTTTCAACCTAAGCTTCTTTCACTGAGTAATGGGATAGTGTGCAAATGAAACTGCATGAAATGTAAATGTACTGAAAAAAAAACTGAGACCTAAGATGCTCGTTTAATGAAAATAACCCGGAAGACATGCCTTGAGGCACAGTTCGAGGCGCTATATATCATCTGTCAAAATGTTCATTTTAGGAATACTCTTTAAACATGTTACATCACTTCAAATTATATCTAGATGTAATAAATCAAAGGCAGCTGAAGAAGCCTCTTTATGAGTTGGGGAAGTTCTTTGAGACCAAAAAGCGAGTCCAATTGCTTTGACTGTAAGATACAGTATGACCTGGATATCAGACAGGGTTAGTCTTTATGTGAAAGTATTAGACATTTACCTTATTAAGATCAATGCAAGAGTCTACTTTAAACTTTTGAATGTTTTCAGAACAACCTGACAAAACCATTATGTCAATTCTAAAACCATCTAAACCTCCAGATCAGCTCAATGCTAACTTTTTTTGTTAAATACGGTGTAAGTTTAACAAAAATATTGCTTATCTCTACGGTATGGTTAATTTAAATTATAATTGTAATCTTAGGTTTGTTTTTAGATGCCTAGCAACAGTCTGTTTAAGTCAGGGCAACATCACCAAATAGTAAGAAATCAGGATGAACAATGTAAAAATAAAATCTGCCTATATGAAAATCTGATGAGGTATATTTTGGTACACCCATCCACTACCCTGACCTCCACACCCTTTTCACTGAGCTGCATAAAGGCCACACTTCTATTTCTGCAATGGCACTGAACTTCAGCATTGGACGTAAACGGTCAGGTGGAAGGTCACTTAATTCCAAGGCACAGAATCAAGTTAAATAAATAGTTGTTTAATTTTTAAGACAATAATAAGGTGAATCATGTTGAATGCTTGGGAGAAGAAACAAATAAAGTGAGCCTTTTAATTGGCAACGTTTTAACAAGTTGAATATCGTCAGATGACCCTTCACATCTCCAAAATTGGACTGGCCAGATCCACATATTATACAGTTCAATGTGTTCCTAAACTCTGCACATTCTCACCAACAAGCCCTCCCTCACTGGCAACCCATAATAATACAAAAGGAGGCAGTTATGTGATATTGGTGGTTGGTGGTTGTGAGTGAGTGTTTTACCTCTGTGCACCCCGGATATGGGCCAAGGTAATATTTGAACAAGACTTAGGCGTAAGTTAAGTCAAGGCAAGGCTAGTTTATTTGTATAGCAGCATTTCAACAACAAAGCAACTCAAAGTGCTTTTAAATCATTAACCTGGCTCCAGCAAGATTTGTCTCTCCCAAGTTACTGTCAGGAATATTATTAATGTCATACTTCTCGTACTGTGAATTCAAAACCAGAGCTTCTCGATGACAAAACTGCTCCCATTGCTTTGGCAGTCCAAACCAGCAATAGCACCGTATCCGAGAAATGCAGCCTCATCATTCATTTCAATGAAGGCTCCGGTGTCTAAAGAAAAAAAACGCAAGGTTGTCTGGCAATAAATCTGGCAATAAATCTGGCTCAACTTTCTGTGTTGTGTTGGCCAATCCAAAAGTGCAAGGAGATTACTTTGTACCGCAAAGCATTGTTCTCTTCTCTCGAGAAAGGTTCCTATGTCAATCCATAACGATCAAATGTTAAAGGAATGGTACATGGCATGGAGATTGATACAAAAAAATGTACAAACTTGGATGTCTCAGATTTACAATAGGCTTAAATGTAGCATGATGATATCACAGGTGTCCCATAAGCGCTCCACAGGTTTAAACCTGTTCTTAGGATTGGTACAAATGTTCTATATTAAAAGCTATCATCAATATGGAGTCAGAAAAACCAATCAATTGGATATTGAAGACTGTGCAAATGTGTACTTATAAGGGTCTACATTTAATCACAGATAACCGCAGAGCCTGTCTTACAGTATTGTGACACTATGCCATCTAATGTTACTGTATGTCTTGGTTGCCGTTGTTTAATTTATACGTTTTTTAAGGTCAAATCCATAGTTCTTCAGGGTGTCTCCATCACAATCTACATGAAACTTAATCTTCAAGCTATGGACCCAACCACCCCATACACCCACCTCTACCTTACCACACACCAGCACACATCTCCCCCTCCCTTCTTTCCCTTCTCCAATTGTACTCCTCCTCTGCTCTAAATAGGGTTATTCCCCAAGAGGTGAGGTGGAGGGGGGGACAGCACTCTGCTAAGCAAACCCCTCTCTCTTCCTCTGCCTCTCTTTGCCTTCCTCCCATCTCTCCCTCTCTGAGGACAATCCTAGTGTGTGTGTGTGTGTGTGTGTGTGTGTGTGTGTGTGTGTGTGTGTGTGTGTGTGTGTGTGTGTGTGTGTGTGTGTGTGTGTGTGTGTGTGTGTGTGTGTGTGTGTGGGTGTGTGTCTGTGTGTGTTCTCTCTCTTTCTCCGTGGAGACAGGGCAACCCAATCCTCAGCAATGCCCTGGCTGTGCTCAGCACAATTCGGCGACAGCTATACCTAATCACACTACACAGAGGTGGTTCTGCTTATACTCTGTGATTGTGTGTGTGCGTGTGTGTGTGTGTGTGTGTGTGTGTGTGTGTGTGTGTGTGTGTGTGTGTGTGTGTGTGAGTGTGTGTGTGTTTGAGGTGAAGGAACGTGTGTCCAAGAGTGCACAGTCTGTGTACACATACGACTGTGTATGTACACACACACACACACACACACACACACACACACACACACACACACACACACACACACACACACAGCTTTGCAAGGCTTTTTAAGAGAGAGACTGTTGATCCCTCCACAAGCAGGCGAAGCGGCTTACATCTTTCTGTTACAGAGGATTGAAGGTGCATTCTAATACAATTACGCTGACGGAAAAAGTGCTTGTATAGGAGGAAGGAGGTGGTGTAGCCACATCTGCAGCTCGAAGCCGTCCAAAGGCCCTTCAGTGGTGACGTATAGACAAAGAGGGAAATGAGTGGAACAAGGCGATTGTTGCAGGCAACAAACGGCAGTGGTTTTTGGAGTCCAGGACAAAACAAATTGGACTTCCTTTCATGCGTTTTGTAACTCATTTTGAAAGAGAAGGCTCCTTCCAACTGAGCAAGGACGTGTGTGAGGGCAGTTAAGTGTGTGCGTCCTTGTGTGTCTTTGTGTGCACGCTGACAAAAAAGCGTCTGTGCACATTTGTGTTTGTGTGTTCATCTTGATGTCAGTCTGTCTGAGAGAGATGCATTTGCACACGTTGCTGTTTGTGTGTGTGTGTGCCCGCACGCACCTGTGTGTGTGCGAGTGCGTGTTGGTGTGTGTTTTATGCAGAATATACTCCACAGACCAGATGGCTGCTGAGTGGCTTAGGAATCAATATTTAAGAGGAAAACATACCAACAATGCATCTGCATGTGTTTGCTGTACCCCTGTGATAAAATATTGACTCTCTGGTTTTTGCAAGAATTATCGGCTGCGGTCAAAAATAGGATCTGCGGCTTACCAGGCCTGTAGCTGCTTTGTGAAAGCGGTGATGACGGCTACACATTCGTGTCAAATGTGGATGTAGACAGGCAGTGTGGATGTTTGTCATGAAATACTGCCACCAACAGCAGATGTCAAAATGTGTTGCTGGCAGTTGCTGTTACTTCTGTGTGAATGAACAGAAGTCGAGGGAGAAGGAGAGAGAGATGCCTCGCTCAACTGTTCTACAGCTATGTTTGTTGTCCAATGGCTAATCCAAAAGTGCTGTTAATATGTCAGACTAAGCACAGTGCAGCATTTTTATAATTCTGATGAGATATTCTGCTGAAATACTAAAAGCAATAATCCTCCTTCCTATCCCTTCACATTGTCTCACTCTCAGTTTCCATTTATTTTAACTAAATTGTTACACGTAAACATTATACACTTATTTAGAAAGCATGTTTGTGTACAAGACAATAAAAGCAGATGCATTAAAAAGTAAGATATAGAATTATATTCTCCATCCTAAAATATGTTTATTTTTTATTTTGTATGGGAATTCTAGACAAGGACTGCATGGTTGATATTTCTTTCCTTCATCAATTTCACATCCAGTAAACATTAATCGTAGAAGTTAGGTAAGAAGGCTATACAACACTATTGTACTCACACCTGCCACACATGCAACACTATCAGAACAAGCACTGTGTAAAACATGCAACTTTAATGAGGAACTGCTCATGACCTTGTGCCAGTGTTGATTCGGAGGTCCTGTGTCTGTAAACCGAGTTATGGTAAACTTGATAACATCTCAGGCTAATCGTCGATTGACACGCAGCTCTGCAGCAACCAAGTATATTAAAGGGTCAAGTTTTGTACGAGATGAGAAAAATATTTAAAAACAGATAGCATGTCGTAGTAGAGGATTATAAACCTCAGGCACTCCATCAATGGGGAAAGTGGCTGGTTGAAAAACACAGCTCAACACACTGGTGGGCCATACATTTTCCCATCTCAAGGAACAACATGATATTTTATTTCATTTGATGACCATTATCCTCCACCAGCCCATCATAAAGACCACAAATGTGACATTCCTTGGAGAACACACTTTGCAGTTGACAGTATCTTGACTGGAATCCGATCCGGCGACTCTCTTCGTCTGTACGAAAAGTGAAGCCATACCATTTTTATTTTGAGTCAACAATACAGTATGTGAATGAACGGCACAGCTGATGGGGCATATCGAAGATTTCACACTGCACACAGATTGAGTTCTCCCTCTCATGAGAAAGTATGCATAGGCATTTGGCCTATGAGAGGTATGAATTATATGATCCACGGAATCACATCTGAGAGGATACCAAAATCAGCAAGAGAGGCCAGAGACGATCCAATATCAAGGAAACCTACACACTGTTATTCTTGTATAGGTGACTTGGCTGAGGGAATGGGTTGTTTTTTAGATCAGAACACTTACAGAGGATAAGGATTATATTTATTTTGTATTAGTTTCTATATAACCCTACACTTTGAATCAAAGTTTTATTCACACCAACACTTTATATATATATTAATACTTTGCCAACCAATATTTTACTTAGTCTAATTCATCATGAACTGTGCAAAGGTCTGGTTAATGAAACCCTCCATGGCTATGCAATACCTTTACCATTACAAATGTGAGAATGACATAGCATTTAAAAATAATGATTAAAGGGGACCTATGATGCAAAATGCACTTTTTGATGTCTTTTATACATAGATATGTGTCCCCCGTGTGTCGGGAACGCAGCTTCAGAAAATAAAACCCTTTCTCTTTTCCTCCACACCCAAATCTTTTTAAAACAGGGGTACAACGAGCAGATACAGATTTGCTGCCGATATGACGTCAAATCGGCGGCGGACCCACAAAAAGTTGCTATCAGAAACAATGCCTGACGTGTTTTGGACGTAATCTCGTCTATGTTTACATTAGCAAGCCTCGCTAACACTCAGAGCTAACCTGTACTGTAGAGCAGTGGTTCTCAACTGGTGGGGACCCATTTCGAGTGGGTCGCAGATGTTTTCTTTTTTTTAAAGTCAAACTTTTATTTTGAAGGCCCGATTTTCTAACGCTGTGCATGCAGTAGGCGTTGGACTGGAACAGGGGTCTCCAACACGTCGATCGCGAGCTACCGGTAGCTCGTGGGCAGCTTTTCAGTAGCTCGCCGCTCGATTATCGATTATAGCGTAGTAAGGTTGCTTCTTGATTTTTCGGCCGTGGCTGGACAATAACGTTTTTTTATTTTAGAATTGTTTCTGTCACACGAATATAAATTGTCGGTGACGCAGAGATCAAGGAACAGACGTGACAGCGGCACAGCGACACCACACACGGAGCAGTCTGCTTTCTCCAGCAACACCAGTCCAGAACCAACAGCAGAATGACCTGCTCTGAATCAGTTCGTGTCACTGCGGCTCAGAGACACACAGGGAGGGATTTGTGTTTTTGAAAAACACTCGTTATCATCATGTCAGGTTTTTGGTGGATTTGATAAAGTCTTGGATTGCAGAGTATGAATGTCCTCTTGCTATTTTCAGTTGATAAATACTTGTGTAAAGTTCAACCTGATCTCACCAGAATGCGTGACTCCACCACGACTCCTTTACACCACAATGCGTGGTGGAGTCACGAACTTTGATTGATTGACTTTTGATTAATTACACAACATTGATTGGTTTGAATTGTGTACAATGCTTTTGTATTTTCCCCCTTCGATTCGGAGAAACAAATATTTTTTCGGAGTTTTTGGACGGCAGAAGACACTACACTACCCAGAATCCTCAGCTATCGTTTGGGACTACACCATGTGCTTAGCTTGACAAACCCCGTGATCAGTCCTCAAGCTCTTTGATTGGTTGACCTCCAACTGCATTCCATATGAAAAAAAACGTTTCGTAAAAGAGAAATCATACTTTATTCAGCAGTGCTTGCTTTACTCTTTGAAAGTCATCACATGAATGCATTGTAATAAATGGTTTGGCTGCATTACATATTACACATCTGTCGTAGTTATTTATTTATCTACAGAGATCGGGCTTAGAATAGACCGGAAACTATTATTTTACCGTTCTGTTTTAATTTCACAATAGAGTTAGTAGTAATATTTTGTTTTGATATTATTGTTTTTTATTAACTTCTAGACCGCTGGGTCATGTTAAGACCATCTTTTTTTTGTTGCTATGGGTTTTTTCCATCGCTTTTGTGTTACAAATATCAAAACAATAACAAAATAATATTCGTCGTAAACTAATCCGGAAAGAGCAGTATATTTTATTTTGTTAACAATGTAAACTTGACAGCCTTTTAACCTATGCTTTTAACCTAAACCACCTACTGGTTAAAGCACGTTATTACACATTTAGAGTAATTGCAATGCAGGAAGATTGTGTTGCTTTTTAATGACTGTTTACAATGCCTTTTTCTTAATGTCTTTCATTTTTGTAAAGCACTTTTGAATGTATTATATTTTATGAAAACATTTAAATATTAAGAGTACATACAAAATACTGGGAAAGTAGAAGGTCAATTATATAAATATAGAATAGAAAATATCAAGAAGATACTCAAATGATATCTAGAATAAAACAGTTTAGTGCCTGATAGGAGGATATGCAAAACATACAAACTAATAAGGCTTTATTTAAAGAAATGTGCAGAATACGACAGTGTAATGGTGGAAGTATACACACATTGATAGATGTCTTGTAATGCACTGTTGAGGAACCTGTGACCCAAGTTTTTCATTCATTGCATAACTACACTGTTGTGTATATGATATGTCAATAAACCTTAGAAAATCTTGAAATCTTGAAAGGGATGTACAAAATAGCAATTATATACAGTCTTTAATGAACTATTAGAGAATAACGAGTAATGAATATGCTTTAAACGGATCTGCAGATAAATATTAGTCTTCTCAAGCACCAACTATCAAATATCTCTCCTGATTGTTGGCACTTGACAATCACCTTCACTGAATTTCATTCAGGTGTAACTAAAGTCTGATTTAAGGGTTGTTTATATTTCACATCATTAATCCAAATCTGTAAAGTAACTAAAATAAATGTAGTGGAGTAAAAATACCAGGTTAATCTTAAAGAAAGCCCTCAGGATTATAAAAGACCCCATCACCCCAGCCACAAACTGTTCTGTCTGCTGCAGTCTGGCAGGCGGTAGCACAGCATCCGGACTAAAACCACCAGACACAGAGACAGCTTCATCCCACAGGCTATACGATTATTAAACACCTGAATTTAGAAATAACATTCATCTGGCTGCTACTTAGAAATTATTTATCTAATATATCATATTCCAATCACTTGTATATAGACTCTTATTGCACTATTTCACTATTTTTTCTGTGTATCTGTTTTATTGCGTAGCACTGTTGGAGGAGCCTGTGACCTAAGGGGGGAGGAGGGGGGGTAGGACACGTTCGATTCCTGTTTTGAATAGTGTGCCGTCGATGGGTTTCATTCCATTTCAAAGTCCTTTTTGACCTCTGTGTAAACGTCGCGCATCCAATCACAGAGGTTGAGGACTGATCACGGGGTTTGTCAAGCTAAGCACATGGTGTAGTCCCAAACGATAGCTGAGGATTCTGGGTAGTGTAGTGTCTTCTGCCGTCCAAAAACTCCGAAAAAATATTTGTTTCTCCGAATCGAAGGGGGAAAATACAAAAGCATTGTACACAATTCAATCTATTTGACACAGCTGAAGCTCTGACCTTCCTTACAAACTAACTAATTTAATAAAAATCACAGTTGCATTACACACAATGCAGTGTTTTTTGAGAACACAAATTCGTAACTAATGTAATTTTTACATTCTGACGAAAAATAAAAATAATTATGAATACAAATAAATAAAAGAAGCCTCCCGTGAGTTACTACAAGCTATAAAGTAGATTTTAAACACGTTTTATAGAATAAAAGCTCACTGCGGGACGTTGTAGAAATGCGTGTGTGCACCAGACAAAGGAGCCTCATTCACTTTACATTGGGGTTGTTTGCGTGGTGCCGACACGTACATGTAACACAGTTCGTGACTCCACCACGCATTGTGGTGTAAAGGAGTCGTGGTGGAGTCACGCATTCTGGTGAGATCAGGTTGGTAAAGTTTGTGAAGGCAGGAAGAAAGCTTCCGCGATCACCGTCTCCTCCCTTCCTCCAAACCCCGCCCCCTCCCTGAAAATAATGAGTGACAGGCTGATAGTGACCCAATAGAAACTTTATTATTCACTTAATCACTGAGATATAATGAAGCTAACTTACTCTCATACATTCATGGGATTTATCTAACAGTAAAACAGAGAATGTGAGTGTGCACCCACATGCAGTATTTTTGTTTTTATAATGCTGTTGTAAAGACTCCTGTTGTCTGCTGTGTTCAGACTCAAGTCCTGTGTGTGATGCTACATTCAGGACATTCAGTGTCCTTTTTTAACAGAAGGCCGTTGCTAGAAGCTGAAGCTAGACTGCAGAAGCATTCGTTTTTTGTTTTTGAGGATGGAACAACTTCACACACAGATATAGGGAGGCTAGACCTATACAGTTCATTTATTATGGTTTATAAATGAATGTCAAGACGAAGAAAAAGAAGAAGATGGCTGAACTGTTCAGTGTCAATCCTGTGGAGATGGAGGTTATAAATCTCCAAAATCATGTTCAGCTGAAGTCTCAGCAAAACTCACAACATTTCTGGAGCCTTGTAGACTCAGACAACTCTAAGAACATTCACCAATCAGCACTGAACACGTCTGCTTTATTTGGCTCTACAGACCTTTGTGAAGCAGCTTTTTCTGACACGAATGAAATCTAAATACAGAACAAGACTGACTGATGAACATTGAAATTACTCTATTAGAGTGAACCTAAGTGGGTCCAGCAGACACCTCTATGGTGGACTCCATGCAGCGCCATTCATCTCACTAACTGTGAAAAAGAGTGAATGCACTTATTTTATACATGTGCCATAAGATGTTTGTACGGTGGTGATGAAGGTGCTGTATTTACTATGTAGGCCAAAATAACATGTGAGACATTTTCGTTTTCTTGGACCTTGATGTGAAGGTAAGATTTTTGATAAGCTTTGGGTATTGATTTCACACGTGCACAAAAGTAGCTTAATTCAAATGATGAGTGCATTATGTGAATAAATGTAAGCGATGCGATGCAAGTAGCTCTTGGCCACTTTCATTTTTTCAAAGTAGCTCTCGGATGGAGAAAGGTTGGAGACCCCTGTAAGTATCGGAGACCATAAACGGTTTTGAAAACTTCTGTCACGTAGTGATCATCTTCTCAATAAAACATCTTTGCTGATGTTTTTTCAAGTCTTCTAGCCAATCAGAATCAAGATTGTTTCCGGAAGTTCCCACGGAGAATAACTTTGCGGTAGAACTATTCTTTATACATCCATGGGTACAATTTCAGATAAAAATGAACACATAATGAAATACAACCCCCGGTTTCATGATTGACAGGTCACAGAACAATGGGGGCTATCTACCTTACCCACAATTTAAAGTAAGTCACACAGACTATCTCCTCTTTACTCTTCTCTCTGTGTGGAGCAGCAAGTTCAGCTGTCAGAACAAAGTGAAAAACAAACAATGGCATCAAATATTATTAATACGTCGGGTAGTATTAGATTTATTTATTTTCTTCTCAGAGTGTACCAGAATTCGTAGTTTATATGTTAGTATTTCTAAAAATCTTCCCCTTCTGGGGTTGGGTTTTCAGCATGTGTGCCTTTTTATGTTATACAGTTCAGCTTTGATTCCATCATCTCATTAAACCTTGTGATAAACCCGCAAGAGAAAAAGCATTTGAGCGCCATACTGTTTCAGAAATAATCCTTGATGTGGTTTAGAACAGGATGGCGTTTTATCACAGCAGAATTTAACTTTATCTCCGGTAGAATTCTGATCAAGCATTATCTCCGTCTCCTCTTTTTAGTTTTTCAAGCTAAGGGCCCAAATTCCGCGTTTCTCTAACAGGGCAGCAACAGAGGGGTATGAGCAGTATGAGGCATGGCTAAAATGGGTGATCTGTTTGGTATTTTAAGCAAAATACTTCACAGACATGTTTTGTATAGGTGCAATATATATTTCCAATATAGCATGATAGGTCCACTTTAACTTATTTCCCTGATACCTCCATTAAGAAGTGTACAAAAATAAAAAAAAAGATATGTAATTTTGTAACTAATTATTATTTTTATAATAATTGAAACATTTTCTTGGGAATGCAACATTTATTTTTTAGTTTGTTTGCAGCATGATGTAGTTTTCTTCCAATAATAACGGCCTCTTTCCCTGGTTGTATAAACCAAACTCTGCATTACTGTCAATAACCCTGGAAAAATAATACCTTCTTTGACTTTCATTTACACATTTCTGTACCCATACAGTACACATAGCACATAATGACTAATTTTACCTTACGGGTCTTTTGGAACAGCGATGTTCAACTTCAAGTTTAGCCCATCGTTGTTACTCAGCTGCCAGTTTGATAGTGCCACACTCCTATATGTTTACTGTGCCAAAGGATAACAATTCAAACCCACCTGCTTTGTGGATTCAGTTGGGAAGAAACCGCTCCAACCGGCTACTATTTATTTTTCCCAGCAAATGAGGTGTCAGCGGTTGTTAGAAGTTAAAATGTGTGATAATTAATGAGTGTCATACAGTATGAGTGAGTGCACTCTTGTTTGCGTGAGAGAAAGATAGAGAAGATAAAGCAAAGGATTTCAGGAGGATAAAATAGAGGTCTCCCTTGAACAAGAGATCTATGATCTCAATGGGACCAATCTGGATAAATAAAGGTTTGAAATGAAATGAAATGCACACATCCACTTGTTTCAGGCAGGCTTAGTTTTATTGTGCAGTGGCTGCGGCTCCTGTACTAACCAGAGTTAGGAAAAGGGACCACATTACTCCTGTTCTGGCTGCCTTACACTGGCTCCCTATAGAACACAGGATAGAATTTAAAATTCTTCTTCTCGCCTACAAAGCCCTTAATGGGCAGGCGCCATCTTACCTTAAAGAACTCATTATACCCTACTGTCCTACTAGAGCATCGCGTTCCAAGAATGCAGGGTTGTTGGTTGTTCCTAGAATCTCTAAAAGTACAATGGGAGCCAGAGCCTTTTCTTATCAAGCTCCACATTTGTGGAATCAGCTTCCAGTTTGTGTTTGGGCGGCAGACACCCTATCCGTTTTTAAGAGTGCGCTTAAGACCTTCCTTTTTGAGTTAGGGCTGATTAGATTCAGCCCCTAGTTTTGCTGATATAGGCTTAGTTTGTCGGGGGACATCTTACTTCTTCCTTCTCTCTGTCTATACCTGTGTACTCTCATGTTCCGGTTAACCCAGCTTCCCCACATTTCTTTCTTTTTGGTGTCTATATACGCCGGGATCCGGAGTCATGGATGATCCTGCAGTCCTGTGTCCTGGATCGCGAGCGCTGGATCTTGAGTCGTGGCTGTGGTCCTGGATCATCGGTCCTGGATGGATATCCTCGTGGATTCATCTTCCTATTATACACACATGCATTTCCAAACATTTGGACTACCTATGTTGCAAATGTATTATCTTTTCAATTTACACACGGCATCTATTGCACGTCTGTCCGTCCTGGGAGAGGGATCCCTCCTCTGTTGCTCTCCCTGAGGTTTCTCCCATTTTTCCCTTTAAACTGGGTTTTCTTCGGAAGTTTTTCCTTGTACGATGTGAGGGTCTAAGGACAGAGGGTGTCGTATTGTCATACTGATATTCTGTACACACTGTGAAGACCACTGAGACAAATGTAACATTTGTGATATTGGGCTATATAAATAAACATTGATTGATTGATTGATTGATTGATTGATTGGTATATATGATACATGAAAGAAAAAAAATTGTCTTTCTTCACCATGCGTCACACCAAAGCTTTAGAAGTCTGAAAGGGTTTATATATAAATAAAGATATTCCCTTCAAAGAATGTAAAGCATTTTCAGTCTTGGAGTAAGGATCATGTGACACATTGCTGACAAGTTATTTTGAAGAATCCATAACATTCAGTTGCACATTGTCTTGTACACTGTGGTGGATATTTACAACACGATTAGAAGTGAGGACATATAGATAAAAGAGACCTGTCAGTTTCAGGTATCTTGGCTGTAGGGAGACAGAAATAGGCATACATATACTATATTCGGAATACATGAGAATTATTTCTCTATCATAGAGCATGCTGATGCTGTTGATGGAAAATTAATAATAGTAAGTGCAGATGCTATTTGCACCCGGATAACTAGTCAACAATGTTATTTGCAAATGAGAATGACAAATAGACATAGACATCAAATAATATAAAGGCTTGGAGAAATTACTTAAATAAACTCAACCTATAGGGAACAAATCAATGTAAAATGATATGCTTTGGAAAACATTTAGGAATGTTCAGGTTGTACATCATTTGTATTTGGCTAAACATGCAAATCCATATAAGATGACTTGCATGGTTCTAAACCTTTATACTTCTTACCTTTTAGTCAAAGTCAACTGTTCTTTCCAATGATAATGATAATGATATTTAACGGTGCTGTTTCAACTGTCAAACGTTAGGGGGTAATGTGTGAAAAGTAAAGACCTATAAATTATTGGTATCCCATCTGGTTTTAGTGCAAACAATTGACGTTCCAAATCCTGCCAATGGCTTTACATGCATGGCCTCTCTCTTTTTCCTCATTTTGCTTTTCAATTTCATCTGTTAACACCGCAACAAAGAGGATCTGACATAGAAATAACATTTAAATTACACGCTGACTTATTTAAAGCCTACATTTGAAGAGCACTGTACAAACGAGGAAGAGCAGAGACCTCTGAACGCTAATGAGAGTGGAGTGGTGGTCTCTAAGGAGCCGGTCTTTGGGTCTGCCTGCCTCCCTGCACAGTCCGAGGCGACTGGGCATAGCTTACAAGATCTGATTAGGTGTAAATTAAAACTTCATTAACCGTCAGTGTCGATTAACAGAGTGGAGGAAGAACGCCTTTGTTTGAATTCCTCATATATTGCCATGTCGCCCCTTTGATAATGTTTGCATGTATAATATATAATTGATATGCCTATGTCCTCAGCTTTGATCATCAAACCACACTGTTGGTGTTTTTCATTTTGAATATTCATTGCGCAGTCACAGTAATGGGGTTAACCAGGTCAAAGTTCAAACAGAACCCATTGTTCCCCTCCAGGTTTAACATATTTTTATAACTATTTATATATATTCCACACCATTTTGATAACATCGGATTTGCCTTGTAATGAGTTATCCTACGAGGAAAATAAATAAAACAATATTTGTGACCCGCTCTATAGAAATCAGTCGGAAGTCGCAACGGCTCATTTCAAAATAAACTTGGATTCGCGTAAAAAACTATTTTTTCGGGGTTCGGGTGTTTTATTTGATTTGAAATATTTCAGAATATGAAACTTTTATTTCCAAAATCACATGATAAATACATTTTTGAAGCTTGTAAAGTTAAGATGACAGGCACTGACATTATGAATGTTAGTGCTGGAGCGACGCGTCGACGACGTCGACGCGTCGACTTCAAAATATCGTCGACGACATATTTCCGCGTCGACGCGTCGCTACACACACGTGGGTGTGTAAACAAAGCAACAAGCAGTTCGCAATCGCACTTCAAACACAATGGAGACTGAAACGGCTACCACCTCCTCACAGGATTGCACACGAAGCCCTCAAACGAAAACATCTCGCCCTAGGACTTCAAAAGCATGGGAATATTTTAAAGTTAGTCCAAAACGCAAAGATATTGTCATTTGCAGTCTTTGCCAAATGGAGTTGGCATATCACACAAGCACAACGGCTATGTTGGAACATTTAAAGCGGCAGCTAGCTGTGGTGGCTACCATTAGCAGCTAGCATTTGCTCTCCGATTTTTACATAAAAATGGAATTATGGATTATAAATTCAATAATTTTTGTATACATAGACGTTAAAAACCTATGGATTAACCGATTCAGCTGCGTTTTTTCTCATTTTAATGCCATTGAACATGTCTTTTGATCAGATTGACAGCTACGGTGGTGAGACGATCTCCCTAGAAGCTCTGTAAAGGTACGTGTTGTGATGACTGTATTTGCTTCCCCTGTCGCGAGTCCGGATCACTCAGTGATGATACTATATACCTACATAATCTGTGGAGTCTCAGCTTTAATCGGATATCTTGTATGTGCAGCTACGATGAGTAATAAGGGTACTTTTATCTTGAGTTCTGTGCCAATGTCCGTTAGGATTTTTATGAGACTTGTGTTTTGTTTTGGTAAACATGGTTTGTATCGGCAGTTAGCTGAGATTATTTCCGTTAATCTGGTATAACACATTAATAGTTTGTTAAATATTAAGATCCCCTGAGACACAGTATTGTGAAAAAATATTTTTTTTACATTACGTTTTTTTACATTACGTTTTTTATGAATTGAACAACAGAAAAATAATCGTTAGATTAGTCGACTAATCGATCAAATAATCGCCCGATTAATCGTTTTCGAAATAATCGTTTTCGAAATAATCGTTTCCCCCCAGCACTAATGAATGTACGCATATAGTAATCATAAATAACACGGCAGGGTCCGTTACAGTTTGTTTTCATCTGATTTCAATTAAATAAAGTCTTGGCTTTCAGAATATTAAACTTGTTTCGGCAAATTCAGATAATAAATACAACTTTGAAGCTTGTAACGGCATAATTACAAGCGGAGAACGGAGTAACTTAACGTCACAGCAGGCATAACAACAGCCAGTGTTTCTCGTGAGGGTTTTCCCCGGGAAACAAACACAATACACACAAAAACGTAAAATTACACAAACACACACGTATACACACACACTCGCGAGCTTCCCCCAGACCAGTAATCCAAACGAAAATATCTTCCCTCCGTAGTATTTTGATCATTTGCTCCGCTAATAATCAATCAGATCGATGGATTCCAGAGAAGAGAAAACTTTGAAGGCCTTTTTCTCAAAATGATGACTCGGTGACAGTCATTATATAATGTGACATATTTCGCTTAATATTTGGAGTACAAAAACAATCCTGATATCATTAGAAAGCTAGGAATCTCCTCTTTCCAGCAGTGTATACAACTCAAAATGTGTCTTCGGGTCAATGCGACTGATTTCGATAGAGCAGGTCACATTTTTAACCTGTTAAGCCCCAAGCCTGTTTTTCAGGTCTCCAGAACAAATGACCATAACTACACTTCTAAAAGGGGAAAATTAATAATCTTTTTTTTCTCAAAGTAATGATAAACCTGTGAGTTGGATGTAGAAGAGTCAGAATCAATATAGACTTTTTTTATTTTAAAGAAAATTCAGATTGAACATGGTAAAAAACTGTAAATTCTATTGTCCGTCCAAAAAACATGTTGTACTTATAGTGAAAACTAACCTTGGATGATGGGTTAGTAGACTAAAAGCTTTAAGAATCCAAAGTACAACATATAATAATACCCTGTATCAAGATTGATGCAAAACAAGTGATATTTGACTATTTTAGACAGATTTAGCATAAAGAAACTCTTCTGGGGCCATTAGGGAGTATTTTCCATATCTCTGGCCCCCCTTGCTCGATTTTGACATGTGACATCTCTTCCTGACCGTTAGAGCCAATAGAATCGAAGGGAAATCGTCCCATAGACTCTCATGTTAAAAAAAAGCTGGCGTCTATGCGCATGCAATCTTGTTGCAGAGCGTAGGAATATCCCTGCTCTGATATCTGGAAACGGATATGCAGTTTTTATTGCTTATGGATTATCAGAACATTTCAAAGGGGACACAGACACATTGGATTAACCTATGGATTAACTACACAATCGTTTTTATCGTTTTAATGCCATTGAAGACCAGTTTTGACCAGATAGGGACCAAGGTAAGCCATGTTAGCGTTTTGGGCTACCTAGCGCCACATGTATTGATGTAGATTTTTGTTATTCTCTCCCCGAATTTGTAATATTTGAGTGTTGAGGTGGGTACCAATAGATTCTGTGTCTCCTTACGATCATAAACGATGTGTTGGATGTGCGGCTAGGATAAGTAATAAGGATGCTAGGAGTGATTTTCGGTGCAGTAATAGGTTAACATTTTTCGCTCCGGGCTAATTCAGAGGGTCACTGTTAGCATTTTGAGTTTTAAAAAAAATTTAAATTTAAAAGATCAATTAAATTAGTTTTTTTTCCGTTATATGGATATACAACATTCATAGTTTATTAAATATGAAGGTTCCTTAGACATTGTTTCCTGCAAATTACGCAATTTGGGGCTTATTTAAACCTTATCTGGCAACTAGTGTCTACAGTATGATGCAAGTACATATTTATTTGTTTCTTTTAATTGCGTTCATATTTAGCAATGTGTGTCTAGCAAAATATGAATATGCTTATTTCTACGTGATGTTCTTGTCACTAAAATTAATACATTGTTAATTTTTTTGTTTTTAAACATATTTTAAAATAACTGTCACCCTTACTGATGGAAACTTACTTTTGGCTTGCAAAATCATACTTTTCATCATGTAAAACAAATACATTAAAGGGTGCTTTTACTACTAAATCAAAGTCTTGTTCTCGATACCACATATCCCAAGTGTGTAAAACTGCATTGAAATGAACCTGTATGTGTTAAAACACTTGCTTTCCCATGCTCTTCACGGGAACAATAGAAAAAGGAACAAAGGAAGCAAATCAAAGGTCTGTTCCAGAAAGAAAACTTCACAAATATTTTATATTTGAGGGTAAAGTCAACGATGAAGCCCATTTCTACAGGCCCTGGGAATAGCATGGATGAAATGTCTTCACACACAAACCATCCAGCCTGTAAAAGCCTCCACCCAGCGTCCCATGTGCCAACCCGCTCCCCTTCACACTTTCTCCTTCTTTCTCTGCTGCTTCTCCACTGTCGATTACCGCACGTGTGCTTTGCAATGCAGATGGAGCAAGACGCTGTTTGAATCCTCTCCGCCTTTACTTGACTCGAATGACGTGCATACACACACACACACACACACACACACACACACACACACACACACACACACACACACACACACACACACACACACACACACACACACACACACACACACACACACACACACACACACACACACCGATACAACCTAGGGAATTAGGTTTTTCCTAAGAATCTGCAGGCTGGGGCAGATAACATAGAGGCATTGCTACCCAGAAGTGTGTCTTCAGGCATGCATTAAGTAGTGTGTGTGTGTGTGTGTGTGTGTGTGTGTGTGTGTGTGTGTGTGTGTGTGTGTGTGTGTGTGTGTGTGTGTGTGTGTGTGTGTGTGTGTGTGTGTGTGTGTGTGTGATAGAGATTGAGACTAATCGCTTACCATCCCATTGTCGTCCTCCATCTCAATCTCCTCCTCTTTCTTCTCACAAACACAGATACATACACCCAAACTATGAAACAAACACACACATACATCATCATTAATTGTAGTTTTTGCTGCATTATGTCAGCTTCATTATAGGCACCTTCTTTCACTCCAACGCCTGCATGCCTCCACCCATGGCAAACACTTTCATAGTTTACTATGCAATGTATCACTCTGTAGCTTTGAACGTTTAATGTTAGAACTCTTTCTCTCACATGAGGCGCCTGCCAACAGGTTTTGAAATACACACATGAAGAGTAAAATCTCTCTTACACATACACTCACAGGACTGTACACCCCATTTCCTGCACAATCACAATGTCTCCATTGTGGACGATAAAGACAACTCTCTTCAAGCAAACAAATGCTGTACATTTTCCTTCAAGTGTAACCATGGTACAGGTGTGCGTGTGTGTCATTGCTTAAGGTGACTAGATCATGCCTGTACAGATGTTACACTCTATGATTAACACTCAAAATACACACAAAGAAGAACTAAAATAGAAAAAATGAAGGTGTTTCTCGTTCACTTTTCCTCCAACCGCCTCAGGCCCTTTCAATTAATGGAGAGGTTTAAGCAAGTGTGCGCACACATGAACACATCAAAACCTCTGCTTAGGGGTTCTGCTCAATGACAGATAGGTTACAGCCCAGTGAAAATTAATGATGAAGACAAATTGGAGCAGCACCTGGCCAGCAATTTATCAAAGACCCTGCAGCTGAGATGGTGCTTTCTGCCTGCGAGGGAATTCAGCACATTTAAATGAGAAGTATTTTATACCACCAAGAAGGCCTGGCGTGAGAAGAAAGAGATATACACTCATGCATAGAAAGATGTATTGCTTTAAATGATTGTGAAATTATTTGACAGGCTAAAGTAATGTAAAACACACAAGACCACATATCTAAGGCGGGACAGTACAGGCAAAACGTTTTTTCACACAGTTTCATTTTGAGAACTTGGGCTCTACTTGTTTCTTTAGAAAAATGCACAAAAAGATCTTCATTTAAGTATTGAACTTTTTAAAGTTGTATCCGGGTATCGATTTTACTTTTTACCATATTCACCTCTTCCCCTTTAAAGTAAGTACACTAAGTGCTGAAGGTAAATACAATTAACAATTGAAACTTCCCCATTTTCTGTTCAAATTGCAGTCTTGTCACAGAACGAGATCAGAAGATGAGAGAAAAACCGAGAGAAACCAGCAGAGACATTATAGAGAGCAGCAACTTCTATTTCCCTGCTATAAAGTTATTAATAAGATTCTTGACCACAATTCATTTTGACAAATCACCATGCAGGGCATCAGGGTAGTTTGACTGTGTCGAACATTGCCTCACACCTAGAGTTTGATAACCTCTCCACCTGCACACGCTATACACTTCTCCTGCAGGATATTTGATGGAAAGATAAGCTCAGATGGCAAAGATACTTTCCACAGTAAATGTATCTCCAGTGGCAGTGTGCGAACTATACCACAGTCTCCGGGGGAGCTGGGATTTTATTTTTTTTGCGGGGGGTGGGTAAATGCTGATCCGTGCATTAATAGCAACAGCACAGACATAGGCCTATTATAAAGAGAAAATCTGTTGCACACGGGGTGGTACCACAGGTCTACATTTACATGAAACGTCCCGATGGATCATGTTCATGTCAACAGATTTCCCGAGCATGTATGGGCTACGCAAACTTCAATCAACTTGATAATAAATAATCCACGGACCACCAATGTAACGTTTGACTGTTTAATTAAATCAACTTAAAATGACTCAAAAACAGGCTACATTGTTTCACATGGGCTATAGCCTATTATGGCTGTAGCCTACACAGAGCCGAACACACGCGATAAGAGCAGCCAGCGGCACCAACCATGAACAATATTAATATTAATAATACAGCTATAGCACAACACAACCCTCTCACTGCCTGGAGAGACGCGACGCCACACACACAACACAACGGCTCGTCTTCTTGTGTCTCTTCAGCCCCCAAGTTAACGTTAGCTGTCAGTGTCAAGTTAGCACTAGCACTGACGTTAGCTCCCTCCTCTCTCGGTTCTGTTGTAGCAGCAGTCACAACGTACGATGTGCTACCACCAGCTACATTCGGTTGGTCTTCTTGATCAGGTTATTTGGCCGTCTTTTTAAAGAAATTGCCCCACAATAAGTAAGTATAACGGTAAGTTGTTATAACGGTAAGTTGTTTTTTTCTTTTCGACATGTCAGCAGCAGCAACAATGCCTGGTAAACATGCAGTGCTAACTAAACGAGCTTGTGAGTGAGTGGGTAGTGGGTGGAGCTGCGGGCAGCGTGCAAGCAGGCGACACTTTTTTCACGAATCATAAACTCTAAATATAATTTTATTTCACTTATTTTACACCTTTAAAAAAAAAAAACATGCCCAAAATGGAATTTATTTGGTCATCATATCAGTATTTTAGAGAGCTCCCCCCAAATTTCACAAACCTTGTTCCATGGGGAGCTCATGTCACCACTAGGGGAGCTATAGCTCCCCCTGCTCCCCTCCAGTTCGCACCCTGTCCAGTGGGAGTAAATTCTCAAGGCGATAAAGAGACATAAAAAGGATGTGGGAGGAGCGGTTCCCACACTTCCATCTTGAACCGGCTGTCAATCAGAATCTTCGCGAAAGGGAAGATGACTCGGGCAAGTCGAGTGGGTGTCTTTGAAATCAGAAATGGCCAATTAGTGAACTGTCAGGTGTCGTTTTCTTTTACCATACTTCTTACATTTTTCTTTTTTTTTTTCATTGCCATGTGATCTTCAGCAGATCTGTTTCTGGGAAACCTCAGTCATGTTCAGGGGGTTTGATGAGTTGCAGGTTACACTCACAAATTAAATTATGGTGGTGAAGAGAAACGACGGGAAGGAGTCTGAAGTTAATTAGAAACTTTCAAACATACTCTGATGCACTTGATATGATCATAAATCTCACATCATAAAGTGACTTCACTGTGATTGCCACATTAAACCATTTGAAGTGATTATCCAAAAGCAAGGCCGTGTAAACAAACAAATATGGGTTTCGGCCTGCCAAAAAATACATGAGCGGATGATCTCTGCACTAAAACAATGTGTGTGATCTTCGTGTTAGCATATCAACAAATTGACCTCATTGAGAGGATACTATTTCCTCAATTGAATGGTTGCAGAAATCAAATAAACTGTCCTATTTTATATAAAGTGTTTCATGCTGTGCCAAACACTATCTTCTGGAATTCAAAAGAAGAAGAACCAGTTTTATTTTCATTTAACTACAAAAACTGTTTTCTCGGTTTCTGTGTTTGTACTGTATCTGTTTCACACTATAGATTAACTCTTGCTGATATTTGTAGGTTATTATCATAAACCTCAGGCAGCATGTGTCCCTTCATTCCCCCTGGGGGCCCCAAACTGCAGAGGTGGTAGGGTGTGAGATCTTTGATTGATGACTGAGAGGAGCAATGCGCTTCCTGACCCTTGAAATACACCTGGGTCAATTGCATGGCCTGCTTAGAGGTATCAGTCACACACTGCCGGAGCATCTTAGATAATACTGCTAATGTCAGAGTCAGATTAATCTACTGTGACTTTACCTCAGGCTAGCTGTAACTGTGCTTCAGTGCTGGTCATTGAGAAAGGATTCAATCGCATATCCACTTGCAACCTCGTACTTATCGAGTAACCTGCCATACATCTGTGCTTTGCACGTATATCAATATTATGTTATTCAATTGCTTAATTCCACCGAGATTTACTGCTTTATAGAAAGTCAATCACACTTGGTTGTTCATGACCAAATTAAGAACCGGACATTTGAACAAGGTATAGTCTGGTTCTGTTCTATCTCGTTTTTGAGCGAGGGACAATCTGTCTGTTGTGTACTATGTTAAAGGGGAGACCTGATTGTCCTGTATTGTCCGGATTCCTTAAAGAAAACTGATTTGACATTCAGTAGTGGCTAGGAATGCACGATATTGGGTTTTTGAAACCGATACCGATACCGATAACTTCCTGCTTCTCAAGACCGATACCGATACCGATAACCGATAATAAAAAAAGATTTACGCCACTAATTATTTTAACGCGATTAACGCATGCATATTTTTTTTCCTCGGCCGCCCCGTAGTTTCAGAGCGCATCAAGTTTAAAATACCATCTACAAGCTGATGCTGACAGCCCCGCTCCTGCCACCACACTTCCACGCTCACCGGCAGGCACCGACTGGCCATCTGGAGGACCGGGAGGGTGTGTGTATGTGTGGCCCGAGCGAGCGAGAGAGAGACCTTATATGCATTGTTGTTGTTAGCATCTGGTGCTAGCTAGCTGCGCTAACGGATATAAGGAGCTGTTTAAATGAAAACAGAGGAGCGACATTTCGCCACAACTGCGCCGAGCACTTGACTTTATGCAGGAAGCCAGACAGTGGGACATTGTACGAAAAGTCAGCACACTCAGCATGGATAGTGCACAACATGATTGCAGCGTCCAGGCAGCTCCGGTTCGAGCATATGCCTTGAGTTGCACATAGCTCCAACGCGCGCGCGCACACACACACACACACACACACTTTGTATTGTATTATTGTCTTCGTATGCTTTTAACACACCATCGTAGCGATGGCAATGTTTCAGGTGACTGATCAGGTTCGAAGTATTAGGGAGCGCTGGATTTGTGAAGAACTCCCCTCTTCCTAAACCACTAATACCACAGTACTGGCAAAACGGGAGGAGCCGAGTGAAAAACAAGCGCCCCTCATCCCAATCCACCCACACCGCAGTATTTTTTTCTTTTTTTTTACCCAAAAAATATATTGTATATTATCGGGGCTATTAATACTGGTATCGGGTTTATCGGGATGACGTCATAATTCCTAATATCGTATTATATCGATAATTATCGTGCATCCCTAGTAGTGGCACTTGACTATATATCTGACCTAGGGTAACTACAAGGGAAAATACATAGGTTACAATTATTTCCGTTATTACCTTATTTGATTTGAAGGAACTATATACAGTATTAATCTTATAATTTACAATTTGGTGTATTGTACCATTGTAAGCTTCAGGCAATTGTTTTTTCTCCAGTCTCATGCAACATACATATGACACCACTATATCAAAATCACACATTTTTAAACGTGTATATTTACACCCACTACTTTTCAATGTTATTTAAACGTATTAAATTAACAATACTTGGAATACAGAAATTAAGTATACTCTATGATACATTATTAAATGGAGATTAAAGTGAAGGGATAATGTGCTTTATCCACATTACAAATACCATAGCTAGATTATTTTTTGCATCTGAGCATCACTTTCAAAGTTGCAGATAAACAGAGACACAAAAAGCTCCAGCCATCAAAACTCTCCAACACACACGTCCACACACCGCATATATCACACTTCCCTCAACTACAGTGGCTGAACACAGAGTACATCACTAGAGGCAAGGTTACCTTTGTTGTTTTGGCTCTCCTTGCCAGATGCCTTTTGTAGGTGCCTCTCCCTCAAGCACTTTGCGGATGCTGGAACACACTCTTGCACATGCACACAGACACACACACATTATCACATGCACTCAAGCACACAGTTACATACAGGCTCACTCATACACACTCATGTACCACCTCCACCTTGTGACTCCTCAAACACACACTCATGTATACTCATACAGGCCCGCACACAGAAAACCCCCACCACCCCTGGGTGATGAACAACATCTGCTTATCCGTCCCTCCATCCCTGCCCCTGGCGTGGCTGCTGGCTTCCTCCTGGCTGCACTGCCACAATGTCATCTTGTCTGCCTCTCTGTCAGCCATTACTGAAATGTGTAGTGACAATCGGACTTTTTTTTACACGTGCCGTTGTGACATGCACAGAGGCCCACTAAAATGATGTGGTGTCATCTTCAGGGCTACTGGGAGTATTCCCTTGGTCCAGGACAAGACTTTACATGATGGGTCCTACTTTATTGTGAAAATAAAGTATAATTGATTACCTGGTAGTGGCCTCTTTTGGTCCCACTAGACTGTGGGACATCTGTCCTTATTGTCTACCATAGTACCTTTTTTTTCTGTCTATTATATTTGGTCTCACACTGAAGACGCAGCAAATATTTCATTTGGGCAGTTATTTCTTCTCAGTATATTCACTACAGAGGTTTATGTATTTATTTGAATAAATTCATTTCATTATATTTCATTCATTTTCAATTAAAAAGGATCTGTTTTTGTCAAATTGTAGCCCCAACTAGAACAGGACTCTAGATCCATAGTGTGCGTTGATAATTTAATAGCAGGAATACACCTGCAAAAAGATAAATTAATGCTGTTTTTATTTAAGATAGAAAGTAAATTAGAAAGTCCCCTTTACATCTGTTTTTTTGCGCAACAATAATCAATAAGTCTAATATGCTTGGCACATGAAGTAAGGCAAGTTACTCATTAACCCTTTATCCTTCATGTTCACACATGCAAATAGCGTGTATCTAATTTTAATTCAATTTTCCCTTCCTAAAACGACATGCATAAATGTTTTTGTATAATATATATATATTTTTTTACAAACATCTCTTTCCCAATGTTGGATAAATGTTATTGAACAATTATCTAAATACATCATAAAAAGGCACATAGACATCATTGTTCATAACATTAATTCAAAACTGAGGGCATTATGAACAGAAAAAAAGTGGAAATTCAGGAATGAAAGTGCTTAGAAATGTGAAAGATAGATCATTAAGATAAGCATGAAAGGATGACATATTTTGCTAAACTAGGCAAATTACTAATTCCAAATTCATTTTTTTGTTTTCAAATTGAAGGCCGAATTGTATATATTATCATGTGTTAAGACTGTAATCTTTTGCTCATTAAAAGTTAACCAACACTGGAACATGCATAAATGTAGCCTTTTCCTCATCAACTAGAAAACATTCATCATGCTTCCACTCACATTGCTGCACACACCTGCAAGTAGGCCTACACGCTCGCTGTAATACCCTCTGCCTCACCACTCCTGAGTGTGCCCTGGCTCTAAATAAACTCATGAAGCTGCAGGGGGCAGGTCACTGAGGATGTTGCTGTGGAAGCACATTCTCCCCCTCCTCACTCACCCTCTCTCCCTCTCTGTACCTGTTTTGACCAGTGGCTATGTTACTTACAGGCCTGCAGTCTCCTGACACAGACAGATATTTATTAGCTTATCAGTTCCCCCTCTGCCCCTGTCTTGTTCACATGCATACAAACATGCACAAATGGGGGAATTAATAAAACGTTGTTATTTTACCATTATGCCGACTTTTTCAATACTTACTCTTGACTCTTTTGCAAAGTCTCTCTTGTTCCTCTCTTCGTGAGCTTTCTGTTTTCCTCTTTCTGTGTTTTTCTCCCTCTCTCTCTTACATCTAAGCTAAACAAAACAATTGGCTCCGCTGCTGGCTAATTGGGACGGGCTCCCGTGGCGAGGTGCGGGCAAAGCTCTTGATGAGGCATAAAATGATGATTAATTAATTTACTGCTCAGTTGGTCATCAAACTGAGAGCTTTATGAGACTCCCAGCAGTCAGCCTAGTGCAGAACACACACACACACATGCACATATGCACACACACACACACACACACACACACACACACACACACACACACACACACACACACACACACACACACACACACACACACACACACACACACACACACACACACACACACACAAACACACACACACACACACACACACACACAGAGCTCCCTAGTGGTATATGCATTCAGTGAGCAGCCCTTTGCAATGACCTGTGTTTGAAACTGACTGGATCATGGAAACCCAGAGCTATGTGTTAGCTAGTGGTTATTCTCTTGTGTCTAGCCAAAGAAAGACCATTGAACCAAGTCTAATACATTAAATAACTGAGTTCCTGAAGTTGGGGTTTGATTATGTAAAAATGTTTTAATTTGTGTCCAATATTTATCACAGCAATATGCCACCTATCTACAGGATGAGCTGTGGACATTCTAACGTGCAGTTTACAATTTCACAAAGTCCTTCGATTCTTCAAATAATGCAACTGGAAACAGGCGCTTCTTGTCACTGAATACAAAATGTTAAGGTCTTAAACAACAACACTTTTTTCTATGTAAATGGAGAGAGTCGCTTTTTTTCCCTTTGGTAAGGAATTATAGTAATGCTATCTTTACTACTTTTAACGTTACTTTATCCCTTTAGTCAGGTTTCCAGATCCTCCGAGGCCTTGACATCGGACAACTCTACAAATCCTCTGCTACTTAAGGAAACACACGCCAGCATTGTATACAGTACATATATGCAGTAACTAGCACATGCAATATGAGCTCTTCTCCAAATAACAGTTAAAGGAGGATTGCATCTGCTTGCTAAAAGAAAGAAAGAAAGAAAAAAAGGATGTAAGTAGTGAATCCGCCAATTACAGTTTCTATGAGTTAATAACCATTGCAAGCGTTACCAATGAGTTTCTAAAGGAACCATTTTGATCTTTATTTTCATAAAACTTGGTAACTGCTTTAAGTATCAATGAAAAAAGTTATTCACTTTATTTGTTCTACTTGGAAACACAGTACAGTGAATGTGAGAAAGAATTGAAAGAGAAACAGATGGGGTAAACAAAGACAAGAAAAGCATGACAAACTCAACAGAAGTGATACGCATCAGGGAGAGTAACACCTGGGCTCTCAAACAGGCCGCCACATCTACATTCCATTCAGTATATTTCAGCTCTGTCAGTGTGATTTATCATCTGATGTTCCTGCGCTGCCAATCGCTCTAAAATACTCTTCTCTCTGACTCATTTTTTGCCCCGTCTCTTCCCTCCACCTCCCAACTGATATGCAAATGCAGCGAGGAAAAAGGCGTGAAAAAGAGGAAGATATGCCAAGTCAAATATTTTAAGTAGAGGCATTAGAAGCTCTTTCAAAGCATCCCAGGGTTGTACAACAATGATCTTCTCTTCACCATCAAAAGGTTGCTTGTCGGGATTACGGAGCAGGAGCAAAATGTTGTGCCGTCGTTGTTAGTTTTGATTGTATAAGACCTCTAGTTGTCTTTCATGTCCCGTTGGTATTACACGTTTGAATAAGGATCATGGAATATTGTCTATATGGAGGAATTTGCTTTGTATGTGGCTTAACAGCAAATCATTGCAAAATCAACAAAGGCATTGTTCCGTACTTACTCTGGATAATTTAACAAGACAGTTCCCTAAAATCCCACCCAGACAGTACTGAGGCTTTGTATTTATATTGCTCAATGCTAAGGCAGCTAACATGTCCTATGCCACACTGAAGTTCTGATTTCCAAACCCAAAAATGCATTTTAATACAATTGTACCACAGTGAGGCAATTTGTTTTTGGCCATGATGCTCCTGCGTTCACTAGATTGGTGGCTTTCTTCTCTATCATTATATATTTAGCTGGTTGATGTTCCATGTTACAATCTATTAGTCATTGTGGTGGATAAAATGCTGGTACATGCACACGTATTGTTTGATAACCCACACCATAATCACACATTCTGCCAAATCAACCACAATGTGACAGAAGCCAGATTGTGCTGCAGAGCTTCTCCATTCATGTTTCAAGCCTACACTTTTACATATTGTGTTGCTGATAGAGGAGATAACTGTGATTTGTTGAAAGGATTATTGTTTATGGAATGAAAATAATAATCAAACCATCCAAAGAAAATACATTGCAAAGGTAACATTCAACTTGTAGGTTTTTTTTTCAGCTAAACATTAATACTGTAATTGTAATACATTTTAAGTTTTATCCTCAAATTAGGCTGCTCTTTCACATAAAAGTAAAAAGTCAATTTTAAACTGCCGTTTAAGATGTGACATGAATATATGTTGAACTCTTTTGAAAAGAATGTCCTGTGGTCCAAATAGTAAACGTGCAGCTTTGGGTGATACCAAAAACAGAATTTCTGTCAACGAATATATTGCATATGGGGAAATGATATCCTAAAGACAGTCTCTGTATGACTTCACCTTTGTAATTTCTGGAGTAATTTGCTTATTTAATTATTTCAATTTGTATTGACCTTTTTAGAAGTAAGTAGTACATTAATTCTATAGCTGTGGTAACTAATGACTGACGCTGACGCTTTCTGCTCATACATTGTCTGCAGCGAAGAGCCAACATGCTCAAGGTTGTCATAAAATAAGACCTTTGACTCTATTTGCTAGTGTAACTGGAGTATGCCTGTAATTACAATTCTGAAAATCCAAATCCCTCATATAAGAGACCAAAATCACCTTCCTTTGGATCAAAACTGACAACAATGTCCTCCAAAACAATCATATTTAAATCCAATAGCTCTCTATCAAAGACACACTTACTGCTGTACTGGAATCACATGTGAGACCTTAAAGTACTCTCAGTTTTTGTAATAATGGAATGCGTAAGTGAAATAATAAGTGATCCTAAAACTTCAGAACTCAGTACCAATGTCACAATTTCAAACCAAAAACAATACAGAGTTAACCTGTTGGCAGTTTTTCTCTTTTTTCTCTTTCACTTCCTCTGTGTGTGACTCCCTCCTTCCTTCACCAAGTCTCATAATTGCTTTACGACTCAGTGGATCCGCTCTTGAATTCAAAGGTGGGGAGTAATAATTGGATTTGCAGCAAACATGCTGAGCTGTGTTGCTCTCACTGTCCGGTCCTGTCCTCGGGGCTACAAGCTGCACTTTATATATCCCATATACGAAGCTAGAAAAGGCGATATACAGGAAAGCCCCATATGTATGTACGCATGTGTGTGTAATTGTGAAGCTTTAAAGGGGACTACATTTAAAGGGGCCATGCTAGATGGTGAATGTAGGATAAATGCTGGGGTGTGTGTGTGTGTGTGTGTGTGTGTGTGTGTGTGTGTGTGTGTGTGTGTGTGTGTGTGTGTGTGTGTGTGTGTGTGTGTGTCATAGCATTACTATACTTGTGGGGACCTAAATCTGTTTACACAGTCACGTGTGGGGACTCCCCATGAGGGGAATCATTAATTTTAGGGTGAAGACTTGGTTAGGTTTAGGGTTAGGGTAAGGGTAAGGGTAAGGGTTAGGGTTAGGCATGTGTTGGTTATGGTTAAGGTTAGGATACGTCTCCAGGAAATGCATGTAAGTCAATGTAATGTCCCCGGAAGTGATGTATACATGGTATGTGTGTGTGTGTGTGTGTGTGTGTGTGTGTGTGTGTGTGTGTGTGTGTGTGTGTGTGTGTGTGTGTGTGTGTGTGCGTGCGTGTGCGTGTGTGTGTGTGTGTGTGTGTGTGTGTGTGTGTGTGTGTGTGTGTGTGTGTGTGTGTGTGTGTGTGTGCATAAGGTGGACAGTAGAAAATTGTGTTTTACTATTGCGCTTTAGGAACCCTTCATCATGTAAAAAAAGGCAATGTTATTGGCAGAAACACATAGCAATGTGCTTAAATGTAATACATCTTAACTGTTTAGCTTTGTCTAGACTGATCTCAGGCAGTGAAATTCAATGAGTATTTCTGTGTGTATGTGTATTTGAAGGATGAAAACAGAGTGTTTGTGTGTGTGTGTGTGTGTGTGTGTGTGTGTGTGTGTGTGTGTGTGTGTGTGTGTGTGTGTGTGTGTGTGTGTGTGTGTGTACACCTCTTTGGGGGCCTGACAAGATGTCTGTAGCTGCAGGTGAAGAGTCTTGGCTGAGGCCCTGATGCAGTCTCCTTGGCAGGCTTAAGACGGCGTCACATCAAAGCTTAACGCCTGGAGAAATGGGAGTGTGCCTCATGTGAGTGTTTATCGGTGTGTTGGTTTGAGATTGCGTGTTTGTATATATTTGCAGTTGGGTTGCTTAGTAGTTAATTGTCAACACAGTAGATGAGGACTGGGTCTGTAATTCTATCTTCTTTTTCTATCAATGTCCTTTTTACATTTTATCAGATGTGGATGTCATTAACATTCATTTGAAAAGATCTTTAGGGCATGCTTTTAAAAGAAAAAGCTGAGTCATGACATCTAAGTAGCACATCATATAACACATATCTCTGATTAAAGCTGTTCTCTTTGATGTATCTTATACAATCAAGTAGGGATGCACGATATTGTTTTTTTGAAACCAATACCGATACCGATAACTTCCTGCTTCTCAAGACCGATACCGATAACCGATAATAATATAATATATATATATTAAATGTACCTGTAGTTTTTGCACACCTGGTGGTAAAAAAAAGACCAAGTGAGCAAATGACATGAGCATTACTACTATGAACAAAACAAAGCCAAGAACAGTTTTGACTCTTCAAAGTGACCTATTTATTTTCCCAAATAAAGTTCTTGCCTTTTTCAAAAGCCTCGTCGATAGGTAAAAGCCCCGGTGCCTTTGCAGCTGGCTTTGGATTCGCCGCTAGTTTAGCAGCTCAGGCGTCTTTGTACGCTTTTAACACACCATCATAGCGATGGCGATGTTTCAGGTGACTAATCAGGTTGGAAGTATTATAGCTCGTTGCCTTTTTCCCTCCTCGTGGAACTTCTGCATTGCATTTGTTAATACAAATAGCAAGCGAACTATCTAACTCTGAAACTTTGAAATAGTCCCATACTACCGACGACATGTTTGTTTATTGTCCTGGCTTCACGGCCGCACACCATTTACGTCACAGCCAGGCAGGAGTTAGGGAGCGCTGGATTTGTGAAGAACTCCCCTCTTCCTAAACCACTATACCACAGTACTGGCAAAACGGGAGGAGCCGAGTGAAAAACAAGCGCCCCTCATCCCAATCCACCCACACCGCAGTAGTTTTTTCTTTTTTTTTACCCAAAAAATATATTGTATATTATCGGGGCTATTAATACTTTTATCGGGTTTATCGGGATGACGTCATAATTCCTAATATCGGACCAATAATTATCGTGCACCACTACAATCAAGTACTTTATGCATTTTTTATATCATTTTTTCGGAGATGGTGATAGAATCCTCTGTGACCAGATAGCATAACAACTTAGTAGTTATCTTTTTATCTAAACAATCTTTTAACCAGGCTTTTACATTGCATTGCATTCCATTATGTTGTGGTGGTGGAGAAGAAGAAGAATAAGAATAATTGTATCTCTCGGGTCAGAGACACGTTGCAAGAACTCTAAATAAGTTATGCCAAAAACAAAGAACACAGGTCATTGTGGTCGTTACATGACCTGTTATTGGAAATGACAAATGGCCTTTCATGTCTCCTTAACTTCCTCTTGGGCCTTTCTGGTGCCAGTCCATTCCATTACGGGATATTCTTCTGGGTCCGTGAGGGGCTGACGGACAAGGAAAAGCATTGTAATGCAGCAGTGACCATCTACAGTAAGAGAGTGTTTAGCTTCAGCCTATGTCCTGAGGACACATTGTAGCAAACCTCAGTGGACATCTGTCCATGAAAGATTTAAGGCTACGTCCATCACAAACTCTCCTCAAGATGTCCTCTTGAGGAACACAAACAGGATGTCAAGACCGGTAGAGAGTACAGTGTGTTGTGTGCTCCTCTTAACACTCTGCTGTGTCAGAAATGTTTCACCTTGTACTAGGAAACATGCACAAACATGCATTAAACTGGACAGGTGGGTGAAGAGACTGTACTATGGTCCTTGTCAGTTCAGTTCAAATGATACCTGACAGTGAGACACATAAGTGCAGTGTCCAGAGACACCCTTTACCCTTTAAAAAGAGGCAGTGCAAAGGACATGGCTTTATGTGTCTACATTCAGCTTACGCTTTCTTCTTTTGACAGGTGCATACTTGACAGCTGGTTTTAATTGTTGCCATGTAGAAAAGGCACACAATGGGACCAAACCACTGAAAGTTGTTTTAAAAAATGACTGACCACAGCAACAAATGGTACTATTGACACAAAATATATAAATAAAGGATCTAACTTATAAATACATTTGAAGTCTGAAATGACGTTAACTGGATATGAAATTATCCCCAGAAACTAATCAGAAAATAAAAAAGTTATAATCCTGTTTCGGTTGAGTGTCGTTGATCTGCTCTCCTGTTAGTTGCCCAGATGACCTCTTAGTCGCCGACAGACGGCCGTAAGCAGAGTCGCCCGAATACCAAATTATTTATAAGCTGCACACTAGCCAACCACCCCCACCCTTTTACTCTAATTTGGCTTCATCAAAGTCTGCACGTCTTTTCTGTGTGACTGAGTGCATACACATATGTGGCTTGAGTGTACATGCTTTTGCTTGCTCCGTCTGGTGTTTGCACAAATGTGTGTGTTTAATTCAAGTGGTTCAGTTGCCATACATGCTTGATGCAGAAACAATGGTCCACTGAACTTTTGATCCACTAAATAGTTAATGAGTGATTTGATTAGGACCAAGAGGCCCCACTTATTACTGCAGATGAGATCAGTGTCTGGGTCAAAGAAGGAAGAGGATAGCAGGGTGTCTGACAGAGAGACTCATTTTCACAACATGTTAAAGTGACATCTGATTTTGTTGTTGATTTTCCTTCTTCAGTGTGTACCATGTTTCTCACATTCATACCTGCCTCAAACTTTCAAAAAGCATTTCAACAATGTACAATGTGTTTTACTTAGTGTACTATGTATCAAGATGACAATATGAAAGTATCAAGACAGTTTAAACAATTCAACATATTTGCAGAACTGGATGAAAAAGTTATGCGAGTGTATTTCCCTATTTGTAACACTTTTAAATTGTTTCGGATACTTTTAAAAGGATAATATATCAATATATTGGATTGGACAGTATAATGTTTACAGGTATTAATTACCCAAAACTTCCTCCCCATTCCTTTCATTGACTTTATAATTGTCATAAGCATGGACTCTCACACACATGTCATCTCAGTCCAGCTATAGGCTAGGCTGGGCAGCAGCCAAAACAACAAGCACTAATGTCACATGTCCTCCTCTCTTCTTCTCCCCCCCCCCCCCCTCCACTCAATAATTCAGTGCAAGGTGTCAGACAAAGCTGCCCTGGCTCATACAACCCCTGTAAAAGACACCACCGCTTGCTTCGCTGATTTACATCTCTACCCCCCACCTCCTTCTTGTTGCAATTAAACATTTGTCTAAGTGTTTAGAGGTGAATGCATGCCGAAAGAACAGTAGTCAAAACCATACTAAGGCCTGCTAAACTTCCCCCTGTACCCCTCTGTGGACACTGTAGAGAAACATTGCAAGTTCTTTGTTGGTCTTTTGTATATCCCAACTATACATGTCAAATAAAAACCTCAAATGTAGTTAGGAAAAACACTTTTGCAAGTTACAACCGGTTCAGGAATTAGATAGTTGTTGTATTATAGTATTGACTGCTTTTTCACCTCTTTGACATTGCAATTGTTCTTGCTTGCAATGTAGCCATTTGACTGGTTAGGAGCCATTTATCACTGCATGCTGTTCACTGACACCACAACCCATTTATTTATGTGAGTATTCCATTAACCATAGTAGGACGTCAATATATGAACAACTTGTGTTCATCTGTATTTTTTCTTTAATGTTTGCATCCATGAGTAATGAATGGTGTGACATTTATAAATGTATTACCTACAAAATCGTCCTTGAGCAGGTAATCAGATCGCTTCTGTGACTCAGAGGTCAATCCAGTTATTGCATTTAGATTAAAAAAAATAAAACAGACAGACAGGCGTCATTTGCAACACTCCCTCTGCGTTTGATAGAGGCATGTAATGGAAGACCAATGTATAGTCTGAGAGAGAGAGGAAGCAGGTCAAACTAGATGAGCGCAGGGACACATGTGAGCACATAAACACATGTTGTTAGCTAAACAAAAGCTGACGGAGGCTATAGACGCACTTTGTTTGTGCACAGAAATGCACGTACGCTGTAATCAAATCCTGTATAATGTGAGTAAAGGCCTGGCTGCCCTGAATGCAGAAGTGTTGGCTCTATTTTGGCACAGTCTTGGAACTTGGCAAGGGCAGAGAACAAGATGCTCAAGTGATGTAGCAGGTGTCTGGAGGAGAGGGGGAGACAGGGATAGAGAACGAGTGGATGAGAGAAAGAGAGACAGAGACAGGAAGAAAAACATCTGTTGTTTCTCTCATGGATATTTACATTGCTCCTGTCACCTGCCAATCCCCGCTAATGGTAGCTTTGCCCATTGGTTTTTCAAAGTCTCGTCTGTTATAATGTTTTCTCTATTGGATTCTATAAATATTTCGAAAACTTTGCTGACATTTGTATTGGTTTTGATAACATAGCACACAAACAAACCAATTGCTGAAGAGTGCCTTTGGTGACCTTGTTTTAATGAGGGAAAATATAATTAACATGCTTTCAAAAAAAATGTATAGCAAATGTTAGTATGCGAGCTAGCTAAACTAGTTATTGAAAAACTCACACAATTCACCCACTAAAATCTGAATAAAACCCCCCGCCTTGTTAGCATGTTAGCATGCTAAGGTAAGCCTTTAGCTCACTGAGTCTACAGGCTCATGGTGCATCTAGCGTGGCTGCATAGACTCTCGATCTAGTCACAGATACAATTGCCTACTTCAGCAGCATAACCTTAGTTATATACTTTTGCAAAGTGATGTTCTGTGTCTCCCTACTAGGTGAGGAATATGACATGGTGTTTTGGATACATTTAAATATGCCACACACATCCTCGAAAACACTAATTGAATGACCACTAAGAAGCCCTCAAAGTTTCCACTGAACTCTTTGTTAAGTAACTTACGTGGCACAATCGTGGACAAGACCTCCGTTCCCTGACTCGCACACTCTTCCTCTTTCACTTTCTTCATCGTTGCCATCACCACGGCCTCCATAACTCCCGAGCTGCCCCTGTGTAGCTGGTGGGATGTGGGGGGACGCAGGGAGCCACCCTTGACAATGATGGATTTGACAAGAGGAAAGTGTTAATGATATTCCCCCTTTGATGGCTGGGGCTACTTCACACACATTTGCATTTCCATTCATCATCCCAGCATTTATCATTATGGGGTGGCTGCCAGATCTAATTACAGTCCTGGGCTAACGGGGGTGATGCGCCTGATATGAGGGCCCACAGCCCCTAACGCATCTCTATTTCTCTCTGTTTGTCACTTCCTCTCATTCTCTCTTGTATACTTTAATTTTCTCGTCTCACCCCTGTCTTTCTGTTATTTGTTATCTTCTTCTCAATCTCTATCTGTTTTCTTTAATAATCTGCGCCCCGTTTCTCCCCCATCTCTCTCTGTGTATGGGGAAACATAGGAAAGTATCCAGGCAGGAAGTGTAGCCGTGTAGGACCAAACCCAATTAACTTCCCTCTAAATGAAGTCATTTGAGGCCTCTTCATTAGAATTAGTCCAAGAAGAGTGGGAGAAGCTGGGAGGGAAATAAATAAACAAGGGGTGAGATTTAGTTTCACAACACTGTTCCTCTATCCCTCTCCTGTGGGGTGATTTAGCCAGTGATCCATTGAGATCACATTAGGAGGTTGGTGATTATCCCCTCATAAGATTATCAACACTAATTATTCGTGACCAATCACTTGTTGCAAAGGAAGTGTTGGATTGTACACCCTTATCATGATGTATATCTGGTTATATCTTTTTCTTAATCATCCATTTCAATATGTGTAATTTTGACTGTTCAAATTCTTGAGTATTTGTCTGACTTACGCCTCTTCATTAAGCTCATCATCAAAAGTTTCCTGCACATTGTTTATAGTTGTTTGTTCCAGGACAAAAGCCCAGTCCTGCCACAGGGGAGCGGCAGGGTCACGGTTGGACCTCCTATGAACGACTAAGACCATCTCTCGCTATTTATCATGCACACAGCATGATCTAGGCAAGCCTGAGAAGAGTCATCCTTCAATAGGCAAGCACCAGCATAACACACAACAAAACAGTCTGCCAAGAACTGCTCCGAACAACTGTTCCTGTCTGCAGTAGCGCATGAGAAACTGAACGTCCTTTGTTAGAACAAACCTGAAGTGTCTGCGCTTTTGGTAAAGTTGGCTTTACAAGCTGCTTTGCTACTAAACTTAAATAATTCAGCTACCTGTTAAAAAACAACAACAGAGGTAGTGTCCACATTTGTTTATCTAGTTAAGTCCATTATGAGCAGCAATGTTTACTTTTTAGAAGAAATCACTGACAGGAAAGGTTTGAGTACAGAATTGGAAGTAAAGTGTGAAAGAGGTAAAATAAAAAGCAGTTATATGACTAGAAAAGGAGAAAATGGCAAAGAAGAACATATATAGTGTTGGATTAAAAGAGAAACCAATGAATACACCAACAAAGACATTGAGGATAAAAGGAGGATGCTGTAAGAAATGTAAATGATCCAACGTATTGTGTATTCTTTTCATTTTCTACTAAAAGATAAGTCACTCACACAAAAAAGTTAGTACGAGTCAAAGTTGTTACTTCCCCAAAACTATGTATGCAGATTAACAATATATAGAAGTAAATGATATAAAAAATACAAGCCATTTAATCAGAGTTTTCTACAGATAAAGACATGAGGGGTGGGTGCTGAGGGTGGAACAGGAGACCTTTAGTAAATCAACCCATGCTGGACAAATTACCAAAAGACCCAGCGAGAAAGATAACGACAGCATGAATCGAGGCAAAGCATGGCTTGGAGGAAATGAAAGGTGCCCTGTACGCAGATAACCATCGTGTCGACTTACACAGCAAATTACTAGGCTGGCTGTTATAACTGGCATTAGACGCTCCGTCGTTAGATGTGACATGGTTGGGGGGAGGGAAGGAACAAAAGTCATGTTCCGAAAAACAACTTCAACCAAGTTGTTTCCTTTCGCTGTTTGGCCGTCACAGCAGACGGGCCTCTGCGATAAGGAACTGGTAACCTGAACAGCAGATAAAAAGAGGTCTGACAAGGGTACTCACACACACATGCATCACACACACACATACACGCACATACAGTTGCCATATGTCTCAGGAAGCCAGAGACCCTTCAAGATGAGAGGGTCTTCTGAATTATTGATCAGTGATTAGCAAATGCAATATAAATGTTACCCTTGATGTTGGCTGGCTGAGCAGTTTGAGTGTGTGTGTGTGTGTGTGTTTGTGTGTGTGTGTGTGTGTGTGTGTGTGTGTGTGTGTGTGTGTGTCACCACTCTCCTGCCATTTGGTCAGCTCCTCAAAAGTGCATGTCCACATTGAAGCATGTGTGCAGTTATGTTCATTTTTTATGTACACAGGCTGAACAAGAACGCAGTGTTGTACTTTATGCATTTACATGAACTTGTGTGTGTACGTGTTTGTGTGTGTTTGTGTGTGTCATGAGAGGCTACAAAGAGAGTCACAAGTGCAATTTGAAGGGGGATCTAATTCATTATTTAGTCAGGGACAAAACAGGCAGTATGGGAGGCGGGTAACTGTAGGTGATTTCAGGCCTGTATTGATTACTGGCAACACCAGGAGCCAAGTGTAGTGTGACGGGTTGAACAAAACCTGCAGCGCACACACATACACACTCACGTGCACACACACATAAACAGGCCATGAATGTAGAATGGCCATTGTCATTGCCATTGAAGCATATTGTCCCAACTGTTGTGACGCTCTTTCACCGAGGTGAGTCATCTGGCTGAGTCAGGAAGTTGATGGCTAGCTAATGCGGCGATCTGTTTTTGTTTGTAGTTAGGTTACTGATTGGAGCCTTTGTTGGTGATAGGTGGATAAAGGAGAAGGGACCCTGTAGTTGATGGCTTTCTGACAATGAGCTGCAAAGTTGCAAGTGCCTTTTAAAGTGAAGAAAACATCCGAACAAAAAAGCATTGCTTGGACAAAACAGTGATGGAGGCACTCTTGATGAAAGTGGTGGCTACATACTGTCTACAAAAAAGATGTATTTCCCCCAAAACACTTTTTGTTAAAAAGTATACACATACGATAGTGAAAGTATAAATCAGACTCACACAACATGAATAAATGTATATTTAAAAAAAAAAACATAATTAATCACTCAAATCACTTTTAAAGTGAATAAAACTAGAACTAAAACAATTAGTAAATTATGATATAAGCTTATTATTTGAAAAATGTAAAAGTACAAGTAAAAAAAAAGTACCAAATGTATTTTGTGTTTGTATTGTTAAATATGAAACAATGAACATTCATGATGCAAACTTGCATAGCTTTAATATAAACCAAAGCTAAAGATGTTAACCATCTTGGCATTGTATTTCCTTTATTGTAATCAAAATCCTCCACATTGCATCACACTCCAGAGATCACTTTGGATCTGTCTTTCAACAAAACCAAAATGAAGCTAACCTGATTACACCTCTATCTGGGACAGTTGTGACACACTTGTGTGTCTTTTTGGAAGACATATTAGACGTTAATAACATTTGATCGGCACGTTTAAAGTCAAATTGAATCACATCCGTAAGTGGATAGGGGCTGACATATGTTTCAGTATCTCCAAGAGAGTGATACATTATTCTGTGGCCAGTGTAAAAACATAATGAAATATAAATATCCATTAATCCTCACATTTCATCCAGTCAGTCACCACACAGCCCGGCTCAGCCTCAGCCTGCTGTTAACACGGTGTGATGTCCGTGTGTATTTTGCATGAGGAGAGTACAGTTGTGTGTGTTATGTGTGTGCTGTGCCTGCTCTCACTGTGTGTGTGTGTGTGTGTGTGTGTGTGTGTGTGTGTGTGTGTGTGTGTGTGTGTGTGTGTGTGTGTGTGTGTGTGTGTGTGTGTGTGTGTGTGTGTGTGTGCGTGTGTGCGTCTGGTTTCCTGGCCATGAGAGAGCAGTTCACACTGTGAAAGAGTCATCTTTATTATAATCTGCCAGAAGTAGTGGCAGCTTGGGAGAGGAGCTGCCACAGCTAGGTAATCGAAAGCCGCTAGGCTGGGACGACAAGGGGCACTTGTGAGACGTACCAGCACAAGCCATATGGCATACTGGCTTGGCAAAATTGGCAACTGTCCTTCCTGTATCCAATATTTTCTTTTTATTTGTGAAAAAAACAAAACAGGATAATTTCTCATAATTTCTACGGCAGATTGTCAATTATTTGTCTTCTGCTTCTTTTAATCCTTACGCTTTAGAGGAATACTCTCAACCTGGAACGTACAGTACATCTCACAGCATGCTCATGATCCCACGTGTTATTTGAGGATGCATTTTACTGTAAATAAACACAAAAGAGGAAGAAAATGATATGAAACTCGATCACTTTAGCAATAGTGACTCTGATTTGACCCCGGCGTATTTGCTGTAAACACAAGGGTAATTCAAACCAAAATAAATATTAGCATAATGCTGGGGGCAAGAGAGAGCTTTTCCCATAGAGTGATTAAAATATGAGAACAGAACACAATGTGAAGTCCCTTGGCACGTTGGCAGTTAGCGTAGAAAAGCTCATTTCATGATAAATTAAAGAACGCCGTGGTTGCTCTCAGGAGATATCTCCCCCTTGTATTTGTTTTATGAAAAGGAGTACAATTAGCCTTATCATATTTTATCTTAAACATAATTAATAAAACATTAATTTCCTGGTGAGTTCTGTATTTTTTTCTCTTCTATTCTTTCTTTCCCTCTGCTGTAGGTTCAACTCTCTTAAGGCATGATTTGCATATTTCACAAACACAAAAGAACAATAACGTATGATTGTAAGAAGAGTTAGCTGAGAAGCATGATGAAGAATCAAGTTGCACCATATCGCTGCCATATATTTCTATTCAATCGTTTTAATCCTAAACACACTTTAAATAAAATCACTTTACCAAATCTATGTGTATCCCATATTAAGTGTTCAATTATAGAAGATATAAAAATGATTGTGTCAAGCGTTGTGACTTATGTCAAGCGTAGTGATTTTCAAATGCATATTTTCATATTTCAGCTAACAGCCTAATCTGATTCATCACCGGGTACTTGGCGATGTAGACATCTCTTATTAATTCCCTGCTATTTTATGAATTATGGCTGCTTTGCATTCTGGGCTTAACTGACTCCCTCTACCTACCAGGGTAGAAATGCAGTGAATAAAAATGGAGTCAATAGATCACGGGGGATACTTAACTGCAGACAGGCGTGATTATGAGGTGCGGGAATGTGCCACAAACTTACTCCGGGCCAATATGTATTGCTTACGCTTATAATAAACGTTATCTTTCTAAGGAGAAAAAGCTGTCAAGTTGATGAAAGACACAGATGAGCATCTATATGGCTGACCAACCATGCATAGATAATGTACAAATGCAGTTTTCAGTGAGGAAGCGAAGGAGAGAGAGAGAGAGAGAGAGAGAGAGAGAGAGAGAGAGAGAGAGAGAGAGAGAGAGAGAGAGAGAGAGAGAGAGAGTATGCTGCTTGATCCCGCCATTCAATGAGCATGAGTAATTGTTTCAACTTGTTGCGGTCTCGATTTTCTTAGTAGTGTGTAGAAAAGAACAGGTGAAAAAAAACATTAAACACAACAAAGACATGGACATGTTATTGGCAAAGGTGAGATAGTTTCCCACGCAAATCCTTGTAAAAGACTCGAGTTCTATCCATGTTTGTTTTTGTTGGGTTGATGTTTTCTTTCCCTTGTCCTCAACACACATGCTGGCTTGGCCTGCACTTGCCGTGTAATCCTGGATAAAATGTGTAAAAAATACATTTGAATATGTAAGAGGAAGTGGCTACTGTCCCAACATGGCCCAGTTTGCCCTGATTTAAAAGAAACGAAAGAGAAAAAGGTTACATAAAAATGCGACCGTTTTTAGGAGTTGTCCTATGTCCCCTAGCTTCCTAATGTGACACCTGATCCCTGGTCTCCATGGGAATTATGAGTCCTCACATGCATTCTAAGTAAAATGCCCGACACTGTAACTATTCCCAAACAAGTCATGCTATCCTATTTTTGTCCTTTAAATGTTATAATGACAGTGCTTAGACAACAACAAGACATCCTCTGCCTCTCTCTGCTCCATTACCTGGCCCTGGATCTTAGCTTAGGGGTGTTAGAAGCTGTACGAGTGGTTTGTAATGAATATGCCTACTTTGCCTAACGTATCAAATAGCAGTGTTAACATGACGTAGAGAAAACATGAGATGGTCTGGAAACTAAAACCTGTGTCGGAATATCACCGTTGTCCTTCTCTCTCCTCACCTGGCTTAAAGGATCATTCATGTAACCTCTCATGACTAATAGGAATTAGCCATCCTCCTCGTCTCAAACATCACAGTGGAAAGGAGAGAAAGAGAGACCTGATGTCTCTCGATTTAAAGATCCTCGACTCAGTAAGAAAGTACATAACAATGTTAGAAATTGTTTCTTAGGCGAAAGCAGGCCACATGTGTCAGAAAGGATTATTCAGGTAAGGTTTCACACAGACTTGACAAACACAAAGTCGAGCAGTGTAAAAGATCATGTTTTGAAGAAGTGTAGTGTTAAATCAAGTTGAAGACTGGCGTCTGGATTGGTGCCGAGAGGGTTGTTGCCTGGAATTGCTTGAGGAAATGCCTCAGGAGAAAAAGAAACAAGGAAAAAAATAAATATTGGTTAGTTCTCCTATACGCTTTGAATCGTTTAAGGCCGGTTCAACTTGAAAACAAAAGTTCCCCCTCAAAATGTGAGTATGCCTAAATAATTTGTTGAAAGTCTTATGATTTTTGAAAACATAACACAATTTAAGTTGACTAAACTTTTTTTTTTAAAAAAACCTCAATAGCTCTAAGATATAAGGCACCTTATATAATCATGAGGGTACAGAACTGGATTTTATTCCATAACATTTCCTAATTATGGCTATAGCATTCTCTTTTATTGTTATAAGAAAAAACAAATTTCCATTGTGTATGTTTTCAAATAATTAAGAATGGCTTCCAGAAACTCCTTCTGCGGGATTCATTTACGCTAATTATATTGTCTTCCTTTTTTCGTCTCCAAGCGATGATGGCCGGCCACAGAGGTGGTTTTACCTAATGGTTGATGAGTAACGCAGAAATAGATGGAACCTCTGAAACATAACCACAGGAATGTGAAGCCATGCACTTAATTAAATTAACTCTGATCCTCGTTTACCTTGACCATAGCATGTTAATATTAAAGAATATATCATTAATTAGCGTAGGTTATAGGCATACTATATTATAATAGTATGTTAGGATGTCCCATGATGATGAATTAAGGCAGTTTCCCTATCTCCCTAGGCAGCCAAGTGTGAAGTAGAGAAGGTGTGTGTGTGTGTGTGTGTGTGTGTGTGTGTGTGTGTGTGTGTGTGTGTGTGTGTGGGTGTGTGTGTGTGTGTGTGTGTGTGTGTGTGTGTGTGTGTGTGTGTGTGTGTGTGTGTGTGTGTGTGTGTGTGTGTGCGCCTAAGAGCCGTTTGGGCCATTAGCGAAATGATCACATGACTGAAGAAAGAAGCAGTATGCTGATTGTAAGGTTAACCTACTGTATATGGCCAAATGTAATTACAACATAGCATTTTGCTTTAAGATTTAATTTGTTCTAAGAAAAATGTAAAGCTATGTAAAATGTTAAGCTGGATTCAGATATTCTACATTAAATAAGAAATATAAAGAATGATCTACACACTTATACGTTGTATTATATATATTTATTTTATTATTTTTAATAAAATACCTATAAACTAACCAACCTATATCACAACAATTGAAAAGTTAAATGCTGGAGGAAGTTTTGCAACATCCACTATAACGGTTCTCCTGTGGCCTGTTTGCCTCTTGAATATGCTAGCAGAAATGTTACAAGGGACTTCCTGCCCTGTTCTCCGGACTCAGGCCCCAGGCCAGCCCTAGAGGAGCCCTGCTTCCAACATCAGGAGATAAATACATTGTTCCCTGTTGTATTACTTCTGCCTGAATACAGAACAAATACAAAATGTCTGTATTCCAGTGATGAAAGTAACTATTACAACTTGAAAAATGAGCCTAGAACAGACTTTGAACATCTCAAATGTTCTACTAACACCATATATTAAATTAAGTCATTAATCAATCAATGTCTGTCAATAATATATTGCTTATATTATATATAATAGTGCACTTAACCCTTCAGTGGCCAACAGCTGGAAAATGTACATTAATATTTAAATATTTCATGACTAATTAGTAAAATATTAATGGTGAGTTCATTAGTAGAGGCCCCTCATTCCTGCAGACCTGTAAATAGAAGTCTGATTGCATATGTCAACCTCATGTTAATGACGGGAAAACAAAAGTATTTCTTAGGTCTCAGAAAGTCTTTCTGGCTTCTACAGTCTGTGCTGCAGTTGAAAAACAACATTGTTATTTTCTATGAAATGATTGTTTGTTTGGGAAAAACTCTTAAATCCTGCTAAAACAATTTCTAAAGAGTCAACCGCAGTAATTAGCTACCCAAACTTTGTTTTTCAAGCTTAATGATGCATCAATGTATCACCCAAAAACAGTTTTATCACACTCTCCTCATAATTCTGTTTATTTTCCGTTCTAAAAGCAGCTGCTCGGATCATTTCTTTACCCAGATAAACCCAGAGAAGAGATAACACGTCCCGATGGAACCACTTTTCTTTGCCTTCTCCTTAATTTGAACTGAAAGGAAGAATGTGTGTTGTCTTTGTATTTGCACTCATCCCGCATCGTGAGTATTTGCATTTTTGTAACAACAAAGCCTGTCGATGTCAGATCACTCATTGCTGGATGTTGTTTTCCGATGTAATGAACATGCCTCTGAAGTTCTGAAATAAGAATCAAATTCCCATTTAGGGAATGTCTAATTTAACTCACGAAGCGCTATTGTATGTAGATTGTTAGGCTGCCCTCAAAGAGCAAGAGTTTGTCAGCCTGATCTGATTGTATACAGCTTTAACTGTGACATTTGATCATGGACCATGGAAAAAAAAGGTCTTTGTTCTGTAGGAAGCTGGCATTCATGCATTGCTTAAAAGCAAAATAATAGATTGGAATGTAAATACACATTGTATGGGATAGAGGACCTTTTAAGGTGATTCCGTCCCTGTTTACTGCTCTACAGTAATCCGATATTCTTAACATGAATGCTTTCATAGGGGTTTAAATCCAGCCGTTGAGGTAGAATAGGGAGGCGTGTGGCGTAGTGGGTTGACCGTAGGTGTTCGGATCAGAGGAGCGCAGGTTCAAACCCCGCTGCAGTCAGCGTGTCGTTGTGTCCCTGGGCCACTTCACCCCAAATTGCTCCTGTGGGGATTAGCCACAGTATTGAGTATGTAAGTTGCTTTGGATAAAAGCGTCTAACAAGTGACATGTAATGTAATGTAATGGATAACAGTTTATAAAAGGATGCCAACCCAAATTCCTATTTATGTGGTTTCATTTGAATTTTATTTCTTTAAATCCCTCAACATGGATACTGCAAAACAGCATTCTGAAATTCGACACTTCACTCTCAAGAATCACGTTTCTCTACAGGAGTGTTTAGCATTATTTAGCTCTGTGTATCAAATCCAATTACCACATAGAAAACAGAATATATAGTATATTAGTACAGAGGAGCAATGAAATGAGGAAAGTGTCAGAAAAGGAGAAATAGAAGGGCCTATACACAGTCTAGTTTCCTTATTACTGTAAAATGCTTCCCCTAACAAAGACAACAATAATGTGCGTTTCCTGAAATGAAACTCAAATCTAAAATAGTTCAAGTTTAAGGTTGAATTAACATTATAGGGATACAGGAAAGGGCTGGTGTCAAATCCTATCTATACCTACAGTATTCATGCCAGAACAATCAACCTCTCTGCCTAATTTGTTTGTATGTAAGCAAATGGATGTGTGTGTGTAATCTGTTGAAGTGATCTGAACAAAAATATCTAAAGTCCCTCACAACTGGACAAACAGGCCTTATGAAATAGGAACGTTGATTTGTTTTTAAATTCACATATCAAATGTGTTACTCACTTCCTTTTGTAAACAGAAATCTGATGCCCATGATGGGCATCAGATTTCTGTTTACAAAAGGAAGTGAAAATATTCAGTTCCGAGCGTGACCATATACCTTAAAATGAGTGTTCTCCCTCATTCTGTCAGTCCTCCACTCATCTGGCTGGATCATTTCAATTACAGCTTTTCCAAACATCGTATTTGCGTTGTTGTGATTTAAGATTCCAGCTGCACGTATTGGTTTCTGTTAGCGTCACAGAGAAACATGCTGACATGAATTTAAAGAAGAAGTTTAAATGATTAAAAAACAAGTGCACAATGCACATGACACTGGTTTCTAAAAAGGTGAGTTCATGATGGTTTTAATAGTTGGTGGGATGGTACAGTTACATAAATCTGTGGGAGGTTGGAACTTGTTGACTTCACCTTGCTTTTCCTCAGAAACCCTTTAAGCACGCCACAGTCCCACCCAATGAAACTAAATAATAATGTGAAATGACTCACGTTGGCAGATTGCCTGGTGACATTTCTCCCATTTCTTACCACGTTTTTCTAGAGAATACCTTATACCTCTTTATCTCAATAATGGGATATTTCCCCTGAAATCACAAAGCATAAATAACACAGGAGTCCCACAGCTAATATATGACATTACTTATACTCCACAGTTTATAAGACCAATCTCTCTACTGATGTTCATGCTGTGATCTGCGCCTTAGACAAGAGTCCCCACTACTGTACATACATACCACAGCAGTCCAGACTTAATAAGTCTGTCTGCCAATCCTGATAAAGACGTATGCTTTATATTCCCCCTTTTCCCATTTACTCCCCCAGCAGCTTCAGTGGAAAATGCTATAAACTCCAAGCAAATGCACCAATTGCATTTCAAAAGTGATAAATATTTCAGAGGCGCTGAGAACATATTTAAACTACATTCAAGGCTTCCCCCCTCCTGTGAGATTATGATTCTCCTCTCACCTTTTAGAGATAATCAATGACTCTTGTTATCCCTCTCGCTACAGCCTTCTTTGGGTGTTGAATGGTATATAATGAAGTGCACGAGTGTGTGTGTTTAATGAATGCCCAAGATGTCGCATGCTGTGAACACCATTAATCTACATGTTCTGGAAATATAACCAATTGTCAGATAGGCGCTCGCAGATATTCCATCACCTAAGCAATTGGCTTTTACCAAGCTCTACAATTCATTTGCGGTGTAATGCGCCCAATAAAAATGTATTCTGACGGCTCTATTGATTGTGAAATAGCTTAATCTTTTTATAGACAAAGAGCTGTATACCACCCGTATCGGCCTAGAATTATTACTTTATTCTCAATTGATATATTGCTACTCAGGTGTGCACATATTCACCTCTGGTGCTTTGTTTTGTTCCGTTACCTTTTTGTATATAGATGGAACAAAATGAATAATTGTACAACATGTGCTAGTACAGTATTTGTCATATAAGCATTTGTTCTAAAAAAAATGAAAATCATCTCATTCAACATATCATTGAAAAATAAGTCAATAACTGTATGTTATAGTATGTAGTTCAACCGATGGGTGAACTGCCAAAATAATATTATTTAATATGTATTAAATATGGCCCTAAACTAGGCCTAATCATCCTTTTAATTTGGAATCTTAACAGAAGAAATCTAGAGCTTATGCATATTTTAATTTGTCGTGACATTCATGTCAATATTAGAGCTGTTTTTTTTTGTATATGTAGGATTTGGGTCACTTCCAAATGGTTATTAGAGGTCACTCCCAACCAGGGGTAATAATTGTAATTGTATCACTACATGTTCAAATGAGAGAGTGGGATGATCTGTTGTATCTTTTCATTTCAATATGTGAACATAAATGTGATTAGATCTAGGCTAATAACTGCCTATTAAAATATATATTTGAACAGCAGAAGTCCCATTATTAGCTCTTGGTCTTCCTCCCTTTCATTCTCTTTTAATATTTCCCTTCTCTTCAGTACCCGTTTGCTTTATTCGCTGTACGCTCTTCTCTCACATCCCCACCTCCTCCCTGCTCCCTCCTCCCTCCTCCCGCTCTGTCACTCTGCCTACAGTATGTGCGGATCATTAGCTCCTTTTCTCCATTATCTGCAGCCATCTAGTGTTGGCTTTGTGCCCTAGAAATTATGCTGCCTCTCTGCAAGCTTTCATTCCTTCACAGTACAGATACAGTAGCACAGTGTTTAATGTCAATTTAAAGTAAGTTGATCATTGAAATTGGTAAGCTCCAAAATGGTGAGCGTTATGTCCACAAATGCACCCTGCTTGTTGCCTTAGAGAACAATGTGTATGCAGGTGTTTACAACGGACATTCTCAAAAGGGTTTAAAGGTGTTAAAATAAGTCAGAATCAGGAACAGAACAATGCCAGCTGCTTTTTGACTGAGAAAGTTTAGAAAATGTTATGTTACAACATTACTTTGAAACAGTCTCTGTGTGTGCGTGTGAAAGGTCAGAGAGGACGAGAGCACAAGGCAGAAAGTCAGTCAGACAAACCTGACAGACTGAAAGCTTAACCTGACAGTGAACGCAAACATTACATTCACTGATGTTTTTGCTGTTCTCTTTCAGCTGGGACAGGCAGTCAGTAATAACTACGAACACCTGGGCAGCCTCCAGGCTCTACACCTCAGCCCCTGGGGCTCTTCACCTGGGACAGGAGCCTGCCCATGCAGCTTCCCTTACCGCTGGAGAGCTGCCTGGAGCAGGCAGATTATCACACGTCGCCCAGATGGGACATGAGGCCTGGAATTCTGTCAAACCCTTTAACATTAATCATCAGGACAGAGTGACAGTATGGTGAGAATACAGATAAATATCACCAATGTACCACAAAACCCTCACAAAGTATCAAAAAGTCAACTTTTCCAAAGTTACAGTGAAAATAAGGTAACATTTAGTTGTGCCTTATTACTGGTATGATGTGCTGGTCTGAATCATTTGCAGAACTTGATATTACATACCAAACCACAAACAATCAAGTATATGTAGAAGCACAGCACACAAACATGCAGATTTAATATACTTAAAATAATGAAGTCAGGGGAGATGCATTCCTCGTTAACACCGTTCATGCTTTTATGACATTCACTTTTGACACACTTATTTAGGTGGCTGTGTGGGAAGAGGAGAGTAAAAAAACATACATACAGTATAAGGAAGCAACAGATTCAATTGCTGCCTGGTAAAATCCAAATAATAATAAAAAAAGACATCCACTTAGAAAAACACGTTTTTGATTTATTTTACATTAGTTTATTTGACAAGTTTACATAGTAAGGCAAGGCAAGGCAAGGCAAGTTTATTTATATAGCACTTTTCGACGCAGGGTAATTCAAAGTGCTTTACAAAAAAGAAATGAAAGACATTAAGCATTAAAAAAGAAAAGCTAATAAAATAAACATTAAGGAAAAATACATGGATAAAAGTTACAGTGCAGTCTAAAATATGAATAGTTCAATTAAACATTACAAGAAAAAGTACATGGATAAAAGTTACAGTGCTAATAAAATAAACATTAAGGAAAAATACATGGATAAAAGTTACAGTGCAGTCTAAAATATGATTTAATTTAGACAGACTTTCTTCACCATATTTTGCTCGCATGACATCCACAATCGGACCCTCAGGAGGCTGTACACACCCCCTCCCCTGCTTTGCTTCCATAACAAAGTCTTTAAAGTGTTACCAAAACACTATTTTTCATCCGTCGATGCCAGATATTCCAAATATCTCTGCTTTCGAGCAGTCCCTCTCATAAATGTCATGGAGTTTAATTACGTTTAGAAAAAGTACATGGATAAAAGTTACAGTGCAGTTTAAGATATGAAAAGTTCAATTAAAAGCAGCGACAAAAAGAAAAGTCTTCAGCCTGGATTTAAAAGTAATCAGAGTTGCAGCGGAGCTGCAGGTTTCTGGGAGTTTGTTCCAGATACTTGGAGCATAATAACTGAACGCTGCTTTACCATGTTTAGTTCTGACTCTGGGGACAGAAAGCTGACCAGTCCCTGAAGACCTGAGAGATCTGGATGGTTCATAATTTAGCAGGAGGTCAGTAATGTATTTTGGGCCTAAACCATTCAGTGCTTTATAAACCAGCATCAATATTTTGAAATCTATTCTTTGACACACAGGAAGCCAGTGTAAAGACTTCAGAACAGGAGTGATGTGGTCCACTTTCTTAGTGTTAGTGAGGACTCGAGCAGCGGCGTTCTGAATCAGCTGCAGCTTTCTAATAGATTTTTTAGTGAGACCTGTGAAGACACCATTGCAGTAGTCGAGTCTACTGAAGATAAAGGCATGGACAAGTTTTTCCAAATCCTGCTGTGACATTAGTCTTTTAATCCTAGATATATTCTTTAGGTGATAGTAGGCTGATTTAGTAACTGTTTTAATGTGACTGTTGAAACTCAGGTCAGAGTCCATGACTACACCTAGATTCCTGGCTTTATCTGTTGGTTTGAACATTGCAGACTGAAGCTCAGCGCTAACTTTTAAACGTTCTGCCTTTGCTCCAAAACCATTACCTCAGTTTTATCTTTGTTTAATTGGAGAAAGTTCTGACACATCCAGTCATTGATTTGTTCAATGCACTTACTCAGTGTTTGAACTGGAGCATAGTCTCCTGGTGAAATTGTTACGTAAATTTGTGTGTCATCTGCATAGCTATGGTAACTTATTTTGTTGTTCTTCATTAGTAGCCATCCATAGGGACAATCAGATAGGGACAATCAGAGCCCCAGTTTAGCATTTATGAATATCTTGCTTGTCAATATTTTTGCTAAATGCAATTAAAAAAATCGAATTGGACACAGATGTGGGTATAACTCAAGCAACCAGAAAATCCTCCACAAACTTGTTTGCCCCTATTGACACAAGGCATTGAGGGCCAAATGAAAAACTAATTAAATGAAAACATGTGCTAAACTCAGTGCTGTATGGGCTTCTACTGTACACACAGGGCTCTGTTAGACATTTGTAACCTAATTCTGTTATGTTTCAATTACCAGACGCACCTTCGGAGTCCACAGGAAGGTTAAGCAAATATGACGTAGTATAAAGTTAAGCTGTAGGTGCACACATTTTCATCCTAAATGCTCCTATCTGACTATTTAATTAAGTTAAGGCTAGACTTATGGTAAATATGAGCCTGGGCTTGTTTATGAGGGAGCTGGTAATTATGGGCTGTGGACCTAAAAGCTTAAGGTCACCAAGAAGTCATTTCCACTCAAAGTTACAGTTTTACACTCACATCACTGGCTATATTAGCTTATTATAAGAACTGTGAATGTGAAGTTTGAAGAATCAAAGAATAATTAGTGAGTTCTAGGTTTGTCGCAACTTAGATTTAGTTGTGGTAAAGATAACTATATGCCAAAGATAAATCATATATATAATAATGCACAGTAGGCTTGCGATGATCAAACAGGGCATGATCGATACAGATCATTGATATATGTTGTACTGCAATTTCTTCTGAAGTCTTGAGTTGATGTCTTTTCTTGACGATTTATCTTGTTGTCCCAGCTGAAGAATGTCATATTTAATCTTTGCTTGCCTAACTCCTGCTCAGGTGTGCCTGCTTGAAAATTCCAAATGCATAGCCAAAGGCAAACTATTCAGTGTTGAAACATTGTTATTGCATTGAATAATTGATGATATGTCTGGCTAGGTCTTTGAGCCCCCCATTTACTGTTTGGATAGCCTTCAAACAGGAAAAAGGAAATGACTGAGGGACCACCAACGTTTCATGACATGGTGTTGTGGGTGGGAGATATCAAAGACAGAGACTGTAGCTTCCTGATATGACACACTGCTGGATCTGTGAGCTTATTAGACTTAAACAATCATTCAAAGACATCACTAATTAGTTGCACAATATGTGTATGAGAAACAGATTTATTCAAAGTAAAGCCACGTTTCTGTCTCTGATGTTGCTAAGACAACAAAGGCTGTCATTGTCAGTCTAAATTGCATTGTGATTTGCCTTGGTGCACACTGACTCACAATGATGAGCAATTAGCCAACGCACTTAGCAAACAGATGCACTTCAACACAGAGCTACAATTAAAAGAAAATGCTCTTTTATCTAAAATATACCTGGAAAAATATAATTTAACTGATCATCCAAGAGAGTTTCAGCTGTCAACATGAAATGTCAGACATTAAAGCTTATACAATAGCGACATAATCACAAACCCCCATCAAGATGTCATTTTGAAGGAAATGAATACCTCGATAACCATTCTGTGGAGTCTAATTCTTTGCTCTAAGCTTTCCTTCCACTGCAGAGCTTGTGTTTCCCCGCGTCCCGAGCTAGAGAGGGGAGATAAATGTGATTTAAATTAATAGCCGCTACTAAATAACTCCTCGGCTGGTAAACGATGCATTCATCAGATACAGACAGCCAATATCCTGTGATTCATGGCACTCCTTACCACGTGAAGGATGCCAACAAAAATTGTTATTACTTTTTAATAAAGTGTACCAGTCACTAATCCTCTCATTTATCAGTGGAAGGCAGTTGGTATGGAGCGAGCTGGTGTGAAACGGTGTGCCTGGGTGCTCTGATGAAGAGGAATGGCAATAGCACTGTTGAATAAGAAGGTGGTTAATGTAGAAGGGCTACTTTATAATGCAACCTTCAATACCTCAGTACTCAGGAGACACATAATGGCAGACACAAAATCAGTATAACTGAATACTTACAAAAAATCTCATTGTACAACATACAGTAAAACTTCTGCTAGCAAAGGAGCTACAAGCTTTACAACATGGGTTGTCAATTGTTAGGTAGTTACATTCATAACCCTTGAGATCTTCATGGAATTTCCATTTAGTAATTATCCTTTAAACATTAGTTGTTGTTGTTGTTGTTAGTGGCATAGTCCGCCATGCCTGTGCTGGATTTAAGTTTCCTTTACAGAGAACAAAATGTCTTATTAATATCAGTCTGCCTTTTTACTGTTAACTCTCCCACATAGTGGGTTCAGGCAATGTTTTTTTACTTTTGGTTTAACTGGAGTTTGGTTAATTGCACTGTACACTAATATACCAGTTGTATTTCTACCAGTATAGCCGGGGTGTGCCTGATGTGAACACCGGTGACCACGGGTGTGTTTAAATCCACAGTGACAGAAAACTTGATTGATTTTTCAAATCCAGTCACTGACAATCAAACAGCTAAATTAAACATCCTTTACTAGTAATGGAAAAATAAACAGTGGATTTTAATATAATTTCCTCATCACAGTATAGTGGACTTTTTCCTCTTATCTCTTTGTTTCCATTGCGTTGTATTGTTAAGTTTCTCAGTGATTCCTTGCCCTCAATCATTCGTGTTATTTATGTTTTATTTGTGACACATTGCGTTTTATCTATATGTACAATAGGTTTTCATGAGATACTGTTTTCTATTTGAATGTGTTCAAGGTCCAAGATGGGGTGAAACTGATGTCTGTTTCATAGCACCATAGCTTCCTGGGATTATGTCCAATGTGTACACATCATAAAGTGAAAGTACCACCCACCATCCCAGGATAAAGCCATCATTGTGAGGCACAGTGATTAAAGACTGTGTCTCGACCTTGTATCCTTGACTGAGATAAACCCTCCAAAATTCCTAAAACAAACAAGCCACAGCTCTGTTAATTTAGCCTTGCAGCAGAAGCACCGAGGCAGTTGAAGCAGCCGTGGATGATTCCCCTTGTGTATGGGCCAATGTTAAGCCTCGAGAACAGGTAACAGTCAATCCATTAACCTTAGCTTTTAGCGGCTGCTTTATGTCACTACCTCTGAGTCTTGCACACACATACAAATGTGCACACTGCCACGTGGACATGAACACATACACACGCACACACACACACACACACACACACACACACACACACACACACACACACACACACACACCATCCCTCGTCATGATACAATTTTTTAATAGTTGCTAGGCAAAGACTTGAAAAGGTCAGTGCAGCTCCCCTTGACATTGACTCTGCCATTGTAATAATACGCTCTTTTCCGTTTCTTTCCTCGAACATCAATAATACCCTATCACTGAGCCTGAAGCCATCCATCCACCTCCCATATGTTGGTTGACTATGGACGCACACACACACACACACACACACACACACACACACACACACACACACACACACACACACACACACACACACACACACACACACACACACACACACACACACACACACACACACACACACACACACACACACACACACACTCACATGCATCAACCCCCTGCCTAAGTGGGTGTCAGCAGCCATCTTCAGCTAGGTAATATGAAAGGGCTTCCAAAGGCAGGGGTCATGTTAAATTGTAACGCAAATGTTATTCCTCAATTATCCTTCTGGGGGAAATGTCAACCGCTTCAGGGGGAATCGGACTGCAGAGGCCTAGAATGAGTGTGTGCTGCCTCGGACGGACGAGTCAAGCAATCATTTACTCTTCTATGGCCACTCTTGCTCTCTCTCACCCAAACTGAAAACACACATCTATAGTCACTCCTTATCTGCTAATTGCAAAATTAATTATTAGAGGGACTGTGACAAACACATTAAAACTCTATAGGATTTGACAAACTGTAAATGTCTGTCTTAGAAGCTTCTGAATTAACATAGAAGTAGGGAAAGTATATCCCTCCCTGCTGCTTCTGGACATATTTAAACATAGCAATGAGAACCAGGTCAGCATCTCTTCCTTAGTTATTTTCAGAAGAATCCCCCATCCCATGGATTCTTGTGGTGGCTGCCCAGTTGGGACCTGGGGAGTTTCTCAAGTGAATTTAATGAAAAAGTCTGCTGTGATTGGCAGCTGAATACCTAAGCTAACAAAAGCTCGCCTCAATGAGGGGTCAGAAGTGAAAATAGCATTGCCCTTTGCCAGTGGCCTCCCCTGCCTGGCTCACTGGATATTACAAGTTACCAAATTTATATTTGCAATAACAAATTGACTCCAATTGGTCTAAGTGGGGATCAGGACCTGGCTGGAAATGTGCAGCGTCTCTAGGAAATCGGTTTGTGGACCTTTGTGGAAACAAGGGGTCATTGACTGAAGCCTGAGGGGACACACGGACAGGGAAGAGGGCAGGGAGAAATGCACACACATGCAATCTTAATGTGCTTGTATCTGTGCACACATTGTCATGAATGTCAATAAGGCTTTTTCCTCTTACACACACAAGGATAGATATATCACCTTTCATCTGCATTGATATCAAATGAAATCAAAGACACAATAGTCTGTTACAAAACATGTATTCCAATGGACAATCATTAGCTTAAAATGAACAATTTACAACTTAAAAGACAAACAAATGGGTGTATGTCTTATAATTCAAAGCTGTTGCTCACTCATAAAACTTAGTCCAAAAAGAAACCTGTTAGAAATGTCTTGAACATGACTCAAGAATCATCTTTTGTAACCAATAGCTGTATAATAGTAATCGGGGTCGTCCTACAGACTTCATCCAGACTTCTGTCAGAGACAAATTGTGCTTAGGCCCCCCCTATCCTCTCTCTTTTATTTGGTCGTTCACATCATTTTCTCTTATCAATCTCTTCTATTGTAAGCACTGTTGGTTCGTCCCCATGGCTACAGCCGATGGTATCGTGTTATCAATGTAATAAAACTAAAGTGCCGGTCAGGAAATTGAAAGTGTATTCGTACAGGAAATAACAGTGCTCCGTCATAATCTACAGTCAAAAACATGTGTTCATCCACGTATTGTCTACTTATCTGATGGTTGAGAAAACGTTGTGGTCAGCCATCTTTTATTTTCATCTTCTATTTGTCTGTTCTAATCTTTCTCTTCCTTCTCTTTCCCAAACATTATGACCAATCAGAACTGGTTCTGGCAGTTGCAGTGAGATTGCCCTGTTTTACACAAGTTCTATAACAATTTTAGAGTCACCAATGTGGACTTAGGTGATGAAATGATGATAAAATATGGGTTTGTCAATCTGCAATACAACTTGAAAAAAGTAAGTCTTAAGCGTGTTTGATCACACTTAAGAAACCCCACTGAAAAATAGTACATTACAGCTCCTCTTAGAATCATTTGAACAAGACACCAATACCGTGCTCATACTCGAACAAATCTTCCTTCAATTATGTCTGTCATTTTGGCGTATTACCAGTTTTACGGCAACAGTGTCACAGTGTGAAAGAAAAAATGAATATCAAAAAACCTCTTTGTTCGAAATAATTATCAATGACTGCTTTGACGAGAAGCTTAAAGGATTAAATGGTCTTTATTCTTCTTCTATACACAGACTACCCCTTCATACACATGTCTGATCTTCTCTGTTGCTTCTTATAACTGTCAGGCGGAGGGAAAGATAGGGAGGTAGCTGACACAAGGCCGCCCTCTATCTGAAGTAATAGAAAATGCCCTCTACTGTACATGCTGTATTTGGATAGCTTTCAGACTCACTGTGTGATGGTGTGTGAATGTGTGCCTCTGTAATAGCATTCACAATGTCAGTGAGTGGGTGGGCTGCCATTGGCACAGAAGGGGATCCCGAGTTGATGAGCCTATAATCACTGATATGATTTACTAATGAATATAAAGTTAATCAGGGACCAAGAAACAAAACCAGAGGATGGTTTGACACTCCCAATTTGCAACACATTGGCGTGTGTGCCAGGCAGTGGCTTACACTATGGATTTAAAGAATCAACACGTCCCTACCCACCACCATAAAGTAATGCATAATACATTTGAAATGAAGAAAAGTAATTGAATGCAAAAAAAGATGCTGAAGAGAAAAATAGAAGAAACATTAAATCACATATTTCACCATTGTTATCAGATGAATCACTTTCCTCAGTCCTTTCTCTTTCAGCGGTGACATGCTGGCTCTCTAATTGGCTGACATGGCACTATCGCAGTAGTAAAGTGTCTAAAGCAGCACAGAAACATATAGCAAACGTCTCATTTGCATTAAATTAATTAAAGGCCACTTTCTGAGCTATATTTAAAGTGAAATTGACTGGAGCAACATATATAATTTGTATTCTCTCGCTTCCATATTCTGCATATAATTCTCTTCCTCGTGGTCTCTGTAACACACACATCCTCTCTCTCTCTTTTAGATATGTGTGTGTGTCGGCCCAAGGCACAGCTCTACCCCTCTTAGTTCTAATTGATGTAAATAGAAAGAGTGGAGAAGGCTTGGCGAGGGCTGACCTTGTTATATCAGGGGCGGCTCACCCCAATTAATCACAAGATCCTTGCCCAGATGCTTCAAGCTAATAAACAGCACTCTGAATCAAAAAGTCCCCGCAGTTGTACAGCCACTCCAATGATTGTGCTAAGATTAAAGTCCACTGTGAACACAGAGAGGGCAGGTAGCACTTATAACAATGCAGAGTGGCAAAATGTGTTAGTAAAAGGCAGATGAGAAGCCTATGGAGCCCACTGTGGGACCCATAGTAATATTGGGCCTGGTAATGGACATCAAACTGTATTGGTGAAGTTTCATTTAATTGGAGTAAAGCTCACACAGGCACAGAGGGCAGCTCAGGGGTCCTTTGGGTGAAATGCAGTAGAGACATTACTCAGTCAGTGCCGAGTGTATGCAGCCTCGTGCAGTGATGTACTTGTGCTTTTGTTTGTTACAGGTAAGCTAATGATGACAAGTTGTATACAAGTAATGACACAAATGTATATTGTATATGAAACTAACAAACTAGCGGTTATACATATATATTTCTGTGTTATTTTATCGTAGTTTTGCCTGTTTAATGTCGAGCGTGTAATGTGATACGTGCGTCACCTGCTAGCTTAATTGGACTAAGGCCTGGAGTGTAACGACCTTTAACTGTATCGTGAGTTGTGCATATGTGCTGAATGGTGTCAGTTAATGGGTTTAGCAGGTTAATTATAAGTAGACTTGTAGTATGTTATGTGTTATGTATGTTGAAAATGTAAAAAAAATATAATGCTAAGAAAACATCACTCATTAGACAGTGGCGAGTGTATGCAGCCTTGAACAGTGCTTTTGTTTGTTACATGAACGACTGGAGTAAAGCATTTTGTGTTAGACGTATACTGTACACGTATCCCTTTTGTGCCCAAGTATGCAACACCACCCTTCCTTCTATTTCTATTTTCTCTAACCATTTAAGCATTTTACCCTAAATTGCATGTCAAATTACCCTAGCAGTGAAATACCTTTAATGACTCCCTCACTTCCTGTGTAAATATTCATGTTTCATCCATTCCTTACCCTGTCATACTTACTGGGGATTTTAGGGATTTATGGTAACTAAATTATTTCACGTGTCAGTCTCCTCTACGACATACAATAGCCTCTCTGTGATTTTACCATTTGAAAACACTACCAAAGCACAGACAATTTAACTGAATGGAGCACACAACATGAGGGACCACAATGTGTTTATGTCATAATTACATTCAATGTCCTGTTGTGACATTTAAATGGAAGGCAACAATGTGGCATTAAGTTGCGGAACACACATACATTCCTCTGAGTGTATGTACAGGATGTGTCTCGGCACTACAATTTCTTTGAATATTTGAAAGGTTAATATTTGTGATTGTTTTGTGCCATAGCAGCTGTTGTTTGGGTCATATGACAATAGGCATATTCTATATGTTGTGGCTCATCAGACTGAGGCATGTCATATTGATGTGTGCCTGAATCCATAATGTCTTCATCTTCAAAAGGTTATTTAAATGAAGCTAGACTTGGTTTTATTGGTGTTTGTTTGTGAATCGTCTTCATTCATTACGTGAATTGATTGCTCTGTATGACGCAGTCTGCGCTGAGGACTTCCACAGCTGGACCCCCCTAGTGCAGCACAGTACAGTAGATGTCCTGTCCAAGCTGCTAAGGGGGTTTCCTTGGCTCACAGTATGAAAAAAACCTGAGGGAAAGACAGACAATTAAGTAAGGCAGAGACAGGTCAAGACACGGAAACATACAGTAAGGTCAGAGAGTAAAAGCAAGAGTGAATGTAGACAAGGGATTGTAGGTAATATGAAAGCAGATGGGAAGTGAAAGAGAGAGTCAACAACCTGGCCAACATCCCAGGATACACCAGATGTTGCTGTAACTTCACCCCACACGCCCCCTTTCTCCCCTCCCTCCAACCCCATTTTTTTTCTGTGCCTCTTTTTTCTAAGTCTTTAGGCCAGGGAAAGTGAGAGTTGGTGACACGCTGCTTCTTTTACATTTCTGATGATATCACATCACGACAGCAGGAGTCTGCAGCACAGTATTTCTTATGTGTAAATGGTCACTGCCACTGTACTTTCTTTGTGGTGACATTGTTATAAAGGCAGTGCTATGACAGGATTGACAAGTTGTTGATAAAGTCAGGGTCTGTGGTATAGCTCCGGAGTGGACACTAAAAGTAAGCTGATGTAGCTATAGTACAGTGCTTTTAATAAGGCTCCACTTCAGCCTATGTTCTGAGTGTACACATTCCTGTAACCACACAATGCTGGTGTACTCAAAGCCTATATGGTCCTGCAACAAGAGTTAAAAGGACCTCTGTTCAGTTATTATATTGAGTGCATTCCAATGTTGCTCTTGTGGCACAATACTGTAAATAATATGTTTGTGTTTCACCAAATTGCATTGCTTAACCTTTATATATCTTAAAGGTGGGGTAGGTAAGTTTGAGAAACCGGCTCGAGATACACTTGTTGTTATATTCCATGGAATGCTCTTAACATCCCGATAGCAATGAATATCTTAAGTGCTTTGACAACAAATCTGTGGAAGCCGTGGCGCTGTAAAAAGCACGACCAATCATCTGAGCCGGCCCGGCTAAAGTAACTGGATGGCCGACCTGCCTGTCAGCCTTCCATCTGGGCACAAACTTATCTCGTGCCCTCATTGGTCATGTGCGCGTTCGTGTGTGTTGGAGGAGGGGCTCTGTGAGGAAGTGGCACATTTTTTCCAGTTGTGTATTTTCAAATTCTAGCGCACTCGAGCTGGTTTCTCCAAAATGACCTACCCCACCTTTAATGTCTACCTATGTATAGTGTTTAACCCTCTGACCCTATGACAAAAAGGTAATAACAAAAATCTACTTCAGTTCACACAAATTAAGTACCAACTCTATTCTTACTATTTAACAAATGAGCTTTAAGTTTACTTTATCATATCTTTATTTTGTATTTACAATAATAAAGGCAAACATTTTATCTGCTTTGATCAATTACCTTCTAAATTTACAATGAACTGCAAACAAACATGAAGAGGCAAATAAAAGCAAGTAGCTGAACAAACGTAAACCAAAGAAGCTGTTGCAAAATTAATGAAGCACCATGAACAAAGTGGATTGCGAACCATTTGATCATGTGTGTGTACGTGCGTGCCAACAGGTGAAGGTGTACAAAGAGTTTAGCGTTAGGACCAAACTGTGACGTGTGTTTCTTACTTCCTCTCTCTCTCTCTCCTGTGTGTCACATCAAAGTCTGAGGCCTGTTGGCTTGACTTACACCTCATCCAATTAGTCAGCAGTATCTCAGCGACCCTGAAGAATAGCCATCTCTTTTCAAGGCTCCACCGTCACTTGATCCCAGGTAACACAATACCCAGGACTGTGGACACACGCACAAACACACACACTCATGCATAAACACACTCACACACAAACACCTGATACCTTGGGCTCATGGTGTAAGGATAAAAAGAGGCAGGGAGAGGGAGTGGGCACAGACGTCGACAGCATTAGCAAAACAAAAAAACACGAGGAGGGGAGAGAGGGTGGAGAAAAGAGCCAGGTACAAAATTGATGGCTCACAATACAGCGGGCATTGTAACAAAATGAATTTGTCGCCCTATTGTCTGTAACAAAATACCTAATTGGAGCTGGGCCTCCTGCCCCTTGTCTGTTGCTCTTTTTGGCATGTTAAGTATGCTGTAAGATAATGCTGATTCTCACTTGGACTAAATTATTTAGGTGGGCAAGAAGCCGCAACTGAACAAGTAGGAACAAAAGAGAAGAGGATGTGCTGTGTGCACTGCACAGGTGTGTGTTTGTCTGTTGATGGCGTGTAACATGTTGAACGTGGTTTGATGTGCACTGTAACGGTGCTTAGCAGACTTTTAAACGGTCAGAATAAAGATCTAAAATGGCCTCTTTTTCAGCAAAAAACACCGTATGCTGTCTGCCAAAGGCTGCACGATCTACCGATGGGCAAATCATTTTCCCATGGCAAAACCACATCAAATTTAAACTTTTTTCCATTTTATTTTCTCCTTCACTTTAACATCATTGCAGCTCTCTCTCCATCTACCATGACACAGCATTATCAAGCTTGCAGGGACATCTCGGTTCCCTGTACCGCATGTCTGGAATCCAATTACTAGGCAGCAATTTATGCCGTGTGAGGATGCATTACTATTTCAATATTGAGATGTCAAATTACACACAGGGCTCTCTAATGCACTCTGGCAATCATACCCTTCTGCTCAGACTGCCGGCTACAAAACTGTCAGAGGACCTTGTCACAGGGGAAGGGAAATCTGATTCGCTCACCCTCTCCCTCCTAATTTTCTTTTGACCATGACTTCCTTCAGTTATGCAGTGCCATTGTGTTCACTCTCCTTCCTCTCTCTATCTCTCTGGTGTTCCTCGGAGGGGTTTCATTGCCCAGAGCTCCATGGCAGGGCGATTGATGAGGAGGCCTCACTTCTCTGACAGTTGACATTTACCAGGAGACTCTCCTTGGCATGCCCACGTTGTTGGCTTCACCACAAAAAAAGAAAAAAAAACAGACAACCAGACAGCTGGAAATGCCTACAAAAAGAAGGGACCAAATTGCATTTTATGATAAGGTAAAAAAAACTTCTAGATACATTTAAAAATAATACCTTATTAAAAAAGGTTTAAATGTTCTAATAAACCTTTTACCAAATCAATATTTAAATACAATATGTATGGAAAGCCAAAGAGGACATACTGTTTGACATAATGACAATAGTCATTTCTGTCTTCTTTGTTGACTTAATGTGAATCAAATAAAGCTAAAACCAAAAAATCACATTAAATAACCTTGATGTTGAGGTCACAAAATAAGTATTTAAACAATAAAAAAACCATATATTAAAGGTATAGGGTAGGTAAGAATGGAGAAACCAGCTTGAGTGCGCTAGAATTTGAAACTACGCAGCCAAAAAAAATCTGCCCCTTCCTTCAGACTTCCTTACAGAGCCCCTCCTCCAACACACACGAACGCGCACATGACCAATGAGGGCACGATATAAGTTTGTCCACAGATGGAAGGCTAACAGGCAGGTAGGCCATTGTGCTTTTTACTGCACTACGGCTTCCACAGATGACATGTTTGTATGTATTTATTGTCAAAGCATTTAATGTATTAATTGCTATCGGGATGTTAAGAGCATTCCATGGAATATAACAAAAAGTGTTTCTGAAGTGAATTACCTACCCCACCTTTAACTGAATGTTTTGAATTATTCGTGAAGTCCACAGTACTCACTGTAATACTACGTGTAACATGTCATCCACATTTGCCATATTTGTTCACTATATGTTGAATTCTTCCTCTCTGCCTGTGTGGCACTGAAGGTCTCAGCGGTGGTCCTCTGGTACAACATGTGACGTGAGGGTGCTGTACTCAGAGGGAGGCTCACCCTGTGAACACAAATCAGAGATGGTTTGTGACATCTTGTGAAGTTGTCTCCATCCCTGGGTGTACCTTTGGGGAGGGAGAGCGTGTGGGGAGCGGCAGCAGCACTGAGGCCATCAGGGCCCTCTGTACTTGCCAGGCACTGCATTTTTAATGCGCAAGTCCCCCACAAATGCATGGGCAGCATGGTGTTGTCACCTCGGCATATTTTATCACTGATCAAACATTAGTCGGCAGCTGTTGTAAACTTGTAGCTGTCTCGGTAGCAGTGGCGGTGACAGGCTCCGACACACTGCTGAGAGACTGAGGCCCAGCTGGCTGCTTTACTTACTTACATTCTGGCTTTGTGTAAAAATAAATAAATAAAGGAGTGCGTCCTCCACCTCTCTTGCGCTCCCTCTTTCCCTCATTTGTTCATAACTTCATCCTCTTCTCACATGCTCCTTTTCTTGTACTTTTCGGTTGTTTTCACACTCATCCCTTCTCTCTTTCCTCCTCCCCTCCTTTTTCTCTTTCTCTGTCGTGTCTTATCATTTCCCAGACTGCATGTTTTGTGTACTAGCAGTGTCAGTGGAGACACACACTGTGCATCCTACAGCGGCTACCTGAGGGTGACAAAAAAAGAGAAAAGTACGCAGAGCAAACATTGTACCTCCCGTGTCTTTGCGGAGCTCAAAAAGAGAAGGCTTGAGGGAGACATTTTGACAGCGTGACGAGAGAAGGTGGAAACAAACTGTGACACTACAAATACTCAGTGTGTTTCATTGGCGCACTTCGCTCTGAGTCGAGTTCCAAATGTGATTTTGAAAGGCATGAGGGACTGGGATGGCTACCTGATATCATACCATCTGCTCCAAACTGGTTGTTATAACCACAATATTAAGTTTAGTTTGCAACTTAATTAAAATTAACCAGTCAAATAAAGTAATTTAACAACTGTAAGTTACTTTGCATGATATTCATATTCGATTGAATTGCTTTTGCTAAGCTACCATGACAGTTTTTTTAGTTTAATTAAGCATTTGGAGATGTTGTTAGTTTGTGTCGTATATTCATTCTGTCATAAAAGTGACATCAATTTCCAGATATGGAAAATCAGTAAAGTATGTGTGTTAGTGTTGTTCTGTTCTGCTTCCATGTGGACATATTGTTAGACGCATGTTTGTGCATGGGTAAAACATAATTCCAGGCATATTTATCAATATTTCAGTGCTTCATTTATTATGTAAATTCCTCAACTGAATATTTCAGTAATTGGTTAGGACATGAGACCCCCCTACTCCCTCGCTCCATGTGTCTCTTTTGCACAAAGGCTGTGGTTGGACAGCTCACTGGTGGGAATTACCTTTTGGCTGCCACTAAATAATTTTTATTTCTAATTTACTTCATGACGGGCACACGCAAAGGGAGAGTCCCCTCGGCCAGCCAAGTGCCTTGTTGGCAATGATTGATCACCCAATATCTAATTAGCTCAGATCCAATCACTTATTATGCAGCGTGTGGGACAAACAAACTTGAGTCAACTGTCAGCCGATTGATTGATGACACTACCAATACTGCTTTTGTTTGCTCAAATGTCCCGATGCTTGTTACAACCACCAAAGCTCGCTCGGACAATGCAGTCTGTCACTCTGATGGGGAGATGCCGGCCTCCCGTCTTTCTCACCAACGGAAACACTCATTTTTAGTGTTTGTGTGTGTTTACAAGTGTGTGTGTGGTATTTGTGTGTGTCTGTGTGTGAGTGTGAACATATATTGTTGAAGGCAGAGCGAGATTTGTCAGGTTGTTGGCCCTATTAAAGGCAGGTCTCCTCTCCTCACCCCGAGGGCAAGTTGTTTTTTAACAAAGGGTTAGAGGGGATAGGAAGCCAAATCACGATTAAAAAGAAAACAATGATGAATGAAAAGGGAAGGATGTTATTCATCACCATGTCTCACTCCTTTACAAATGAAATTCGCTGTTTTTTAACCAAAATATTAAGAAACTGTTTTTCTTATCGTAGAGCAGGTTGATTTATTAATGGTAGATAAGCACCAAAACTAAGAAATAAGGTCCTTGTTTAACCTTCAACATTAGCCAAAAAGCAAATGTAAAAGAGAGCAAATGGCACTCAACAGAAGTATGACTCAATAGTGTTTGACTCACAGTACAAACTAAAACATCCATTCATATTAACATTCTTACTCCAGGTCAAACACAACACACTTAAGCAGTTGTTTGTCATTTGGAATCTACTTGATGCCAACAAGTGTCATTGATTACTCCAGCAGAGTATGTTATTAACTAGGCGACATTATGTGGTTGACCTGTCTCTAATACTTTATAGTTTAGAAAAAGAAAAGAAAAAAAATCTTCTAGAAATGATTTAATGCTGGTTTCTCGGGGGAATCATACCAGATTCCCCCGAGAAACTAATACATTACAAGATCTACTTTTTAAAGTATCACTTATCAAATAATATCCACTAACCAGATGAAAAATAGCTCTGACAGTCTGAATGAATGTTGTCCTGTTTCTCGAGGTGATTCAATACGATTGAATCTCAACAATCTCCATGTCAGACAGCCATGTTTGTTGCTTCTTTATTGTGTCTATACACAATTTATTACATTTGTATTTGATTCTACTTTCTTTTGAACAGCAAACTGCAAAGTGAAATGACAATTTGACATCATTAAAAATGCATAGAGACTCAGGGGCCTCAGAGGCTTCCATTAGTAAATAGGGTCGAAAACTCACTCAAATGTGTGCAGACAGACACACACAGACACACACACACACACACACACACACACACACACACACACACACACACACACACACACACACACACAAACACACACATTTGGGGGGGGGGGTAGTTTTCCAAAGCTGACATGTTCAAGGTTCAAGGATGAGGGCCTCTGAGATCCAGCTGTAATTTATTGTGAGATATTCAGCATCTGATCTCAGTGACAGTAGCCTCTGGCTTCGTTCATAAGAGCTAAAACGTCTCTCTTCTAACCCTGGGTGTGTGTGTGTGTGTGTACATCCATGATTGCGGGCATGTGTGTGTTTTTGTGTGTGTGTGTGAAAGGTCGGACAGAGAGACAGCGAGGGTTGGAGTCTCTGACATACATCAAACAACTGAAGACAGATGCCCGGACAGTATTAATCAAAACTTTCCCATTTCCTAAAGAATTAATCATTAAATAATTAATTTGGCAGCTACAGGCAGCAGTTAAAGGGGGCTTGTGCCTTCCCGCTGGTTAGAATTAGTCCTTGTCAAGGGGCTAGATTGATATATTTATTATTTATCAGATTAATCATGGCCAGAGACATTAGGATCCACTGTTGAGATCATACCAGCTAAAGCATGGGAGGGGGTGAGAGAGAGAGATAAGGCAGGACCGAATGAGAGAAAAAGAGAGGCAGGTGGCAGCTGTGTGTGGTGATTACAGTGCAAGGTGGTCAAGGGTACACTAGAGGGCCTGCACACACACACACACACACACACACACACACACACACACACACACACACACACACACACACACACACACACACACACGTGCACATCAACTAAATCTGAGTGGGTGGAGGGCAGGGTGTGTGTGTAGCCCCGAGCACTTCTTGTTTCCAAAGCCAGTGTTGAGGAAGAGGGGGGAGCGGCAGAGATGTCATTGATCCAATGGCCTCACAGAGGTCAGGCCAGGTCCCGGGGTCATTTCTGTTCACGATAAATGTCTGGAGAATACCCCTGAGGGTGTGGCGACTGACCATCTCATATCAAAACAATATCTGTCTCTCTCACTCTCTCATTACCCCCCATAACACCCTGGAACAGATTTGTCTTTGTTTGATTGTTTTCTTTTCTTATTTTTTTCTTTTTTTGTTGCAGAATGTGAGTTGAGCGTGTCAACGTGTCAGGGTCTCAAGCAGATACTAAAATAAAAGTGACAACATCTCTTTAGTGCCTGAAGTAAATTAAGCTATTTTTACTTTACGTACAAAAAATGCTATAGCAGTTTTTCATCATCACAGTTTCCATGTTTCCAATCAACATACTTTATTGGCAGCACAATAACTGTTTGTATATTGTTTGTCAGAACGCATCTCTAATAAAAGTAACTGGTTGGCCTTTTGGGGTACTTTTGCATGTAGCCTGTTGGCAAACCTGACTCATCCGATCATTTCTCTCTGCCAGTGTAAGGAATGCTCTGACATCTTCTCACCCGACGAAGAAAGCTTGAATAATTGTTCTCTCATTCAAAACAACAGTGTCTCTGACACATTATACAATACCTTCACATCAGAGCCCAGTGGTTCAAATATATATTTTATTTTCACAAACTATTTTTAAGTTAATGGAAATTCAAATAAGTAAACACTATGTTTGGGTTAACTCATCACTCAAAATGCGTCTTTTTGCGAGTTAAAGAAAGTGGAGTGTAACAATAATGGACATCAGAATGATGGTCCTCATTTGTTGGGGACATTGAGGCTTAAATGTCAAAGAATCAAGCAAACAACGTAGGTGTGGCCCCTTTTGCTCCTCACGTTGTACCTCACTTCCACAGGAGATGTAGGAGCTGCTCAGCACGGAAAGCAGCTGTACTTGCCTCAACATGTTAATTAAAGCATAGAGAGTGAAATTACTATTCTACCCCACTCACCTTTCATCTCCTCTCCATCCTCTCTTATCTGACAAATGGATCTGGCCAGCACATTTAGAGGCGTAATTGTACATCAAAACACAGATACTGAGATGAGAAGTGAGAGGGCTGTGCCCGGCTCATACTCCTTTGCCAACACAGTCAAAAACGGGTTCATGTCAGTGTGAAAAACCCATTTGTGTTAAAAACAAAACACATCCTCGACTAATAACCGGCGGAATCACTCAGTTATCACCAGCCATGCAAAGCAGGACCTCATCAAGGGGGCTGGGACCCGGGTTTCCTCTCTCCATTGGGCGAATGAGATCGAGGGGGGCAGCAATGGAGGGAGGAATAAAAGGTAGGAACTCAGAAAGGATGCCCCTTTTGTGGAGAGGAAGAATCCATTTTGCGAGATGATTTGGCTTCAAATCTGCAGGGACTAACCCTTGACATGAAGTCATATTGTGTTGGAGTTTTCGCCCTAAATTCGTACATCAATTATTTACTGTCAACGCCGATTGTATAAGTGTAGAAATTACGAGGGATGGGTATTTTCTCTCAGGCAGAAAGAATGTGATACAGCGGATACACCCCATCTAATGTGCCGGACCCAGTGTCCACGCAGCGTCCGAGGGAAGAATTATTTATGCATTAGAAAACAGTATGCTGGGGCTAAAGGAGAAAAAAGGCAGACACATTATTTTAAACCTTTCATAACACGCATCAATATTTCAGCAGAAATAAATAAAGGATGGTGGGCTTGTTTGGAGGACAGCTGTAGCTCGCTCCGCTCGGCTAGCTTGGAGCGGGGGCTCTTGGGATGCCACGCATACCAGCCCCCAGTAAAACCCCTCCATCTCTTTTTAATCATCCACTTAGAACAGGGTGACTGGAGGAGCTGTCAAGGTGAGCTCCGTCGACGGCAGAGGACGGATATATTGTGAGACGGAAGGAAAGGAGGAGGGGAGGAGTCCCTTTATTGTTTGAGAGGCAAACAAGGAAAAAAACATGTTGCTTTGTTTAGCTATGTCTGTTTATTCTGTTTGAACTGTAAGTCATTGTTTAAAGTTGCAATGGTGTAGTTGCTGTAGCCACCGAAGGTACCTTAAATGTTCTGATTCTAACTCATTATTGCTGATGGGAAATATAAATAAAAAGGGAGAGTGTCGAACCCTCTAAATTACTTTTACATGCTGTGAGTACAATAGTCCTGATGCAGTGCAGAACAAGAGCTGCTGGCTGTGATTGCAAAAATACCTTTGCTTCCAATTACATTTTGTCTTGATTACTTTACCGCTGATGCATGTTCCACAACTCACCTCTTGACAATTTGTAAAGGCTTCGTCAACTCAGTGTCCCTGTTTTTGTTTATCAACTTTGTAATTACTACCGAGTAATGTGTTGCTAACTCATTACATAATGGTCCAAAAAACTTCTTGTAGAGTAAAGGAAAACATCGGTGAGTTAATAGTCAAATTGATTACAATGCCATGTCTGCCGTTTCTCTTTGCAACACAATCATTCTGTCCTTTGATTTGTTCCCCTGCATTTGGAAAAATCAATTCTCCCAGGACTCGGGAGAGGGGGAGGAAGAGAGCGAGAGAGCTTCTGTTGCAGGACAAGGTGTAATGTGTTCTATTACAATCCCAATTGAGCCAGCAGGATGCTAAATTAAAGCTCATTTAAACGGTCCACCGCAGAGAGAATTCAAACCCAGGCTCCACGGCTGTTAGACTGATAAGTGTGTGTGTGTGTGTGTGTGTGTGTGTGTGTGTGTGTGTGTGTGTGTGTGTGTGTGTGTGTGTGTGTGTGTGTGTGTGTGTGTGTGTGTGTGTGTGCGTGTGCGTGTGCGTGTGTGTCTGTGTGTGTCTGTGCACATCAGACAGAGTTTGTCTCCCCCTGCTCCCCCCCAGAAGATGCCCACATAGGGAGCCATAGGAGTGTGGGAATGCACAGCTCTTTTTTTTCACGCTGACATCTCTTTAAAGGTCAAAACTGTGCGTAGAGAAAGGATGGCTAACACGAGCTGGGTGCTGTCCTGTTTGTTTGACAGCTCGGTGCGTCGGTTAGCTTCCGCAAGAAGAGAGGAGTTTTGCCAGGAGAGATGTATTTACATCATCGATTAGACCCAAGTGCCGCTGTAAATATCAAGTAACAACACAAGGGGAGAGAATGTGACATTGCTCCTGTGATTTCCCCTCATCGGTTTCCTTGAAGGAGTAAAACTAGCTTTCTGTTTTCCAGATACTTAATCCGAGTGAAGTTGCAGCATAGATAGGAATTAAATCATTTGTCCTTGACTTGATACCACTGATCATAGCAATAGCTTCATTTGTATTCTATTTTAGTTTGTTTTACAATTATATACGGGAAGAGCACGTTGCTAGGATTCAAATGCATGGGTCCATGGTCCCACAAATGTTTAAGTACAGTGCAAACAGTTCCACATCCACTTGTTTGCACCCTGTCATTGTGAAGTATTTAAGGGTTAAACCCCTAAAACCTTTTTAACTTTAACATGGGGTTGTTAGCATGCATTTGGCTCATGTTAATGCCCGACTAATCTATACCAGCCTGGGGGGTATTTAGTGGTCCCCTTCATCTTGCACAGACAAAGACCGTCAGTGTCTGAGAGAGAGGCCTCCACTGCAGTTTGTCCGTGCAGACTTCTCCATCTTGTTTCAAAAAGCCTTGCCACTTTCCCACAAGCCAATTGGATCACCGCTGCTTATCACAGGCAGAGGCAAGTCTTCTCTGAATATAAAACATTTGTACTACTGCCCCCTAGGGATTCAGTAAAGGCACCGAATCCCATTTCCCAACAACAAATGTTATCACGGAGCTTCTTCAGTGTCTGCTTTCTCTAGGGGTGCCACAATACACAGACTATATGTAAGGCCTGACACCAGAGCATAGAAAAGCTGTACTTTGAGGCAAATACGACCAGGATGAAAGTGTTTGCATGCTCGTGTATGTTTATTTTGACAAGTTAACACATGTACTGTAGACTGATGCCCACTTGAGAATCACAGCTGCTGCCAGTGAATATCTACTACACTGGCCAAACCAGTAACATACATTTTTAGAGTTTAGTATAACGAAAGCTTATTTCATGGAAACTGATACACATCAAAAAGTAACATTTAGGGCAACTTGGTCCAGTACTTTAACGAGGATTTGGGTTAAATGTGAGATGTTGAAATAATTTATAGTGAACATGTAATTGGCTTATTTTGTGTATACAATGAAATGAGTCTTTCAAATTAAAACACATTACAATCCAGTAAAAATCAAATGAAGAAATGAAACTCTCAGCATGTAAAGCACGTTCTAATGTGGCCCGTTGTGTTGACTCAGCTCTTTTAGCAGTGTCTGGCATTGCATCACAGCTCTATCAGCCCAGTTAGAGCAGAATAGATGGATGATTCCAACCCCCCCCCCCCCCGGACACCTGAGGAGAATAAAAGGTGCCAGTTTGAGTCTTTCAGATCTGTACACCCTCCTCCAGTGCTGCTATTCTCCTTACAATAAACTGTCCCTTTTTATGCGTTTTTAGTTCACCCACTTATAATCTGGAGGAGATAGCTCGCTCTCCATATAGCTGTAAGCGGTAAAACTCCTCGCTGCCTTGCTTTATCTCCATGTTCCTACAAGCCAGCTTGAATGGGCAAACCATTATCTCTGGCCTCACAAAGGAGCCAGACGTCCACATTCAAGATGTTCTATACATGATATATTGATCAATTCGCAGTGACTAATAGCATTGTAATGAATAGAGAAGGGGACGGAGTTAATGTCTCCAGGGTTCACGCAGACTGCAAACTGCAAATGAAGCACTCAGTGACACAAAAGGTCTGGTCCGGTGAATTATAATTAGACCCCGGCCTCAATAAAAGTCAAGGGGTTGTTGCTCAACCCTCTGCTTAATTTACTACGCACTCCGATGACAGTCTGAAGAAAAGACTGTGGTTAGTTGAGGGTAAGATGTTTGAGTCATTTAAAGTGTTGATATAATAGAGGCAACCTCTGAGTGCTACATTAAGCTTTTATGGCAAACGGTTAGCTGATGTGTTAGGATGACTCACATAAAAGTGTTCAAGCAGTTGTTTCTCCCAGTTGAGCTTTATTGTTGAGTGAAGCTTGGCTAATAAATAATTGTGAAATTAACCAATTCCAGAGCCAGCCAGAGTTTTCCCTCCATTCCAAATGGCTGAAGGGGAGAACACAGAGAAGCTCAAGGACTGGAGAGAGAAAAAACCGAAAAGAAAAGAGGAGCCAAAAACGAGATTAACCTTTCAAACTCTTTGGGGTGGTTCTTCTTTCAAGTGAACAACTGACTGCGCTGGAAACCATATCTTAAACACATGTTAGCACAGAAGAGCGTATGCAGAACAAAACATTCTGTTAACTTATTCATTAAGACAGAAAAAAAGTGCCACAAAGAGGACAATACTGCCTTCCATGTAAATGTGGGCAACCAGGAAAAAGAAAGATGCACCCTCAGCCCATGTTAACTCCAAAAACAGGTCCTTAATGAAACATAACGATATGTATACATAGAATTTTTGTATTTCACAAACTCTTCTGAAATGAAGTAGAAAGAAAGGAAATCAGAACAAATAGGGAACACAAACCAACACCGTCTCACTCCCTGATCGTCCAATAGCGATGCTTGGTCAGGGTCCAGTTGTGACGCGCCGAGTCTCCTTCAGCTTCATAAACGGACGCGAAGAGCTTCCAACTGATTGCAATGTATTCCCATCGGCGGAGATATTTGACGCTCAGGGACGCACCGCATTGGTCCATGTCGGCGGCACTTAAAGGCAATGTGAGCGTCCGTTCCCATTGGATAATGGAGGATTTTACACCCGAAAGTAAGTATTCTCCTTACTGTCGATTGATTTTACAGTGATATCTGCACTACTCAAAAACACCAGATTATCCTTACTTAATTACACAACATTGATTGGTTTAAATTGTGTACAATGCTTTTGTATTTTCCCCCTTCGATTCGGAGAAACAAGTATATTGTTCGGAGTTTAGGATTGCCAAAGACACTACACTACCCAGAATCCTCAGCTATCGTTCCGCTTTGCTCGACAAACCCCGTGATTACTCCTCAAGCTCTGTGATTGGTTGACCTCCAACTGCATTCCATATGAAAAAAAAAGTTTCGTAAAAGATAAAAGCATACTTTATTCAGCAGTGCTTGCATTACTCTTTAATAATAATAATAATAATATATTTTATTTATAAGCGCACTTTTCATTTGCGTAAACAAAACTCAAAGTGCTACAAAATTAAAAATTAAAAAGGGTGAAACAAAACAACAATAAAAAAAAAAACAATTAAAACAACATAATAAAAGCTGTGACATTCATGCCCGCATGGCATAATGTGGGGGATTTAAAAATCTAGTTAAAGGCTATTCTAAAAAGATGCGTTTTTAGGCCTTTTTTGAAAGCCTCCACAGTCTGTGGTGTCCTCAGCTGGCTTGGGAGGGCATTCCACAATCTCGGAGCAGCGGAGCAGAAGGCTCGGTCTCCCATGGTCTTCAGTTTTGTCCTTGGTGGGATGAGGAGGTTTGCCTTTACTGAACGTAGGTTCCTCGTGGAGGTTTGTGGGGTGAGCAATTCCTTGATGTAGGAGGGAGCATTTCCATATATGCACTGATGAGTGAAGAGGGTGATTTTGTAGTCAATCCTGAGTGAGACCGGGAGCCAGTGCAGTGATTTGAGGATGGGTGTGATGTGTTCGTACTTCCGCACTCTCATCAGGATCCTAGCAGCTGTGTTTTGGATGTATTGCAGCTTCTGGATGTTCTTGCTAGGAATCCCAATGAGAAGTGCGTTACAGTAGTCCAGCCTGGAGGAGACAAAGGCGTGGACAAGCTTTTCAGCATCTGGCAGACTGAGTGTGGGGCGGAGTTTCGCAATATTTCTCAGGTGGTAGAAAGAGGTCTTGCATATTTGCTTGATGTGGGCCTCAAAGGTCAGGTGAGGATCCATTTTAACTCCCAGATTGGTAACCGTTGTTGAGAGTGGAATGTTCTGACCGGAGAAGGTGATGCTGGTGATGGCAGATGAACAGACCTGATGTGGAGTGCCAATAAGAATGGCTTCAGTCTTGGAGCTGTTTAGCTGGAGGAAGTTGTGCTTCATCCACACCTTTATCTCCTCCAGGCATCTGGTTATTGTGGATGATGGCAGAGGTGCAGAGGGGGTTGGGTTTGCTCTGATGTAGAGTTGTGTGTCATCAGCATAGCAATGGAAAGATATTCCATGCCGGCTGATGACACGACCAAGGGGGGATATGTATATGGTGAAAAGGGTGGGGCCAAGGACTGATCCTTGGGGGACACCGCAAGTCACAGAGTGAGTTCTTGATTTAGCCGCTCCCAAGGTGACGTGCTCAGTCCTCCCGGTGAGATAGGAGGTGAACCAGTTTAAGGCAGAGTCAGAGAGTCCAATTGTAGTGTGAAGACGGTGGAGTAGGATGTCATGGTCGACGGTATCAAATGCTGCAGTTAGATCCAGGAGGATGAGGAGAGATGGAGATCCGGTGTCAGCTGTCATCAGCAGGTCTTTAAAAGTCATCACATGAATGCATGCAATAGTTCGGCTGCATTACATATTACACATCTGTCGTAGTTCTTTATTTATCTACAGAGATCGGGCCTCAGAATAGACCGGAAACTATTATTTTACCGTTCTGTTTTATTTTCACAATAAAGTTAGTAGTAATATTTTGTTCTGATATTATTGTTTTTTATTAACTACTATACCGCTGGTTCATGTTAAGATCATCTTTTCTGTGTTACTGTGGGGTTTTTCCATCGCTTTTGTGTTACAAATATCAAAACAATCACAACATATAGCCATCGTAAACTAAACCGGAAACAGCAGTATATTTTATTTTGTTAACACTGTAAACTTGACAGCTTTTTAACCCAAACCACCTACTGGTTAAAGCACATTATTACACGTTTAGAGTAATTGCAATACAGGTAGATTGTGTTGCTTTTTAATGACTTTTTTAAAATGCCTTTTTCTTAATGTATTTCTTTTTTGTTGCCTTGTGTTGAAAGGTGCTGTATAAATAAACGTGCTTTGCCTTGCCTAAGGTCTGTTCTATAGCGGGAAAGTAGAAGGTCAATGATAGAAATATAGAATAGAAAATATCAAGAAGATACTGTAGTGATCTCTACAATAAAACAGCTAGTGGAGGACGTCCAAAGATATTAACAGGAGGATGTGCAAAACAGACAAACTAATAAGGCTTTATTTAAACATTAAGGAATACTTTAAGTTAAGGTCTTCTTTTGAATAAGAAAAAAACTTTGGGGGTATCAACAGATAAATATTAAGTCTGACAAAGTACTTAAAGTCTAATATATTGCATAGTTTATTTTGGCACTTGACAATCACCTTCCCTGAATTTTACTCAGGTGTAACTAAAGTCTGATTTAAGGGTTGTATATATTTCACATCATTAATCAGAATCTGCAACGTAACTAAAATAAATGTAGTGGAGTAAAAATACTAAGGTCTTCTTTTACATACATGTAAGCATAAAGCTTTGGGGGTATCTACAGATAAATATTAAGTCTGACAAAGTACTTAAAGTCTAATATATTGCATGGTTTATTTTGGGACTTGACAATCAACTTTCCTGCAATGTTAACTATGTTGAAGCACTTATTTTAACTGATATTATACATATGTATTATACTCTTATAAGATGTATGTAGATAGAATAAGAAATGTGCAGAATATGACAGTTTAATGGTGGAGGTACACACATATTGATAGATGTCTTGTAATGCACTGTTGAGGAACCTGTGACCCAAGTTTGTCATCATTGCATAACTACACCGTAGTTGTGTATATGATATGTCAATAAACCTTTGGAAATCTTGAAATCTTGAAAGGGATGTGTAAAATAGCCATTATACAGTCTTTAATTAACTATTAGAGAATAACGAGTAATTTAATTTAAGGGTTGTTTATATTTCACATCATTAATCCAACATCTGTAAAGTAAATAAAATAAATGTAGTGGAGTAAAAATACCAGGTTAACCTTAAAGAAAGCCCTCAGGATTATAAAAGACCCCCATCACCTCAGCCGCAAACGGTTCTGTCTGCTGCCGTCTGGCAGGCGGTACCGCAGCATCAGGACTAAAACCACTAGACTCAAGGACAGCTTCATCCCACAGGCCACACCTGAATTTTGAAACAACATCCATAACATTCATCTGACTGCTACTTAGAAATTATTTATCTAATATATCATATTCCAATCACTTGTTTATAGACTCTTATTGCACTATTTCACTATTTACTATTTTACTATTTTACTATTTTTCTTTTTGTATTTACTTGCACTATTTCTTCTGTCTATCTGTTTTATTGTGTTGCACTGTTGGAGGAGCCTGTGACCCAAAGGGGGAGGGGGGGGGGGGGTAGGACACATACGAGTCCTGTTTTGGAGAGTGTGCCGTCGATGGGTTTCATTCCATTCCAAAGTGCTTTTTGACACTCGGTGTAAACTTCGTGCACTGCCACTCCAACATCCAATCACAGAGTTTGAGGACTAATCACGGGGTTTGTCAAGCAAAGCGGCTGGTGTAGTCCCAAATGATAGATGAGGATTCTGGGTAGTGTAGTGTCTTCTGCCATCCTAAACTCCGAAAAAATATTTGTTTCTCCGAATCGAAGGGGAAAAATACAAAAGCATTGCACACAATTTAAACCAATCAATGTTGTGTAATTAACAAGGATAATCTGGTGTTTTTGAGTTGATGAGTAGTGCAGATATCACTGTAAACTCAATCAACAGTAAGGAGAATACTTATTTCCGGGTGTAAAATCCTCCGTTATCCAATGGGAACGGACGCTCACATTGCCTTTAACTGCTGCTGACAAGGACCGATGCGGTGCTTCCCTGAGCGTCAAATACCGCCGCCGATGGGAATACATTGCAATCAGTTGAAAGCTCTTTGCGTCCGTTTATGAAGCTGAAGGAGACTCGGCGCGTCACAACTGGACGACATAGGACTCTGACCAAGTGTCGCTCCTGGACGTTCAGGGAGTGAGACTGTGTTGCACAGCAACAGCTACAGTTCATAAATCATTATGGATATAACAATTTTAACCATATACTCACACATAAGTTGAGCAGTAAAAAGCGCACGCTATAATTTGCTGTGGCTGGCAACATATCTTATAGCAATGCATTACTGTGCCTGTCATTTGTTTTGTTCATATCAGTACAATGGCGTGCACAGTGGATACAACCCCAGGGATATATATTTCTGACAATTGCAGCAGATAAAAAACCCACATTAGACCATATGTAACTGCTGTGTCAGCCACGCAGTCAAGTACCTTTTTTCAATAGCAGCCAACACCTTTTAATCTTCCCCTCTTCTTTATGAATAATGCTAAGTATATTACTCACTGACAAGAATGCCGCTCCCCTCAATTTATGTTCCAGCAAACCTCACAGCACGAGAGACAATTTGTATCTTTCTAAGCAGGCTCTCAGTTATACGTTTAGAAGCAGGAGGGGGGGATCTGTAGGCATCTGATATGCTTGGGTTTAGTAGGTAAGACAATGGGGGCCTCTGGAGTAATGTGTGATTTTCTTTTCCTTTCAGAGGCCCCTGGAGTAATGTTGTGCGATTTTCCCGTTTCTTTATGGAAACCAGTCGAGGCAAAGCCCACCTACAGCTCGATGTGCGAACAAGCCTCTATTTTCTAATCCGCTGCCATTCATTGGCAGAGAGAACTAACAAAGATGACTTTTGACAACCAGAGAAATCAAACCGCAGCTGTCAGAGCTTTTCTTGAAGAAAAAAGACAGAGGGAAAGGAGCAGCCTACACAGTCAGCTCTCTTCACACTTACCCTCTTCACTTAGCCGACACTTACACACGCACACACACAGACACACACACACACACACACACACACACACACACACACACACACACACACACACAAACACACACACAGTCTTTCCTAGAAGCCTCGTCCTTCCCTGCCTTTACTTCTGCTGCTTAACAAGAACTTTTGCTGACACTTCCCTATTAAAAAAAGAGTAAAAAAGAGGAGAGGATAGTGAAAGAGCAAAGAGGGAGAGTGGGATGGAGGGAGGGGGTTGAGTGTGGATGAAAGGGGGAGAAAAAGCAGCTAAAAGGATTAAATAGAGAATTAGCTCACGTTTCAGAGGGTTCACTTTGCTGATCTGGTGAGCATTTCAGTCACTGAACCTCTATCCATCCCTTCACTCTCCCTCCTTCCCTCCCTCCCACAATCCATCTCTCCTCTCCTTTACTATATTTTCCTGTCTCAATAGGTTGGTAGAATTAGTGAGACTCTTGGCAGTCACTCCGGGTGTCACTTCATGGGTTCACTAAGGGCACCGCTGCTCCTTTTCCTCAGGCTCGGGGTCAGGGAGACGATGAAATGTCTGTGCGGTTCAAGCGGAACAATGGCTGCCCTGCAAAAAACGTCTTGCTTGGGGGTGGTGGCTTGTGAAAAACTATGTTGTTTTGGGGCCCCATGCTCCTTGAATAGATGTGTTAAAGCCCCTATGGTTGGTTTATGCTAAACAGAGCACAGGCATGAGGGAGAGACCAATGCGAGCCCAAGCCAGAACATCACTACTTTGTGAGCGCCACGTCCACCCCCACCATGCAGCACACACTTTGATGCTTTTTTGTTTGTTGGGAGATGCCCACTAAAATCCAAATCTCCCCCCGTTGTCTTCTCTCTCCTCTCTGCTCCCTCCATCCTCCTCCTTCAGTTCCCTCACTTCCCCTTTTCTTCTGTTTCTGCCATGCAAAGATAATCAGGTTTATGTAAAGTATGTGTGCTCTTTTGACAGTCGGCGATACCTCATTAATTCAATCACACCAAGCACCATTGTTCCCAAAGTGTTTGAAATGCGTACCGGGGAAGGGGGCCTTTTTTAATCCTGTCAATCAATGTTAACATTTTTCTAGCTGTTGCCATGGCTGGGGCCAGAGTTCATGAAAACAGAGAATATGAGCCAACAAAACAAGAATAAAGACTTATTTGAGATCGGTCTTCTTAAAAGGACATCTACTATGCACAAAAACACGAGAAGCAAATGTAGACAAGTTTGGACACTATAGCGTGGCTGAGAGGGGGTGAGAGAAAAGAGCATTTGGAAACCAAACAGGAACCATAAAACCTTGACCCGGGAGGGCTCTGGGAAAAACCTGATGAATCGCTCTCCGGAAGGACCGTGGTTTTTCTCCCCCTGCGCGTCCTCCAATAGCACAATGACTAATACATTTCAACACATGACTCTAAGGGTTCCACACTTTTGTAATGCCCTGCTGGAATGCTGGTACTACACCATGGAAAAATCACAACCTAGTGGCTGTAATTGGAGAGATAAATACTATGCAGACTACTTTTTGATTTGTCTATTTATCAAAAAGCATGTTTGACATATCAAATAAGTTAAATCATTCTCATAAAATGTAAGTATAAGAAAATATTTGGCTTCATCTCAAGCAATAAGATTAGTACAAATTATGAAATAGGGGTTATTTATTTAAATCAATAAACAGGAATTATTTTAACGTGGACATTTGCAGAAGAGACACAGTACCTTATTCCCACACATGCACACACATGTTGACACACAAGCACATACACACATTTTACAACCAAGATAAATAGTCATGTCTGCCCTCTAGTTGTCACTGACACTACTGTATATCCCACAGAGATACAGCACATACAAGAGATTACTGACACTGCCCACTGTGACACTGCTAAAACTTTCACTGCAGCAATATTTCAAACAAAATATAGAATTTAGTATGAATTTATGAAGTTACATCAAAAATAATTACATGTGATTACTTATCAGAAAGGATACATAGTAACTTTAATTTGTATTTAAACATTGAAGTATTGCTAATAAAATGTTTAATTTACTTTAATTTGATTCCTTCAAGATGTGTGACTAACTATGTTTTGTGAATATAATTGCCTTATCTCAGCGCACAAAACACATCTTAATAATATAAGATAATTATAATAATTAATTAATTAATAATTGTTTGAATTGAGCGCCATGTACAATGTAAGAGGATATAGGATAAAAACACACAAGTTAACACTTTATTTTTTATTAGAAAAGGCTTACAACAAATACTAATTTATCAGTTATGCATTCATGTTGAAGAAATGTAAGATTAAGTAAGCCCTTGTCGTGTGCAATAAATGTACAATTTTACCTGACACGCAGATCAAACCAACACTCAGAAATATGATTTGACTGTCCACACAGCCGTCTCCTCAAACCTTCACAGACATGCAGCTAATCAATTGAATAACACAAAATCATGTCAGGGTGGAAAGTTCTAGTGGCGGGGAGATCGCGATCCCTTCTTCTCTGTCCATTTACAACCTAATCTGTTGTGAGAATGTGAAAAAGTAGAGTGAGAAGGAGCCAGATTAAGCCATTGAAGCGCCGGGGGTGCTTCCTACGCATCACTGATTCCTTTCAGGACAATTTAAACACTGTTTGTTTATTAGTGTCTTACGCACGGCATTAGCGGCCTAGCTTATCTCCGCACACACACAGAGTGGCACAATACAGCACTGTTCAAAGACCAGATATGACCGTGTGTGTGTGCGTGGATGCAGAGTTGTTCATGTCGCAGCTCTGACCTTGTTTAAGTAGTGAAAGACCATGTGAGACACAAATTATTGGACACCGATGCTCTTATTCTTTGTGTAAACATGCTCAACACACCCGGTTGCTACACAGCCTCTGTGGCACTGACAAAAGACTTAAAGGTGCACAGAGGAGATTTGGTTTTAAACTAATCTCTCTTCACTGTTTACCATATATGCATGGACATATCAGCTGCTGCTGCCATTGTTTGAGAAATACCTATGGTTGCTATTATCTGATAATGGCCAGTGTAATCCCTTTTTCTCTCTTTGACCCCCACCGTCCCACCCCTCCCATTTACTAACTCTATACTTTGCAACCTGTTTACTTATTTCTCTATGTCACTTAAAAACGACTTTTTAAAAAAAATGTATTCGCTATCTGACCTCATATTATTGTATTTCTGACTTACTTCATTTATTCCTCATGTAGCTGCTAATATTTGTGCCTAATATATCCCCATAGGCAACGCAAAATATCATATAACACTTATAGAATATAATGCGTATTATATTTGAACATGCTACTTTAAAAGGATCAGCTGTAAAATGAAAGGAAAACATGTTTGCCTTGCTGATCTCCTCCGAAGTGGCCACTGCAGGGCCGTGTTAAAATAATGTAACCATGTTTCAGATAAAACTACAAGAAACTCACTGCATGAAATTACAGGAATCACACAGTGTACACGCATATAACCGATCCCATTGTTAATTAATTTGTACAAATTGTCTCCAACGTGTTCTTATCTGGCAGTGACAAGATGTGCTTTCTTCTCCCATTTCATTCAACTTGAAATAAACAAAGAGAGAAACAAAGAGGGAGAAGGGTAGAATTACTAAGCGACTACCGTGTACTGTTGTTTTTCTTTACTTTCCCTCTTCATTTATTGATAGTGCTACATGTTACCTATAGGAAGTGTGTTAGCAGAATGTTCTGAACCTGTTGTGTTCAGTCAGGCCACTCCTTGAAGTCTCAACTATTTTATTATTTTCCTTGATTTCATCAAGCAACCTGTTTTTCAACCTGTGTGTCTGTGTGATTATTATAATTTATTTGTTTTGTTATTTTATCTCCCATTGTAAAGCGTCCATGGGTTTCTTGAAAGGTGCTATACAAATCTAAATTATTATTATTATTATGAAAATTGGTATTTGATTTCATTGTATTTGATATCAAGTCTTTAGGGAACATGGGGTTAGCTGAAACACATATTAAGTCAAAGAGTTTAAACTCAATGTCTACATAAACATTTGGGAGAAGTATTTAATTTTCAAAAAAAAGAAGTTTGATGAGCTGCATTCCTTGCAGTAAAGCAAAGGAACTAGACAACTTATCAATACAAATACTTTTTCTTTTGTACATTTGACTGTTCTGGTCCATTACATAAACTGATCATAAATCGAAATGACACTTTGAACTCTTATCTGCATCTTAGAAGAATCATTTGAAAACGTTGATGAAATTTAAGATGATATATTCACCGTGATGCACATGACTGTTTGAGCCTGTGCAAGTCGGTTTTCATGCCGACTACAGCTACTGTATATAGTCATGCATTATGTAAACCACATTGAATTGCCTTTGTGTATGAAGTGTGATATACAAACATTCAGGAAGACAAATATTAGTATGAACTGTATTCTAACTTGGGGACAATGATGATAAAAGGAACAGACATAAACATACTAAACAAAAGAGACAGAGAAACATGAGTGTGAGTCACAAATAATGAAAATAAATACATACACATACCATCAAAGAATGAATGTAAACTTAAAGCCCTCATTGCTAAAGAAAAACCCCCCAAAATGAATAAGGTTTTACAAAAATATTTTAACCAATAAGCATAGATTTGTATTGTTATCCAGTCACTTTCCTTTTTATCCTTGCATATGTTCTCCACAAACACGTATACTATTGTTAAATATAGCTCATCTAATACGCTGATATTCTCTGAAATTGTCATCCTAATGCAACAATAGATACATATTCAGTATAATGCGGAAAGCATCAAATAAACAGCTTCTCTTTGAAACGCTAACTACTCAGTATGTCTACATTTCATTTCATTTGTTGACAAAAGATGTAACAAATCAAGTGGTGTAAAACCATTGTCATGGAGTGTAATTATGTTACTGGAATCTTTGCAGTCTTTTATATGCGATTAATCTTAAGGGCAGGGATATATGGGATACACTGCATGTAACACACATGTCGAAAGCAATCTCTGCCGCTGAATCTGAGACATCTTCATTGTGTGAGTGAAGACAACATCCATCAACGTTGCATGAAAATAATTTGCCAGCTTTATTCAATCTGCATACGTCTTCGCCCCCCTCTATGCTCTACCTCCAAAACTCACTGAGATGAGACGCCATGAGATTGTTATCTTCCCTCGCCTTTGTATGAAAATCAAATTGGGAATTGCTTTTTTCCTTGATTCACTTCCATGCAAACAAAGAAGTTGTTTTCTTATTTTCATGTAAATGTCTTTTTTATAGGAGGCGACAAGTGTAATCAATCTTCCTCAAGACAAGGTAGGAGGGCCTGCTGAGGGGGGATTATTGGTGCTTAGTAGCCCGGGGATCATAAAACAAGGAAATTGAAAGTGATATTTAATTGACACTGCCATTTCCACTGCACGGCGAAGTCTAGTCCCCCCATCGCCACGTCTCTCCCACACGCCAGGCTTTCTCGCTTGCTGCAGGTGAAGAGAGGGGAGGATAGAACTCGCCGGAGCAAATTTCCTTTCAGGCCCTCTACTAGAACCCGGAGAGGAAGCTGTCAATCTCAGAGCACGGCGCTGTGAAAGAGACAAGGAGGGGAAACTTTTAAGTTGAGAAAAATCGGTTTGAAAATGTCACCTCAACGGCATGGTACACCATAGTCAAGTGGAACATGGTCAACATTGTGTTTCTATTTGAATAAATAGCATACCTGTTTTATTCAGCCATTCCAGAGCAGACAATAACAAAGAATCTCAATGTGCATAAAGAAATGCATACAAATTAGGATTAATATCCTCAAATAGGTGAATCATGCTTTTAAATAACAATTCTACGTACTGCTTTTGTTTATGACATGTGATGCTCAAATCTTAGTTTTCTACTCTCCACGTTTTCTAAATAATCTTTCCATCGACTCTGAAACTAGACACTCTGTATCTGTCACTTCACACCACCAATTTCAGCAATTAACACCCCATAAATTAATCAGCCTTCATTCAATTATAACTCAGACAGTCTCTGGTCTAATGCAGCAATGAAAAAGGAGACAGAGTTGAGCAGAATTACTGTCTGACACACTGTCTCTGAAATGGAAAGTGACACTGTCTAATTGGAGTAACCTAATGAGATCAGAAGGTGTCTTTGTACAGAGACTTGTAGTAGGCACCGGTTTGCCTTGTGACCCCTGGAGGGAAGCTAATGACCTGACCTGTGGACTTCTAATACCTCATTCACACCAACGGTGTTTCAGGGCCGGTTCGGAGCTGGAGCTTGAAAAGCACCGGATTTTCCTGTTCACACCACAGCGGAGCAGCCTCTTAGCTCCGGAATCCGGTTCATTTCGAGCACCAAAAAATGGTCCTGCTAGAGCAAAAGCACCGCTTACGTCACGCTTACGTCGAGGCGGGGGCAGGGGCGGGATCAACTCCTGAACAACAACAAAAAGCCGGCGTTTTATCCAGTTTGTACACAACGATGGAGAAACTTAACAAGCAGCAGTGGTCCACTGAAGAGACCAGCTACCTACTGGGAATCTGGTCTTCCGAAGAGGTACAGAGGAAGCTGGAGCACAATAGGCCATTGTTGTTGTTGTCGGTGTGAGCTGTGAGGGGTTTCCGCGCAGTTCGGCTTTAAGAAGCAGGCACGCAAACGGTTACGTCATGACGCAAACGATGACGCAATGACGCAGCACCAGTCGGACTCTGGGCAGTGTGAAAAGAGCTGGAGCTAAACCGAAGAACTGGTTCTGAACTTGAAAAGCTCTAGCACGGAGCTTGAACCGGAGTTGCGTTGGTGTGAATGAGGTATAATGAATGCCCTGTGTCGGCTTAGCCAACTCCATATATGGTCATTTAACTGGATGAACAAAATGGCTGAAAAAAACATTATATATCCAACAGGTGTCAAGTTTATGTGTGATTTGCATTTCTTTGTGAATACCATGAAACATGTGTGCACACTGGTACTGTAACTGCTAAAGGGTTGTGGCCAAAGGATCACAACTGCCATAACACCTAAAGGTGCTTTTTCCCTGGACTTACATTGGGAAATGTCTGTAAAGCAGCAGCATTTTGAGAATCCCTAATTGCTTTCATTAAATCCTTAAAGCTATTAAGTGCACTTATGTACAGCCTTAAATCCAGAGTTTATTTACCTTTGTTCATGTGAATGAGCCGACCAAGTGTATGGAAGACAGGGTTAGGAATGTTAATTTTGTAATTGAAAACTGGACTATTGTGGCTTTTTGTGTCTGTTAGCTGCTTTTATAGAGATGAACAGGAATCTGCCTCAAACCCTCTGTATCCAGCTGTCTTTAAACAACCATGATTACACAAGCTAGCTAATGCTATAATGTAAGCAATCTTGATATCTAGTGTCTGGCTGTAGCTGATTTACCGCAGTCATTAATCATTTTTGAATGTGAAATGATGCCTGTCTATGGCGTACATTTTTTACGAAAACGGCAATTCCAATATTTACTTGTTTAAAAGTTACAGTCATGATAAAATGTTGAGACACATAACAATATTGTTGTCTGTACCTTTCCTTAGTCCATTGCAGCAACAGCAGCTATCTGACCACCCTGTCTGTCTGTCTGTCTGTCAAGACGTATTTAAAGAGCTGGCTGCTGACCTACAGAGGCTTTAGGCAGGCTTTGGGGACAGGCAGCAATTGGTGTCAAAGAGAGGCCAAACGGCAATGATTTATAGCCAGGAAGATTTGACTGGCGAGAAGCTGCTGCTGCTACAATTACCTTTACTGCTAAACTCACACACTGACTGCATGCTATTCCATCGGCTACTGCCACTGCCTTGTACACACACTGACACAAACACCCACACAATGCAACACACATGTTCCTTTTCTTTTTTCGTAAGTGCTGTTCATGTTTGAGTGGTCAGGCCTCTGTGTCTTTGGCCTGCCTTGTCCACTTAAAAGGGCATTAATCAACGGCTACTTTATAAATCAGGAGGTCCTTGCAGGCTCAAAGTGATTATGAGGTCAGGGCTCTGCAGAAGTACTTAACCAATTCCCAAACCCACCCGGACTTGATATATTTTGCTTCCTTGCAGCCAGGCGATTCATCATCATTCTCCCACTGAGGCGTAATGGAACAGGCAGGGAGGGAGGGCGAGATGTTAAGATGGGGAGTAAATGAGAATGATCAGGGAATAAAGTGCTCCATTCTCTACCCATCTCTCCCACCACTATCTCTCTATTCTTCTTTTTCCACCCATTCACTTAGTTTGCAGCTCTTGCTCTCAAGTCCCAGGACACTTTGGGGGCACTTAACGTTAGGCAGGCCCATTCATCCCGGCCTACAGGCTCCCCCAAATTATTTCAGACAAAGCTGAGACAAATGTCTGGAGGATGTATTTACTGCTCTGAATGGTGAAGTTCTGCGGGCCTTCGGGAAAGGAGCACTTTTGGTCGGTCTGGTTTGACGGAAAGGGTATGGAAGCTGGCTGGAAGAACAACTGGCAAGAAAAAGGAAAAAAGAAAAAACAGAGGGAGAGAAAACTGAAATGCCAAGAAGGGGTTAGACTTATAAAACCAGGGAGCTGGAGTAGAGGTCACCAGATGAGAGTGCGAGGAGGAAAACAACCATCTTCACAAATCACAAATCAAGAGAGCAAACTACAGTTGACAAAAAGAGAAAAACAGAGGGAAGACAGAAAAGCCTTTAGCTACATAGCTGGAGGCTAAAGCCCTCAGGGCAGTATTTCCCTTAACACTGCCACAACAAAATGGAGCCCATAAGTCAAGCTAAAAGGCCAAACTCCAGTAGGGAGAAAAAGGGCTTCAATGATGTATGGTTAGGAGGAAATAATACTTTCCCTTCATATGTCTTTTGAGCTGAACTGAGTGTCAGATCCACGGCTGTGGTATGAATATGTAAACTGATTTGCTTTTTGATTCTTGAAAAACTCTATACAAATCACAGTTAGTCACCCTGGAAGGAGAAAACAAATATGTCATTGCTCAGTCAGTTAAGTATATTGAGTAAGACAACATCCTGTCAGTACTGCTCCATCTAAAAACAAATCTAATGCTGCACCCTCGGTTACCTAATGTCTAATTTAGCGACAAAAAATGTCAGCCTTAGGAGACATACTGGAGTCCTTTTGATTTGAAAATAGAGGAGAGAACAGGAGTGACAAAAAAGTGAAAAATGTAGCAATGAAAGGAGGAATAAAGGTATCATTTATGAAAGGAATGTGGAGAACATGTAGAAGGAAGGCGGAAAGGAAGAGTTTCTTATTCTTCACCCCTTCTAACGACAGACACTTGGTGTGGTTTTGACAGAGCAGGAGAGGCGCAGGATGTAAAGTGGAGAAGACAGTTTCCATTACCCCTGGCACCCACCAGAGAATAATTTGCTGAGGCTGGGTAAATTGTGATTTAGGAAGTGTAATGACGTGTAATAATTTTCTCTCAGTGTTGTCAGTTAGAAGACAAGGCAGGTCTCCTCAGCAGGGGGAGGACTGTAAAGACAGACAAGCAGGAAGCTGGATGCAATCCAAACAAATGAAAGCAGACATATTGTGTGATGTCGGCAGCGGCACCACAATCAAGTCATTTGGTGTTGTAAAGGAGATCACAGCTGTTGGAATTAGATTATAAAAGTAAACCTGAATATGCAATGCATTACATTGATTTCCTGTTTCATGAATCTTCTCAGAGAAAACGAGGTCAAGTTCCATCGGGACTTCCAAAGTATGCAGTTAAAAGGTTATACTGGATATTATCTCCAAATAAGCTAATCCAATTATGTATTGATTCAGCAAGCCAAAAGTTGATATATGTTCTAAAAATATATCCGTTTCATCCTCATTGGTGGACCATTCAGTTTTGTATTCAAAATGACTAAGAGAGGATGTCCTCAGAATTGTTTGAACCTTTATTATCCCAGTGCCCAACCCAACCTATGGGCCTTCAACAAAGGAGTTTTATCTTTGACATATGTAATTTATGAAAAATAAAGCACCAGCCTCACTGTTATTAATGCCTCATCACAAGCTCCAATAGAGCAGGGAGTCGTGGGCTTTGAGTGATTATGTTATCACTTTAAGTGTATGTTTTGCATAGACGTGCACAGGTTTTCGAAGAAGGAGACTGAGTAAAAGGAAGGTACACTTTGTAAAAATGAAACAGTATTTCGCAATGTGCTCTTGGATGCACTATATTAGAAGACAACCAGGTAAACCATTTTTATTTTAAAACATGAGTTTTGATATATTCCCCCAAACTGCATTCTACTTCTTGACCCTAACCATAAAAAGAAAAATTCAAAAACGAGGATGTGACTTGTTGGAAGTGGAAGAATGTCCATTTCAATCATGCTAGTTTATCACTACATGCAGTATAACGTCACACGCAATCCGTGTAATGCAGTGTATGTCTCGTACATTTTCTTCTTTTTAGTGGACTATCTTGTGTAAATACTTACAGTTACCAACAAATCTTCATTAATACATTGCATGCATAACAAATATATTCATAATATATATGTTGACGCCTTTTTCAGCTCAGCAGATAACTGCATAAGGCATACATGTTTATCAGAGTAATATCTCTATTACAAGTCCCTCGCTTAACAGGAATGCATAATGTATCTATGTGAAACACAAAATGGCATAAATCTAAATCAAAATGAAATGGATTGCAATGCAGTGCAGGGACTAAGTGGCGGTGACAAAACTAATTCAACATCTCTCATGGTCAAAGGCTTGAGTGTCTCTTATTTGTTACTACACATTTGCTAAATTACAAGAACAAGCCTTGCCCCCTTTGTCTTACTTCCTCCTCTATAATATCGTCTTCCCTCTTGTTCTTTCACTGTCTATACGTCCTGCTTCCGGGATCAAAGTTGTTTGATCATAAATTGTTGAAGTGCAATGACTTGTCTCTTCCACTTTCACTCAGTGGCCGTAGTTGTAGCAAGAGCAGATTAAAAAGTCTGCCACACTACCCAACCGGTCTCAGCATACTATTAGCATATATATGAGATTTGAGACATGTTCTAATATTCTCCAGCAGGACTCATCTGTCATGGCCTGGTGATGAATTATAAAATGCTTGTTTGGGTGTGAGGGAGCTGGAGAAGTGGCAGTGTGCCTCCCTTCCTTCTCCATACTTATATAACCTTTAGTATGCCCATGTTAAAAAGGAGGGGGAGAAAATCAGTGTTGGGCAATTCAATAAAAAAATGAGTTTTATGCATGTTATTACCTTAACCATTATAGATTGTATATGAGAACTGGTATCAACTCTTGTTGTAAAAGTGTAATTCCAGAGGAAATGAATGGAGACAGCACAATGATGTTACACTACCTGTCCTGTAAGTGGATCTTATTTCCGTTCAATCAACACGTCACTTGTCAGGGCAATTTCCACTCATCTTTGTCCTATGCTACAGCCTACTAACAACTTCCATGAACCTCGGCCACTATTGTTTCCTTAATCCTGCTGAAAAACACTAAAAAAAAACAATCCAAAGACATATCATCATTGGTGGAGGTAAATATTGAGGATTGTAAAGGGAACGTGAGGCTTATCCAACATTATTATTAATTAAAAGTATTGGACTTAAAAGTCAAACCAACCAACACAAACAAACCAAACTGGGGTCTCCTCCTGGATCCAAGTATATGGCAAGAGATCTCATTTGTATCCAAGCACCTGGTGGCCGAGCCTTTACCCATATGGGATTGAGAATCCTCAGCCAGAATGGACCACCACCTGTTAGCCTATTGGTAACCAGGTTATATAGCCTCAGTTATATGAATGCTAATCACAAAAAAAAGTGCATGAAGCTTGCTGGTTTCCACATCGAAAAAGGTTAGGAACCCCGGCTCATGTGACTGGTTAAGTTGCCAGATAGTCCAAGTAAATCCATTCTTGTGGTTTGGATTTACAGGACAGGTTGGGTCAGGGAGCAAATGATTAACCAGACTGGAATTAGGAGGTGCTGCAGGTGAGGAAGGAGTTCTGGAAGACTGTGAGCCAGGATGTATCCCCGGGTTTTTTCTCAGCATGAGAAGACCTTATAGACCAACCCAGTCTCACGGCATTTCGTGTTCACCAACACGATTTTTAATCTATTGATTCGTGTTCACCAACACGATTTGCCCCTTTTTTTCGTGTTGCACAGCACGATTTTAAAAGCAATGTATTTCTACTGGTAACGTGTTTCATGCCTGCAGGCTGCAGCACGTCTTTTTCTCCGGTCGGGTCATGGAAGACCGGAAGCTGTGTGGTTCATAAAAACATGTTCTTACTCAATATCAAGCCACAATTATTGCTTTTATTTTAAATCGTATAATTTCGGACTTTTGTTGTCGTCTGTGAGGAAAATAAATGGGGCTCAGAGCCTCAGGATACTGAAATCTGTATTTTTAAATATTTCTTTCCTTCTAATTTGTTATTCTTTTCAAAATAACACACTGTTATTTACTCACCAATAACACACAATTATCCTTGCTTTTATTTATTGGTTTAATTCCATAATCTCGGGCTTTTTTGGTGTCCGTCAGGATCTGAATTTCAAAATAAAAATAACCGGAAACAGACGTAGGCCTATAAGGGACATTTCGAACATCATTGCGATTGTCAACATTTCTGAGTTTAGGATGGCCGAAGACATTACACTACCCATAATCCCCAGCTATCGTCTAGGACTACAGTCCTTAGCAGAGCGTCAAACAGCTGTGTGAAATGGAACGAAACCACGCCAGTCTATCCAAAACTGGAATCGAACGCCCCCCCAGAACTACACATGCTGGCTATTGTGTTTCGCAAAATGTTCTATGGGACGTCTCGACTGAACGTTTTCGTTTTTCCCACAATTAGAAGTTGCCATTATTAAACACATTGGTGTTATCAAATGTAAAACATATAATTAATAAATGGGTGAAAATCGCTTGTGTCCATAATGCGCAGCATTAATATATACCCACATGACAGCTCATTGCTACTTTGTAATTCTACTCCACTACAATTCAGAGGTTAACCTGGTATTTTTACTCCACTGCATTTATTTGAGTTACTTTGCAGATTCTGATTAATTATGTGAAATATATAAACAACCCTTAAATCAGACTTTAGTTACAGCTGAGTAAAATTCAGGTAAGGTGATTGTCAAGTGCCAACAATCAGGAGAGATATTTGATAGTTGGTGCTTGAGAAGACTAAACATGTATCTGCAATTGACATGAATGGAAACAAGTAATAAAGTATATTCATTACTCGTTATTCTCTACTAATAGTTAATTAAAGACTGTATATTATGGCTATTTTGCAAATCCCTTTCAAGATTTTCTAAGGTTTATTGACATATCATACACAACTACGGTGTAGTTATGCAATGAATGAAAAACTTGGGTCACAGGTTCCTCAACAGTGCATTACAAGACATCTATCAATATGTGTGTACCTCCACCATTAAAATGTCATATTCTGCACATTTCTTATTCTATCTACATACATAAGAGTATAATTAATGTGTATAATATCAGTTAAAATAAGTGCTTCAACATAGTTAACATTGCAGGAAAGCAATATATTAGACGTGAATTACTTTGTCAGGCTTAATATTTAATATTTAATGTTTAAATAAAGGTTAATCCGTTTTTCTGTTTTGCACCTCCTCCTATTAATATCTGTGTACATCCTGCACTAAACTGTTTTATTGTAGAGATCACTTATAGTATCTTCTTGATTTTTTATATTCTATATTTCTATATTTATACTTTCCCCCTATGAAAGTATGTACTCTTAATATTTTTTTAATCAAATATAACACATAAAAACAATAATTCAATAACGTGCTTTAACCACTAGGAGGTGCACACAAGGTGCACACAGCCATAATAACTTTGTATTATTAGTGTGTATGTACAACATCTGAAGATGTATAGTTTTATGCATGCTTTCACATCATTTTACAGCATATTGCTATACTATTTCAGACTCAGTATTTACATTCAAAGAAAATCAGTAATATCTTTAAAAACTACAGTCCTTTTATATCAGCTGTGCACCGTTATGGTGTAAATATAACCTATCTATGAATTAGATCAAATGTAAAAGTCAGCCGAATTAGTGTTGATACTGCAAGGAGACGTATTGTGTGAAGAGAAATTGAAGATGTTGTTTAATTGTTGATATATTTATGATCCACGTCAAGTATTCAGTTTCGGCGCCATTTCTTCCAGTTTTGTGATGACTTTCAAAGAGAAAAGCAAGAGCACTCGGAATTAAGTATTATTTTATACTTTTAAAATGTTTTCCGGATTTCATATAATATAAACACCAACTCCCAGCATGCATTGCGGCTAACACATCCAATCAGAGAGCTTAAAACCATAGCTGAGGATCTTGGGTAATCGCTCGAAATGCCTACGTCTGTTTCCGGTTATATTTATTTTGAAATTCAGTTCCTGACGGACGCCAAAAAAGCCCGAGATTATGGAATTAAACCAATAAATAAAAGCAAGGATAATTGTGTGTTATTGGTGAGTAAATAACAGTGTGTTATTTTGAAAAGAATAACAAATTAGAAGGAAAAAAAGATTTAAAAAATACAGATTTCAGTATCCTGAGGCTCTGAGCCCCATTTATTTTCCTCACAGACGACAACAAAAGTCCGAAATTATACGATTTAAAATAAAAGCAATAACTGTGGCTTGATATTGAGTAAGGACATGTTTTTATGAACCACACAGCTTCCGGTCTTCCACGACCCGACCGGAGAAAAAGACGTGCTGCAGCCTGCAGGCACGAAACACGTTACCAGTAGAAATACATTGCTTTTAAAATCGTGCTGTGCAACACGAAAAAAATGGGCAAATCGTGATGGTGAACACGAATCAATAGATTAAAAATCGTGTTGGTGAACACGAAATGCCGTGAGACTGGGTTGCATAGACAGTGCTGCACTTGAAGAGGTTCTGTCAGGCAGTGAAAGCAACACTACGAGGAACTCCTGAAACATGCCGAGGTTGGTCGTCTTGAGTTCATAAAGGTAGTCAAATAGCTCCACTGAGGCAAGTATTTATATTTTTACTGAAGAATATATGACTCTCTAAAACATACTGGGTTGATGGTACTGCTATAATTAAACAAATAACTCAGCATCACTTCCTCCACCAAGTTTCAATAAAATCTGCCAGCCGGTTTTTTGTAAAAACAAACCAAGAAACAGGACTGAAACCTTGACTTTCGTAAGAGAATAGATGTAGTTCTAATAAAGAAAATGCACTACATGACATATTAACAACTTGACAAACATTTGCATGAACATACTGTATATGCATTCATTATTGTAACTCTTTAGCATCAAATCGTTGTATAAAATGTGCACAAGTATTTTGACTAAAATATGTACTGGTTAGTTGTTGACCTTTTAAAAAAAGCAATATACTTTATCTAATTAAAATATACAGTGCATACAGTGTACAGTGTTCATAGGCCTTTATACAAAAAATTAAAAAAGTTCACAAGTTCAATTACAGCGGTATAATTTCCCTCAGAGAGGGTTTAGCCACCACATCTCATGGTGTGACAGGGGAGGTATAATACTTTATAAAGCTTTATAATACAACTCCTTGCAAATATCCCATGTGTTAATTAAATGACTAAAAAGTGCAGTGGCCTGTGTCCTAAATTAATTGCTTTCTATTAGATTACATTATTGTAGATAGACCGAGCCATATTATTAACATTGTTGTACATTCTCCTACATTCAATTTCGTTGAACATTATTATTGAGAGAAATCCCTCTCTCTTTTCCGTGCCGCCTCGCTCTTCCTTCCTTCTCGAGATTGTTCCAAATTTCTGTCATGGTGCATTCTGCTCAGTTAATTAAAGGGGGCTAAAGTGCAGTGGCCTGTATCCTATTGCCATCAAATCCATAACTTAGAGAGAAAACATTTACATTAACTTGCCATTAATACCGCCTTTGCCGACTTTTCAATTCCCGCTAAGTATGATCTTACACAATAATTGCTGTTGCCTGTGAGACAAAAAGGCGAGGAGGTCCATGAAGGGGACACGAAAAATGTGATGCTACTGTTAATTAAATGAATAAAAGTGCACCAGGCTGTGTCGTGGAAAACAGCTTTGAGTAATAAAAAATATAGCCAACAATCTCTCCTTCTCGTTCCTTTCAATTCCGTTTTGAATGCTATTACACAAGGTAATGGAGTTAGGGAATGGGAACTTCTTGATAGCTGTCAGAAAGAAAGAGAGAGCGGGCAGAGAATTGCCTTGTATGTCTTTCTCTTTTTTAAAATAAAACAACTAAGCTCAGCAGTCTGTATCCTATCTCAGCTATTCGATTGGATTATTTTACATTTTGATTGAAACGATGTCCGCGCCAGATAAAAGCACAGAGCCCAGCTGTTGTAATTGAATCAGGGTGGAGTTGTTTATTCGGTTGATCTACAGCGGTGATTTGCTTGTCCTAACACCCAATGCATAAAAGATCCACTCTTGTTTAACACACTGCTGATTAGATCTGTTTAAAATGGCGAAACAAGAGGCGTCCGTGTCCAGAGATGGGCAGGCATAAAGATAATACATATAACGGCAGTTGGAGAAGGGGGGAGGAATAGAGAGTAGAAGAGGAGAGAAAGGAGGATACAAAGGGGCCCCACGCTCCCTGGCTCTCGTGATGGTGTTGTGCTTGTATAAGTGTCTGCTGTAGATGCACCATCTGCTGAACTTTCCATGTGTGACCAAAACTTTCAATAAATACATTTCACATTGCACGGTTACCAAATGCAGAGGGGACCTAATATGAAGTCAAAGTAAATGTTCACATCACAAACACCGTCTTTAAAAATTAAAACCTCCTTTGTCCCGTTGAATAGTACTAAGGCTAATGTAGGCCAGGTAAAAGAAAGGAGAACAAGTAATACATTATGTCCATTCATTTGTTTTGAATAAACGCATCACAAACGTGAAAGAAGACCCGAACTCTGAGTGTCAGACACCACTACGCTGATGTGATACCATGTAGCATTATTTCATTAATGGCGCTTTTCCACTCCACTGTATGGTTAGGCCTTGGTAGGCCAGGCTCACTTTAGGCCTATGCTGCGTTTCCATTAGAGTTTAGTTACTGGGGTAGTAACTATAGTAATGCAGTGTAGGCAGTGATCGACTCTTCGGCGGGCGGAGCGACGCTGCATACAATTGCTGTGACGTCATCTTCAATGCGAACCACAAAACCTAAACATCAGCCGTTAGCTGTTAGCACTCAGAGCTCACAGCTCCTCTTATCTGTTCAGAAACTAGACAAAAGTTAAACAAGTACAAACCACAGACCGTCTGTGTCATGGCGAATACAGTCGCTGGTTTATTTATGTCTGTAGGCCGTTGTTGTGAGTGTGGACGGAGCATATACAACGTTAGCTTAGCCTGATCGATCCGATCTCCATTCAGAAAAACACGCATTTTAAAAGGTTTTTCGCCTGCCGTCTTTGAAACGTGTATTACAATTAAATCACGGTAAAATATGTTGATTTTGTTGTAGTTGTAGCCCCCTTGCAAGCGATTCTCTCTGACCAATCAGCAGTCGAGAGTGTTTACCTCACTAATTTAGCATAAAAAAAGGCCAGAAAAAAGGTGAAAAAGTAGCCCTGAGCCGGAACTAGACCCTAGTGGAAAAGCAAAAAAAAACTACAAAAAGCTACGTGCTGCAGTGGAGAAGCGCCATTAGTGAACTTTATTTATGAGGACTACTAAATGTATGCCATACAATGGATGGTTGATCATCAAATAATGACTCTTATCACTTTGGGGTAGGATGCACATCCATCATGCTGAGAAAAAGGTGAAGTATGCCCCAGTGCGCAATGCATGCTGATTTGAAGATCGCTCCTTAAGGGGCCACATATGAAAACATAATCTGCCCAGATTGTGATGCCCCTCATACAACAATAACTGTGTCAAGGGCACAGGCAAAGTCTCAAATGTGTTTACAATGTTTGCATTTCAAATATGTGATAAGAGCCCTCTTTTAGGTAAATATTAATATCACAACAGTACTAGGCAGCGTTTCATTTTACCTAGGGGATTATCCCTGTCCAGTTAAATAATGATAGTGTTCAAAACAGTGATAATATTATAAAAAATGATGCATTATGTGCTATTTTTTCCTGAAACATTCATATAATGTTTGTTAAACACAATACACGCACAAGCCATTTGCATATCGATAAAAGTAAATGAAAGCACTGGATGTGATGTACATTGAAACAAATATATTTATCAGCATTAAACAGTCACAATATAGATAACTTCCTGAATGTGGTGTTATCATGAAATCCATGTGCGTATATTAAACATGTGTCTTTATATAAACTGGTCGGGCCTGGCATAAAGCATAACACTGCAAACAGAATAACAACAGTGAACTTTACTTGGGACACAAAACACAATGTAATCTTTGACATTTACTGACATTCAGATTAGGCCAACATTTGTCAAAAAGCCTAACCTTTGTCCTCACTTGTCTGTTTATTATCTACATATTAAACCTTTGCATCTGACTGTATCATATCCAAAAAACACAGCTTTTGTTGAAAGACTCAGATCATGTGTTTAATAATGTCTCATGTTTCAGACGCTATTGGGTCGCCCCGCTATAATCAATCATCTCTATTAACTACCGTATCTCGCGCTCTGCCAGCCGTGACCCCTGGTCAGCTGAGCTCAGATTCTATCGCCTCATGCATGCAACGTTTTACTTTTCCTGACACCTCTCTGTGCTGTCTGGTCCTGTGGTGTTATAAGCATCCTGTTGTCTTGTAGTTGTTTTATCAGACTTCTACGGTTGCTCATTATGGCCCTATGGTAAACTGAATAACTTGAAACATGTCAGCGGCTGCACTGCAGTCAGAGCTCTGAAAACAAATGCACCTTAAATTACATAAGTATACAATATGTTCTGCAAAAGCCATTATTCCATTTATATCCAATCTATATAAGTGGACTTATTGAAAACTTTACATCTGAAAAATTCCCCGAAATAAACACATGTTTTCCTTCTCTTCTTACCATCATAACCCTATTTATCTAATTTACTATACAGAGGTTTTGAAATTATACTGTATTTTTCTTTTTTGTTAAGGCTAGTGCAAGCATAATATATATTAATACTTCTATTAGTGCAAAAACTATTACTGATATGAATGCCAATAGCAAAACTAACAAAAGTAATAATTGTAAAAACAGCGTCCTCCCTTAACCATGCCCTGTCGGCAGCAGCAGCTTCTTAAGTTCAAGTGAGGTAAACCTGCTGATTAGCATACGGTTAAGAAACATATCTGTACATTTTTAGGGAAAACAATGTTACACGTACAATTGTTATTGTACATTTTTATAGTTGTGTGCTTCATGTCCCAGACTTTAAGTTTGTAGTTGAAATACCGTCAAAATGTCATAATCATAAAAGACCATAAACTAGTTGGATGTTTATTTTACCCTAGTCAATTATTGTATTTATTCATCTGCATACTGGTACACAAATAAAATAAAATAAATCACTTGAGCCCTTTCTCATTGCACAGTATTTATATGTCTTTATGATTTAAACATCTTTGTTGTACTGAAATAATAATGTGTAGACTACCTCAGGACTGTATACAGCATTTAATTTACAGTATGCTAATATCTTATTCCTTCAGTATTTGCCGGTTCGTACATGTTACAGTCACTATCAATGCACATACACTGCATTACTCAGGCTGGTGTCAGGTAGGAGATATTTACATATGTCCGTAATAGAAAGAGTGAAAGCAGGAAAGGATGAAACAGCTCCAGCTCAGAGACAGCAGAAGCTGACCTTTTCTCTCACTGTTGGTATCAACCCTTCACACATGGAACACACACACACACCCGCACATACACGCACATACACGCACATACACACTGACACACACAAGCAACAAAGCAATAATGTGGAAATGTTAAATGCTTACAATTAAAAATGTGATTTATGTTCCGTGCAGCTGTTTGACAATGTGGCCCGACAATATCGATTTCCATATCATTAGCATAATAGTTTTATTATGGTATAATTACTAAATAAAAAGGCTCCTACCTGGCAAACCTAACTGCATATCAGGGACTCTTAAACGAGCAAAATGTTGCCTCACACAAGTAACATGGGTCAATTGCAGCCGGGGATAGTCGGGGGTAATGATTAGATCATTAAAATTGAGTCTATGCTTCACAGAGCATAGAGAAAATTAACTTCCCCCCACCAAGCTCATTTTTCTGCTGAACATGAAATAATGATTTTCTGCCAGTATAATTACAAAGCTAACATCTGATAGAGTCAGCATCCAGGGGGGATTATCACATGCATGAGTATTAGACCTCATTACCAGCTTGACTGCAAAATTATTACATCTTGTAATTGGATGGCGAGATTTATACACAGATTGGGCCAGGGTTCCTCGGTAAGATTGTAATTACAGGCTTCGCTGGTTCGCTACTTATCACACTGCGTGCAGGAGGGAGTAGGGCCGAAAAACAAGCAGAGAAGAGGGGAAGGAAAAACCGTTTCATTAAGCAAGGCTACCCTATCAATGGCAAAATGGCGTCGCGGCCAGGTTGCGCGAACTGCTGGGGCGAGTGGGTAACATCTTCCCTCTCCTCCTCTATTTATGAGGCCAAACAGTGGAGGTGTTTGCACAGAGAGGGGGCGTGAAGGCGGGCATTTATTATTACCGGGGTTCCTCTCCCTGACAAATGGGATTTCATTTATTTAACCTCTGCTGATCTATTCCAGTGAAACGTATAAACAAGCCATCCGTTTTTTTACAACCGCCGCAGAGTCAATGCCTCAATTATCTAAAGGCTAACTGAGTGTTAAAGTGAGCCATCTGCCAGTGGGAGGCCCATTGATTTAATTTGCCTTGTGGTTTTACCCCCGATGCAACCGGGGCCCCACTTTGTGCCTATAGAAAAAGAGGCGACAGATACACATATCCCTCATTGAACTTGAGTTCAAAGAGAGTAGTCATGGGGTTTAGGTGCATGCATGTCATGCACGTCACCACACATCCCTGCTTTCTTCCACTACACCGTGTACTCTTCTGTGAAGTAACAGTGGAAGGAGGGATCAAGAGAAAGAGAGTTGATGAGTGGTTAGGAGGAAATCAATACTTGGGTTTAAATTTGACGTGGCGGATGTCGGGCTGCCAATGGAGGAGACACCTTTGTTCTCCAGCTAATCTCTGCTGCATGCCCAATGACTATTGACACAGCATGTGTGTATGGAGGTACACACTTGTCCATGTGAAATTGTAATGTCTGTGTTGTCCATGCATATCATTTTCCCAGTACATGATTGGATAGTATGTGAGTCGTATATGTTAGTGTGTGTGTGTGTGTGTGTGTGTGTGTGTGTGTGTGTGTGTGTGTGTGTGTGTGTGTGTGTGTGTGTGTGTGTGTGTGTGTGTGTGTGTGTGTGTGTGTGTGGCACCGTGTGTGTGTGTCACAGTGTGTGACCGTGTGTGACCGTGTGTGTGTGTGTGTGTGTCACCGTGTGTGTGTCACAGTGTGTGACCGTGTGTGTGTGTGTGTGTGTGTGTGTGTGTGTGTGTGTGTGTGTGTGCGTGTGTGTGTGCGTGTGTGTGCGTGTGTGTGTGTGTGTGTGTGTGTGTGTGTGTGTGTGTGTGTGTGTGTGTGTGTGTGTGTGTATCTTTCTGTGTCTTTGTGTGTGTGATTGTAAATACTTGCTCATATTGTGTTTATTGGTTATAGCAATAACTATCATACCTGATACATTATTCACTTTAAGAATATCATATGCAACAAAATAAACATGTTTGCAGCGTATCAATTTAGAATCTAAGTCAATTTATTCTATAGATATTTATTCATTCGATTCCGATGTTTAAACGTTCCTAGTTGAATCTTTCATAAAGTAATTTGTGAAATGCTAAAATGATTAAATGATCAGACTAAAACAATTAGAACTCAGGTTTTTCAAAGTAGTTCAATTCTTGAGCGGTGCAATTCTGTATATGTTGGGCTATGGAAAGCAATACAGACTTTTCCCTCGGCTCGTTGACAGCAGCATGGCTCCTACTTCCTCCAGAAATCACCTGCTGCTAGCACCGTGAGAGTTATTGGCAAGCAGATGAGAGAAAATCCCTTAAGTGACACTAAACCCCTTCCTGAACAACAGCTAAAGAACACATTGCCTGCTCAAGTACATGATGGATGTGTGCATTGACTCGCATCCCATTCATGCACACACTGGACGCACAAAGACCAGTACAACATTGCTAAATTGAGCTTGTTTCCATTTCATGTATAATGTAACCACTTTAACCACTATAATATCAAATCTCAAGAATCGAAAATGGAAATCTGCAAATGTTCTATGTTGATAATTTCCATTCATTTCTTCTCTTACTTTCCCTTGGTTCTTACCTATCATTTACACTGGCATCTATCCCCACCCCACCCCTGTACACTGCCTCAATTATTAATCCTCATCTCCCCCCTTCTTTTATCCCAATAATACATCTTTATATTTTCCTTTTTCTCCCTATATCATATTTTCACATAGTCTTCATCCTTCCCGTCTCTCCCTCCCTCCCTCCCTCCCTCCATCTCTGTCTCCCCAGAGTCCCTCATATGGTATTTAAGTGGAATGGGGCCCATTAACCCAGCCAGCTTGTGTCTCTTCTCTCCTCCATTGATCAGAATGCACACTGGAGATATTTTATTACTCTGCTGGTGGTGGGGGACTGACGCAGGCATTTAAGCAACTCTTCATTTGTAGTCTTGATCGGGCGGGATTGAGTGTGTGTGTGTGTGTGTGTGTGTGTGTGTGTGTGTGTGTGTGTGTGTGTGTGTGTGTGTGTGTGTGTGTGTGTGTGTGTGTGTGTGTGTGTGTGTGTGTGTGTGTGTGTGTGAATATAGGACTGCACACAGACTGAAAGCTCCTTAGGGGACTATCTGAGTGAATTCTGAGTGCATTTAGCCTTGCTGCAAATGGCGGCTGAAACAAGCTTCTGTATCTTTTTATTTTGTCTTTGTTTATTGGTTTGTGTCTAATTATGTCGATCTAATTCAAGTGTTGCTTGCAAGTTTTATTTACTCTTCATATCTGTGTAGCTGTCTATCATTTCCTCTCCTTGATGTGCTGTGTATTTAATGCTCACTCACTCACACTGTTATTGTGTACATCTGTATATCTTTGGCTAATGGTTTGACATGTGCAATGCTTATTTCAAATAACAATTTCCTTCCGAAATCTCATAATGATTGTATTACTCAAAAAGACATTTTTATAATTTGTTTGATTGCATGCTTGAAAATTGGCTCAAAAATGTGTGTTTCTCTCATATTTGTAGTATCAGCTAATTCAAAATGTATTTTTATCACACACACATGTTAGGAATATGTTCCTATATGCCCATACAAACGTGAAACACAACTTTAGACAAATCCAGTGCTGTAATATTTTTCCATTTGCCTTATTTTCCACACTTATTGTCTTAATACTTAGTGAAGTGTTTACATGTTTTGGCTGCAACCAATATAATCAGATAGTTAAGGTTAGGGTTGTTTATCATTTATTGTACAGATATTTACTCTCCTGATTAAGATGGAGTGGATATCATATTAGATATGCCTCTCAAAATTACGCAATACTTGTGTTCGTTTTTGGTAACTTAACAGCAAACAAATGCAATCACACTACTGCAGATGCGTTCACAATGCCATTGCATAGTTTTATATATTTGATGGATGAACATTTTTGAGGTGTTGTCTGGTAGTGCTAAGAGAACAGTAAACCATCGTACCTCTTGTGGTTCAAAATAAATGGCTTGTATCTGTTTTATAGGAAATAATTGGCCACAGCAGATAGAGATAAATGAAAGGTGAGCAAGAAGACATTGGAAAAGCTCTCCAGGTAAATGTCAAGGGGGCTTTAATCCATCTGCTCATAACTCTGCATAGATATGATTCATCCATGGCTCTTCATAACAATCCCATCGCTCGCAGAGCCTCTCTTGTGCTGTGATACGGGGTACTTCACCTCACTGCTTCCCTCTCTCTCTCGTATACCCTTTAGGCAGGATAGAAACGACTGAAGAGTGGATGAGTCATGAAATACTTCTGGGTTGAAGCACCGTTCAATTATTATATGCTCTGGAGTAATGGCTCTTCTCCCAGAAATATTCAGCATGTGCTCATAAGCTGAAGGCCTGCTAATAGAAACATAGCAGAGAGGGGTCAGCCAAGGACAACACTATGAAAGAGTTACTGAAGATCAACACAAAACTCAAACTAAATAAAAATGTGAAAAGTATTATTACTATAGATTAAACTTCCAGTGTTGTTGTTATGCCACTTCATGTAACTTGTTATTTTACTTCACTAGCAGTTTTCCTTAGAATTGAAAGCCATGGTGGCTGCACATACTTTATTATATCATTTGTTCATACATTCTTCTATGACAGCTACTGAGATTGAAAGTGTGTGAGGAGTACTGCGAGCCACTTTAGGGACGAGAACTAATCAGGAGACAATGAAAGGAGTGAGCCTGGGGAGAAAACCTAAACAGAGTCAATGGGTGTGTTCTAATTTTTCACGAGCTCAGCAGATTTTGGCGCGAGAGTTCGACTTGATTCAACACGAGGATACATGTCAGAACTCTGAGACTTTTACTTCAATAAGCACAAGTATACACAAAGGCTTGCACCTGAATAGAAACACATACTTTACTGTGCAGGTAAGCTGCATCACACACACACACACACACACACACACACACACACACACACACACACACACACACTTGCTGGGATACAATAATTGTTTGAATGATTATAGTTACTAATGAAAATGATATACACTTGATTTTAGCGATTCAATTCAAAGTGATAACCAAGAGGTCTACATACTAGATTGCACAGCACAAAACCCAGTTGTATTTAATTGTAATATGCCTTGTATGGCACCAGACCAAAGTGAGATCTCAATCATTCAAACAGAACAGTTTTATTGTTATTGTTGCTGACATCTACATGTTGACACATTGTCAGCAGCAGAAGTGAGAGGGAAAAAGAGAGAGCGCGTTGGCAGCTAGGAAGAAAGAAAAAAAATCGACTGGACGTGGAGTCGGCTCAGCACAAGGAACTGGCCAATTATTTCTGAAATGGCAGGGGAGTTTTTGAAATGTGAGAATGTTTCCCTGGATATATACCGCAGACAGTGAATAAATGACAAGCACATAAACAAGACGTTCGAGTGATGACTTTTTCCCTTTCCGTTTCCCTTCACACAGAATAGTGTTTCTGATATCAGAATTATTGACTCAAAAGCTCGAACTGTTCAGTTAAAGCATTGTGTGTTTGTGAATGTGCTAAATCCTCTGCGTGTGTTTTCAGTGTGTGTGTCTGTGTGCACACATTCCATTCACTTGAAGCAGCAATACACAAAGGTTGGCTTGTGTATCATAAACCTGTGCTGTTTGACATTTGATTAAATAGCATTACTGCCAATCAGCAGAGCAAGATGCTGAGCGTCGGGTCACAGGTTGGGGATGCTTTCCCTTGGTGTTGACAGGCACCATATTATAAGCCCAAATGAAAATGTGTACATGCCTGTGTCCGGAGTACATGTCCACAATCCACTGGTTATACTGTACATAATGTTTCATGACCAGCACATTTTCTCACTATTTGCCAATTGTATGCAAGGTAGCTGAAGTTCTCAATGTCTTATACTCCAACAACGTTTTATTTTTGTAAAGTATGCAATTATATGAATCAATGTTGTTGGTGTATACTTACTGTTTCCCCTCTTTATTTATTTTGAAGTATACCTTTCAGAATCAGAATCAGAAAATCCTTTATGAGTCCCACAGCGAGGACATGTACATTGTTACAGCAAAAGTGGCAGAGCAGGTAAAATAAAAAGGCATGCAATAATACAGAATAAGCTAACACATGAATAGTTAATACATAGAAGAAATGCACACATTAGTTACTAGAATACAAATAAATTGGTAAGTACACATCCGTGGCTAAAAATGTGTTTAGACATTATACAAATAAAATGTTGGGACAATGAATGTCCCAACATTTTATTTGTATAATGTCTAAACACATTTTTTGTGTTTTGTGTTATTATGATTGTCACAACTTTACCATTATTGTAATGAATACAATAATAGTAAAGTTGTGACAGTCATAATCATTTTTCAAACTGAATCACATTGGACATCAACAAATTCCAACTTCATGGTTTTCTTTGAACCATTACATACAATTTAAGATTTTCAAATATGTTATTATACATTTTTTACACAATTCTGCATTATTGAAAACACAGAAGCTAGTTAATATAAACACATAGAAACAAAGTACACATTAATAGTGTTCAAAAATATTCAAAAATAACTTCAAAGGCAATTATAGTTTGGTTATTATTTAAGATAGAAACCTGATCCAAAATACATACACTGTCAGGAGTGAAAGCAAGGCCATCCTGTCTTTTTTTTCTGATAAGCCGAGCATTATAACACATGTTGTTACATTCTCAAATGACCGTTCATCCAATATCTTCTCTTCTTCTTGACCAACTGTTCCAGGAATAGATAATAATAATAATAATTCCTTATATTTATTATAGCGCTTTACATACACACATTTTGTATACATGCAATGGTCACTGTGGACAATACCCACAGGAGCAAGTTCAGGTGAAGTGTCTTGCCCAAGGACACACCGGCTTTACAGACGCAGCAGCGGCGGGTTTCACCCCTTGATCTGATGATCATTGCACAGCACACTGCGCAACACCTTCCATCTTCACGCCTCGAGGTCATCGAGGCGCTTTTACAAGTATACATTAGTATTATACATGTACTGTGGACAATACCCACAGGAGCAAATCCGGGTGAAGTGTCTTGCCCAAGGACACAACGGCCTAATGCAGTGGCGGCAGGAGCGGGTTTCGAACTGGAGTTCCCCAGCACTCCCCCTTGATCTGATGATCGGATGCACAGACCACTGCGCCACCCGTGTTGCTTATTTCCCTTTAACTATTGACGGTTTGATCAAAACATAAGGGTCGGGTATCAGACAAAAAAAACAGCAGTATTTATTTGTTTTCAGTTCAAGCTTCTTCCACAATAAAAGGTTGACCTGTGACCCTTTCTCCATTAATCAATGTAGAGATGAACACATAAGTGGGATATGTGGCAGCTGGTCTTCCAACAAGCCGTCTACAACTGTCCAAACCACTTCAGGGTCATTTGCCAAGGAGAGGCCTATAGATCAGCCAAATGGAGTTTGAAACCTAAAGAGTGACAAGGGGATTGGGGAAAAGAGGAGTGGCATGATAGCGGACAATCTGCTGCTGGTGTGGGGGGTCTCGCTGGGTAGAGGGATCTGAGGAGGAGCAAAGGGGACTGGAGTATTGTAGAGAGGGGAAGAGATGTGTAACAAGTAATCGGACAAGTAATCAGATACCGGATGATCTTTAGCTTTGGGTGGTCTTGGGGGGCCAACATGTAAAGAGAGACAGAGTGACAGAGAGGACTTTTAGGGAGAAGGTTATGATGGTGGTCTCCAAGGTGAGACATGTGTAGAAGTGAGGGGACAGTAATAGGAGGCTCTACAAGTGGAGTTGAAAACAATCTCTCGAGGGTGTATCTGACATCGACATGTGACTAGATGCTGAGTCGTCGGATTTGATGTGGTAGCAGGTCAACATATCCTCATTTAAAGAATTACATAATATCATTAATAAAAATGTATGTCCTCCTACACATGTCAAGCCCCAGCAGTACACAACCTGTTTAGGCTATACACATATGTGTTAGGTTATAAACATAGTGTTTTTGGTTGAAATAATTGGTCCAAGGACTGACCAGGCTGGGTCGTAGTATCACATTGGAATGCAACAAATATTATTATTTGAATTATTATTTATTATTTACCTAATGAATCGAACATTTGAGGTGTGTTTTGGCAGTAAGTGTAATCCTGGTGAAAATGTGGGCTTGCACGAACTGGTGTGGCAAAATGGCTCAACAGAAAAAGTATATTTATTTTTGCTCTGTAGTTTACACTTGTGGCTTAACTTAGGTACACAAGTTATGTAAGAGAGGTAAGTTAAAGTATGTAACCGTTGACTTTTGGTTTCAAATGGGACATGAACAATGGTTTCCTGGGTGAAAATCCTGCGTGTTGAATCAATCCATCCACCCTGACCTCCTCCCCATGTTGACTTTGTTGCTCTTTAAATAACTTTCTTACAAGCAGCCTTGCACATCCTGGCTCACGGTTGTTTGGGTTATATTCAAATGTACGTGCAACAGTAAATGAGAACAGCCATGTACATATGTACAGTATGTGGAGGTTGTTTTTAAAATGAAAGAAAAGACATTCCCATTCAAATAAATGTGTTATTGGCCATACAGTACACAGTTTGACAAATTGCTTCAATTGGCATTCATGCCTCACACAAATGTATTGTTTGGTACAATCTGTAAATAGGGAGAAAACAATGCATTAACAGACAGAAGAAAGGAGGAAAGTGAATAGAGGGATGGAGCAGACAGAGCAGAGGGAGGAACAGTGCGCTCCACTCCTTCCATTATTGATTATGATCTGAGGCCACTAGAGGCACCAGATGTCAACCAGGCAGTTTAAGTTTCCTCTGGCCTGTTTAAAACTGCCAAAACTCATCTCGCTCTCTCTTCCACACTGGCATTTCCCCCTCCTTTTTTGTCACAAAATCTCGAATTAAGATTTTATAATGAACGTCGTATTTTCTTTCCAGTCCAGCGATTTAGCACTGCACTTTTTCCACATTTACATCAATGCAACCCAAGAATATACTTTATTTAATCATGTATTGGTTATAAGATGACCTTGATAATGTTATCAAACCAGCATTCAAAATCTGTTTTTGCACTGTAGTTCTCGCCCTAAGGAATACATCAGACTTCATGTTTCAAATCAGGGGATTGCACATTTAACATATGTACACAACCTTCCTACTTCAACATGCTGTATATTCTCAATCTCACTATGTACTATTATGTATACCTTCTCACATTGTCATTATTTTTCAATGACCAAACTAATTAGACCAAGTTTACAACATTGACCGAATAGTAAAGAAATGTTTTTCTTTGTGTGTGTGCAGTCTTTGTGTCCTCTCTGTATTTCTGAGGTAGTATCTCTCTGACCTGATCCTGAACAAATGAAATAGTAACGCTTTGGAGGGGAAACAGGAGCAGCCGCATAATTCTATTTGAAGAGAAAATCAATTCAACACCAAAACACCGGTCTCTCATCTACCAGACTGTGTCTCTACGATGGCTGTATATAAGGTCATTGTCACACAGGAAAAGTATATGTCAGGCTGCTGGCTTTTCTCACAGCAACAAAGCATCTAAGATTGTGATGCTTATATTAGTGTGAGATTGAGCATTGTAATCCTGATGTGTGTATGTGGTATGTGGTACGTGTTACTGAACCTCCATTGTCCTCCTTTCTTTGCTGCTCCATATCAACTGGCTGGTATGGCTCTGAATATGCCACCACATGTAAACCAGTCATGCAGAATAGTACTGTATGAACATAACAGTAAAAGAAGATTTAACTCCAAATACTTGCAATGGAAATAGAAAAGAAGGCTATCTAAACCAGCATAAAACCACACTCGTACACACGACAACTCACGCACAGTTAATCAGACGGGAGAGGAAGATTATTTCCAAACATCACCTCGCTCTTCTCCCTCTTTTCTATCACTCCATTGATTTCCTGACAGAAGGATGAGAGGGGAGCATGCGGCCTATTAAAGACCAGTGTCTGGTGCCTTAAAGGTTAACTAATCAACAGTAATGGAAAAGAGCAAGACACTTTTACTTCACTCGGCACACAAACATGTTTTCAAATATCAATGTTACGTTTATATTCAGCTGAAGGAAAATGAAAACTGCCCTGTTCTCATGCTTTAAATTTGCAAAACCACAAGTAGGATAAATGGAAGAGAGGGGAACAATATGAATGTGCAATATACATGCAAGTGCAATTGCAAGTGTGTGTGTGTGTTGCATGGGATGCTTAAGTGGTATTAAATCACGTGGTGCAGATGTGATGTCCAGGCCCGTGTTTAAATGTCGCAGCATTGATAAGGTGTGACTGGGCCCAGTCGACTGTTAAGGTTTTGATGTCGCATTATAGACTGTTTAGTTCTGCGTTAATGGGCTGCTGCACAGGAGAATGTTACATTAACATCGGTCAATGTATACCTCAACTAGGACAAGGAGGACTTGTTTTTTCATATATTGTAGTTCACTATGGATATACCGCATGCTGTATAATGTATTTATTTCTTTATGATAATTCTGTGATGGAAATATTAAATATATAGCCTATTCAGAATGAACTCAATTGCTATATTCAATAGTGTGATGATCCTGGCTATAATATACAATCCAATGTGTTAGTTAAGATTGTTTTGGTTCCATTTTTCTGTATGGTAACTTTATGCTTGTTTCTATTTTTCTTTACCAGGCTTCTGAAGCACAAGCCATGCCGCTATATTTCCCTGATTTTGAACAGCACAGTTGCAATACTCTAAGATGCCAGGAGGTGGCAGCTGTTAGACTGTTTCTACAAGCTCCTGACCCACTACTGGGGAGGCTTGGAGGATCAGCAATATCACATCCTTAACCTGATTTAATGTAATTTAGATAAAACGAGGCTAAAGCATTAAGATGAATCAGTGGCATGTCCATTGTTTTTGATCGTGTTTCCAACCTGTATTGATATGTACTGAAGCCTTGCTGACATTTATTTTTTTTAAAGAATTCTAAATGATATTTAACTCACATTTTAAGTTATCTCATGTTCTACTACAGTATAACTACAAAAACATTATAAATATAGAACTACGATTACAGCTGTAATCACCCCCTGACATATTTTCCTAAGTGATGTCCCTGACTTTGAAACCTCCGCAGAAGGAACAGCATCATCATATTCTGAAACGTCCTGCAATGACCGACTCGCGGGCACAAAAAGAAACAATCAGCCCTGGCCACGTTCATATAACTGTTTTAGTTACATCAGAAATTGAGAACATTCCCAGGGGGTGTTTCGTGTCCATTTAGTCCCCCTTTCTTCCACTCTGAGAGGTCACACACCCACATGGCCAGTTTACATTTCCTCTGTCACAAAAGCAATACACTGCAATTTCCCTGCACCAAAATACCCCCTCTGGTCACCACCAACACAATGACCTTTCCTTTCCGTCTCCCTTGATTCTTTCTTTCTCTTTTGAGATTTAAACACTGGCAATCTGTTTTCAAATAAATATACACGCTTGTATTTTCTACTTCTTTGCCCCCCAATCCCCTGTATCCATACAGGAATTGAGGATAATCCTCCTGAAAGAAACATAAAAGGGTTAGAATCAGAGGCAGAGGAATGCGCATCTAGAAAGCAAAACAGGAGGAATTCATCTCTGACCTGCCGCAGCGTGCATGGGCAACAGGAGATATTCCCCCATGACTTCACCCTCTCCTTTCTACACTTCTCCTCCCACCTTTTCAACCCTTATCCCTCTTTCTTCCCTTGGGTGCCCCCCCTCCCCATCCTCTTATATTTTTTACTTCAATCTCCCACTTCTTTTTCTCTCTCCTCTCCTTTTTATTCCATGTTACTCACCTTCTTCCCTTAACCTCTCCCTCTCTCCCCCACTCTCTGTAGCCTTCTTTTTTCACCACTTTTTGCTTTCTGCCTTTTCCCTCTTCTGCGTCTAGTGACCATCTCTTCTTTTTCTCTTGCTCACTATCTGTCCTTTTTTTCCCCTTTTACTTCACTCTTTCCCTCCCTCACCCCACCGTGGTCCTCCACTCACACACACACACACACACACACACACACACACACACACACACACACACACACACACACACACACACACACACACACACACACACACACACACACACCCTCTCTTACACTCTCTCAGACTAACACAGGGTCTTTCCGGCCCACTGACTCTCCTGTTCAAATGTAACAATGCTCCATGTGATTTGATGATGGCCTCAGTTCACCAGCCTGTGTGTGTGTGTGTGTGTGTGTGTGTGTGTGTGTGTGTGGTGTGTGTGTGTGTGTGTGTGTGTGTGTGTGTGTGTGTGTGTGTGTGTGTGTGTGTGTGTGTGTGTGTGTGTGTGTGTGTGTGTGTGTGTGTGTGTGTGTGTGTGTGTGTGTGTGTGTGTGTGTGTGTGTGTGTGTGTGTGGGGGTGTGTGGGTGTGTGTGTGTGTGGGTGTGTGTGCGTGTGCATGTGCGTGTGTGTTGTGTTTATTCAATTCCTATATCTAGGCCCTCCACTGTAACATATGTTGTGTAGGTATTTGAAATGAATGAAGTTGATGTTAATGCATACTCTAAATCTACAATAAGCATTTTACCAGACATAAACACCTAAAGATAAGGCAACCTCTCATTGAATGTGCTCATGCCCTTTTAAATTAATCGTACTTTATTTTTCTCGATTAGTTTGTTTTCTTTTTGTTAACTGTTAACTCCTGTATCTTTGTATACAATTTGCAGTAAGTCCATGTCTTGCTGTATTGTGCATTTCCTGTTGCTTACTTAAACTTACATTTTAGTTTTTGAATCTGTCTGGTTTTTGTTATTACTCATTTATCCATTTTGCTGCATTTTGATTCACTTTAACCTCCTGCAGTTTCTTGGTCTCTTGAAAAGTAGCTTAAACTTATATAACTCATATTTATCCTAACATCTCCAGAGCATGTGTGTGTGTGTGTGTGTGTGTGTGTGTGTGTGTGTGTGTGTGTGTGTGTGTGTGTGTGTGTGTGTGTGTGTGTGTGTGTGTGTGTGTGTGTGTGTGTGTGTGTGTGTGTGTGTGTGTGTGTGTGTGTGAGAATGTGCATGTAGGTACCTTAAGGTTTGTGAGTGTGTGTGTGTTTGCATACATACTATGATCCGCATGTTTAAACAGTGCAATCCCATCTCCTGCAACCAACGACAATTCAGTGCAGTATTGAAAAAATCCATAGATAAAAATCAGCTACAACAAACTCCTCGGGTAAGTGCTACTTACGAAAGGGAGACAGAAAGTAAACTTTGATAACAGCTTTGAGTGTATGTTTGTGTGTTTGTGTGTGTGCGTGCAGGTGTTGGTTCTCTCTATGCAAGCGCAGGCATTAAAACACATCAGGAGGCGGGGGGATATTGACTAGGCTGTGTCTCCCTCACACTCGTGTTTGGTCGGCAGGCAATCTACCAACCGTCAATCAAGGAGAGGCGACCCAAGTTGGGGAACCATCAAACTGCCTGACTTCTGGTGTCAGTGCTGAGGGGGATCTATTTCAGCGTGACACGCCATCAGCTGCAAATCTAAAGAGGGCTTCATTGTCAGAGCGGGGAGAAACACAAAGATACACATATTCATGAATGAGCACCTATACATGCATGCACTGTGCACCCAACTACCTCTTTTATTTCAGCCTGATAGAATATTTACATTCAACGAAATCCAATTGTTCTTTTTTTTTTATGAAAATAATAGTATTTGCATGAGAATGGAAGAGTGGGCGCTTTCTATATTTGTTTATTCGTTTTGTTCTGTTTATACAACACATACTTCGCTCCTTTCTTTGTTTACACCGCAACATCATAGCATTTTCATGGTGTATTGAATAGTTTAATAATTCTATATTAATATTGTATTTACCATCATAGCAATTAAAGGACGTTAACCCATGAAGTGAAAAATCAAACATCTATTTTCCTTCGTCTCTGTTCTTAAATTGGTTTGAATGTGACGATAATAAACCATCGAGAGCCTCCGGGGCTTATGATCATTTGAAATCGATTGATAGAAAATTACTTTTCCACCGCTAATAAAGCATTGCACTTTGCCTAACCTTTGAACTCCTGCCACTGTTGCCCCTGGCTCTTTGACGGCCATGGATGGTAACGTTCAACATGACGTTCAGACACATTTAAGTGCTCTCATGCTTTGAATACAATAAAAGGTTGCTCTTTCTTCTTCCAAGGGAGTGACTAGTGCAAACCTCATGGGAGTGAATGCTGTCGTTAACGAAACAATAATATGTAAAAAAAGAACCAAAATAAAGGTTTATAATGACAAAATCCTTGTTAAACATTTATTTTCCAACATGACTACATAATATAATCTAAAGAATATATACAAACTATATCCAGTTTTGCAATGAGCTCTTTACATAGTCATAGGTTATTAACTACACCACTGCTTATTATGCATTCCTGACACAATACCACTCGAAAGCCCTTATACCAAAGTCATCTGGGTACTTAAACACTGCTCTGAAATTAACTTACAACATGTCTTGTTAGCATAAAGTATTACTTAAGGAAAGCATATTGATCCTAATTTAAATGTACAACTATATGCATATTGATTATCCGAAAACCATTATCCAAACGATTGAAGGGGCAGAGGCATATCTTATTGTTAATTATTTCACAGGCGGGAGATAGTAGGGTGAAGCAGACTGTAAAGTGCTTGTTTAAGAGTTATTTATGGGTGACAAATAAATAAAGAAGAGATAAATGCATGTTGTTTATGATGCATGAAGTAGTGTGTACTTAAGAGAGTCCTTGCGGGTGATTTGTCATTTGTGGTCCGCACATTCGAGGAGAGGGCTAAAGGGAGAAGCGGCATTCCCAACTTAGAGTAACTTAACATGCGATAATATCAGGACCACCATCGTTGAAAAGTGTCTCCAAAGAGGCCAAAACGTGATTCACAGCTGCCATTCATCTCAATCTTATCTTCCAGAAACATCTTTCTTCCTTGCCTTCAAGAGTGTTTCTGTCAGTAACATGAAGGATTAAAAATCCCGCAAATTAGGATGCTGTAAATATAGTGTGCAACATACTCATACATTACTGAAAGAAATAGCAGGATGCATGCTGGATGCCGCAGCATCGGGAGTGGATGTTGAAAGAATGAGACATTGTTCTTTTGAGCCATGAAATTACAGGCTGGTAAGCCCAAGGCAGTCGCCAGGTGTGACTGATGCAACCGGGGCCTGCTTGGACACACGCAGCAGTGTGCACCAGCATTCCTACTTGTCAATCATGTTATGGATCTCCAGGATATAACTCATCACAAGCAATAAAGAAACATGAGGGAGCTATAGATGTATGTTTAAGCACCTCCCCATTTTAGGCTTATCAGAAAGTGACTCCGTACAGGCTTATTTTCCTGGTTCTTTAACTATACTAAATACATGACAAACAGTTGCAGAAAGATTAATTTAATGGGCACTCAACTTTTGTTGTGGTGGTATGTTACTTATTACATACCCAAGTAACCTCTGAGGTACTTGTACTTAATGGCTATACTGTTTTCATACTACTTTTTATTTCTACTACAATTTATTTTGGAGGCAAATATTGTTCTTTTTACTCCACAATAGTATTAGCTTTATTAACCATGACTTGACGGATTGAGATGATGAAAACATAAATCAACCATTACATTGTGATGTATCATTATATGCTTAATAACCCAACAATATATGAAGTAATTAAAATCATCCCGGACTCAAACAGCGACATTTAAGTGACAATTAGTATCTTAACATACTTTAACTACATTTGTATCCTTATATTTGTACTTGAATACCATTTTCAATCCAATAACTTTGCTAATGACAAGATTTTTTTTTTTAAATGCAGTAGGCTATATATAATTGTACTTAAAAACAACTAATAACTTTCCTTTTATTGGCCACATTTAGATTCATGGTAACTATTGTAGATACTTTTCCTCGATTGATTTTTTTCCCTCTTGCTCCACTGTGTTTCTTCAAGAATAGATTCACTACAGACACAACTGGGGATTTATATACAGTAATGGCTGTGACTTGAATCCTATAGGGTACACACTGGTTTGGCCTTCTATGTAGTCTCATGTACTTGTATCGGCTTTGCCTCTGCGCTCGACTGACAATTACCGAGAGGAGTAGATAAAGGGAATTATAAATAGTGTAACTCCCTATAGAATTGATAATAACAGCATCTATTTCCCTTACCTTACATACTGTATCTAATTGTTGAGAGCAGGCTTGGTATTCACACATTGGATACTAATTGCAACCTAATTTCATTGAGCAAGTTCTTCTTAAGCTGAACAGCAATAAAACAGAGCTCATGGTTAAAACAGAGCTCATGGTTGTGGCACCCAAGGCCCTGCTCCAGAAGGTTGGTGACTTCATCCTTGAGGTCGACGGCTGCTCCATCTCCCCATCTCCTGAAGCCCGCAACCTGGGTGTCATCCTCGACTCCACCCTTTCCTTCCATTCCCACGTCAAATCTGTGACCAAATCGGCCTTTTACCACCTGCGGAACATTGCCAGACTCCGACCGTCACTCTCGGAGTCGGTTGCCGAAACCCTAGTGCATGCGTTTGTCAACACCCGCTTGGACTACTGCAATGGTGTCCTGTTCGGGGTTCCCAACAAAACCCCGGACAGGCTCCAGTATGTCCAAAACTGTGCAGCTCGGGTCCTCACGCACACAAAGCCGTGGCAGCACATCACTCCCACCCTCATCCACCTACACTGGTTGCCGGTCAAGTCCCGCATATCTTACAAAGTCCTCCTCCTTACCTACAAGTCCCTCCATGCCCTTGCCCCCCAGTACCTATCGGACATCCTCCACCCACATGCCCCACCCCGGAACCTGCGGTCCTCAGACTCTGGCCTGCTTACCACCCCCCGCACCAAACTGCGAACCTTCGGGGACAGAGCCTTCAGTGTGGCAGCCCCCACCCGCTGGAACGCTCTCCCTGCGGAGATTCGCAACATCCCCACACTTGACGCCTTCAAAAGGGCCCTCAAGTCCCATCTGTTTGCCAAGGCTTTCGGCCCCTAAATCGATCTGTTGTTTTGTCTGTCTGACTTTTTTTTTGTTATGTTTGTTTTTGCCCTATTACTTGTAAATCGACCTTGGGTCCCTTGAAAGGCGCTATATAAATCAAAGCTATTATTATTATTATTATTAAGCAGGGGGGGGTTCTCAGTGGATAGGTAACTGTGCCCACCTAGTGTGACAATTAAAGTGAATCAAAGCAGCTGTGTGGGGGCCTTTAAATGTCTCCCTCCCTGGTTCCCACACCTGTCCTTAGGGCACCAAGATTTATGTATCTGTCCTGCAGATGAACCGCTGTGGCCCCCTTACAATACTACTGTCTCCTCCTGTGTAGTGTGCTTGTGGGTGTGTATGAGAATGAGTGTACGTGGGAATGTGAGTGCCTGTAACACTGCTGGCGGTCCCATATTGGAACAATTAAACTTTTCAATTGGCTGACATTGAATTCTGACTAGCAATGTACAACTCTCTTCTATTGGGACTCCCTGGCAGAAAACTCATGGATTTCTTCTCAACTTTATTAGTGTGTTTTCTTCAGAGACAGTTGAGTTGCTTAGTATTTGCTCACCAAGAGAGTTTAATGATATTTAAATTGCATGTATAAAGAAAGAATCTGCATATCATTTTGATTGGATACAAATGGTGAGCAGAAAAACACGTTTTTTATGTGACAAATGTGTAGGAACAATAAGAGTAGATTTAGGGGTTGCAAATGAGCTCCCAACGTTTTCTAACTTTCAAATAAATCAAATAAATGTTCAAATGTACGACAATGACAATAACACAAGTGATTAATATCAACATAAGCATGTAACCAAAAACGGAAGAAAACATGAGAAATTGAGTTGGAGTTTGGTGTTTGAATTCAAATGCAACCCTTCCCTGTGTTCAGCCTTGGCTATCATCTTCTAAAGTGGGCGGGAAACCGGTGGCTACTACAGTGTGTTCTCCAAACGCCAGCAACAATTAGAGTCATTTCCTCTAGGAGCTTCTGTGACACTCTCCTGATGGCGATAATATGCCATCCTCATAAATATGATGGGCTTTTAAAGGACCCACAGGACGCTGCTTAAATCCATCTGAAATATGCATAACACCCCCACCCCTGTCACACAGAGAGACGTGAGATAGGAGAGTCATGTCCTATATAACATCGTGCCAAAAGCTCATTTAGGCTCACATATAGCGTATAAATTGTAGTGAAATGTATACGCTATATGTAAATATTCTCTTTTAGAACAATAAAAATACTTACTAAAGGTTTTCATTATAGCAACATTGATTATGCTTAGAAAACTATTATTTTCATTATAAAAACAAAAAACATACAGCCAAATAAAAACTAAATATACAATACACCCATTCATGAAATGTTCAATCCTTTAAATGCATTGCATAAACTTTAACATACAACCACTCATTAAACCAAACTCATCTCTAATATTTTGCAATGATGAGAAAGTGAACAAAGTTGCGCTGCTCATCAAAGCAGAAGGAAGGCAATCTCATAGATCCCAGGCTATCGAGGAACGGAGCATGAGAGAGAACATATCGAGCTTTAAACGGCGGCTTTTAAAAGGTAAATGGAGTCAAAATGCTTCAACCAATAAATGTGCCCCTAGAGACGAGAGGCAATGCGTAGCGGGCAGAATAATACATGTGGGCGAGGGGGTAATGAATTGGAAGGGATGCAGAAAATGTGCAGCGCTGTGCATGGCCCTTTGAAAATGGATGGGGAGCTTAAATAACGCTCAGATCAGAATCAGAATACCTTTATTAGTCCCACACAGGGTACATGTGCAGCGTTACAGCAGGAAAGAGCCACAGACAGCTTAGTGTTGCATATCTTACATGCGTTACAAAAAAGTACTAAGATGCCCTCAAAAGCATCTTCGTCCAAGAGAGAGGACTCTTGTCCAGTGTATTGGTGTGTTAGTACTGTATTCTCTGGACACTGTAGGGTCATGGTGGGTATGTTCATTCAACAGGGACATATTGGACTGATTGTCTGCATCTTACAGTCATGTGTGCTACAGTGGGAACTTCCTGTTGCGCTTGTGGCTCTTGGGGCAGAAATATTGCAATCTTTGTGTTGACTTAATGGTGTGTTTTCTCTGCCAGTCTACTTCTTGTTTCTTTGAAAGGACTGAAGTGATGCTACATTTTTACTTGTAGCTAAGAACCTTACATGATCTGCCTGAGTTTGATCCTTCCTTCCTTTTCCCTTCTCCCAGGTTTGCCTGTCATGCATACTGTGTTTCTGTGAAACGCACAGCATCTTTGGGATTCTCACAGCAGCTATTCCTCTGTTACAATGTGTGACAATGTCCTTGTAGCAGTGGCTCACTCTTTGGCGAGATACAAGCATGTCAGAGCCTGTGAGCTAGAATGCTACTGCAGAGCACTCCACCAGGAGCTTGTGTTTCCTTTACGGCTTGGTTCAATTGGCATGTTAATATCAAAGTTCATCTGTTCCTGCGAAAATACCTAGCGATCATTTTGAACCACTTTTAAGCACTTCCTGTGTTTCCCCCCCTCCTGACCCTTGATGAAGGCTGATGCCGAGAATCTATCTAAGGTATGTCAACGCCCAAGCCCATCACTATACCACCATTTTTGTCATAGAGGAGGTTTGTAGTGTCATTGAATGTTTTCTTTTAGTTACAGGTAAGTGTGTTGAGACTTTAGCTTTTACCTCACCATCCTCTCGGGTTAAATGCATTTAAAATATAATAAAAAAACACACAAGCATAGAAAACACAATTTGTCTCGGTCAAAGAAAATAAGAAATGTATTATTTTCACAGGGCAGTAGTGAATATTTGTTGTGAATGCTTTCTAATTTGTTTTATTGTCATTTGTCCAAAGGTTGGTAATTTGTGGTAGGGGTTTCTGTCTTTAATTCCAAATAGATTTGTATTTAATATAATGAGAAGTACGTACCCTCTCTCTTTCCTTGTCTCCCTTTCATGGGTGGCTGAGAAAAGATGCCATATCCTAAAATTGCGCAGGTTTGACAAGTGCTTGCAGCGCATGGCAATCTCTCCCGAGGCCCTCTGAACTTCTCTCGAAGTCAACTGATGAAATATTTAGCATCACAATAGCAGCCTCTTTAAGGGAGGAGGGTGTCACTGACTTGGATCCATTGTTGTGTTCCTGCGCTGTTATTGTGTTTTTGATGTCAGTCTGTGATATTTGGAATAATTGTTGTTGAGGTTATTCTGTTATCATGATCACTTCTTGTTGTCACCACTTGATGGATATGAGATTGGCAACTGCAGTGTGCCTTTGAATATGTTCACGGCACAACAATATAAGCAACACTGCGATAAAGTCTCCAAGAAGCAGAAGATAATATGCATGCTTGAGTGTAACATGTGTAAAGAATCTTGCTCTCAGCTGCAAATATGTAAAGGTTGTCGTTGTAATGACAATTTTTTTGACAAAAATCTGTGTATCCAGCGAGGATTCTTGACAGAATAAAATCCAAAAGTGACTTTGGGAATTAAACTCTGTTTTTTCTTTCTTCTTTCATCGGGAGTGTTGAAAAATAGATGGAATTGGGGACAGTGCAAGGTGTTGTATTCAATATATGGGCTTTCATGTGATAAATTGAACGTTATTCATATATGAGTGCACACTGTCTTTTGGTTATTCTGCAGAGAAGTTGCTTCTCGCTGTCCAGGGACACTTTTCCTTTTACTGAGAAGCCGTTCAGGAGCGGTTTGGAAGAGGAGGGGGCTGCGTTGGTGGGGGGTAAGTGGGGGATCTCTACAGACCTTGGTACAATTACTGTGCCTTCCCCTCTCCTTCCGCACCACTTCTGGCCACGCTCTCGCCGCGCCGCTGGGAATAGAAAGGCCCTGCTATCTGGCAGAAGATTTGGTCAGTCAGGCATCAAATGCAGGGCCCTCTTCTCACACTCTGTGCCGGGGGTGGGCACGCCAGGGGACCTGCATTGTGCATTTTCACACACTTCTCTCAGAGGGCCCGCAGGAATCCTTAGCCTTCGGAAAGAAAAGTGGGTAGAGAGAGAGAGATAGCGAAAGAGATGAAGGGAGAGTGGTGGAAGGAAGGGATGGAGCAAGAGTGAGAAAGATCGAGGGAGGGAAGAGGAGAAAAGGGAGGAAAATAGGTCCAGGGGCGAGACAAAAAGCATCAAGGCTGCGGGCAACCTCAAGGAGACAAACAACAGCTCATAGGACACCGGAATGCTCACTCTCTCTCACATTTCTGCCTGCCCCACCCCACCACCATCTCTGTCTCTGAAAGGCAGAAAAGGTTTTATGCATGGGTTGGAGAGTTGACCTCTTTGTAGGTGAGTGACAGAAATGGCTGTGGGCTACAGGGCTCAGGGTCAGGGTGGATCAGGGAAATGTATTTCTATTCATGGTTTCTGGGCACTAGACTTGTCCAAAGACTAATGTCACACAAGTATTTTTTTATTTAGGAAAAGGAAGGTGTATAGGAAAGGTGTAAACCCCTCGAGCAACAAACTCCATCACCAAGCCAGTAGACCCTCTCATTTCCCTCAACTATCTCCACGAAAAATGTGATTGTTTCTCAGATCAACTCAAACTTTTTTGACACGAAGGGTGAAAGGCCAATACATATGATTTGTCTGTGAGCACTCGGGCAAAGAGGAACAGCATGAGCAACAGAGTAGTTTGCAGAGCATGTAACAACTGAAAAAATACCTGACATCAAATCAGCAGTGTGCATATTCCTGAAGATATTTACTCTTTGCCACTGAGATAAAACAGTTGCATCAATAGCCACATAAACAATTGCATTAATGGTTTGAACTCCTAAAAAACATAATTCAGGAATTAGGGGAATTTAAGAATTAGAAAAGACAGTTGATAAACAAACTTAAAACATGTTAAGAATACTTTTTTGTTGACGGGAAATGAACATTTAGAGATAGTTCTCTTCCCAGAAGTCCTTTGACTGAGGAAGCGCACAAGTGCACCATTCTTTAACTGGACTAAAAACAATGTCACATTTCACGTGTCGTGCTTCTCAGTGTTGCTTTGACAGGTCCAGCGTGAAGAAGAATGTCCTCTTTATCATTTTGGCAAATACACATGTTGAGGACATTGTATACCCTAATGAAAGAAGTTAACGATAACGGAATGATGTGACACCCTGTACAACCTGCCGTGTGTGTGTGTGTAAGAGTGTGTGTGTAAGGGTTGTTGGCCAGTGGTGTTAAAGGCATGGTGGTCTGTGTTGGGAGAAGACATCATGAGTCCTAAAGTGATTTCATGTAACACAGATATACTGCACCTACCAGTTGTCTATTATCAAATAATGCAATGTCACTATAATTGTCATGCCATTTGTTGCTGACAAAGAACTCTCTACCAAAAGTTCTCTGTGAAATGTTATACCAATCTCAGGATTTTTGTTTATTTAGTTCACAAGATTCACACTGTGAATGCTTTATATCCAACACATTTGATTTTATATCCCAAATATGTCCTTCAGACTCCTGCAGCCTTTGCATATAGATTTCATTTGTGCCATGTCTTCCACTGTAATTGTATTCCTTATTGTTTACTTTATTATCCAAAGAGATGATATGATATCAACAACAATTTGGCACTTCACATCCCAACTGAAGGTAGAATCGCTCTTCTTCATTGTCTCAAAAAGTTGTCCTTGTATTTCATCAATAAAAAGAAAGCCTCAGTATCATTCACACTAAATCTCCGCTACTAACATGCACATCCTAAAAGGGATTATGAAGTCAAACGAAAGACCCCTCTTATTGAGGCGGGTAGTGTATGAATATAATTATTGTTGTGCATCTCTGTGAAAAGGGGAGAGAGGCTTCCCAGCCATCTTTATTGCAGTGTTAAGGCCAAGGTAATGCCTTAGAATAATGCATGATAAGGCTCCTTTCAAAATATTCAAATGTGATCGGCGGAGTGGAAAATAAAGGAACGTTGATGGGTGGAATGACTTCCCTCTTTTCCATATTCCTTCATAATATTCATATCACCACTCATTTTCTCTCTTGCTTTGTTTTTCAAAGTGACCCTGACACAGGAGCAACACAAGCTGATATTTTAAGGGAACTAATGTTTCTGATTAATGAGATGAAGCATTGATATTAGGAACTTTCATTCGATTTTTTTCGAAAAGAGGTAGTGACTTTGACCGTTTGTCTGTTTATGCAGTCTACAGTTTATTCCTTTCAATGGACCAAGTGTACATACGTTAGCAACAATGCTAGCTAGCTGACCATAAAAGCAAACCACCATAGTGTTGTGCTACGGTAGTACCGCCCAATTCCACATTCCATATACTTTATATTTATTAGGGGTGTAACGGTATCCGTATTCGTCCCGTACCGTCACGGTTCGGACGTCACGGTTCGGACGTCACGGTTCGGCACATGCAGTCACAGGGCGAATACGCCTTTTTTTACGAGTGGGAAAAAAGTCTTTCACTCAGGGCAGTATTAAGGCCCTGACACACCAAGCAGTCACCAGAGGACTAGCCGACGCTGAAGTCGGCTGTTGCCTGGCCGTGTTCTCCTGCGTTTTGGCCATGTGTCGCACGGGAACACACCGCACCGACTTCAGTGCGTGAGTGGTAATAACTCTCCTTACCAGCAGGCGGCGGTAGTGTGTATTCGTCATTCAAAAGAGGCAACAACCGGAAGACAGAGAAGAAGAAGAGTATCTTTTCTCTGTAATATCATACAGAGCTGGCCTCTCCTGGATCAAGGTGATGAGCAGGTCTTCGTTTGCATCATTCCAGATCGCCATGATGAGATGAAAATGAATAGCAGTCTGTGTGTGCCTTCTTAAATCGTTTGTTTACGTCCCTCACTTCCGCTTCGCTTCTCATGCACTGATTTGCTTGCTGAATAGCCAATCAGAGTGATTATTTGGTTCGTCTGCCAGACCCGATGCATGGCCGATTCAACATGTTGAATCGGCCATGCATCGGGTCTGGCAGTCCAAATAAGGCGTGTCACGGTCGACGGTGCGGCACACACCAACCTGACTACGCCGCCGCGAATGCCCGACAGCCTCTGACGGCCTCTGACTCCCAAAATCGGGTTGGTGTGTCAGGGCCTTTACACTATAATCCAGGGGGCGGTATTGCGCCTAAAAGCCAGCCGCCCGTAAATAACAAATGAAGAACAAGAACAAAACACACTGAACACAATATATGAAGAAGAAAAGTTAGTAGCTACGGCGAGTTCACACAACACACAGGAGCTAGAAGACCCACCTGCTTCTTTTAAATCAGCTGTGTGGGAACATTTCGGGTTCCCTGTGGACTACAACAATGATGGGGTGCAAGTTGTGCATCGGACGAGGACGGTGTGTCGGCGACTCGGCGTTGTTCGACAGCGGTGCGGTATGCTATTGGTAACACGTCAAACATGCTCAATCACATCCGAGTCAGTCTCAGTCCCCAGCGAGAGGGTTTTCTCGACGGCAGGTGACATAGTTACCGCCAACAGATCTGCCCTCACTACTGACAACGTAGACAAACTCATCTTTTTGAAGACAAACTTGAAAATAGAGAAAAGCTTGAGTACCTTTATTGAGGCATAATGGCCTCACACACTCACAAGTTAATTACACATGTTAGACATTGCTCCTAAAGGTACAGATTTTATTTGTTTTATATTTATCATTGTATTTATTTTATATTTTGACATCAGGAGATGTTATACAGTTCTGTATTGCCTTTTATTGATTGTGATTGAAACACTTTCTTATTATTTATTTTAATATTTTCAAGACATTCGTTTTAGTTGTACAGCTTATTTAACCTTTTTGTTTAACATCAGCCATTATAAATAATATGGCCATCTGAGTGTTACTGTTTGTGGTTTGTTTTTAACTGTGTAATACAGTTAATGATTCCAAATGTTAGAGTTCCTTATTTTCATACCAAAACTTGCACTACAGTTACAAATAAATAACAGCAAAAAAAGATTATGCATTTGGGACTTTTTTTTGCTTTTCCTTGTTGTACCGAATCCGTACCGAACCGTGACCCCCAAACCGAGGTATGAACCGAACCGTGACTTCTGTGAACCGTTACACCCCTAGTATTTATACGTTTATACAATATTTAAACAGCTGACACCTGATAACTCTTCCTCCGTTTGACTGAGACGTGTCCGTTGTCACCACACTCTTCGCGGTAGCGTCATGTTAGGCTCTGGTTGTTTGACCTTGGGGGGGGGGGGTTGGGGGGGGGGGGGGGTGTGTGTGTGTGTGTGTGTGTGTGTGTGTGTGTGTGTGGTCATAGCTTTTATAAAGTTCATGTGTATGTGCGGCGGCATTTTTCTAATGGTGCTTTGTTATTTTGTATGTTTTTCTTTACAGTGTTGCTTGGTTAAACTTCCAATCTCCCAAGAGTATTAGTGTTTTTATTATCTGCATAATGAACTGACATACTGTTGTGTTTTTGTGTTTTTAAGAGGGATCCAGCACCCCTGAAGTGAGCGGCCGTCCTGGGAGTTGGGATTCAGCAGCACTTCACTGCCCCTACGCAGCGTCCACACGGCAGCGTGCGTTGAAGCTTGTATGCGGGCGTGTCTGAAACTCGACCAACAACCAATCACATGAATCTCCCGCCCCGGACACACAAGCACGCGGTTTGATTGGCTAGAGCTTGTACTGGCATATGATTTGATTGGCTGAGGCTTCTGTCGGAGCTTCAAAAGTTGAACTTTTCTCAACTTTTGAAGCGAGCAAAGCGAGCAACGCGAGCAAAGCGAAGCGACGGAACCACAATGCAGTTCGGCAAAGCGTGACGTCACCCCATTCAAAGTGAATGAGGAAGAAGCGTTGAAGCTTCAACGCACGCTGCCGTGTGGACGCTGCGTAAAGTGTGTGGGTGATCCCTTTCTTTTCAGTTTGCTGTGTGTGTACAGGGCACGTGTGAGTGGTGGTGGTGGTGGTGAGTAATGTTTTTGATGTTTTATAGACTGAGTACCATTTGTAATAGTATTTCGGTATGTGATGACTTGATAATAAATTGTTGTTTTTTATTGTTTGAACATTATTTGTTCTGATATATATGAATAAATATCATACTCTTGGGAGCAAATCCATGACTTGATCCTTTTTGTTGACTGCCAACTGTATACTTTTTAATTGAATGGTTTTATGCTGCTTTTTGCTGTTTGAGTAAAAGGGCAAATTGTATCAGTAGAACAGCTTACTTTAGGCCGTGGTCACACTAGCAACATACATTCTGAACATATGTATGGTTGCCTGTTCGAGTTTTTCACATTATACACCAGGTCTCCAGTTCGCTCTATTTCTGAAGCAACACCGAAAAGACCCAACGATCATTGTTTTTGCTCAAGTTGGGTCATTTTCAAACTTCAACAAAATGCAACTTTTTACACACAAGACGCTTCAATTGACTTTTAATTCAACTCTGCCGAATTCACCTTGCTTTCTGTCTTGATACAATTGTTTCTTCTGATGGAAATGTGGTTATGATGGATGGAAAATTAGTACTTCAAATTAATTGGACCACAGGCGCTGTGTTCCTGCTTTTTATGGGTTTCCCGCCTCCATGCATGATTAAAGTGATAAGTGCTCATTCACTTATCCATCATTCATTGTTCTTAATTATTCTTTTCCCAAAGCCCATGTTCGGGGACATTCCTCATATGAGCTTCAGGTAGCACGTTCTCTTGCACTTACCACCTTTTTAAACTGCCTAAAAACACCTTTTGGATTTATGGTACGGACACCTAACATTTATGCTATGAATTATTATGGTGTTTTTAAGAGTATACATCTAGGTATAGAGGTATAGAATATATCATGGGAATTTGCCTAAACATACTGTATGTGTGTTCTCTTTATGACTAAATGTACAATGTAAGTCTTAGATAAACTGTTATTTTTGTTTTAAGTGCTTAACTAAAGGGATTCAAGTATTAAATTATGAATCACAAAGTTCTTTATGTGGCCCAAATCTGTGGCTTTCTCAGCAAGCACGGCGAAGACAACAGAAAAAAGAAGAAAGCCAGAATTAGACTGCTTGGAGAGAGCAGCCCACTCAGGGAGATCTTAATGCAGCGATTAGAGTCAGGGAATGGTTGAAAAACCATGTCATGCCCATAGCTGCCACAGTTACTCCTGCATTACTTGCCTGTTTTTATGCAGAACTGCTAAAATGGGAGGCACAAAAAGCAACTGCATGTTAAATAGGTATTAAAATTGTATAGTTTTAATACCTCCAGGTAGAGGAAAATATTCAAATGCATCCATTCCCACTTGTTCTGGTTTTGAGTGATTGAAGGAACTTGTGATTGGGTTTCCACATTGTGCTCCCATCTGCACATGCCAGCCCTTATCTGCCTTGATATTAACATGGCTCTTTCATTAGAGTCCCAGCCCATTTTCTGGTTTATGGGTAAAATAAGATGCACAATGAGACAATAAAGTGCATTTGTGTTTCAGTGGATGCATTATGAATAAATAATTGTAAGTGCCTTCCTAGGCCTGCATCGTCTTCAGGAAGATAATCACTGCCTATAACACATCCTCTTCCCCTTAACGCAGCTACGCTCAATGTACTAGTTCTATTATGTAGGTGAATATTGAAAGTGGAACATTACTTTATAATATCCATGTGCATCAGGAGCTGAAACAAATGAAAGGATGGTTGGAGAAGATGAAAACAGGTCATGTCTGGTCATTCTTTCTGTTATTCTAGACAAAAGTGAATGGGGGAGAATAAATGGGAGTACAGAGAAAACGTGTTTTTTTATTTTAAAAAGGGGAAAAGGCAGCAGTGCATAGATGGCAAGGGATTCAAGTGACAACCATGTCTTGAGAGGTGTACCAACATTAGTTCCAGGGCAGATTTTAAGTCTGAATTTGAGGCTTGCTCACCCAAGTTTTCGTCTATGACCTCATGAGGTCTTGTCAGAGACACAAGTACAGGGAAAGTAAGCTACAATCACAAATATGCTATTCATCTGCAACATAGAGTTCAAATGACATTAAATGGACTACCTAATGTCTGCTTATCTGGGGTTAATGCTTGAACATTTTAGATTTTTGGTAATTACATATTAGATCTGTATTGTCAATGGCATGTTTTGTGATTGGTGTAAAGGAAAACTGGCTTACCAGTGCAGTGATGGTACATGAGTAAGAGCCACTCTCTTAAACCATGTTATAAACATCAAAACAGCAGTAAACAGCACCCTAGGCGTGTACAACGGTTTGTATATCAATATAAACCAAATGTTCCTTGCACATTTTGGATGGGGGGGGGGAAATGTATTCAATAACTGGTGGCTGTGCATGGTTGAAGATGGGTTGGCTGCACTCGTGGTGGTCGCTGGTGTCGGGGGAGTTGAGGGAGTCAGTGGTCTGGTCCAGGGTCTGTCATGACAGAGAGAGCAGCCACCTGGCCCCTGTGTCTGGTTGTGTGTGTGTGTGTGTGTGTGTGTGTGTGTGTGTGTGTGTGTGTGTGTGTGTGTGTGTGTGTGTGTGTGTGTGTGTGTGTGTGTGTGTGTGTGTGTGTGTGTGTGTGTGTGTGTGTGTGTGTGTGTGTGTGTGTGTGTGTGTGTGCATGTGTCACCAACGGCAGTCCCATCATGTCAGACACCGTGATGACACTGATCACAGTGGGTTGCGCCAAACACACATAGACACACACACACACACACACACACACACACACACACACACACACACACACACACACACACACACACACACACAGGCACACACAGGCACAGAATGGGACACATTCAGGCAGTAAGTTGATGGACAAGTCTCTTTGTCTGGCCGGCAAGCCTGTTTACATTTCCCTTTTTAAAGGAAAACTAGGAAAAGAAAGCTACATTGTAATCCGATAGATACAAATGACAATCTATCTGGTACATTTTACATGTTTCCTTTGATGCAAGTGAGCTCATGTAAGTTATTTCCCCTCAATTTCACTTGTGAAACTCTTTAAAAGGGTTTGTAGCACAATCGAACAATCGTCTGTTTAAGCTATGTTTCCATAAACTTCCCAAGATCAGCTAAATAAAAACACCAGACTTAAACAAAACACCTTTGTGAAAGATTTGCCCTTTAAGAAAACTTTAGTCAGCTTCTTGCATTACCTGTTTTATATGCTGAGGATAAATAAAATCAGACACAACACATGGGATGGGATAATGTACAGACAAAGTTTTAGAGAAGGCGGCTGGAACAAAGTTAATAAATTAATGATAGTTTTTTTAAATTGAATGTCATACAGACTTAAGTATTCTGCTAACACCATTTGATAAAGTAACTGTACAATCCACTAACAGAAAATGATATCAAAGTTAAGAAGTTTAATAAGTCAGGCCCTGAGACTCCTATTGTTCTTCACTCACAATCTCTCCAATCAGTTGTCCTCTTTTGGCAGGTTCCTTGATTGGTTATAATGCTGCAGCTGTTGGTTCAAATGAGGTGCTTAAAAAGAAAGCCTGGAGAAAACAGGTAGTTACATATATATATGTATGATATGTATGTATTTTATTCATTATGGACGTCTCTGGAATTGTTGTGTGACATTGTTTAGTTCAGTTTAGCCCATTTCCATTGTGTGCCTGGTGTTTTAGGGCCACAGTAGGGTAAAACAGCCCATAGCACTGCCTACGATTTAGTTGAGACCAGGTCTACTGTCTTCTTCTCCGAATTGATTTATAAGGCTGTGGCTCAGTGGATAGAGTGCTGGACTTCAAATCAGGGGGTAGCAAGTTTGAGTCCAACTGCAGTCAGCATGTCGTTGTGTCCCTGGGCAAGACACTTCACCCCAAATTGCTCCTGTGGGGATTGTCCACAGTACTGAATGTATGTAAGTCGCTTTGGATAAAAGCGTCTAACAAATGACATGTAATGTAATAAGGATGCGATTCATTTCTATTTATTTTCCTAATTTGGGCAACCACTGCCATGTATTTTAGTATAGCGTTTTGTGTCCGTTTACAGCCAGTTCTAGACTTGTTAGATTTCGCATAATGGGAGAAAGTGTGAGCCACCAAAGTAGACTCTAGTTCTGAATGGGTAAAATATTATTAAACTGAAAAAATAAGAAAATCTATATATAATGTAAATCTTTCTACAAGATAAATCAGATTGCAATCACAGGAATGACAACAGAGGAGCCAGTGCAAATGTCAATGTTACAAGACATTTGATTGTTTTCACCCGTATCCTGGGCCGGGTAATGGGCAGACATACATACTGAGTCCAAGAACACAACCAGAGAACAAGGGGCCAACACCACGACTTACAAGATGCATTGGTTTCACATGTTTGGGGCTTGGGAGTCTACGTACGGTATTTCAGTGGTTCAGTCCCTGGCCAGTTGCTAAGGGAACACCTGCAGATAGCTAGTTAACTAAGTGCAGCGAAGATGCTCCCGTTGTGGTGATCAATTATGGATGAGCCGAGAGAACTTTGACATGTTAAACCACTTAGAGGGGCTGAAGAGGAAGAGCAGCGAGAGCGATGGGAGTGAGAGGAAGATGAAGAATGAGAGGGCTGGGTAGTATTGTTAAAAAAAATAGAAGGTCTACTTTCATTGGATTTCTTCACCATTTCTACGCACCCTGCTTGGTATAATACATGAAGGATAATGGACACGATATCATAGGAGATGCTGATGGTACAGGATTTGCATAATGCATTGGGATGTCCACCTTCGTAATGTGTTTAATGCAGTGTATGAAATCTACTGCATGTTGTCTGAGTGACTTAAAAGTTGCCTTGGAAAGTTGTGTGACATCGACAGAAATATGTCACTTTTGTAAAATCAAGTGACAATCCAACAAATCTTGGCTTTCTTTCTTTTAAAGCTTTATATTACATCCCTAATTCCCCATTTAACTACAAATGTTGTGAACTACTTTCAGTTGTTATTCGAGAAAGGATATAGCTTGCCACAGTATTCTCTGTTATCTTCCAAATTCTTGTTTCTGATATATTGTAAGCCGCTTAGAGGTCCCTGGTGTTTTCTTCTAAACAACAGAAGGCATTTCCTTCTTCATAACCATTTGCAAAGCCAATGTTTAAGTAGCCTATTGATACATTGTATCACAACTTTGCATGTTACTGCCACTTGTAGATCATTGGAATGGTGTGACACCATTGGTAGAACTGTGCATTGCATGACCCTTGTGCACTTGGATGAAATAAACAACAGAAAACTCATGAAATAAACACAGAAAATTATTCCATAACATAATTGTTTTGAAATATAAACACTGATACCCCACTTGTCCTTTAGCCTTGTTGTCCAGTAATATTATACCCTTTAAATGGATTATATATGGTCATTAATTAAAACAAATACTTATATTTCCAATTGATGCAAAGTTTCTTTGCTGATTTCTTAACATGTTGTCTTCGTCCCCTTTACTTACATTATTTATCCTTTACGAACCCAGTAAAGGAGTAAGAAATGTGCCATAGCGTGACCAAACTGACCTAACAAACATCTGATTAAAGAAACTAATTTCAAAAGCCACTTCAGCTTGTAATCATACAGAATGTTGACTAGTTTCACCAAAAAATAGTATTTGTTACCACCTTATTATTCAGCAACATCAACATGTACCAGTGCCTGAAGCAGTCAAGAATATCAGACTCATGCAAAAACCATTAGGGCTTTAAGGCCAAAAGAGAAGAGGGGGAAACAAATCATTGTGCTGTTCAATAGAAGAAATACATTGAGACGATCGTTGGAGATCAATATTCCATTTGGACTGCAAGACTCGACTAGACAACAAACGGGCTAATGTTTTTGCTGACTAAGCATTGTTTGTGTGTATGCGTGTAAGAATGCTTGGACATTATTTCTATGACTGCAGAAAGAGAAACACGGTGGCTATTGGGAAGCCTGGGAGCTGCTCGGGGCTTCATGTCACCGAGCGAGTCACCCTGTGCAGCTGTCTTCAGCTATTGAGGTCATCTTGGGTTTCTACATTGTTGAATCAGAAAAGAACACATTATACAGTGGACCATAAGACATCGGAACACCAGAACAGTATCCTCAAACTGTTTGATAAAAAACTGAATAGGACAGAGTACTTCACAAAGTTATTACAAGGTTATTGCCTCATGCTTTGGCTAAACATGTACTTTTATATAAGTCAAGAGAAAAATGAGATACAACTGATGTAATACGAGATAAGGGGACAAAAAAAGATTCAAAATCTTTGAGTTCTTCTTTCACCTGATGCTAACCCACATTGGGGAGTTTGAGCAAGGCAGAGGTCGACATCAGAACTATCAGTGAACCACACTTGATTGAGGCAAGTTCCCTGTGTCTGTGCTCACTCAACCATGAGTTCTGTCCACAACTCAGAGCACTACTCACGCACTGTGCCTGTGATCTGAAGACACTCCAAATCCAAATCTGTGAAAATCAACTGCTCACGGCAAGGCACACATTTAGCTAAGTGAAAGGAGTTCCTTCCATGAGCATCAAAATGAACACACAAAGAAATACACTTTCATATTAAATGTTTTTTTTTCCTTTCTGATCTGGAGATTAAAAATGTAATGGATCGCTGTAGCAAGTGTTCTATAATCGACACATTTAAATATGTTCTGATTTAAAAAATATGAACAGATCAGATGAGTTAAAAACTCAATTTTCAGGAAGGTATTTGTCACATATTATAAATTCAGACTATGTTGTTGAAGAGATTATTATTATTATTATTATTATTATTAGTGTAAATTCATGCAAATAGTGAGTTGCATTGACATGAACATTGTCAACCACGATGCATTCTCTCCAGCACCAAACATGAAACAGCAAAAGGAATCGTTGTAGTCTTGCAAACCGTAATCCTGCAGACCCCAGATTTACCACCACTATATATCAGGGTGTCAGACTTTATTCTTAGCCAAAGGTCTTTGCAATCTGCACAACAACGTTTTATTTGTATTTCAAAAGCGTTGTGTATAGGCCATACAGTCATTGCCAATGAGTTGATTCTTAAAAGTAGCCACACATAAAACACAAAATAGATATTTACATTCAACATTAAGAACTGTATGTCACAAATGATTCAGTTGTTGTTGTTTCATTGACACAGTTCACCTCTAGCCTGTCTCACCTTAAACTCAGCTGGGAAAAAAAGGTGTTTTACCCTCCTCCCAACAGCACTTTCTGGATTTCTCACACACACACACAACACACACACACACACACACACACACACACACACACACACACACACACACACACACACACACACACACACACACACACACACACACACACACAGGCACAGGCACAGGCAGGCACTCCCCTCCTTGTGGCTCATTAATCAAAGACAGATTATCAGGGAAGTGACACCTTCATGATTACAATGTTTCTTGGGAACTTTTTAATATAAGTTTAGTTCGAAAGGAGATGCAAATTAGCAGGCTTTCCTCAAAGTGCAACATAGTTATTATTCAGATTACAATAGTTTAAGGTTGATGGCATGAGGGAAACACTGGAACTTGAATACACAACTAAATAAGCGTAAATGATTATAAAACCTTCTGTCAGATTTACGTAGATACAAAAGAAGATCTATGCCATTGCATTTATGACCAAATGGTAGTCATAAATGCCCCATTAGTTTGTCTAATTCAAGTGAAGTCATTGATTTATGCTTCTCATCAATATGATGGATGCTCCTCCACTAGGTCACTGCTGAATACTGCTATCTGTTCTAATCTAACCAGAAAACATTACCTTAAATTGCCTTTAATCTAGATAACTAATAACTGATAAAAGCTAATTATCTTTTTTCATTTCATAACAATAAAATGCAATGCAATCAGGTCATAAGCAGTGCCCCTTTGTCCTGAACTGGAATAGCATCTCATTCCCTCACTTGCTTCACTTTAAATGCAGAGCGTCCCTGCTTCCCCACATCTGTCCAAGGAAAAAAAGATGCCTCTCTTTTAATCTTTAAACGCTAAACAAGCATGAACTCCTGCCGTCGCCTTCATTTTCCATCTAAAAGCATATACTAGTGCTCCTAAATATTTGATTATAGGCTCCTGATAACACTGGGTAACGCAGTGGATAATGAAAAGGTATACAGCGAGGAGGGGGGGGGGGCAGTATAGTTTAGTGAATGTGTCTGTCAGATTTCTCCACTGTCCCCAGCCTGATTCTATATACTTAAGGGTGGAGGCCCATGCAAAGGGCCTTCAAGAAAACTGAGAGGCCCTGATTATAGAATATATCTTTGTTGAAAAATACGACTTATGTGTGTGTGCTCTTGTCAGATGTGCCGCCGCCATCCCCAAAATCAATGTGTCAACACTTTCACTTGCATCCAATGGGTGTGATGTCAAAGATAAATTAGGTCCTGCCCTGCCTTTAACGCACCGGGTGTCACATTAACCCCAATGAATTTAAAAAGACAAAGTCTAAATTAATAAGACTGTGAATGTGAATGTGAGTGTGTGTGTGTGTGTGTGTGTGTGTGTGTGTGTGTGTGTGTGTGTGTGTGTGTGTGTGTGTGTGTGTGTGTGTGTGTGTGTGTGTGTGTGTTGTGTGTGTGTGTGTGTGTGTGTGTGTGTGTGTGTGTGTGTGTGTGTGTGTGTGTGTGTGTGTGTGTGTGTGTGTGTGTGTGTCCATGGTTGAGTGCTTCACGGGTTGTTAATGTTAAGGTGGCATTATAGTTAATGCAAATTAAAAAGCGCTGGCTGATCCCTTTTGCCCCCCCCCCCCCCCCTTGCAAAGCGTTAATGCAGCCATTTGCTTGGAGGTACTAACCTCCTATAATTCAATTTGTCAAAATGAATGAGGGAACACACATATGTTGCTGCAGCCCACTCTCCCACACCACCCCTACCAAAATAAAACAGATCAAAATGAGCCACGACAAAAGTTACTTAACCAAAGCAAGAGCCTCTCCGTCTTTATAGCGGTTTGTTACGTCTTTCATCTGTAAATGAAAGCTAGCAATTATTGAAAGGAGCCGGTATCATATTATTATGTTGGCCCCGGTCCTCTAGATAGTCATCAATCACTCTCAATCGACCTGTCACCGGCAGGCAGAGATCCAGCTGGAGAGGAGAGAAAAAAGGAGGAGGAGGAGGAGGAGGGGGAGGAGGAGGGGAGGAGGGGGGAGGAGGAGTACATCATCATTAATTTGAGGAGTGACCCCCGGGGCTATCCACATGTCTCAACCCGGGATTCTCCAAGCAAGGCACCGGAGCTGTGTAGGGAGAGTTTGGTGCTTTTTGTTGTTTTGGTTAACTGCAGTTTCACCTGATTTCACCTGACCAAAAAACACACGTGAAGAAAGAGAGAAAGGGAGGGAGGGATCCATGATTATAGATAGATAGACAGATAGATAGATAGATAGATAGATAGATAGATAGATAGATAGATAGATAGATAGATAGATAGATAGATAGATAGACAGACAGACAGACAGACAGACAGACAGACAGACAGACAGACAGATAGATAGATAGATAGATAGATAGATAGATAGATAGATAGATAGATAGATAGATAGATAGATAGATAGATAGATAGACAGACAGACAGACAGACAGACAGACAGACAGACAGACAGACAGACAGACAGACAGACAGACAGACAGACAGACAGACAGACAGACAGACAGACAGACAGACAGACAGACAGACAGACAGACAGATAGATAGATAGATAGATAGATAGATAGATAGATAGATAGATAGATAGATAGATAGATAGATAGATAGATAGACAGACAGACAGACAGACAGACAGACAGACAGACAGACAGACAGACAGACAGACAGACAGACAGACTGACAGACAGACAGACAGACAGACAGACAGACAGACAGATAGATAGATAGACAGCCAGACAGACAGACAGACAGACAGACAGACAGATAGACAGACAGATAGATAGATAGATAGATAGATAGATAGATAGATAGATAGATAGATAGATAGATAGATAGATAGATAGATAGATAGATAGATAGATAGATAGATAGATAGCTAGATAGATAGATAGATAGATAGATAGATAGATAGATAGATAGATAGATAGATAGATAGATAGATAGATAGATAGATAGATAGATAGATAGATAGATAGATAGATAAACGTGTGTCTACTTGATGTAGGGACATTTATTCAAACAACACTAAGCATTTTTGGGAAGGCATTAAGGTAATGAAAACCCTCTGGGGACTCATCGCTCCTGGTGAAATTGGAGTATAAAACCAAAATATATCTATTTTTATTTTATTCATTTATAATTACAAAAATACTATTATGAATATTGTGCATGCTTTAAATATGTTGCTCAATCCTCTGGCAGGCTGCGATGTCTTTCTCTTCCCAGTATAAATATATTCTTTACTAATTAATTTAAAATCAATTAGTTCCCAAAGTGATTAGCATCAGTGCAGAGGAATGATAAGAATGTGCTTAATTAGCCCTAATGCATTGAAACTGATACATACGTTTGCATAATTCAAGACACTGATTGGTTTAATGGATTGATTTGGACAATAATTAATCTTAAAGTTATTTTTTTATTTTTAAAGTACTCCCTCCTCTGTTCCCTCTCAAAGTTTGTTTTACTCGAATTGTTCTTCTCTGTTTTTCCGTCATCCTGAGAAAGAAGATGCATATTAAAGTTACAGTCTGGTCATTTTTAGAGTGGGAAACTTCTGACGTCAGAGTCGCAGCCGTTTAAAACAACCTGCCTCTGCTGCTGACGTCTTTTATACTACTTTTTTATTCGGCAAAAATATGTATCTGACAAGAAAGTGATTATTCTAGGCAAAGAAAGCCGGCATTACCTTAAGTCATTTATTTATTTATAATAGACTTTTAAGAAGAAAAGGGGGAGCTAGAATATTTTCTTTTTTTTGCTGTTGAAAGGCGTTTGAGTGGGGGGCATTTTCCACAAATTAAACATGCTACTCTGCTTCGCCCTATAAGCATCCTAGGAGCCTGTGCTTACCAATCAATTGGTACAGTCAAACAGAGCTGCAGCCTGCGTTAGAGTGGAGACCTTCAGTCTCGCTTTATTTCTGGATATTGGGGAACCTCTCTACCATGTCATATCCACAATTTGGATATCCCTATTCGTCTGCTCCACAAGTAAGTCCGTGTTTCTACCTTTTTTCAGTAAATTGTATGTTTTTTTTTATATTGCTGCGATTGATTATCTTATCGATTTGAGCGTAATCCTTTTACGCATTTTGGCCAAGAATCAGAGAAGCTGTCACAGCTCTTTCACGTATCGGAAAGGTATTAGGTTTCTGCCAGTTATATGTGTTCCTAGCGATAGAAAGCAAAAAGGATAAGAAGAGGGAAATCAGAAACCAGCGAGACCCCCGAGCTCCCGTTCACTGATTTCTGAAAGATAATAGCCGCTCTGTAATGTCAACCATATGTTTATGCGCTGCACACACATGCCAACTTGTTCGGCACACGCTGTGTGTGTTGTGCCATAACCCAGCTGCTGCTTTGGTTTTGGCTCTGAGCCATACAAAATCATTTGGGTATTAGTTGGGGTATTACTGGGCGTTGTTGGGAAAACATGTCGTTTATGTTTGCAAGGCATGTGTTGCATTTGGATCAAAGCTAACAGACGGCTAGTTTTGGACACGTTTTACGCGCACATGTACACAATAATAAAACCTGTACATTATTAGTAACAGTCATTTGATGTTGTATTTTAGTTTTTAAAGACTAGTTAAAAATAAACATATAAGTGCAAGTTCACTTGTGTTATTTCCGAAAAAGCAATATCATTTATTTTTGAGTCAAGACATGTTTATTTTTGGAGTCAGTGAAGTAAAGTAGCCTATGTTCGAATCCGCTATCATGCTCATTTCAGTAAGAATAACTAAAAGTTAAGAACTAACTTTGAAACGTGCTGAGTAGCCTATAATAGCCTAAATCACATGTTATTTCAATGAGTTATCAAATAAAGCATGCCAAATAACTTTATTAAACGATACATTTTCCACCCAGTTCCTGATGACAACCAACTCTTTGACCACTTGCTGCGAGTCCACCGGCAGATCCATAGCCGACTCCGGAGTAGCCGCGTCCGGGCAGACACCAGTCTACTGTCCCGTGTACGAGAGCCGGCTGCTGGCCACGGCGAGGCATGAGCTCAGCTCGGCCGCCGCGTTGGGCGTGTACGGGAGCCCGTACACCGGCAGTCAGGGATATGGGAACTACGTTACATACGGCACGGACGCCTCGGCTTTCTACTCGCTGGTAAAGCCCTTCATCTGATCCCTCTTGGAGGCGCAGGGTGCTGAGAGTTAAGCCAGGCACCTCTCCTATGTTATTATGCTCTACACTGCTTACTGTTCTTGATGTATCCGCATATTATCATTCAACACAACTTTTTTTTAGTAATTGAAAATGTCTTTCATCATGAGCGATAGTGCCAGTTTCCTTGAGACAAGTAATGTGTTATTAACCAAGGCATAAACCAATTCGTTTACATTAAGAACATATGGTTTTCTATTGGAAACAATTAATTTGTACCAGGCTAACATTCAATATTCAGGTTTATTTATTTTCTAAATAGCCAAAAATGTATTAAAAATGAATTCTCAACAGACCACAACAGAAACATATGGGCCTTCTAAGTCCAAAAATGTAGTTGTCCCAGATATCTTAGTGTTGAAATGCTCACATGGAAAATAGGGAAAGTATTCATAATGCTTTTTCTTATTGATAATAATTCAGCTAGATAATATTACAACTTTTTTAGCTTGAAACACTCATTGTTGATTTGCTAGGAAACCTGCACTAAACAAGCTAATAAACTATTCTATACTTTTTTTCTAAAGATTATTTATTTAAAAAAAAGAAAACATTTTGAAAGTCTTAGTTTAAAGAGTGTGCATTCCATAGACAATGTGCATTTTTAGTAAGTCTTAGAAGATATTTCAAAATTCTTATTTACTCCACAATCTGCTGTCCAATAGCCCTAAGGAAACACATGAACAAGCAGATTTTGTTGATACAGCCAATATGAATATCTTTTTTTCAGCACCACACAAGTTACATTAATGTAAGTTGATTTCCTATTTCTATCATCTTGAAAACTCTTTTCTTTGTGTGATTGCAGGGAGCATTCGATACTAAAGATGCCACAGCTTCTGCACATGCGGGAATAACCCAGGCAGCCTACTACCCTTATGATCCTACCTTGGGACAGTATCAGTATGACAGGTATGTTGTTTCTGTTGATTTGTCTTCTGTACAGTATTGGTTGTCAATGCAAACATCAGAACTATTTGAATAAACTGTATATGTGTAATCAAATACATTGCAAATTAGAGGTAAAGCTCATCTTGAGCTGTGCCTTCACGCCCACTGTAAACTGTAAAAGATTTGCTGTTTTAAGCGGCTAAAACCAGATGCGATGAAAACTAAAGTAACTCCTAAAGTATTGTGTACTAGTGTAGGGTTAGTTTTCCCAGCGTTAAATCAATTATTCCGGAGGTCAGGGCCATTTTCATCACATCCAGCAACACTGGGTCATCACCTTCATCTCATGACACATTTCTTTCCTGATGAGGTGATGAGGCCCTTTCAGAAAAAAGACACAAGGCCTCTTCAGTGTTGTGAAGAGCATGCCTGCCATATTGAAAGGTCTTTCCAATAATGACATGACGTCCAGATTAAGCCTGCGATGTGCTTGAAATGTAAAGCGGAAATGATAACCTGTGATCAACACTCTTTCTGAATAGAACCAACATCTATGAAGATGCCTGCTCAAACCTAAATGCATTGGATATCTAACGCTTTTTGATGGCGTTGTTTTAATTGATCAGTAAATTGTCATATTGATTTGTTTCGGGAGTTCACATCCCTTACCTTACCTAAACCTTGATCCAGCTACTTTTACCAATCACTCTAAATTCAGTATGAAGGGCAAATAGGTGTCAGCAGGAATGCTAATAAATGCACAGCCAGCAAAAGGCCTATAAGTCTGAGGCAAAACAGAATTAGTGGTACTCAGAAAAACAAGCAGGCCTACAGCATTACCACTCAGTCTGCGCCCGCCTTTTACCTGAGGGCTCATCATTACACTCAATAAAGCAATTTTACAGTCTATTTTATCTGCGAGGAAACAGCGCAGGGGTATAGAAAGGTGCAGCGCTCCTCTCCTCTTGATTCCCTTAGCAGTGCTTGACCTGCACTAAGCTGTACGGAGCTATAAAAGCATCATAAAAGCCTCCCCTGAGAGGACTTTTACAGCTCACTGCTGACTGAAAATCAACACTGTGCATTTTAAATGGAGCTATATGGTTGATATTTGTGCGTATTGAGTCTTAGCCTACGCCACGTTAAGAATGGTTTTAATAGGGATATTGGGGAATATATAGCATCATGTCCAAACATGGTAGGATCATTTACATATTTCTATACTGATCGCACACTTTAAATACCAGAGTGGGTGCTACAGAGGGATGTCGGAGGGGTTTTAGCAATTGATGTGCTCTCACAGAAAATGGCTTATGAACAAAAATGCAATATACTGACAATATTACATTTTAAAGATTGGTGGTCTACTCATAAACCTACCCCTCCCCTGTCTTTTCTAAACGGTGTCCCTTAAGTGACATGAGGTCTACTTTCAATGTTCACACCATAAGGGGCACAGATATATCAGTGGGATTTGCAGGCGTATAAAGTGTGCTATGAATCATTTCAACATTCCAACAAGCAGATGGCTCTGTCATGGTGTTCAGAAAGAAACTGCCATGCCAACACTTTAGAAATTGTAACCCAACAAGCATCACATATTGTATTTACCTTGTCAGTACCATTGTGTTCTTTTCATTAACAGATACGGTTCCATGGATGGGGGAACAAGGCGAAAGAACGCCACGCGTGAGACAACCAGCACCCTGAAGGCCTGGCTGCAGGAGCACCGGAAGAACCCGTACCCGACTAAAGGGGAGAAGATCATGCTGGCCATCATCACCAAGATGACCCTGACGCAGGTCTCCACGTGGTTCGCCAACGCCAGGAGGAGGCTGAAGAAGGAGAACAAGATGACATGGCCGCCCAGAAACAAGGGCTCAGAGGAGAAGAGATATGACGAGGATGATGATGGGTCTCAGGAGGACCAGATCAAAAGCGAGAACAATGAGGATGGTGAGTGTCACAATGCATTATTACTCTGCTGAAATAAAGAAAGAACTATCAGGTTGTGACAACTTGTCTTAAATGTAATTTAATATTCTGTTCTTGTACATATCCTATTCTATTTACATGTGTATAGACTTTTTGCATTTTTTATTGTATTATATATGTTGCATTGTTGGAGGAGCTCAGGTCGAATATGTTTAGCTATCGCTTGAAAAGAGAGCAAATGTCCAGTTACATGTTATGTTATTCAACTTTGATGGATAATAATGAATAAATAATAATCACAAAAGAACAAGAATTGTGATGACACTGCTTTGTCGAGTGTACTGTTACCATACACCTTAACAACTTTTGTTTAAATGTACTAGATTTCATCCACCACACTGTAAACCCGGATGATTTTACCACACTGTCTTTTTATATTTGTTTTTTTGAATGTCAATTAAAATAGGACATGTATCAGAGGCAATCCTATCACTCTTACATTGTATTGATTACAGTATGTTCTAACTGTCCCAATAATAATATTTATTAAATGTGGGTATTATTGTTAAATACTGTATCATACTGGTGGTAAGACACAAAGGACAATAAGGCCTTAACATTTGTTTAGTCTTTTACATTCTATTCTTAAAAATCCACCTTGCTGAAACCAAGGCATTTATTTGTAATTTATCAAATTAACATTATCGTCTGTTTTATGTGAATTGCCTGCAGAAGGACTGCATCCACATAACACACTTTACAATTAGAGAGACCTTATATTTGCACAAAGGGATAAGGAGGAAGGTAAAATCACTGAATATAAGTTTAACTATTTTTTGTATTTAAGGTTACATGATGTTCTGTTTTGTTCAACTTGTTTTCAACACATCCTGACATTATTTGTTATAGGATGAAATTAATATAATTAATGATAACATAGAAAATCGTCTGGTTACAGTGGATTTATGATGACGTTTCAGGATTAATTTATCAGGCTGCAGACATTGTTTTTATAATTGTTTATTTGTCAAGAGTGATTGCAGTTCAATACTCGATTGATGCCATTATAAGATCTGACTCCACATCTTCACTGACATGTCTGCCGTCTCCTCTCTGTTCTCTTTCTCCCAGAGACAAGAAGTCGGCCTGATAAAGATCTCCAGTTGAGCGACTTGGACGACTTCGAGACGCTGGAGTCTGAGAACTCGGAGTGTGAGCTGAAGCACCGCTACCACATGAACACACACATGTCAACGACGGGCGACTGCCCCGCAGAACACCTCATCAAGGACTCGTCTCTGAAAATCTCCATCCCTGTTTCTCTGGGAGGGGAACAGGACTTGAGCAAAAGTTGTCACAAAACGAACCCGGAAGACTTCCAGGTGGACAGCAGACAGCTGGCGAAGGCATGTTATAACCAGCAGCAGCAGCAGCAACAGGGGCATCATATTTTAGACGGCAAGCCTCGCATCTGGTCTTTGGCCCAAACTGCGACTTCCCTGAACCAGACTGAGTACCCGTCCTGTATGCTGAGGTGCCAGCCGCCGCCCTCCTCCCTCAGCCCGCCCCCCGTAGCTACCTCTCCCGTGACCGGCCTGGACAACAGGCAGGACTCGCCGGTCACGACCCTGAGAAACTGGGTGGACGGGGTTTTCCACGACCCGTTGTTCAGGCACAGCACTTTGAGCCAGGCCCTGACCAACACCACCGTCTCTTGGAGCGCGAACACCAAAGGCGCGCTCCTGGAGGCTGAGAGGAGCACTTCCGCCTTGCAGCAGCACCACCAGGACTCCCCCAAAGACAGTGCCATGAGTTTCCCAAAAACTATCAACAAACTGTTCTGCTCCTAACAAAACCAAAAGACCCTTTTATTGCAAAACAAGAGGAGAGACTCTTTATGACTGACTCAAAGTCGGGTGGAAAATACTATTTCGTCTCCATGGTTTCCTCTTTATGTTTTATTCGTTTTTTAAAGGTATACTGTTACATCGGCGTTACACAAGTGACATAACCGGATCGGTTTGGCTTATTTGAGTTAACGCACGCACAGTACTTATTGAAATGTATAACTAAAAGTTTACATCTTTGAGAAAAAATAGGCCTAAGGTTTACATGACTCTTTTCCTTATTGATTTTTCTTTACTATGCGCATGCAAATGTAATTGAATATTATTTAGGTCTCAACAGTTGAGTATCACTATTAAATGAAAAAAAAAGTCTCACAAATGCACAGCTCTCTTATGAGGTGGATGAGAGCGTCTCAACTTTGTTCACTGAAAATAAAAGCAGTCCGTTTCTGAAGTTGGGTTGAGTCGCTGTCTATGGTTCTGAAATCCAATCAATTACATTTGTTTCATTTAAAACTCAGTACACAACTTTGCAACTAGAACGCATGAGGCCTAATACGCCTTTTAAACGCAATCTGATTGATCAAAGCAGCTCAATTCATTCTGAACCCATTAAAACATGCACAATCGAACATATCCCCATGTGTTATTTCTCAGAAAAAAAAACACCCACTCTAATTTAGTGACAGGGAGAAAATGAGGCAGCTCAACCCTCAAGACAGAACAATATCAGTATCTAAGATCTGCCTCATTAATTCCCTCTAAACAGGCTGTAATTGGGATGTTCGCAGTCATATTTCATGTCAGGCTATTGATTTCCCCTCTCTGCTCTCAGATAATATTATCGAAACATCTCAACACCGTCCATGATGCAGCTGTCAAAAGGGTAAGTTATTCGCCATACGTCCATTAACGGGTTCAAAACCGAGGCCCTGCGAAATAATTTGAAGTGAAGAGTTTTCGTTTTGACACTAACCCCTCAATTTCCTCGAGACGGGGCCCTGCAGAAAAACAGCCTGGATGCTGATTCCTCCCTCTGGAAAGTGAAAGGGCTTTACGAGGGGAGGCACTCACGTCGTCTAAAAGTGAAAAGGGCAAAGGAACTCGAATTAGTTGTTGTAGATAAAAGGGCAAAAAGAAAGGAGTCAAGGGTACTTGACAGTAATGGCGAAAGTGGAGCTCTCGGGGGACTCCGTCTGTCCTGCGAGAGAGGGGGAAAGGGGAAGAAGGGAAGGGGGGTTCAGTGATGAATTTTAATGGTAAAAGCCCCCCCATCTCATGGAAAAAAGTGCAGTAGTGGACAATAGGGATTTTCTATAAATCGGACTCAGGATGTATGTTTTTATTTGCCTTCCTGCCTCGTAAAACGTTGCCTGCAGCACTTCCAAAAGACAGTGACATGACCGCAAAATAAACAGAGAACACGTTGTCAGGGAAAAGATATCTGACAGGTGATGCACGTAAAAAAGGCGTGTTTTTTTCTCCGTTTCCATGGTGTAAGGATATTTATTAGCCTATACATGCAAGATTGTGTTTAATTTTTCATGGCCACTGATAGAAAAATTAGGCCAGAGTTAAAGGCCTCACAGATAAAACAATGGAGCCTCGACATTTAATTAATTTAGCATGAAGACAGATTTTATTAGACCTCTGAACCAAGTGGCTTTGTATTAGAGAGAAAGAGACACGAAGTGTGTGAGAGAGAGAGGGGGGGAGAGAGAGAGAGAAGCCGCCTATAACTAAATCATTCAGCCGTGGCAAATACGAACACACAGAGGGAGCGCGATGGTAAATTAACAGGGGCTTTTTACATAGAGACCAAATAAAACTGTAATCAGCGACGCGTTACTTTTCATTAAGCGGGGTTGACAGCAGCATATTCAGCACTCCGACACAGGAGCGGGGTCCGGGCTGGAATAAACTGCTCTCAAACGGAGAGTCATAAGATAATTCCTTAAGCTCCATTAACAACTCTTAGCCGCAGGAAATGGGCTCCCCCTGAAAACATCTCCAAATCTAAAAGCTTTATCGACCTGGCAAACCTCAGCTGATGGCTTCTCCAGCTTTTTTCTCCCCCCCCAACCCCCTTCTACCTCTCTCTCACGCTCTCCATCTCTCTCTCTTTCTCTACCCCCCCTTCCCCTTCCCTTTTTCAACTTAAGGGACAGAAACGTCCAACTGAGGTAATAGACTTTGACACAACACATTAAATGGGAAATGAGAAAAGGGAGAAGAAAGGGCACTCTTAAACGCCTTTTAAACGTTACCAATTAGAGGTTTAAAACTTGAATAAGATGTAGGCCTTTGGCATATGCCTGACTGATGGGACATTTAACTGAATACCTTGCCCGCTTGGTAAAAGCAGCACGTCAGTGAGCAGCGGTGTGTAGTCCTCCTGTGAGTTAGCTGAGTAAAGGGATTCATATAAGCTCTATGTCACTTTCTGAAAGACAATGTCCACCAGAGCTGCGCAGCATGATAGTCTCAAGACAAGGGGTCCAAGCAATACCCTTAAACTTATGAAACCTTTTCTTAACTTCCTCCATTTTTTCAAACAAGCATCCTGTCAAACACACGCTCTGGTTCTAGCAGAAGGCCCTTGAAAAGCTGACTGGAACACAGAACAATCAGCAGCACGGAGCTTCCCCAGAGAGACAGAGTCTGGGTCAGGTTAATACCACTGTGACCCTGAGCCATAAATATATTTACACATCATTACACATCAACACACACACACAAAAACACTTTAACGCACGCCGCACACACACATTGGGCTTAATTGAATATGTAATCTATTCATTGACTAACATTAATATGGTGAGAATAGCAGTAATGTGATCAAAGCTTAAATGAAAATATGAAGCATGGCCTCACACAAAGAGCAGTGTAGAGAGACCCACACACACACACACACACACACACACACACACACACACACACACACAATGCATGCTGTTGTTCTGGCCTGCACCCTTTCAAGAATCAATTGAATGGCCTTTTATTCCAATTAAAACAAAGTGCATTATTGTAAGAACATATAAATTCAAAGCTGCAAAACTACAATGAAGAAAACAGCCTTCAGGTGTGTAATCATATCATTTATGAAAAACATTTGTTTTCCTAAGGATTTAATTACATCTAAATGTCAGTGGATGTGAATGCTTGGCATGGCTGATCTTAGCCAGTGAATATATTGATATAGTTCTGAATAATACACAGAGGAATTCAAAGTAAGAGTTGAGTAAATAAAAATGACCATGGTAGAGCATATTACACAAAGAAAAGTTCAACATTTGATTTTGTGTCTGAAGGACCCCCATGATACCCCTCCACAGCTGCCAGGATGATAATATGTACCCCTCTGCTTTTAAATCCGAAGTGCCTCCTCTTATTCTACCTCCAACTGCTTGGAGATATGGCTTACGTGTGTGTGATCATGTGTGTGTATTTGTGGCTGTGTTCAGAGCCCTGCTGCCTGAAAGACATGTCCAGGATGTGCCTTGAGGCCCCAGTGACTGGCCCCTATCAGGGCTCTATCATCACCTCCCTGCAGTCGTTCCACAGGTCAAGAGGTTTGAGCCTGCAGGGCATCGCTTTTCACCGTCTCAGTCACTCTGACTGAACTGAGTGTGTATGTTTTAGATTTAAATTAGATTAGAGATTATATCATCCTAATTGAATCGATTAAAACACAATTAAATGTTCTTAACATCTTCTAAAAGCACTCACAATAAAAAGTCAGTTAAATTGTGTTTCTAAGTTTGGCTAGGTTGGCTTAGTAGTGATTGTAGTTCCTCCATACAAGTCCAGGGTTGTAATCTCACACCCTCTTAGAGTCAGAGGAAAGGCCAAGAGGGTCTAATCACGGGTCATCACAACACACTTCGACTCTGCCGGACAACTTAGACCCAGTTAAGCTCACCAGCAGATAACTGCAATTCTATAAGCAGGCATCTGGGATGTTCTCTCTCTGGCTATTTTGAGGCTGAATTGTGATTTTGTTTGCTATTTTATTTATAGCCCGGTACAATCTTAGTATCTTCCAAGTCCATGAGATATCTCGCATCACATTTGTAGCTGGTAGATTTAACGTTATGGACTAAACAAAGACGCAGCATGTGGTTGGGCGGAACATCCAAAAGCCAAAGTCAATTTTAATGTCAATCTTTCAGTTTGTGTGTACAGACAGGAGATCAAAATAACGTTTCCAACAATCCCGAATACAAAAATACAATAATACAAATATACAAATATGTATACAAACATGTATACACATATGTATATCCTATAGATATACAATCAACAGACACATTTACACATATGCACACATTAAGATAAAACACAACAATAAATATATACAACATAACAATCACTTCAATATCTTTAGGGAATTTACATAGTGCAAGAACCACATGTATTTAAAGTTCAAAAACATTTTCAAATGTCTTTAGTTCTAAGGTCTCCCCATCTGTTTGACCCAGTATTATACAACAGCAAGGCCACAGCAATACCATATATTCCATTGTAAACAGCAGAATCTGTGAAATTGGCCAAACATCTTCTTTTGTTATGTGAGCTAGCTGTACTTGAGAGAGGTGTAGGGTTTAGTTACACACAAAGAAATAGAAAGAAAAGAAAATGAATTGGACATTGTTATTTTTTTCATCCGCAATACTGGTAAAGCCATGTAGAAGTAATTGCTAAAGGTCAAAAGAGACTGTGTTTTACCAACACATTTGTGTTTATCATTCAGGACAGATCAATACAATATTGTTGTTTAAAGTACAAAAGCCAGGGGAGACTTAACACTGACCTTTGCTTCCATTTTCCATTGTGTTCGGGAGGGCCAACAAAACATACAAATGAGGCTCTCCAGTTTCTCTGGAAGTGAAAGGTTTCTTAAAGTGCTGGGTGAGCTATAAGATATATTTTCTTTCACAAAGGAGCAATTGTAATGTCTCCATTTTGCTGGCCTCTGACAATAACATACATCAACTTGTACTCAAACTTCTATCATACGCTAAAGTCCATGTCGATGTAGATTATATTAACCTGTTATTTGTTTACAGAGCAACTTGTTTTTACACAGTTTGCTGTTCTTTTCTTTACTGGTTCAAGTGATACATATCTATAGGCCACTATAAGCTAAGTATGTAGCTTGTTAATAATAAAGAGAACAAATATATATACACATTGAGATTAACCCTGTTCATCATCCATCCTGAGTATCTTCCTCTGAGTTGTGTGTATTCATTTAGTACTTCCTTAAGAAATACTGGCAGGCATCTGCAAGAAATACAACACAAGTTGACTTTCTGATACAAAGAGTGTATTGCTGTAATAAAATGCATGACTCTGCAAGTTGTTGACAACTGCAATGCATCCTTTTTGCTTTTTTATCATCCCGAACCACATTCTGCTCTTGCCCACTTTAAGTTGAAGATCCTAACTCATAGTTAATATGATGATGATGATGATACCTGCTATATTTTTCCAACCTTAATGCTACTAAAGTTGCTGTGTGCAGATTGTTTAAGAATTGGAAGAAACTGGCATTAATTGAACATTAAATACAACTTTAACCCTGAACATTATTGAGTGTTTAGGGAAATTGTCCAAAATTGACATTCTTGCCTGGTGATTTGGGAGTTGTATTTATGCTTTAATGTCTAACAATGAAGTGTCTTGTAATAATGTTTGCCAATTAGCTATTTTATGATATGATCTTGTTTTTTTTAATGTTGTTATCTGTCTTGTTTGTGTTTGAAGGTAAGTTGTGCCGTGACCTTTTGAGTCTCACTAAAGGGAAAAGTTTCTGCATTGGCATTTCCATTATCTCAAAATTGTATTGGTGTCATCTAACTCAGTGTAATGCAGAAATCATTGATTTTTGTTCAGATTGTTAACATTCATTTGAAAGTATTTCAGAAAGCAAACTTCTTTCTCACTCTGCCATGTGGTTTAGATATAGCCAAGTCAGTTAAACTCCAATTACCAGATGAGGATGTTCATTCCCTGTGCATCAGCTTTTGCTGCACAACTTTGTGGACATAAAGTATCCATATTACCCTATGGTCCCTTTAGAGTGCTTGCAAAACATCATTGTACATAGAGAAGGAGTTTGGTTCCAAATTGAACATACAGGTCAAAGATGTAAAATGCTGTGTTTTGGATGAGCTTGAAAAGAATCGTAGCGTTGTTGTCATGCATGAAAACTTGTGCTGCCGGTGCACTTGCTGCTTTGAAACCATTTACAATTTTAGAAGGTTAAATCCAACCATTTCCACAGGATTGCTTTTCAACAAGAGCCAGAATTTTCTAAAGCATGTGGTACACCTCAAGGTGTTTTGCAGCAGCGAGAGGTTCCAAAATAGCACCGCTAACAAGTCCCGCAGAGAGAGGAAAGGAGACACCTTTGCAGGCCCATTGCTCCTGGGCTACAACATGTAGTGTGACGACTCAGTAACTCCAACAGGTCGACTTTAGACTATTTGGAGAGTTTTGAGAGACAGCCTGGCCAACTGTGAGGATGTGCTCTGGCGCGCTAGGTGATTCTCCGTCTGCCATGCGTCTCAATCAAGCCTAATGTCCGCTTCCCGCCTTCTCTGACTCTACCCTTCTCTCTCCTTGCTCTCAGCTTTCCTCTCTATCTCTCCTCTTCTCAGGTGGAAGAAGGGGGATTCATTTTCCCTCTAAATTATGATGAGTCAGCCAAGCGATGTGCTCTCCACCCTTTTTTTCAGAAATAACTGTTTAACTCAACCTACAAGCTGTACTTTCTCTTGCCAATCCAGAGGGAGAAGGGAGAGACAGCTTCTTTGTTCTCAGGCTTGTAGCTGCACTGGACTGCTTGTGACTGAGTTTACAGTGTCCTCAGGCTGTCAGGCTAACTGGGACTTGACCATGGACAAGGCTCTTGGTTTTCCATTCAGTAGAATATTTTGCAGACGTTCCCAATTTCTGTTTTTGAATTCTAGTTGACAGGTGACATTTACCCACTTCAAAATTACCTCACTTACTGTATACATGAATAATGCAATCACTGAGATATAAACGCTTATTTTTGGGCTTTCTTTTGTAAAGATTTCTTCTTTCAAATACATGTTTTTTGACTGTGATGTACACAAAAAGCAACACAGTGGTATAGTTGTTGATCACTGACAATGATGTTCAAGGGTCTAATTTTCACAGGATAACGCCATGAGAAACAGCTTCTTAAAATAACTTCCTTACGGGAAAACAATTAAAACCAACCAATGTGCATTTACCATTATGCTTTTTTTCTGGAAAAGTACCCGATCCTTTACAATAGATCACCCCAACATTTACAATTCAGACTTTTAGTAGCAACCATAATATTGTGATTAATCAGAGGAGTGTCTGTATTGGTAGCTCATAGAAAAGCAGCAGAGGTACACTTTGTCGGGTTTTTAGTTAGCCGTGAGTCTTCAAGAAAAGGAAGAAAATCTGTTCAACTTAAGCAAGGAGACAGCAGTGGAAGTCAGTTTTACCCGGTCTGGTGCTGAGGTTTGGTCGCTGCATAAGCAGTGTGTGGGACTGGTACAGTGCTGCGGCTGATTGACCTGCCTGCTCATTAAGGCACTAGCGAGCCCATTTGGCCTGCTCCTGTAATGGGAGCCTGTACTGTGTCAGAAACACTTATTTGCTCCGCAGCCATCACAGAACATTAACATTCACGACAGCCCGTCACACGAGGGAGGGTGAGGGGGGGTCAGAAGGGTGTCTGAGAGGGTTTGCTCACTGCCCCAGCCCAGTCACACACACATCACACACACACACACACACACACACACACACACACACACACACACACACACACCCGCATAGGGCCTTCAGGCATTTCACATGCACTCACAGTCCATCTGCATTTCTTACATATACACACAAATAACACACATAAGCAGCATATGCAGGCTCTTAGATAATAGGAATGAACACTTGCATGCACCTACACATTTTCATTCTCTTAACACACCCTTTCAGTGATCCCATGCTCTCACACACACATACACACTTCAAAAATATTGCGTTCTCCCACACACTCTAGGAAACATGCAATCAGTCCTCGAAGGAAAGGTCACATTTGCAATGCAGGTGACTCAAGCAGAAGGCAGCAGGTAATTGGCTGACGGGACGGGGAGCGCTAATACTTCGTCTCTGAAAGATAATGTGATGGATGGGAAATGCTTGGCATTGGGGTAATTAGATGTGTTCGGAGGAGGCTAGACCAGGCCAGGGCCTTCACTTATGGTGAGTGGAAGTAAAGAGGGAGGAATGGGGGGGCAGTCAAGGAGAGAGTGGTGAGGTTGAGTAGCAAGGGTCACACGAGGCCTCCACTGAATTGAAGGGATCAGGAGACAGAGACAGACATAGAGAGAGGACGATAAAGTACGCTGTCAAGAGGATATATTGGACTTCATATTTAATTATATCTCACCTTATTGGAACCGAGGAAATAAAATCCAGTCCGGCAGCAGCGGACATTGTGGCACAGTTCAGCATGTTGCACAGCAGATCAAACAAGTGTTTCAGTGGCTTATTTAAGCATAATCTAAATCTATGAGTATTTCTTCATGTACACTTTTAACAATAATTAAGCTTTCTTAGCCGGTCACATGCACACACTTGTGAGGAAGAGAGGGGTGCAAATGCGTGTGTGTGTGTGTGTGTGTGTGTGTGTGTGTGTGTGTGTGTGTGTGTGTGTGTGTGTGTGTGTGTGTGTGTGTGTGTGTGTGTGTGTGTGTGTGTGTGTGTGTGTGTGTGTGTGTGTATGTTTGTGTGTGTGTGTGTGTGTGTGTGTGTGTGTGTGTGTGTGTGTGTGTGTGTGTGTGTGTGTGTGTGTGTGTGTGTGTGTGTGTGTGCGTGTGTGTGTGCGTGTGTGTGTCTGTGTGAGAAGCCGTGTCTGCATCACACCTCCTTTGGAGAGGGAATAGATTCTATCACAAGGCATCCAAGTGGAAACAAAGACTCAGCCGTTCTCCGTATAGACTATATACACAGTCAGAGAGAAGAGGGTCGAGGTGGAAATAATTGTCATTGACACTGTTCATAAGTAGGGCCAGAGAGGAAAGGATTATATGTATTCTTATATTTCTAGCGGGAAGAAAAAGACAGAAAACACTTACAACAAATTGCAATATAACTGTTTAAGAGCTATATATTTGCTATCGAGCATCAGCGATTCAATATAAATGTAAACGCTAAAATAGAGAAACATGAAAAATCAAGTTTAAAAGTTGGCTTAGTGAGGTTTAAAGACAAATCCTTCTCTTCCTCTCCTCCCGTCTCCTCAACTACTTTCCTTTCCTCATTTCTTCTTTCCTTTCCTTTCCCCTCTTTCTCTCTTTGCTCCTCGCCTTTTTGCCCTTCTTCTCTCCACTCCTCTCTCTCCTCTTCTCACATGTCATCTCATCTCTTTCCTCTCTTTTCCTCTCCTCTCTCCCCTCACCCATCATGGTTGTTGCGGCTGTGTGCAAATAAGATTAGTAGCTTGTATTTTCTCAGGTCTCTGCATTGAAACAGTAAGCCTGGCTGTGTATATAATTAGAGAGAGATTATGGCAAGGCCACTGCCAGCGACCATGGCCAACTGACATGTTGTGTGCGCATGTGTGTATGTGAGTGTGAACTGGCTGCGCCTCTCCATAATCTCTGTGTAATTGTGAGCGCATGTGTGCGTCTGTGTGTGTGTACAGGACCACAGGTGATGTTTGAAGTGCAGCAGAGCCAGGACCTCGGAAACCAAAATGCTGATAATATATCCCTGAAAAGGTGTACAATTTAAAGTTTTATGTGAGCTGTCATTTCTAACCTGATCATAGCTGTAGAATGTGTTTTAACACGTTAAATGGAATCAATTAAAGGCTTATTAGGGGTCCCTCTGCCACTATAGTATTAATTTGCTTGTCAGTGCTTGCCCTTTGTTACTCCAGGCTTTGACTCCCAGTGTAAACATGCACCCCTGTGAACTTGGCAGATGTCTGTAGCCAGTATCTATCCTCCTGATGGCCCGAGTGTTTGACTTTGACGCCATCGATATCCTGTTTATTCAGTCCGCATAGGAATAATCACTTCAGTAAATGTATGATAATTTTCAGGATTTATAGGTTTGTAGGTCAGAACTGTTTTCAAACATTTAGTGTCCTAAGTGTTGGAAATATTGAAATAGAAAGAGAAGTCGAATAGCGAATTTATTTTTTAACAATTTCCCTGTATTTAATTAATGTACTATTTTCACAGTTTTTCTTCCTTACTATACATTACCTTTGGTAAAAAAAAAAAAAAAAAAACGAAGAGTCAAAAACATATATCCCTTTGATAATGGTTATGATTCAATCAAAAAGAAAATAATACAAAAACATTTTCATTATAGCATTGATATTATTTAGTGATTGCAGTGAGATAATTTTGTTTAGGGATTTTCTTTATCGTTATAATATATTTTATTTTGATTCATTATTATATTTTGTACATTCAAAACAAATTACAGGCCTTTTTATTTTAATGGTAGCTCAATCTGCTATGTGTTAATGAATGGTTCCCTTGCATATCGAGTCATTTAGTCATTGTTGGCAAAAAACACACACACACACACACACACACACACACACACACACACACACACAGGAACCTAACATTTGAATTTCAAAAATCTTTTTATTTCATCAACTAACACCACCAATAGCAAACATTGCGAGTCAATGCCTCTCTCTTCCCCTTGTTTTCCATCCTGGTTCCCATCACTCCATGTTGCCTGAGAGTTACTAAATAATAGAAGAATTATGGGTATTTTATTCAGCCATTTTTCACGCACAGTTTCACACACATTTGCCCTCAGAGCGTTTTTCTAACCGAGCGACGAATCTTCATCGTGGTTTGCTGTTGCCTCTCCTAATAGACGCCTAACAGCTCCCCACTCTCACCTCTTGCAATTAGTTTTCATTGAATGCTATTGATTTTCAGCCCCTTTCAATTACATACACAAAAGTCAACCACGTAGATGTGTGTACTCATTAGGATCTACTCTTTGTGTCTTCTCCAATACTAATTATGTCTGGCTGCTGGTGTTCGTTATACTCCCTTAGATGAATGAAACAAATAAAAACTCCAATAGGAGAAAAATATAATCCCTACATGCACCAGTGGACATCTGGAGTCCTGTTGTGTGTGTGTGTGTATGTGAGTGTCTGAGCGCATGACTTTCCTGTCACCATGAAGCCTATGGAGAATACACCTAATGAAATAAATATGACTTGGATAAAGAAAAAAAGTAGAAAGTGTTTGTCCCTTGGCACGTCTCTCCCGGAGTGTGTAATGTATTGTGTTTTCTATGTGGCCCGGCATTTCTCCTGCATTTTTAAAGGAATGTTCCCAGAAAGGGTCTTTGTTGTATTTAAAGTAAATCCGAACAATAAATGGCTATTTCCTGAGGATTTATTTTGAAATCTGTTTGAGGATGAAACAGGACATGAGAGGAATCAAAAAATATGACAAAATGACACTTTTTATCTTTATCAATCCATGTGATTTCTTTAGGTGGTGAGGTTTTACATGTTTATTTGTTTTTTATTTGATGACGTTACTGTTCAATACAACATATTTTTAAATGCAGTATTTTACATGTTGTCCTAACGTTGAATATTTCATGTTTTCCTCTCCCTTTCCCATGTAGTGTAAATATTACAGATTAGAGAGTGAGAGGTTGCACAGGTCTCTGTGTTTGAACTAACCTCTGTCCTGTATTTACACATCCTCTAAACAGGAATGCCATGCATATGTACAGAACAGATTTGGCTAGCATCTCTGAGTTGAAGCATTGTGCCCTTTCCTCTGCGTGGCAGCAGTTCAATGATAGCTCTGCACTGTCCGATGGGATGTGTATACCATAGCATATAGATGTAAACGTTGATTTTGTAGAGTAGTCTCTAGTTAATTCTAGGGAATCATAACGTTATCAAAACGTGCAGAAATTGTTATTCTTACAAGGAATGTTGTATTTTTTTAATAGTGTGATCAGCTTTAAAAACTGTCATTATTTGACACAAAGAAATCCATTCCTATAGGATTGCCTTCATCTGTAGATACACCTGCTGAGGCACAGTGAACATTCCTTGGAGAACTTTGACATACACATTTGACATTGCAAGTGTGCACTATTGACCAATAGCAAAACATTCTGACAGTTCTGACCTTTGAGTCATTGGAGAGCCGGAGATTCCAAACTGGAAAAAGCTATTTAAGCTAATAAGCTTTAAAGAACCTTTTGCAATGGGGAGAAATACATTTACATGTTCACAACCTCGGATATTCTATATGAAGACAGTTTGGTGTAACTGGCTCTCACAGAAAGTGTTACATTTTAGGTTGTTTGTAGCATTAATATTGCAAATCTAAGAAGTGTCTTCAACTCCCTCTAAAACGTTGACTTTTAATAGTCAGTATGGCAAGTGTTTTGATAGCCTAGTTTAACCTTTAGGAGAGCTTATGTTAGGTGTGTTGCTGCTAAAGAGCAAGGACAACACGCTGAAGCGTCTGCTGATGTCTTTACTGCAGAAACAGATTAAAGCTGCCACTTGTGCTGAGAAGCTCAACAAGACAAAATGACAGAGGGAAAAATGTGAATTGCCAGAGAAATAAAAATGATTGCTCCCAAGAACCTATAAGATACCATATGATAATACTTTATTGGGTCAGATCAAATCTGAAATTTGACTTGCATCACAGCAGCTCCATGTCCAACACCAGCAAAGACACATATCCAGACACAATACATGAAACACAAACAACGAACATTTAACATAACATCACAATCACAGAGAAAACTTTTTCATGACCCTTCAGCGTGCATTTGATCTGGGATGTAGCTCTGTATTTACTGTGAGGATTGACTAATGCACAAAGGAGTGCTTCAGTCTGACCTTACTGAATCGTGGGACCCTGTATCTCCGATTAGATGGTAGAAGAACCTGACAGGGGAATGTGTCAGTAGAGTATGTAACTGATAGACAAGCCAACAAAAGTGGGAGTTAGGCTATCTTCTAATTGTATTTCATATATGTTGAGTATTACCAGAGAAAAGTCTTCAAGAAAAAGGACACTTCAAATTGAATCTCAAGGAAATGTTCTCAATCGGTCTAATTGAAATGTGTTGTCTTCAACAAGTTCATTGTTATTGTGTTACATATTTTCTTAAAAACATAATTTGCTTTAGGGCATGCTATCGTGCACTTGGTTGCACAGATAGAGCAGATAGTGCACCCAATGGATTGCACAATGCAGTGGTTGCTACCACTGCATTGTGCAATTTTATTGTCGTACAACTGTGTGTTTTCAGTTCATAAAAGTCAATTGTAACATTTGTGGTCGCATACAAATGGTTTGTCCAGTTTTCAGATGTAGCATTAACACTTTTGTGTAAGTGTTTTCCCTACTTGAAGTATAAAGTAGCATATTAGCACTTGCTAGCGACTATAAGCTAGCTCTGCAAGTCACTATGACACCATACTTCTAAAACTACATACTCCAGAGAGGTATGCTAATAACTTTCACAGTGACACTTGACTTGGCTCGCCAACAGTATTATGGCTACATATTTGAAACAAATCATGAATAGCAGGTTTCCAACAATGTACTGTAGGATTCAGGACCGCCCCTCCCTATACGCAGAACACGCGCAGTGTGTAGGGCCTCATCTTATGCGCAAATGCGGCGCAATTATGCGCGCCATAGTTTGCCCCCATCAGCGCTTGCGACACGTGATTGACGAGTTGTGTACAGACCTGGGGGGCCTCATGACACAATTTCGCTTAGGGGCCCAAGTTGGCCAGGGGCAGCCCTGGTAGGATGTATACTCCTGAATGACCAACATGTAAAGAGATCAAGGGTCAGAGCACTTGTATTTGCCATATCAAAAAATTAACAGAACCCAGAATACCTATTGTCATACACAATGCGTTACTTGTGCTTTCCTTTCAAACACTTGGACTTCATCAGTGTTATCACTAAAGGTTAACATTTAATAAGTTTTCCCTTTGACAGCTAATTAGAAAAGCTTGTTTGACAGGTGCACGGATGTGTCACAGGTGCAGGTCTAATATATCAACTTCAAAAAGGATTCATGAGAAACTCTTATCAGTGGGATCAAAGTCAGAGAAATCCCCTAATTATGATGAGGTTCAGAGTGGGTGTCTCACACTCTGTGTTCCTCCTGCTCCCTTGATCTCTCCCTGTCGTTGACTCTGCCATCTATCACAAAGTGTTCCTTTGATAATTACATGCCAAAATGACTTAAAACTCCCCCGCTAGGTGTAAGGCATTACAGCCTGAATGACATGCCAACTCACCTTAAGGACTTTTTAACAAGGTAAGTCAGGAGCACGGCATGCAGTCACTCACTCCTTCGCCAAATAACTCTGCAACACCTAATTACAGTCTTTCATAATCCTCCGACTTGTTAGTTTGACTAAACAAGTTCGCAATGAAAGTCACCGTGGCAGTCTGCCATCTCTCGCTTGCTGTCTAGCTCTGTATCGCTCCGTTTCTCTTTGTGCAATAACATGCAGGCAGAAAGTAAGGTAGAGACCGTCTGCCACTCAGTGAAACAGATAATTAACTGATGTACATTGGAGTGAGGATTTATTTATTTAACAGGTTCAGTGGGCAGGGAGGATCCAGCCTTTGTGTTTGTCAGCCGATGGAAATGAGACTTCAGGAGAGAGGGGCAGAGAGGAAATAGTATGTTGATGGGCCCAATACCAAGCCACAAAGTCTCTAGTGGGTTCCTCCATGAGACGCCGTGTGTGTGTGTGTGTGTGTGTGTGTGTGTGTGTGTGTGTGTGTGTGTGTGTGTGTGTGTGTGTGTGTGTGTGTGGTGTGTGTGTGTGTGTGTGTGTGTGTGTGTGTGTGTGTGTGTGTGTGTGTGTGTGTGGGCGGGCGCAAACCCCAAGAAAAAGCCAGCAGAGCCTGAACGTTTGGCACTTGCAGTTCATGTGTTAAATGTGGGCATGGTTGTCAGTGTGTATAGGGGTGTGTTGAACTTGCTAAGCATGTCCCATGGACACCTGAACACTTTGTATACTTTTACACAGCATGTCTGGGTTACTGAGACACACACTTGTCTGTCTGGTGGCTTCAGTGTGTGTGTATTAACTGTATTCATGTTCGGTGGGAGATGGATCTATGTGAGTGTGCATTTCAGAGACAGGGACTTCACTTGATCACACTGCTGTTGTTTGTTTTTGTATATATGTTGGTTTTATCTTCAGCATGTAAAAATAACACATACATTTATAATCATGTTAGATGTTTTTGCCAGTGTCAATATGTTATTTTCTTCAGGAGGAAGTCAGACAGGCAAGTAGTACTGACAGTAGTTAGAGTTGAAGATGATTGTGACATAAGTACAATGTAGCCTGAAGCTAGAGCTGCTGTCAAGATCTACATTCCAAGTTGTTTTTGTTCCACTTTTATAAACTGAGGCTTTAAACTGGGGTCAGAAACACATACCTAGTATGATTGCAGGCGATTTCTATTTCAGACGGATGTTTGATACAGCCAATTTAATTCATGATTTTACAAACATGTTATATGTTGAATCTAGCAAAGTCTTTTGAAGTTGCAGATTTAGAAGTTGTAAAAGTGCACCATAGGTTTTACTATTGATATTTTTGTTTTAATTTTACTGCTAGCACATGTACCTCATTCAAATTGAAGATATGTCCCGCATTTCCTTGTGGGCATGTAGTTCTTAACACCCACTTGCCTGTAACATGGACCTGAACTGCATGTGGAGCAACAAAGGTAAAGTACTTCTACAGGGTTTCTATATTGCCTGCTTAACACCTTTACAATTCAGACACTCCCTTGTGTGTGAACCAGCACACCTACCTTTCCATACATCACAGTTTAATAACTTAACATTGTTTTAATATACTTAAAACAATACACTTAACATGGCCATTTGAACTGTGATGGAACAACTCAACAGGTAGAACTTGAGGAAGATCTAAAGAACACATTTTAAGAGAAACATTTTAAAAAATAATACAATGGACATCATAAAATAATAAAGTAATACTGTAGGCATTTTTACAGAAAATAACAAGAAGGAGCAAGGATACTTATGAGGGATGAAGGGAGGTTTCCATTCAGCCAATCTCTTTTCACTAGTATGTAAAGCAACAGTGACCTCTATGGTTTGAAAAAGGAACTGCATAACTGGGGTAGTACATCAAGCTTGAGAACTTACATTTAAATCCAACAGTTAAGTTTCACAGCTGGTAAAAAATGACAATAAATAACCTGAACCTAAACCTTTATTTAATTTAAATTAGATATTGTGAAACTGTATACATGCAATACATACATAATTGGTTTCAATATGAGAGTAGGACATTATGTTTAGGACCAAAACAGAGTATTCTATCAAATAAGGTAAACAAGGATATCATTTCATTGATGTGTGTGTGTGTGTGTGTGTGTGTGTGTGTGTGTGTGTGTGTGTGTGTGTGTGTGTGTGTGTGTGTGTGTGTGTGTGTGTGTGTGTGTGTGTGTGTGTGTGTGTGTGTGTGTGTGTGTGTGTGTGTCGAGGGAACCCGCATCTCTTGTGCATTTCTCTCTGCCTACATGCAATGCACCGAATGTACCTCTTTGTCTGTCAGTCTTGTCTATCCATTTCTGTGTTTCGATCACTGTGTGTTTGTGCATGTATGCATGTGTCTGTGTGTGAGAGTCTGACTGTCAGCCTGTCTGTCTGTCTGTCACCACTGATACCAGCAGTTTGCTGGAGGGGAAACATTCGGATATTTCTGCTTGACCATACAGCTGCCCAGCCAGAGACAGCCTCTTTTCCTGCTTGGCCCCTCTAAAGACTGCGGTGTGTGTGTGTATCTGTGTTTGTCCTTCTGTATGTGTGTCTTTGTGTGTGTGTGTGTGTGTGTGTGTGTGTGTGTGTGTGTGTGTGTGTGTGTGTGTGTGTGTGTGTGTGTGTGTGGGTGTGTGAGTTTGTGTGTGTGTGTGTGTGTGTGTGTGTGTGTGTGTGTGTGTGTGTGTGTGTGTGTGTGTGTGTGTGTGTGTGTGTGTGTGTGTGTGTGTGTGTGTGTGTGTGTGTGTGTGTGTGTGTGTGTGTGTGTCAGACAAAGCAAGACAACGTGTGGCCGGTTGGACAGTGATATTGGAATCTGTTTCACCCTCAGGTGACTGTCAAGCTGTCAGAAAAGCAGGTTTGTTCCAGCTCGAGATGTACCTCACCATGTTTATATTTGCAGTTATTTTCCCCTTTGAGTGCTTACATCTTGTTGACAACGCTGTACACAGAGAAGCTGGACAGGTAAATAAGTCACACAACTCTCCCCATCTGCAGTCATATTTCAAGAAGCAGGATACGGTATATTCTGTTCTTTTTTTAGGTTTTTTGAGATTTTTATACAGAATGTACTGCTTATATGTCGCTATTTTGAGTCATCCAACTATTCAAATCATTACCATAGATCTGTTTCATGCAGCTAAATACTACTTCACTAGCAGGAACCACGCCACAACAATGTGATGTTTGTAAGTTTATTGAAGTAACATGTGCATGATATGAGGGGGGTGAAGAGATGATCTGGGAGGACGAGCTGTGGTCCGTGCAGTGGGAGACTCAGAGTGGGGGTTCCGTCTCCGGCATGATCTGCGTGGGCTGATTACGGGCCCCCCAGACGATACCTGGAATTAAGGTGTTAGTATACGCAGTATATAAACATGCACCGTTTAAATATAAATGGTGACGGGCAGAGGATGTTGGGATGAGGGATGGAGGGATGAGGGATGGAGGGATGTAGGGATGGAGGGATGAGGGATGGAGGGATGTAGGGATGAGGGATGTAGGGATGTTGGGATGAGGGATGTTGGGATGAGGGATGTAGGGATGAGGGATGTAGGGAAGGGATGAGGGATGGAGGGCTGTAGGGATGTTGAGGGAGGGAAGAAGGGATGGATGGATGGATGTATCGCTCGGTGTGAGTCGGAAGGGGAACTGTATCGGTAGAAGGGAGAGGGAGGGTGGATTGATAGGATGGAGACAAGCAGTGGCAGGACGTTTTGCGGGATATAAATAGTGGTGGCCGTGGTTCGAGGCGGAGTTTTAGGCGTGGCCATGCTCCTCAACCTATGTTAACAATTTAACCTCATTTCACTAGCAGGAACCACGCCACAACAATGTGATGTTTGTAAGTTTATTGAAGTAACATGTGCATGATATGAGGGGGGTGAAGGGATGATCTGGGAGGACGAGCTGTGGTCCGTGCAGTGGGAGACTCAGAGTGGGGGTTCCGTCTCCGGCATGATCTGAGTGGGCTGATTACGGGCCCCCAAAAGAGTCGGATTAAAGCAGCTGACTTAAGCGTGTGCGTGTCTGAGATCATTAAGATTGTTGCGGATGTAAGCGTGATACGCTTGGGATGACGAGCGGCCGAGGGCCTAGATGGTTGGATAAGAGATGCCCGGTCTATCTGCTGTGGACGCTGCGCCAATGCGGGAGGAATGGCTCGAATAATATTCTGAGCATATCCCCAAAGTAAGCAACACGTTGTGGAAGTGTTTCTGGAACCAGAAACGTGTGGCCGTTTTCCCTGTTTCGGTGAGAAAGAGTGGACGTTGAGGCGTTGCGTATGCATCGTACCTTGCGCTGAAGTATTTGGTTAGTGGCTCGTATGGCTGGGATACGAGTTCAGGCGGGAGATGTGGATGGGGAAAGAAATTCCCAGCTGATCCGTTTTATTCCGGAGTGTGAATATGAGAGTCGTTTGCCGTGGAGGGCTAACAGCTGCCGTTCCGTGCATCCGTCTGCCTGTAAGTAGTTTGACAAGAGGAGAGTGATGCGCTGTACTTTCTCTGAGGATAGAGAAGCCCGGAAAGACATTAGCCGCGTTCACACTGCGGTACTTTTCCCACAAAGGTTCATGCGAACTTAGTTCATGATCGCGTTCACACCAAAAAGAGCCGGTACTAAAAGTAGTTCATGCAAACCTTTTTACCCTCTCGAAAGTCCCTGCTAGAGAGCAGGGACTTTCGAGCGGCTCTTTTTTGAGAAAAGAGCTATATTCCTGATTGGCTGGGCGAATTGCAAACCACGCCCCGTAAAACTCCCAAAAAGTTTTGTGAAGCCGCCATTTTATTATCCTCGGATTAGCATTATTAGCATTAGCATTAGCCCAGCGCAGAAACGCAGAGAGACTAACTTATGGCAACACAAAATAAAACATGGGAGCGGTGGAGATGAGGAGGTGTCGGCGTTCTGGCGATTTACTCGGAAGGCTTCAGTAGAAGCTGCTGGGACTCCCAGCAGCTTCTACTGAAGCCAGTCCGCAACTCCGGGGACTTCCGGCCGGGGACTTTGAGCGGCAGTATACGCCATGAAGTGGTTTGCGGCCTGCAAGTAAACCCAAAGCAGAAGAAGAAGAAGTGACGTCAGCGGCTTCATTTGCCTAATCCACCCCCAGGGACTTTTTCTGGTGTGAACGCGATCTGTACTTAGTTCATGCGAACTAAAGAGTTCGCATGAACTAAGTTCGCATGAACCTTTGTGGGAAAAATACCGCAGTGTGAACGCGGCTATTGAGTCCAGGGTGATGCCTAGAAACTCAATGAAGGTTGTAGGCCCTGAGGTTCTCTCCTCAGACAGAGGAATGCCAAGGTCTGCAAAAATATTAGTATGAGTGTGCTCAGCTCGTGGCAGGGGGGTTAGGATGGTGGAGTGACTGTGAGAAAGAAGTCGAGAAGATGGAGCACGTGGGGGAGTCTGTGGTTGTTTGGGGACTATTGAATGGCCTATCATGAATCCTTCTTTGACTTCTTTGGCCAGTAGTGTCGAAGGTGTGAGGTTCTGTTAAAGCGGACTGAAGGTTGTGGCAGATGTGAGATGTGTCAGGCAGTATTGCTAAGCCTGGGTGGAAACCATGGGTGAAGCCGTTGGTGAGAAAGTAAACGGACTATCTGGATGATTCGCTGAGGCGGTAGCTAAGTTGCTTATCTTGACGGGTGTGCTGAGGTGCCGTGCTAGTCAATCTGCTGATGTAGTTGGGTTGTGGGGACAGGTGCTCCTGGGATGAGCACCGCCGCAGAAAGAGCAGATGTGCATGAGGCGGCAGCTAGAAAAAGAGCAGCCTAGGTCATTGAAATTGTTGCACACCGTCCTGCCTCCCTGCGGGTGATGGACGGTTAAAGTCTGAGGCGTTGCGTGATGGAGAGGAAAGTGAGTGAGGTGTTTGAGATGGTGGAGAGCTGACTAAGCATGCTGAGGCCGGGTGGGTGGGGGGCTCCGCATAATTGGCAAGGGAGGGATGCGCGTGCTGCGAAGATGCGGCAGTAACGCTCGGAGTCCGGAGCACCCCGGTATGTTCCCTGGTTGAACGGCTTGATAATAAATAATAATAATAATCCTTATATTTATTATAGCGCTTTATCAATGACTCAAAGCGCTTTACAAATACACTGCACATACAGATCATACATACATGTAATGGTCATCTGATGCGGCCGGCGGCTTGGCCAGCGAAGTTTATTTTATTATTTGTATTATCTTTCCTGAGAGAGAGACCGGAGCGTCTACTCACGGCGAGGGTCGGAGAGAGAGAGACCGGAGTGTCTGCTCACGGCGAGGGTCAGAGACGGAGAGACCGGAGTGTCTGCTCACGGCGAGGGTCAGAGACGGAGAGACCGGAGTGTCTGCTCACTGCGAGCGTCAGAGACAGAGAGACCGGAGTGTCTGCTCACTGCGAGGGTCAGAGAGAGTGAGACCGGAGCGTGTGCTCACTGCAAAGTTCAGAGAGAGAGACCGGAACGTCTACTCACTGCGAGGGTCGGAGAGAGAGAGACCGTAGCGTCTGCTCACTCCAAAGTTCAGAGAGAGAGAGACCGGAGCATCTGCTCACTGCGAGGGTTGGAGAGAGAGAGACCGGAACGTCTACTCACTGCGAGGGTCAGAGAGAGAGAGACCGGAGCATCTGCTCACTGCGAGGGTCAGAGAGAGAGAGACCGGAGCATCTGCTCACTGCGAGGGTCAGAGAGAGAGAGACCGGAGCATCTGCTCACTGCGAGGGTCGGAGAGAGAGAGACCGGAGCATCTGCTCACTACGAGGGTCAGAGAGAGAGAGAGAGAGACCGGAGCATCTGCTCACTGCGAGGGTCGGAGAGAGAGAGACCGGAGCGTCTGCTCACTGCAAAGTTCAGAGAGAGAGAGAGACCGGAGCATCTGCTCACTGCGAGGGTCGGAGAGAGAGAGACCGGAGCATCTGCTCACTGCGAGGGTCAGAGAGAGAGAGAGAGACCGGAGCATCTGCTCACTGCGAGGGTCAGAGAGAGAGAGACCGGAGCATCTGCTCAATGCGGGGGTCAGAGAGAGAGAGACCGGAGTGTCTGCTCACTGCGAGGGTCAGAGACAGAGAGACCGGAGCATCTGCTCACTGCGAGGGTCGGAGAGAGAGAGACCGGAGCATCTGCTCACTATGAGGGTCAGAGAGAGAGAGAGAGACCGGAGCATCTGCTCACTACGAGGGTCAGAGAGAGACAGAGAGACCGGAGCATCTGCTCACTGCGAGGGTCAGAGAGAGAGAGACCGGAGCATCTGCTCACTGCGAGGGTCAGAGACAGAGAGACCGGAGCATCTGCTCACTGCGAGGGTCGGAGAGAGAGAGACCGGAGCATCTGCTCACTACGAGGGTCAGAGAGAGAGAGAGACCGGAGCATCTGCTCACTGCGAGGGTCAGAGAGAGAGAGACCGGAGCGTCTGCTCACTGCAAAGTTCAGAGAGAGAGAGAGACCGGAGCATCTGCTCACTGCAACATTCGGAGAGAGAGAGACCCGAGCGTCTGCTCACTACGAGGGTCAGAGAGAGAGAGACCAGAACGTCTACTCACTGCGAGGGTCAGTGAGAGAGAGACCGGAGCATCTGCTCACTGCGAGGGTCGGAGAGAGAGAGACCGGAGCATCTGCTCACTACGAGGGTCAGAGAGAGAGAGAGAGACCGGAGCATCTGCTCACTGCGGGGGTCAGAGAGAGAGAGACCGGAGTGTCTGCTCACTGTGAGGGTCGGAGAGAGAGAGACCGGAGCATCTGCTCACTACGAGGGTCAGAGAGAGAGAGACCAGAACGTCTACTCACTGCGAGGGTCAGTGAGAGAGAGACCGGAGCATCTGCTCACTGCGAGGGTCGGAGAGAGAGAGACCGGAGCATCTGCTCACTACGAGGGTCAGAGAGAGAGAGAGACCGGAGCATCTGCTCACTGCGGGGGTCAGAGAGAGAGAGACCGGAGTGTCTGCTCACTGCGAGGGTCGGAGAGAGAGAGACCGGAGCATCTGCTCACTGCGAGGGTCAGAGAGAGAGAGAGACCGGAGCGTCTGCTCACTACGAGGGTCAGAGAGAGAGAGACCGGAACGTCTACTCGCTGCGAGGGTCAGAGAGAGAGACCGGAACGTCTGCTCACTGCAAATTCGGAGAGAGAGAGACCCGAGCGTCTGCTCACTACGAGGGTCAGAGAGAGAGAGACCGGAACGTCTACTCGCTGCGAGGGTCAGAGAGGGAGAGACCGGAGCGTCTGCTCACTGCGAGGGTCGGAGAGAGAGAGACCGGAGCATCTGCTCACTACGAGGGTCAGAGAGAGAGAGAGAGACCGGAGCATCTGCTCACTGCGGGGGTCAGAGAGAGAGAGACCGGAGTGTCTGCTCACTGCGAGGGTCGCAGAGAGAGAGACCGGAGCATCTGCTCACTGCGAGGGTCAGAGAGAGAGAGAGAGACCGGAGCGTCTGCTCACTACGAGGGTCAGAGAGAGAGAGACCGGAACGTCTACTCGCTGCGAGGGTCAGAGAGAGAGACCGGAACGTCTGCTCACTGCAAATTCGGAGAGAGAGAGACCCGAGCGTCTGCTCACTACGAGGGTCAGAGAGAGAGAGACCGGAACGTCTACTCGCTGCGAGGGTCAGAGAGAGAGACCGGAGCGTCTGCTCGCTGCGAAGGTCAGAGAGGGAGAGACCGGAGCGTCTGCTCACTGCGAGGGTCAGAGAGGGAGAGACCGGAGCGTCTGTTCACTGCGAGGGTCGAGAGAGAGAGACCGGAGCGTTTGCTCACTGGGTGAGGCGCTGTTGCTACGGGGTTAGCTGCTAGAGGAGGAAGGTAAGCGGAAGCTGGGTTGCTGTGGATTGCTGAAGGTAGGAAAGAAGAAGAAGAAGAAGAAGAATAAGGGATGGAGGGATGAAGGGATGTATGTGCAAGGGGATTTTCGTTAAGCCTGTGAGCAGGCACAGAGGGCAATACGACCTGGCCCCCACCAGGGGGTGCTGGTGAGTCGGGCTGTGTCCGAGGAGGAGGACGGAGGCCTGTGACGTCACGACCAGTGGTGCGCGCGCGCGCCGCGCGGTGGTTGGCTCTGGAGCAGGAAGAGCTGTGTGTGTCGTTGTTCTTGCCGTTGTGCTGCTGTAGGCTTTGTAGAGGTTGAACAGTCTAGCCTTGTTGTCATTTCGGTGAAAGTGGATGCCGTTTTATTTCGGGAAACGTTGGAGTTGAATGACTGTCCACCTCCTGAGTACGGGCTCGGTCCGAGAGGCATGTCGAGTGCGCCGCTGCGAGTGGCCGGGGGCTGCTAATGAGGCAGGCTGCCTTTGGTGGGGAGATTGGAGCTGGCTGTGCCTGTTGTGGCCCCGGTTGTTTGCCCTCGCTGGCGGAGTAGACGAAGCCTGGGACCTGTCTGGAGTTGGAGGTGTCTCGTTGGGGGGGCTTGAGTGGGAACGGTGGCGGCTGGTGTGTGGGACACTGATTGCCGAGCGCACGCGGCTCCGTTCGGATGCTTGGCTTAGATCCAACTGCTGAAACGTGGATGGCGGGTAGCCGATGTCGAAGAGATCTTCGTCTGACTCCGGTGAGTTGATCAGCAGTTCGGAATCCTTGGTAAATTGAATGTTCTCTTGGTAGCGTTTAGCTTGTTTGAACCGTGACGACGCGCGGCGTGAATCACGGTCTGGCTGTCAGTCCTTGAAAGGATGGAGACAAGCAGTGGCCGGAAGTTTTGCCGGATATAAATAGTGGTGGCCGTGGTTCGAGGCGGAGTTTTAGGCGTGGCCATGCTCCTGAACCTATGTTAACAATTTAACCTCATTTAATTTGCTACTTAATAAACTATTCAATTTAAATCACAACAAACAATAAGCTGCCTATAGCTTTAGTGATGCTTTGTATAAGTTATTATACATTGCCTTTGATAAACTATTACAGTGGTTTCTGCAAAAGTTCATGCTTTAATCCAGTGGAATGTGCTCAGATTGAAGCATGAACCCAAACCACACAGCAGCTGTATAAGCATTATATCTGAGCCATCCATGTGGTTTATCACTCTATAGATAATAATGAGCCTCTTAGTTTACCGTCAAACACAAGACAATCTACTCCGCTCATTGTCTCCTCTCCCTAGGTGAGAGTGCCCTGCTAATCATTTCCCTGATCCTTCCAGCATCAAGGACAAAATGAGGATATACCGCTGTCTCAAAACGCCTGATTACCTGTTATGCATTCATAACTATATGGCAGCTTTCATCTGGAAAAATATTCAAAAACAATGACTGAACACATCATGTTGGCATGCACAAAAGCAACAAAGGGTTTGGTTGAACAACAATCCAAAAATGTCCATATTTTTATGATCCAGGATCGTAATGAATAAAAGCATGTGAGATTAGTTTTGGGTTTTGTCCAAGCCTGTTATCAGAGAGGAACAACAATGTCGGCGAAAGATGGAACAGGCTTGTTTGAAACAGAAAGTTTTTGTTTTTCAATTTTCAAAGCCTTCTGTGAGAGTCGCTGGGGGAAACAATCGCCCTGACACAGGTCCATTGTTTCCGGGCGGGTATAAATACAACAGGCTTAATGTGTCTGTTGTTTGCGTTTTCTGGCTCTCAGCACTCATCACTTCCCAGAAGATAGGTGATCAAAGATAGAGACAACAGGATGCCAAAGAGATATCACAGAGAATGAGAGGATTTACATCTGCACTCCTCATAAAACCAGAGGCTTTTACAATAGAGGCCTGATGGGCCCTGGAGGACTGTGTGTGTCAGTTTGTGTCTGCGTGAGTGTGTAGAATGGATTTCCAGCTCCAAATCACTCTCCTGTTATGTTCTGCTGTATTAGAAACACCTATGGGAACCTCAACAGAAAAGGCAATATCAACAATTTCACACAAAGGACCAAATAGCAGAATTATGCTTTCAAAAAAACTCTGTATTGCGTGAAAACAAATGCATGTGCACAATCCAACATAAGCACCCATGCACAAACGTACACAGCCAGATGCAGGCACATGCTCATATCACAGAGCATGGAGGGGATTACAATATTTCCCCCCTCAACCAGATTAGACAAAATCAAATTATTTCCCTTCTCTGATGCCAGTTTTCTGCTGTCTAATGCCGGCTTTTCAAACAACACAAGGTTTTATTGTGGGCAGCACATAATGCAGCAGATTTCAAATTCCTGTCAAATGCGGTGTGACAGAATAAAGTAGCTCTTCTCGTATTCAGCAGAAGGAGGCCCACGCAGGCCACTTACACTGGCTGCAGCTAAGCTGTTTATGTCCCCCATTCAGCAGTTACACAGGCCAGCGAGTGTAAACACAACAGTATCTTTTTAATTGTGCTGTTTCGAGCCTCGCTTCTCTGTCGAAATAGAGAGCGGACCACTCTCTGTCTCTCCCCCAGTCTGGCAGATTAGGGGCCTCGTTGCAAGGAAATGCCGGGGTGGCTCGGTTTGGGCTGTCACCGAATCAGCTTAAACTTTGCTCAGCAAGCATGGCGAAGAGCGATAACAACCAGATGCTTGTTTGCGGTGCAGAGATGCTGCAGCAGGGGCGGCTGGGTGGAGGCGTGTGCGTGCACGTGTGTACGTCCAGCAGACTTTTCCGCTCAATGTTGTCTTCTTATTTGTTAGAAAGCCGGGGATAAGGGGAGACAGAGTGAGCAAAAAGAGACTGAGATAGATACTTTGTATGTATGAATGTGTGATAGAAAGAGAGGCGTTGAGTAGGTGAAGAAGTATGTGAGTGAGAGATTGTGAGAGTTTGTTTGAAAACAGTTTAAAGCAGAGTGTACATGTCGGATAAAAGAGCAGCCATATTTTCCCATGTAAGAAAAATGGCTCCTGCTGGAAGATGAAAAGCTTTAACAGACTTGATGACATTTAACCTTTTTAGATTGTGAACTGTGACTACGTCAACAGGGGGAAGTGGTTCATCCAACAATATCATCCAACAATGTCTTGGAAAGCTAAATAATGATTGGGCCAACTGTATGTTGGGTGAAACAGGGTTGTTAACCAACAAGTCAAAATAATTGCTGGATAACTTCCTTGATAGGGTTTTTGAGGACATACCTAAGACAAGTTTAGAAAACAAAACAAGAATATTCAAAACTGCTGGGCGAAACTGTCAGATGTGATGTAATCACAATGTATTGTCTTAACTATTCAAATTTAGAATAAAATACATTACAATACAATACACATGTCCCTGATTCACAAGCCTTTTCTCACCCTCCTCTTAAATGTTGTCAAGACAGATCTGACCACAGGGCCAGTGGGAGTCGACCTGTGGTGCTTTAAACACAAGACGTTTTCTTTCATTCTTGATATTGTAGTAGAGCCACAGATTCCTCTTAGGTAGGTTGAGGTGGAGGGATGTCTATGTGAGTCGAGATTAGTTTCTTTAAACACTTCGGTTTTAAACCACGTTGTTTTTGTCTAAACCTAACCAAGTTCATTGTGTTCCTAAACCCTCATTGTACATTAAGCATGGTGGTGTTATGTTGTCATGTTGACAGTAATTTCACATTAATATTATGTGCAGTTCTTGATGAGCATTGAGTTCCTAAAGAAAATACATTTTAGATTAACATTGACAGCTCTACTAGTATCTAAAGACAACTTAAGCGTGTTCCTTGAAATCTTGCGTAACATTTTAATGAAATCTTCAAAGTTTTCTATGACCTCAGATGTGAGAGTCATCCTCATTCTGAAATGTACACAAGATACATTTGTTTCTGTTTCTCCATCCGTGCCCATTTAAAACTTCTCCAAGATTGGCTGCGATGCATTTTTCATTGCGCCATGTGCTTTTGTAGAATGATCAGCTGGAGTTAAATTGGTTAGGACGGGAAGGTTTTAAAACATTTAAACATTGTCTTTAAAGGACGGGGACAGGGATATAACCCTGGCGGATGAAATTAGGTCCGTACAAACTGAAGGAATTAACCTTTTCTGTATTTAAGAGCTGTGGAGAAGAGACAAGAAAGTCTCTGTCACCTCTGGCATTCAGAAGAGAACAGAGGGGGAGTAATGAGGAAAGTGAATGAGGAAAGGAAAGAAAGGAGTGCGGGAAAGGGGGAGGGGGATGTTGAAGCTCATGAATATTATAATGACATTGGTTTTATTTTTTACACCAAAGGCACTTCACTATACGGCCAGGCCTTGCTAACTTTCCTGACATGAGAGTGGCATGATGTTCATCAAAAATGCAAAGAGGCACGTACGACGTGTGTGTCAATGTACTTCTGTAAAATTAGAGCTTATGGGGACAATTTGTGTAATTGATGACATTGTTGCCAATAGATCTTAAATAAAGTATGTATTAATGTGTTTTCAATCCTTCTGTAAACAGTAAATTAGCCACTAACCTAGAATGTACTATGTTGATTTAAATTACCATTTATTTCTGCCTGGTCTGACATTCCAGACAGGCTGAAATCTATAGGTTACTTACGTAACCCCACTCTCAGAGTAACATGAAGTGAGATGTCTCACTATGGGATGCGCCTCATCGCGGAGCAAACAGAAGCATCAATCTCATTACGCCAATCATGATTGGCTGGTGATCTTGACGTCAGCGTCAGGGGAAATCACCCCCTATAAGTAGCCTGCGCCACAACGCATGCGTCATTCAAAATAAGCACCTCTTCTCGCTTCACCATAGCAAGGAGGGCCGTCAGTAACCTATAGTTCTCATTCATAACACTCCGTTCGATGTCTCACTATGGGATATTGTAGCTCCCGTATTGCCAGACGAGCTTATCTCGAAAATCGCCAACCGATCAGAATTTTAACAGGTAGGACTCCGACTCAACCAGGTGCCCAGCACTGCTTGAGTCAACCTGGGAGTAGAACGCCCAGACTGTTAAAAGGCGGACACAAGTGAGCAGCGAGTAACCGCTCGCCGCTTGCACCAATGTCTTGAAAGGGAGACATCCTGAACAGAGCCCAGGATGCCGCCAGACCCTGAGTCAAGAGAAAACTCGCAAACCCGAGGGTGCCTGCGAGCTCTGACTTGTACGGGCCCCACAGCAATTGCCTCCACAATCCAGTGGGAGAGCCGTTGCTTAGTAACAGGCTTACGCTTGTGAGGGTTAGCCCAGGACACGAAGAGTTGGTCATTAAGACGAAGCTCCTTTGATCTGTCCATATATGTGTGTAAAGCCCGGACTGGACACAACAGATCCTGCTGCTGCTCCCCGGAGGAAACCAGCTGCGGAGGAAATGCCTCAATGTCAATTGGGGTACACAAACCAACCACCTTTGGTGTAAAGGCAGGGTTGGGCTTCAACAACACTCTTGTTTGCCCTGGGGCGAACTGAGTGCATGAGGGATATACAGAGAGTGCATGGATATCACTGACCCGCTTGGCGGATGCCAGGGCCAGTAACAGCACTGTCTTCTTGAGTGACAAATGTTTCATGTCAGCTCCTTCCAGGGGTTCAAATGGGGTCATTTTGAGCCCATTTAAGACCACTGCCAGGTCCCATAAGGGCACCAGCGACCTGGAGACAGGGAGGAGCCTGCGAGTTCCCTTCATAAAACGGCAGACCAAAGGATGTTGGCTAGCCGTCTTACCCTCAAAGCCCACATGGCATGCAGCAATAGCAGCCAGGTACACCTTGATCGTGGAGAAAGCTCTGCGTTTATCGATCAAGTCCTGTAGGAATGATAAAATCACCCCGACAGGACATTGAAAAGAGATGTGTCCTTCTTGAAGGCACCACTCCTCAAACACCCTCCACTTACAGTCGTAAAGAGACCTGGTGGAGGAAGCTCTCGCACTCGGAATAGTGTTTATCACCTTCTGAGGGAGTCCCACTGTATTCAGATTGTACCACTCACGGGTCAGGCCCATAGTGCCCCGCGCTCTGGGCGTGGGTGAAGGATCGCCCCCCCCCGCCTGAGACAATCTGTCCCTGCGTGGTGGGGGCTGCCATGGCTGCCCGCACAACAGCTGATATATCTCCGCCAGCCCGTACGTTGCGGGCTAGGGTGGAAACATCAGAGTAAGTGTGTGGCGTTGCTCCTTCACTCTGGCCAGAGTTGGGGGTAACAGAGCCAGGGGTGGGAACACGCACAGAGGACCCGGAGGTCGATCGTGTACGAGTGTGTCCCCGCCTAACAGTGCGTTTAAATCGTGCATTAAAGAGAACAGCTGTCATTGAGCATTTTCTCTTTATGCGAACAGATTTAACGCGGCTCCGCCGTAACGCACCCACAGCGGACTCACGATCCTTGGATGTGGAGTCCAGTCTGCATATAGTGGTGCACCTCTGGACAGTAATTCTGTCCCGAGGTGCATCACTCCCGGTACCTGTGTCGCTCTCAGAGAGAGGAGACGTCTGCCGCTCCAAGGGATCAGTTTGTGTGCCAGTGTGTGTGACTGGAGACAACGCAACCTCCCTTGGCGGTTCATATACGATATCGTGTTGTCTGTCCTCACGAGGACATGGTGTCCTCTGAGAGAAGGCAGGAAGCGTTTTAGGGTGGGGAACACCGCTAAAAGCTCCGGGTAATTTACGTGTGCCCACTGGAGGTCTCTGCTCTAGAGACCTCTCACCGGGCGACCTTCGTAAATACCCTATCAGCCTGTCTGACATGCGTACGCGGTGACCACCTTCCGTGAAAGGACAGCACCCGTAGGCGGGTCCCGCACTAGAAAAGTCGGGTGTAGTGCCACTACGCATTACATAATAACCAATACTCTCCGCACGCCGTGGCACGCGGGGTTTAGTTTTATTATGAGCCCCATGTTGAGTGGGTGCTTTACGAGGACATTTGTCTGCGTGATCTGACTCTGCTCGGCGGGCATTATAGATAAAACCCTTCTTTCTAGGAGAGAGAGAACCTCTCTCTCCAGAATATGGGTTGACTCTCTCTGGGCTTGTGAAAACAGATAAAGTATAACTGTTTAGAGAAGCCCAGGCAGATGTCGTGCGTATCTCCTGCTGTATGCTCCTTAGAGCCAGCTGAGATGTCACGCTTACGGCTCCAGCCGGCACAGCGCATGCGCGTGATGGTGGTGCCCTTACAGCTCCAGCCGGTGTCACCAGATGTGTTCGGGGCACCAGATATGTTCGGGTGTATTTCCGTCGCTCCCGTCATCCGTCATATCCGTCTACTCACCTCCCTCTGCTCCCAGCGCTCTGCTGCCACACACCGGCCGTCTGCGGAACTGCAGCCGGAGGAACTCGGTACAGCTTGTTATGTGTGTGTACTTGTGCACATAAATAATGTTTCTAATTATTTACAATTAAAAAATATATATATTCTGCGTTACTTTAGCCAACACTTTTATAAGGCCACGAGATTAGATAATTACGAAATGTGTAGATAGAATACATATCTTTCAGGTTGTTATTTTGTCATTGTTTCATGTTTTATTTACCTTTTAGTATTTTATATAGTATCTGAACTTTGGAGAGGAGTTGGGAGACACACGACACATCAAATCACATCTACAGATCAAGACGAAGCGAATGGAAGTACTCCTAGCGTGAACATGTTTGTGAAAACGTGTGCAAAGTCTCCGAAAATCCTAAAAATAAGCTCATATTTGAATTCCCCATAAAAAAACACATCATTCAGTAAAAACAAGGCCCCACTGATCATCTGCTCCCTGATCTCTCTGCGAATTGAAAGTACTTATTGCCGGAGATCGCATGCTGTGGTTTTATTAAATGTGCCAAGTGCTAGGACTGTCTTATGGAAGAAAGCTTTTAGATGTGCAGCTCCACGAAAATTACCAAGCTAGTACCACTACATGTTTTTAAAACTTGGTTGGATGCTACACAATCAGATGCTGTTGGTACCTGTACATGTGGATAGATATGTTGTTCATGTTTGTATGTCTTCATGTGGAACCTACTGCTGCAGGTCTCCCTTGAAAAATACATAATTGATATCAATGGGATTTTACCTGGATAAATAAAGGTATTGAATTGAATGTCCAATGAAAACATATCCAAGTGTAACAAACATCCAGTATTAACCTTACTGTTTTTTACTAACAGTAACCAACTAATAATTTTCATAAAGTGCATATTTATTCCAAACTCACAATATATATATGTAATAAAACAATGCTCAATGGTACACAGTATCCAAACTCTTTAGGCACTGGTCAGAGACATTCATGTAAAGCAGATACTGAATCCAATACTGGTAAAAACGTTGCAGAGATCAAATGTTTCCTTGTCTGAACGGAGAAACCTAATTTTTAAAACAACATTTTCAGTGTGTGATTTGAAAGATAAGTTCTGATCAATAATAAAACCTAGATATGTGTATGTAGTGACCCTTTCAATGTAAATGTCAGTCCCTTGAACAGTACAAATGTTGGGGAGAAAAGAAGTTAACTTTTTGCCATTTGAGAATATCATGAGTTTGGAGTTGTCTGCATTTAATACTAACTTGAGTTGAGATAAATGGGATGGAATAACATCAAAGGCAAAACATAAACAACAGAACAACATATCTATCCACATGTACAGGTGCCAACAGCATCTGATTGTGTAGCATCCAACCAAGCTTTAAAAACATGTAGTGGTACTAGCTTGGTAATTTTCCATTATTTTTGCAGACTGTTCCATGTTAGTGGAGCTGCACATCTAAAAGCTTTCTTCCATAAGACAGTCCTAGCACTTGGCACATTTAATAAAACCACAGCATGCGATCTCCGGCAATAAGTACTTTCAATTCGCAGAGAGATCAGGGAGCAGATGATCAGTGGGGCCTTGTTTTTACTGAATGATGTGTTTTTTATGGGGAATTCAAATATGAGCTTATTATTAGGATTTTCGGAGACTTTGCACACGTTTTCACAAACATGTTCACGCTAGGAGTACTTCCATTCGCTTCGTCTTGATCTGTAGATGTGATTTGATGTGTCGTGTGTCTCCCAACTCCTCTCCAAAGTTCAGATACTATATAAAATACTAAAAGGTAAATAAAACATGAAACATAATGACAAAATAACAACCTGAAAGATATGTATTCTATCTACACATTTCGTAATTATCTAATCTCGTGGCCTTATAAAAGTGTAGGCTAAAGCAGTGGCTCCCAAACTTTTTGTGCCCAAGGCACACCAAAGGAAAAGTAAAAATCTCAAGGCACACCTATTGTGCAAAATAGCCCTTATAACACGTGTTATCACTCATATCATGTAAAATATCTGTAAATGTGCATAATTATTTACTAATGCCAAATAAAATGTGACAAAGACAACTATATTACTCATGAAATATTATTAACGAAATATTTCAGAAATTAATTTGAAACTGTATCAAATTAGGCTTCATCAAAGCAGCAACACACTCATTTAAACCAGACAAGTCACACAATAAACAATGAGGCAAAGGAAACTCAGCAGAAATTCAGCACAGAGAACTGTCAATGCAAGGAAGCTGCATTGTCCATGGTCCTGAACTACAAATTATAAATGTAACATTTCAGCAATCAGCATTGAAACATGTGCTATTGTAAATATTTTGCCGATTTACAAATTAGTGAGATACATGTGCCTGTCGGGGCGCGCAGATTTTTGTAATCCTTGGTGGCACTGAGGAGTGGGCCACTCGCAAGTCCTGTTCAACAGAGAGCCGTGACCTCCTGTTGTTCTTCATGTAAACCAGAGTAGAGAACGCCAACTCCAGAGATGGGGTCGTTACTACATTTTTTCAATATATTACATATTACTTTAAAAAAAAGTAATATATTACACTACTTTGTTACGATCTACATAAAGTAACTCGTTACTTTATTCATTACTTTACTCGAGCACGTACGAACTGCGCATGCGTGAGTGGCAATAACTTTCCTTACCAGCAGGCGGCGGTAGTGTGTATTTGTCATTCAAAACAGGCCACAACCGGAAGACAGAGAAGAAGAACAGACCACTACGTGATATAAACAAACAAATAGCGTGTGCGGTAGCTCCACCTTAGCATGTGTTCTTTGCAGGTGCTTGTTGAGGTTTGACGTGGTGTTTACAGCAGTGGATAACAGCTTCTGGCCTGGACACAGTTTGCACCTCACCGTCACATTCCTGTCTATTCTTCGGATGAACTCAAAATAATGGGCATACCTCCACCCCTCGAGTGTTATCGCTGACTCAGCCATGTTTATGCAGCACTGCACGTGGAGATGTGGACGCGCAAGTCGCGCAGATTACGTACATATAAACCTACAAAGTACTGATATAGTAAATTAAATTAAATAATTATTTTTGTGTAGTTGTATATTGCAATAATAACGTATGGTTGTCACAAAATCCCACGGCACACCCGGACTTGCCTCACGGCACACCAGTGTGCCGCGGCACACCGTTTGGGAACCACTGGGCTAAAGTAACGCAGAATATATATATTTTTTAATTGTAAATAATTAGAAACATTATTTACGTGCACAAGTACACACACATAACAAGCTGTACCGAGTTCCTCCGGCTGCAAACATTATTTATGTGCACAAGTACACACACATAACAAGCTGTACCGAGTTCCTCCGGCTGCAGTTCCACAGACGGCCGGTGTGTGGCAGCAGAGCGCTGGGAGCAGAGGGAGGTGAGTAGACGGATATGACGGATGACGGATGCGACGGAAATACACCCGAACATATCTGGTAGCCCGAACACATCTGGTACTGACACCGGCACAGCGCATGCGTGTGACGGTGGTGCCCTTACGACCCCAGCCGGCACTGTGCATGCGCGTGACGGTGGTGCCTTCACAGACCCGTCAATAATCCGCCTTTTGAGAGATGCCGTAGCTGCTCTCAAAAGGGGAAGAATTGGCGGGCTGTTTATTGGTTTTATTGATTTTCTTTTCATTTTTTTGACCTGCGCCCTCTTATGCGCCCTCTTATGACAGAGGAATCAATCAGCATGTGACATGTGTTTGTGCGGACTTGAGGATGGTGTTTAGGCATCTCTCGAGGCGGCGGGAACACATTCACGGAGGGGAGAAGGAGGGTCTGTCACACCGCTCGCTTCTTCTTCCTCGACTGCTGGCCGAAATTCTGGGTTGGCTGATCCTGAGCTGCAGCCGGAACCGGAGATTTTCTCGGCCAACTTGCCCTTGTCTCCAGCCTGGGCTGGGGACTCGGGGTGGGCTGCGACCTCTGGCGTCTTCGGTGTTTTAAACCGAGCAGAGTTCGAGGCAGCTTGGGCAGAGGACTGCCGCTGCGATCGCAGCGGCTGGACCCTTCGAGGGAGGCAGAGGTGGAGTGCCTCGTCCTCCCTCTTCTTCGTCTCACACCTCCTTTGCATGGAGGCGAGAGCAGAGCCAAAAATTCCCTCGGGAACGATGGGCATATCCAGCACATCCTCCTTTTCCCGGTCAGGGAGGTTGGTGAGGTTGAGCCATCTCGCTCTTTCCTGCACCACCATGATCCCAATTGCCTTGCCCGTGGCCTGGACGGCGCAGCATTGGACACGGAGACAAATGTCCGTGACCGCTGCCATCTCGTCCAGAGTGGCTGCCCCCGGGTTACCCGACAGGTCCTCGCAGAGCTCCGCTTGGCAGGCGGTTAACAGCGAGGACACATTCAGGGCCCTGGCGGACAACGCTGCCGCTTTGTAGGCCGTCATTGCTGACTGAAAACGGTCCGACTTTGCTGGCAGGGTGGGGTTCCTGCTTGGTGACGGGCCCACCTTTGGTAGAAGGTGAGCCGCTACCAGGCAGGGTGGGGTTCCTGCTTGGTGACGGGCCCACCTTTGGTAGAAGGTGAGCTGCTACCAGCGGTTCCATGGGCGGCATGCAGAGCAGGCTGAGCTTCTCCATTCCGTCACAGTCTAGGGAGGAGGCACCCTGGATTGGGACCTTGCTGCTGAAGGGCCGGTCTCTCCACGAGACCGACACCTCATCCAACATCTCCGGGAAGACTGGAAGGAGTTGCCTCTTTTTCCCCGCTGCTTGGGGAAGATGTTTTCCCTCGTAGCGGGACCTGGAGGTCTCCTTGGCCATTTTGGGCCACGGGACGTTGAGTCTGGCCGCAGTGCGTTTACACACGGCCTGCAGGTCCATGCTCAGACCGGGCGAAGCTGGTGTGCTATCGCCCGGGAGAACAGCACTTGCCTCAGGCTTTGCAGCCTGAGCCGGTGACATGAAGGTGTCCTCTTCCTGTTCATCCGATTCGGACAGGAGGAACGCCAGGGCGTCCTCCTCTTCGTCCTCCTCGTAGTCAGGCCCGAGGACATCCTCCGCGGGTGAGACCATGGTGAGGTCTAACCGGGAGCCCCAGCTTGGTGGAGCGCGGGAAACCGTTCCCGCGTGTCTTTCCGTCACCGGGTCCCGGCCTGCCAGGGCGCGGGATTCTGGTTCTATAGCCATAGCAGATAGCCCCAGACCGACACGGAGAGGGGCTCACTCTCTGTGGCGGACGCCCCCGTGTCCTGACTGCCGGACGGCGGGTCCGTGGACATGGGGGGGTCCTGTTCCGACAGGCTAGCTTGTCGAGCTAACCGTCGGCGGAGGCTCTTAACAGTGAAGCGGACGCAATGTCCGCATGAGCCGGGGTTGTCGATAGCGCCTCAGGCGTGTTCCAGCCCGAGGCAGGACGAACAGACCTGGTGTGTGTCTGTGCCCGATATCTTCAACCCGCAGCCGCAGAGTCGAGCCACCGAGTCGAGCCACCGAGTCCCTGACTCCTCTGGTGTGAGGGAGAGGGGCGTCCATCTTGGCCGCCTCGTGGCGTGGAGAGGGCCCGCTCTCGATAGGTGGGACGGGAGAAAAGATAAAACCACCTTGTCCTTAATCCGGAGAAAAGGACAGTGTGGGTCTTTTATTCCCGGAGAATACTGACTGGTGTGGCAGTATGCTCCTTTCTAATCCCAACAGGTGTGCTGCTAGTTTTAAAAGTCGGACCTACCTTACTTTCCGGGAAAGAGAAGGGCGAGGTCGATTTTAATACTAACTGGCGTTAGTACTACCGTCTTCCTGCGAAGCAGAAGGAGTAGCCGGTGAGCGCCCGTCGACCGAAATGGGTATTTGGGTTCAGTCTGTGGACAGTGAAGCTTGCCCGGCTACTGTAGAGATGTGCTCTGAAGCGAGAAGAGGTGTTTGAATGACGCATGCGTTGTGGCGCAAGCTACTTATAGGGGGTGATTTCCCCTGACGTTGACGTCAAGATCACCAGCCAATCAGGATTGGCGTAATGAGATTGATGCTTCTGTTTGCTCCGCGATGAGGCACATCCCATAGTGAGACATCGAACGGAGTGTTATGAATGAGAACAGAAGTCTGTATGGCTGAAAGTACGACAGGGTCACTAAACACTGTTTTCTTATATGTGGTTGTGCACACATGCATTCATTCTGAATATAAACTTTCTTCAGGAGAATTTAAGTGCAAGTGTCCATGTTTTGTCGATGTTGCTTCAATCAATTAACCAAAAGCTGTAGTATTATACTGTTATTAGCATGTCTCTCTTTGATGGATTCGGATGCTTTTCTGTATTATATGAACATTTAGATGACAATTCATCCATTTTAATTCATATTATTATTTGTTGTTAATAGCTTCCATATAAAATGACCTAATTACCCAATGAAAAATCAATGCAGTATTGTATAACTACACTGAACAAGTATGACACACCTCTTTTTTTACTTTAGAGCTTTTTCCATTTGATATGAATATTGTATTGAAAATGTAATATTTCCTTATAGAAAAGTGTCATTCCTTTCCATATATCCTATTTATCATTGGACCTATGACTCTAAATCAATACAGCATTTACAACTATGCCTGAAAAGTAACACACCACTTTTTTCCATTTTGTACGAATAAAATGTAGCTGTTTTTTTATTCTAATTTGAAATAAGTATTTTGTCTATGTTTATAGCTTCAATATCATGTGATCCAGTGGCTCCAAACCAATGCAACCTTGTATTACTACACTGGAAAAGTAGGACAACTGTCCTTTCATTGGATTTTAGTCCACCTGCTGTGCCTTGAAACCACCAGCATGACTTTAGACTTTTAATCTAGTTTAAAACTCATTTTTGCACTACACTGAATACGTAGCCTATGTTTGTATGAACATAAATAGTATCTCCATGAAAATTATTATGATGAATATGATGGCAGTGTAGTTCAGGAGAAAATGTGGTTCTAAATATGTTGATTAATTGTTTATCTGTAGTCCATAAGCACAACGTCAAACATCTCAATAGTGAGTTATGGTTCGAAGAATTCTGGGAAATTGCAAACATGTACAGTATAGGATTTGTATTGATTTTAAATTCCATGATGAGGCTTGTGAAGTGTGTCTTTATTTCTTGTTTAAACTTCTATTGACCACAGTTCAGTTTCTTACAAAAATAGCTTCAATGTCTGATTCTATGAATGACATAGATATTCTATACAAATATAAACTAAAAATGTATTGTTTTATTAAATGTCAGGTATTTTTGGAGAAGTTGGTGAAGATGTAAAGCAAATACTTGTATGTGCTTCTCACCTCTGAATATCTTAGAAAACAACTTTCCTTGCATTGATTGTTAAATATCATTGATATGCTCTCGGTCAGGAAAAACGTTTTAAAATACATAAATTCAGCAGAAAAATGAATTTATATTAATATTTTCAAAGTTAAAAAAAATCAGGGTCTGAAGAGCACTGAGGTGATGCCTATTAATCCCCTCCTATCCGACAGCAGCGTTGGAAAAGGTAGAATTGTGAAATGACAAGCCCCTAAAAAAATTGAACGTGCACACTTGAACGGTTTCGACTACAGCTCCCCTCAACCATGCCTGTGGTTTTGAAAAGGAAGAGAATATGGTGAAATCTGTCTGCAGACTGATGCAAAGCCGAGTGGACAGGCAGGTAATAGGAGGGCGAGGCGTGGAGAGAGAGACAGGCATGGAGCAATCATGAAAATGAATGCAAATAAAGGCAAGGGCAGCCATGGGAGGTCCAGAAGCACGGAGACTGACATACTTAAAAAAAGATCTGTTGAAGAGCACAGGCGTCCTAACCCTTACTAGATAAAAATGAGGAGGTTTGAAATAGTGGACAACTTGGTATAAGTATACAAACCTACTTTAACACATTTAAATACATAAGTGAGGGTTGAGACTCATGAAAGAGGAGCTGAAGCCTTATCCTTCTGTTGTGTTCTCATTAAATTGTCTTGTGTAAAAACCCAAAGCTACACACATCTGCTTTTTAGAATAAAAGCTGTCTAACAAATCTTAATCACACTAGCTTTTAGAGCAGCAGAAATGTGGATCAAAATCAATCAATTTTAGCCATTCAGGCACACACTTCGTCCCAACATACACACTGTGTGTGTGTGTGTGTGTTTGTTCGTGTGTGTGTGTGTGTGTGTGTGTGTGTGTGTGTGTGTGTGTGTGTGTGTGTGTGTGTGTGTGTGTGTGTGTGTGTGTGTGTGTGTGTGTGTGTGTGTGTGTGTGTGTGTGTGTGTGTGTGTGTGTGTGTGTGTGTGTGTGTGTGTGTGCGCGCAGTAATTCTTTTTTTTTTACAGTTTTCCCCCAAAAAATTAAGTTTGTTATTGTATTTCATAATTATAGGAAATCATAATTAAAATTACAAGAATAAACGGTTTATTGAAATGTGTGATGTATTTTTAACAAAAAAAAACTGTAGAAATGGAATACATTATTTATCTGTTTTTCAGCAGTTTTTAAATGCGAATTTAACAAAACTAACCGTAAAAATAAATGATTTTCTGTTGGCAAAATTAGCTGCATTTTCTGTAATTTTACTAAAAAACACTTTTGTTATGGCTATATATCACTGTCAAATACATAAAAAATACTGTTAATACTCATTTAAAAAATATATAATTGCAAGAAAATATATGAGCAAAGAAATATTTTGTAATTTTGCTTAATTTAACCACTAATTTACCTTGATAAACTGAAAAAACACAGGTATTGACTATCCTATTAAAGTAAAGTAAACTACATTTTAACACATTTTTGACTTTTGAGGATTGAATTATTAAATATGTGCGTTTCAGGTTATAAAAACTGTGTAAAACCACAATGCTAAATTGGTATTAGCATTGCAATTACAGTAAAACAAATAACCTATGTTGTCCTTTTAGACATCTAATAATATCCAACTATTCAAATCCATCATATTGAAAGAATAGGCCTTCACCAAAGCATGTTGACAAAGCTATAGTAACTACAGCGAAAGACCTTTAAAATCCAAGTCAATGAACTTAAATGTATTGTGATAATGTCCGACACAGCTAGTTGGTTACAACTATCTACAGTGATGTCACAGGGATTGCAGGCAGCAGGTAGTTGAAGGTTAAGTACTTAAATGCACTTGTTAATCCATTTTCTATGGCTACAACTGCCTAGTGGAACAACAACGTTTTATTTTCTGTTTGTTTAAATGCATCTTTGTCTTCACACTTTGTTTCTGTAGATCTCCCATCTGACTTTATTGTGAGCTTGTGTTTTCAAAAAGTAAATTGAGCATGTCTTATGACTGAACAGACTGAACAGTCTCATAGGATATTGGACTCTCTTAAAACCCAGGTAGGTGCAGAATAGGTTTCTCAAAAATAAAGCAATCAGGAATAATATACAGTTTATAAATATATATAGACACATATATATATATATATATATATATATATATATATATAAATATAAATATAAATATATATACATGTGTCCAATGCAATGCACATATTTTACTATAATATACTTACTTCTTATTTCTACTTGTTTAATATATGTTTATTTTGAAATTGGAAATAACCAAGATATTCTAAGATTATAAGATATTCTTGGAAATTAAAAGAGAATCCATAAAACAGCTGGAACAGTTTGGATTCTGGTTACGGCCGACCGGCTATTTGGAGTGGAATGCAGCCCATCCACGGCAGACAGCCCAAAACAGTAATCGAACGCGTCAAGGCTGACAGTGGCTGAGGATCATGGGTAATTGATCTGATTGGCAGATTCAAATGTAAGTGCGTTGCCTCTGTCTGTTGATGATGGGATTATGGCACCGTCAAAGAGAAAACATTCATCAGGTGCTTCGAAACGTAAAATTAAAAAGAAACGAGAGGAAAATACAGCACGAGAGTCAAGTATGTGTGCACACATACTTGACTCTTGTGCTGTATTTTCCTCGTGTGTGTGTGTGTGTGTGTGTGTGTGTGTGTGTGTGTGTGTGTGTGTGTGTGTGTGTGTGTGTGTGTGTGTGTGTGTGTAGGATACATGTTGTGGACTGTCTGCTTATGAACTCAAACGCCTTGAGAACATCAGAGAGAGGGAAGCCTTCTTGTCTTCATTGAAGTTATTGCCAGTAAGTGGACATGTTGACTGGAACTCTAACCAACACAAGACTGATCAACTGGTCTCTCTCTCCCTCTCTATCCTATCACACTTTGTCTGTCTCACCCAACTCTCTCCTTTCTGTCTCTCTCCCTCCCTCTTTCTGTGTCTGGCCGTCTCCCTCTTCTCTCTGTCTCTCCGTCCTGCTTTTTCTCTCTTCCCCTATATCTTCTCCCTCTCTGTCTGTCTGTGTCTCTCTCTTGCTCTCACACATATAGCTTTATTGTGTGTTACCTCCTACCACAGTGTAACTTCACTCATGCGGCTTTCACACCAGCGCTTTTCCCTTTCTAGCTCCGAGCGGGAGCTTTTCTGGTTCAGCTCCGGTTTCCCTATTCAGCTCCCGCTCTGTTCACACCGCCCACTGGCGCCCCAGAGCTGCCCCTGCTGCATCATGACGTCACCGTTTACATAGCTGATTTGCTCCCCAACGGCAGCCATTACGGCGCTCACAACAACAACAACAGCGTCGGGTCGATGATCGTGTTGCTTTTAATCACACGAGGCCAGAATAAATTGAATAACGACTTCTCCAACCTTATGCTTTGCTCCAGAGTGCCGTGGTTCATTGTTTATTAATGTGTTTCTGCAGCATTTACCGACCGCTGCAGTATTGGCTGCTCTTCCACGGGAGTTTATTCTCCCGTTAGCTCCCGGTTAGCTCACACTGCAGCGGCCGCTCTAAAGTATTCACTGTCCGACTCACACAAGCAGCTGATGCATATCCCCAGTTCCCCTTAGCCTAAGTGAATGTGTGTCAGTCTGAATTGACACTGTTTGGTATCACAACGCTGTTATGAAAGTTTCTCTGGTATAAAACGGGTGATGTTAGCATAGCAACCGAAGCTAAACTGACTACTTGCATAGCTGCAATAATACAAAACAACACGTCTGCCTCTCTCCACAATGATCGATAACAGTGAACGGATGGTCAAAGTAAGGCACAAATAAACAGAATCACACGAAGCCTGGTTAGTGTTGCCTGACTTTATAAAGTGTGTTTATAAGCACTACTGCTTGTAGGCAGGCATAACAGTCGACCCATGTTCAGGGGAGGTGGGTTTAGTTTCCTGCACGCCTCGACGTAAGAGAGGCGTAAGCAACGTCGCCTCTTAGCTCCAAAGCTCTTGCCTCTGGACCGACAATTTTTTGGAGCTGGAAATGAAGCGGATTCCGGAGCTAAGAGCCGGCGCCGCTGCGGTGTGAACAGGAAAACCCGGCGCCTTTCAGGCTCTAGCTCCGAGCCGGAGCTGAAAAGGCGCTGGTGTGAAAGGGGCATCATACATAAAGCATAGGATTTTAAAAAGGTGTAAAAGTAGGGCTAAATGGGTTAATTCTCGATTTTTTTCTACAATGTAGTTTACAAAGATAATGCCATTCCTGTCTTCCTCCTTTACCATACCTTGTAGTGTATTTAAGGCTGATATCCATGGAGAGAAATAATGGGATAATTATTGTTTTTCTCTGACAAAAGGCAGCTGAGGATCTGAGGCAGTCAGTAAAGCCAAAGCCGGATGTCAAGAGGTAAGTCATAAAACAGTGTAGTAGTAAGGATACTTTGTTTTGTTTTGGCTGTTGGGACTGATTCTATTTAGTAGAAGGGGGCATTTTCATTTCATTTCAAACCTTTATTTATACAGATAAATCCCATTGAGATCAGTGATCTCTTTTTCAAGGGAGACCTGCTCAAGTAGTTCCACATGAAACATAAAAACATAAACAGAACAACAAAAGGACATCATACAGCATCATTTACATAATTATCCACATAAGCAGGTACCAATAGCTTCCGATTGACTAGCATCCAACCGAGCTTTAAAAACATTTAGTGGCACCAGATTGTTCAGTTTCCATTTAATTTGCAGACTATTCCAAGACAGAGGAGCTGCGCATCTAAAAGCTGTCTTCCCTAACGGCCCCTACACACGGCGGCGTGCGTTGCCGCTTGGCGGTGGGCGTGTCTTGAGCTTGGGGAGTCAACGCGAGCAGCCCGACCAACAACCAACCACATGAATGTCCCGCCCCGGACATACAAAGCAAAGCATTCATGCTACATCCATGCTGGCTAAATATACTGTCTATGCTTGCTAGCTGTCCATTCAAACGAAATACACTGGATATAAACTCCCCAAACAAGCGAAAACCTACCAGTTTCCCCCACTGTCTTTGCCACCTCCCCCCATGCCTGGCTCCTCCGGTTTGTATCCCTGTATGTTCCCTACCGCCACGATCATTTTCTCCTCCTTTTGTTGACATATGGGAAATAACTGCGATCTGGCTCTCCCAACATACACCCGGTTTGATTGGCTACTGCTTGTACTGTCAGATTTACATACGAGGGATTTGTTTGGCTGACGCCTCCGTCGAGGCGGCAAAAGTAGAACATTGCTCTACTTTTGCAGCGAGCACCTCGAGAGAAGCTACGCTTTTCTCCCACAATGCAGTTCGGCGAATCGTGACGTCACCCCATTCAAAGTGAATGGGCAGAAGCGTTGAAGCGGCAACGCACGCCGCCGTGTGTAGGGGCCGTAAGACAGTCCTAGCAGTTGGCACATTTAATAAAACCACTGCATTCGATCTCAGGCAGTAGCCACTTACAATTCTCCGAGAGATCAGGGAGCAGATATAAGATGGAAGTTTCCCTAACATGGCTTTGTATATAAAAATGTACCAGTGACTGGGCCTCCGTACAGTTAGTGAAAGCAGACCAGCCCTTGCATACAGGGTACAGTGAAGGGTTAATGCTTTACAGTTTGTCACAAATCTTAGTGCACTGTGATACGCAGCATCTAACTTGACCAGGCAATGGGCAGGTGCATTCATATACATCAGATCCCCATAGTCCAGCACAGGTAAAAAGGTCACAGTGACTAGCCTTTTCCTGGCCTCAAGCGAGAAACAGGACTTGTTCCTGTAGAAGAACCCTAGCCTAACCCTTTTTTTAGCAGGTTATTGACATGAAGTTTAAAAGTGAGACAATCATCAAGCCAGATACCAAGGTATTTGTAACAGGCAACAACTTCAAGTTTTGTTCCTTGCGTAGTTACAATATCTAAAACAGGCTCTGGTGTCTTTTTTGCTTTTGAAAAGAGCATTACCTTGGTTTTATCCACATTTAAAAGAAGCTTTAATTCAGAGAGCTGAGTCTGAATAATGTTAAAAACAGCCTGTAATTTAACAACAGCCTCCTTAATGGAGGGACCTGCACAATACATCACAGTATCATCCGCATAAAAATGTAAAGTAGCTTCATCCACATTATCACCTACGCTGTTAATAAATATGGAGAATAAAAGTGGTCCTAAAACACCATTAGAAATGTTTAACCACTCAGAAGACAGTCCATCAAAATGAACACATTGGGACCTTTCAGAGAGGTAGTTCACAAACCACCCCACTGCAAGGCTGGATAGGCCAATACTGAGTAGCCTCTGCTTTAAGATGCGATGATCAACGGTGTCAAACGCTTTGGAAAGGTCAATAAACAGAGCTGCACAACTCTGCTTATTATCTAAAATACTAGTAATGTCATTTACCACTTTCATTGTGGCAGTGATGGTGCTGTGTTTCTTTCTGAATCCTGACTGATGTTTAGACAGGATATCATTTATCGATAAAAACTCCTTTACTTGTTCACTCACAAGTCGTTCGAGCACCTTAGCCAGAACTGACAATTTAGAGATTGGCCTATAGTTATTTAAAATAGTGGCCTCCCCTCCTTTCAGTAAAGGCAAGACATAAGCAGACTTCCATACTTTTGGAATTGCATTTGTGCTGAGGGAAAGGTTAAAAAGAGAAGTAAGAGGTGGAGCAATAAAATCTGCAGCTATCTTTAAAAAGAAAGGTTCTAAGTTGTCCGGGCCAGCCGGTTTCCTAGGATCTAACTTGGACAATGCTTCATGAACAATACCAATAGTTAAAGGAGTAAAACTGAAAGGGTTTTCCAGACCACATTGTTCAGAGTCAAGGATTGGAGCGTTCACAGAAGCAGAAGTACAGTCAGTGACAGAATCAAACATAGAGCCACAAGACACAAAATGCTTATTAAAGCCCTGTCTGATATAGTGCCAGATGCTGTGGTAAGGCACGGAGGTAGCTCATTTGGGATATCACCAGTGGAAATCGATTTTATGGCTTTCCAACATTTCCTAGGATTATTCAGGTTTTCTGTGGTAACTGACAAATAGTACTTTGATTTAGCACTTTTTATTTGAGATGTGAAGCTATTTCTTAGCTGCCTAAAATTTAGCCATTATACCTCTGAGCCTGATTTCCTAGCCTTAGCCCAAGCATTATTTCTTTCATGAAGTAGACTGGACAGCTTAGCAGAAAACCAGGGATTGTTTCGTCCCTTCACTCTAAATGTACGCAGAGGTGCATGTCTATCTATAATTTTCATAAAACCAAGATAAAAATAAGACCATGCAGTTTCTACATCAGCACACAGATTGATTTTACCCCAATCAAAATCAAACAGATCATGTAAAAAACCCTGCTCCACAAAGTGTTTTTTGTCTCTCTTTGTGATGATACGTGGTTTAACCTTTTGGACCTTAGTGTCCCTAATTGTGGCTACAACACAGTGGTCACTCACATCAGTATTTATGTGGAACATTTGTTAAAATTAGATCAATTAAGGAGGATTTATTTGGGGACTTAATATTTGGGCGAGTAGGACTGTCTATAATCTGGTTAAAATTCAAAGAGGTACACAGGTTTTTAAAATCCTCTGACACAGAAGTTCACCAGTCCCAATTAAAATCACCAAGCAGCACTATTTCCTTGTAGGAAAGTTGCGATAACAGTTTTGCCAATGACAATAAAGAGTCCTTGACAGCCGAAGGGGCCCTGTATCAGCCCACCACCATGACCTGTTGACCCTTTGTTACCTCAATATTCACGGCTAAAAATTCTAGCTGTTTACTAACAGATTTGGAAACCATATTGGTTACACAAAACTTATTTTTCACATAAATGGCAACGCCACCACCTTTTTTAGCCCGGTCAGTACGATATACACTGTAACCATTTATGTAAATGTCAGAGGCCAAAATGGATTTATCTAGCCACGTTTCTGATAAGACAATGACATCAGCATCAGTCGAACTCGCCCAAATACGGACAAAATCTAATTTAGGTAACAGACTACACACATTTAAATGAATTAAACCTAGCCCAGATCTAGATATAAGATCAGCAGGAGTAGCTATTTGACTAATACTGCTAGGTGGACCTGGATTTGGCTGTACATTTCCTGATAGTAACAACAATAAAAATACCAAGCACCTTTTCCTCTTAATCAACACACATACATTGTCAGCTGTTCTAGAGTCACCAGCAAACTTCGCGAAAGTGAGATTAGAGTTTAAAAAACAATTCTGAAGGACCATCGTGGCAGGCATGTGAGAAAGACAAACATTTTCCGAAATGAATGTCCGCGATAATGCAACCAGCAATTGTTTGTGCAACACCTCCGAAACTGTACAGGGGATGTCCACTGCGGGCGGCAGAACATACCCGAATCCAGTAGATTGTTCAGGACGACTAGCGATCTTCTCCTTGTCCAGCACAGCCAAGAAAAGGCACAGCAGAAACACGACACCCGCCATTCTCCCAGTCCAGCACAACAGTATCCACGCTGTTCCCGGAGCAAGGTGGAGCAGGCCTCAGCTACAGCAGCACAGCAGAACAGAGCAGGTGGAACCAGGCCTCAGCTACAGCAGCACAGCAGAGCAGAGCAGAGCAGGTGGAACCAGGCCTCAGCTACAGCAGCACAGCAGAACAGAGCAGGTGGAACCAGGCCTCAGCTACAGCAGCACAGCAGAGCAGAGCAGGTGGAACCAGGCCTCAGCTACAGCAGCACAGCAGAGCAGAGCAGGTGGAACCAGGCCTCAGCTACAGCAGCACAGCAGAGCCGAGCAGGTGGAACCAGGCCTCAGCTACAGCAGCACAACAGAGCAGAGAAGGTGGAACCAGGCCTCAGCCACAGCAGCACAACAGAGCAAAGCAGGTGGAACCAGGCCTCAGCTACAGCAGCAGAGCAGAGCAGGTGGAACCAGGCCTCAGTTTTCGAACGATTTGACAGTTGTCACCACTTTACAGGCGCTGTTGCAGCTCAACTTTTAACTTCACAACACCGTGCAGATCAAGGGTTGATGGGTTAGGGGAGAGAAGATCAGGGAAAGGTTAGTTCCTTCTATTTCCTAACAGGAAACAGAATTAGGTTAGGAGAGAGGGAGGACAGCACAAGAGAGGTTTGGAGAGGGTTGGATAGGAGGGAGGAGTAAACCTTACCCTATGAGAGGAGATTAGGAGAGAGGAGGTGAGAAGAGATGGTGGAGGGTAGGAGTAAGGGAGCGGGGGGTGGACAGAAGGGGTTTGCCTCTTTCCTACTGTCCTTTCTCCCCTACATTGTATCAAAGAACAGTTTCTTATTTGGCTCTTTCAGATATTGATTACTGATGAGAATGTTTTCATTTACTTCACAGATCTCTGAATAAAATGGGTTCCTGGTCCTGTATTTTTTCTTTTTTTACATTTTAAGTTGGGATGTTTTGTTGACTCCATTTTTATTGTGGCAGGTCAAAGGCTTCATTGGATACAGTGCAGTCTCTTCTGTCTCCCCGGAAATCCTTACATCTTAAAGAAGCTTGGAACCTTACCCTGAGAGGAGGACTATCCTATGAACATGTAAGTTACTATCTTATGTTTCATGTGCACCATTAAAAATTCTCTAAATTAAAGGATTAAGAATATTACTTTAAAGACATGCTGTTCTTTATGGCACGTACCCACAAATACGGTAAAAAATGCTATCGAGATTCTTTAACGCGACCCTCATTGTGATCAACAATGCTCAAACACCACTTTTTATCATATTTAAATAGTTGATGATCATTGAATGTACAACTCCATTTATACATAATGTGACTTTTTGTTTTGTTTTCCAGGCTTTTAGGGAGTCAAAGATCTTGAGGTCATAGTGACCTTGAACTTGTGTCCATCTCATTTTCATGAACGCTATATCTACAGTGCCTTAAGGGAATTCTTCAAATTAACACACACTTGGCCACAATGATAAGCTGCTTAGAATTTGGTGGTCAAAGGTCTAGGTTAGAGTGACACAGCTCATTGTTCTCTGTTCCCTCCATCTTTCAGGACATCGAATGCCGTGAGGCCGAGGCAGACGTCGCAGGGACGACTATGGCAATCTACACCGTTCGAGCTGAGAGTGATGATCCTGATGGTCCTGGTGGACGCTTTGCAGATGTCGGTGTGGTCCTGGAAGGGGTCGAAGTTCTCCACAACCTCCAGAGTATCAACCATGCATGCGTGATGCTTTATGGGTTGATCTACGCACTTAATCTAAGCTATCCAAAAAGCTTGAAGAATACATTTGAAGTTTACCAGAAGATCCTGATGGACCTGGAATTAGGGCTGTGAAATGTAATCGATCTTGCGATATATATCGATATTTAGTTTTCCGAGAAAGTATCGATATTTCAGCCGCGGGTATCGATACATTAAGTCTGATAACTGTGTTTGTTATACTCTCGTCCAGGAGAGAAGCTTTAAAAATGAGACTAATTGAGTCTCTGAGAAGGTTCAAATGTATACTTTAATTAATAAAAAGCGCGGTAATGTTACAAGCAGAAGATGGTTCAGTCAGAAAAACAGCTGTGTTCTGGCTGTGAGCGAAGGGAAGAGAGCGAGCTCCACCTTTCCAGCTGTTAAATATCCTCTGCTGAATCCTCCCTGTGGGCCGGTTGGCGCTGCTGGGGATCGGCCCTCCACGTCTCCAATGTTCGTTGTTGCGCATTACAGAGGATTCAGACATTGCACATTAAATATATAACTAAACACGCCTTTTCTCCTCCTTATCTCTTTCATGACTTTTCATTTAATACATTTTAAACGCTGTAATCAATACTGGTATCATTTCCGGTAGTTCCGAATGTTGTCTCATGCTACCCACGTCTGTAAACAAACGTATTCAAATAAACTGTACCTTCATTTAATATTCAGCAATAATAATATCTCGACGTCTATAGTTGTAGTGTTGAAATCAGTAGGTTTCGGTGTGCAACACTCCGTGTCATATCGCTACTAAATTCACCTCTATAGGAAATTGTATATTAGCCACATGCTAAATGCTAACCGGAGATGAAGGATTTTCAGAATAAAAGCTCAACAACTGGTTGTGCACAACAACTTCTGGTTTTTCAGTATAAAACAGCATTTAAACTGACGGTATGTTTATGGTACTTTATGCCATCAAAACATTGATTTTAATTTCTAACAAGTCCCATTCAAATCCCCCGTGTTCCGCCACCTGCTGCACCTTTTCATTCTCCATTGTCCATTGTGATACTGCACTTTATGTACTTACGTTTCAAAGGCTTGTAAGCTACAGTTTGCACTGTTTCAATAAATGAAACTAATTTTCTCACCACATCTTTTGATTCATTTTGTCCAGCATTTGCAAGCTGGAGACTCTCTGTCAGAGCCATATATTGTATAATTGATGCTTTCCGTTTTCAGTTGAATTAATTCAATCCAAGTCAATGGAACACTCACAAGATCACACCAAAATCCCACTGTCCCTTGAAAATCTTTCAGAAAATGATATAAGTGTATCGAATTATATCGAATCGTATCGAATCGTATCGTTGGCTGAATATCGTGATATATATCGTATCGTTGGCTGAATATCGTGTATCGTATCGTATCGTGAGATTAGTGTATCGCCACAGCCCTACCTGGAATCGTCCAAGCTTTCCCCCAAAGTACAAGCACTGAAACTCAAATTGCTCAGGTGATTCACAGAAAGATAGAAACGGCAGGTGCTCAGTCAACACTTTGTTTAACCTTCCTAACTTGTCTCTGTTCTATTAAAGTTAGAAAACATTTCACATGTTCCATCTACAAGATGACTTGGTTGAAAAGCTACACTACCTGCGGAGTACTGTGTCTGTGTGAAGAGAAGAGGTTTGCTTTAATGTTAATACATTTGTTGAATCAACAAGGTGGTCTGATTGTATGAATCATTGAGATATTGTTGAATGGAAAATAGAAAAATGAATTGGATATTAATCACAAATATACATAAATCTAATGCATTTTGATTAAATTTAAGCTTAATTGTTATGTATTTCAAACACATACACATTATTCATCTTGAATAGGATATGAATACATAATCTGATTAATATGCATTTAAATTCAATAAATTATATTAATACTGAATACATAAACCTGGTGAATATGCATTTCAAATGAATAGGCTTTATTACACTCATGCATATGCATCATGTAAAGTTTATTAGGTAGGTTTATGTTCAAAATATTAAAAAAATGAAATGGAACTTTGTCATGTAATTATTTTACATACATCTTAAAAGTTAGGGTTACATATTTCTGTGAGTGTGTGAGCATTTAAAACTATTTTAAATTGAAATAATTCTGCATGTAGCCTACACTACAAGTAGTCTAGTTGCTTAATCCGCAGGTCCTGTCTCTCGGCACTACAACAGCTAAATTAGCTAACGTTAGCTAAATTAGCTATGTTAGTTCCCTTGTTATGCAGTGTATAACCGGTCCGCAGCTTTGTGAACATTCAATTCGGTAACATTTTCGATGTTACAGTCAACTGAAGTCGACCCAAAGCAGCCACAAATAGCGGAATTTTTGTCACAAGTTAGACACTCCTATTATTGTTTGTTTGGTGGTTCATCTAAACTCTCCTGTCATTTCAGATCCCGCCTTCCTCCAGGCCCTTGTAATCAGCTCACTTCCCTCACCTGGTCTCCCCAGCCCTTCCCCTCACCTGTTACTCATTCCCTCATCACTCCACAGTATTTATACCACCTCACTGGTCCTTTGCCAGATTGTCTTGTCGTTTCCGCCAAGATCTCCAGTGAGTGTTGTTCTCTAGCCTAGATTTTTATCCTGCCCGGTTTTTGATCCCTGCCTGCCTGTTTACGGATCTCGAGTTCCTGCCTGCTCCTTGTCTGGTTTTGATTGCCTGTCTGACGGATTTCCTGGTTTTGACCCTGCCTGTCCCTGACCTGAATACACTGAACATTGCAATACACTGGTTGTATCTGAGTCGTGCTATTGGGTTCTGATCTGTACCTGTGATCGTGACACTTTTAGATCGCTAACATTTTTAGCATAAGTAAATTGAGTTTAACATAGCGGAAATTAGCATCGCGGCTATCGGACATTTTCTGACCGGTGAAGATGATGCTTCTGTTGCTGTAGCTAGCTAGTTACTGTAAGTGATGTAACCACAGTTGCTCTATGTCTTCTGGTGTTAGTAACTATGTAGGCTAACATTAGTTAGGCTATGTGTTGTGGACTAATGCATTCAAGTTAGTTCACATTTGAGTTGTTATTGCCCCTGCTGACAATTGTGTGTATAATATGTAGCCTACAGTCAATGGAATTTCACATTTTGCACTCCAATGTACATGTTGTTTTAATGTTGTAATTTCATTTCACTATAATTTTACTTTTCACATGTCAATGTATTCAGCTTAGTTATGTATTCAGTTATTTTATTACTGGTACTGCTAATTGCACTAAGCGTATTGTTGTATATGTAACAGAGTTATAAAGGTTGGTGTAAAATCCAGGTTAAATTGGAGAATTACGCCATCTGGTGTTACAAACGTGTGCCTGCATTGCTGTAGCTTTGTTACCACAATGGATTGTGGGAGGTTCTCATACCGCGTGAGGATCTGTTGAGAGTAAGGTGCTATAGAGAGGCGAAGTCCCTCCCTTTCCGGGAGCCTCCATGGGACCCCGGAAGCGTAAAATTATACATTGAAGTCAATGGAGAGAGAAAGGTTATCTTTTGATCCCGTTTGAATTGTGCCACGAATGACACATGATGTTTGTCAATTTAAAAGAATATTTTGCAAGTCAAAAAAATAAAAATGTGTCGTAAAACTGTGAAGTTACACATTTTTTTGTGTGAAACCGCTGAGTGAACTACAGGTCTCTGGTCTCGCACAATACGCGTCACCATCACAAAGACGGCCGTCACGTTAGCAAATTTCACCTGTTTCTTTCAGAATGAGAATAAAAGTATAAAATGAGGTGAACATCACTACAAGTCTGGACACGTTGAGAGCTGTACATACACGAAAGGGGAGTTAGTCGGTTCTGTAAGAGCAGCGGGACCGGCTTTACAAGATGTTGGTGAGTAATATGAGTGCAATGTGTAACGTTAATGTCAGCTAGCTAACATTAGCTAACAAGGTACACTAACGTGTTTTGTTTCAGTAACTAGTTTTCTCCTTAAGAACTTCGTGGTCTCTGTGTATGCTGTGGATAACATTAGTGTTCACAAGAACAAGGTACACACGTGTTTTGTTTTAGTTGCTCTTCAGATTGAAGCGGCCAGTTTTATATCGACTATACTGTATGTGTGATCTCCTTTTACATCTCGTTGTGTCATTTGAGTTTATTTGCTGTGTGTAGATTCAAGGGTTTTGGTTATCTTGTCAATTTGTTTGGTTATCCAGGCACAGCTGTGTGTGACTCCCTCTGGTACACTGGTATGTGTTTTCCTAATGTAGAGAGCATTGATTAATTAATAAACTACACACTGAGTCTAGATCCTGACCAAATCCTTTTTTATTGTTGATCAAATGTTTTTCAAAAATGTATTCATACACATTTAGAAAAATACAATGTACAATCACAACCAGTACAACACACATTACAAAAAATACAGAAAAAACAAACAATAACAACAATCAGACAAAACTATGGAAAAATAACCCCTCCCACCCCCAGATCCGGACCATCCTTGTATTATTGCTCATTCAATCTATTGGCATGCTAACAAACATGGTACTTACTTTATTTGTACAGATCTGCATGGGAGACGATGGCGCGATGCAGAGCGCTGTCTGTGATTGTGCACGGGGATGTACAAATGCAGCCACGCTGCAGCATTGGCAATATGTGCCATGTGGCAGATCAGCTCCACAGATGTTGAGTGCCAGTGGAGGAAGCCTGGCACTTCCAAAGTAGTCCAGCCGGTGTCTCAACTTTACCAACAGTGAGAGGAGACATACAACCCACTGGCCAGAGACATCGCCACTCAGGATGTAGACTGGTTCAGGTCTGCACTGAGGGGCGCACAGTGTGGCATGGCATGGCTTTTGTCACCTGAGCCAGAGCCGCGGCCTCAACATCAGGCCATTGTCACCGTGCCGGAGCTGGTGAAGGGGCATGGGGGTCGGGGGCTTGATTTATTCTTTATGAAAATAGTTGACTGTTGGAGAAATGAATCCAAATGAAACGTTGGACTGAACTACAACTACGCCTTTAAATCTCTACGGACTGTTTTTCAGTGGGATGGCAAGTTCCTATCTTTAAACATTTAATAGTTTTTTCTCAGAACAGATTTGATTTTCTGAAGTTAATTTAACTTAACCATGTAAGGTCATTATTAAAAAGGTACAATCAATTTGTTTAGGGTTGACTAAAATAATGATAAACATTTCATTTGGATAATTTACTGACAGAATAAGAAACTCAATGATGCTCTACTCACCTGTTCCTTTTTATAAAGTGAAACAGTTGAAACGATAGATTTTAGTAAACTTAAAAACAACCTTCTCCAAAAGCTATCAAGGAATATACCGAATACTTATTTTAGAACTTTATTACATATTATTTGTATATAGTTTGAATGATCCATAATTGACAGAAGCTTGTGTTTACACTGACCTGTTACTCATATATTAATCAGTATTGGGTCCACTCCTATTCATCATTTACCTCCTCCCACTAGGCACAATCCTCCGTCACCATGGCATCCACTTTCACTGCTATGCTGACGACACGCAAGTCTATATCTCAACCAAACCCAACACCGCCCTCCCGCCCACCTCCCTCACCACCTGCCTCCAGGATATCAGGAGCTGGATGAGCAGGAACTTCCTGAAGCTAAATGGTAGTAAAACTGAGGCCCTGCTCATCGGCTCAAAAAACACCCTCTCCAAAATCCTAACCACCCCACCCCCAAGCATCATGATCGACGGCTTCCCTGTATCCTTCACCAGCCAAGTCAAAAGCCTTGGCGTCATCCTGGACAGCACCCTTTCGTTTGCACCCCACATAAAAAACATCACCCGGACTGCCTTCTTCCATATCCGCAACATTTCCAGACTCCGCCCATCCCTTTCACAATCCAGCACCGAAATCCTGGTTAATGCATTTGTCACATCCCGGATTGACTACTGTAATGCTATCCTCTCTGGCCTACCCACAAAACTACTCAACAGACTCCAAATCATTCAAAACTCGGCTGCCCGGATCATTACCTGTACCAAATCGTCTGACCACATCACCCCCATCCTCATCCAACTTCACTGGCTCCCTGTTCAGCACCGGATTGTCTACAAAAACCTTCTGCAGTGCTTACATACAAAGCCATCAACAACCTCACCCCCACCTATCTCTCAAACCTCCTCCAGGAATATACCCGCTCCCTGCGCTCATCCTCAGCCGGACTCCTGACTGTCCCCACCTCCCGCCTTAGCACCATGGGAGCCAGGGCTTTTAGCTGCACCGCACCCAGGCTCTGGAACTCTCTGCCTCCACACATCAAACAGTCTGACTCCATCACGACATTCAAATCCCACCTCAAAACTCACCTGTTTAAACTGGCCTACTCACTCTAAAACACATTCAACCTGCTATCACAGATCCCCCTCTCACTCCGTCACTCCACACTCTTGTCTGGCCTGTTTTATGCTTTTATGCTGCTGTATTGCCTTGTCGGTTCGATTAAATTGTGTACTGTTCCGTTTTTGTTTTAGCTGTTTTAACACTTTTAAATGCACTGTAAGGCGACCTTGGGTGTCCTGAAAGGCTCCTCGAAATAAAATGTATTATTATTATTATATATTAATGTCTTTGTAACTTCTTTAAACCACTACCTCACTCATTTCTTTCATTCATCACGGTTCAGTAAACTAAGTGATACATGAACCAGTTTAATCATTATAATAACGTAGGATTGCAACTCTTTGAAACTGTAGGTGGCTCTTAAAAGAGCCGTTGTGTTTGGGTGTGCTGGTCTCGGGTCAGTCTAAGCCCTCTCGCCGCGGATGCGGCGGGCCAGCTGGATGTCCTTGGGCATGATGGTGACCCTCTTTGCTTGGTTCATCTTACTGGGGGGCAGCTACATGGATGTCGGTGCAGTCCACAATCATTGTGCAGTTGAAGGCAGAATTAATTTATTATTGACTCCGAATGAAGCACAACTTCATGTCATACAATACATTGACTTTATTTGTAATTGTGTAAAAAGATAAAGCATTGATTAGCAAGCAGGACCTGCAGGAACAGAGAATGGTGATGGATGGAGCTGGGAAGAGAGAAGAATAAAGAAAACAGATCAACTTAATTATCGGATATTAAAAATTCAATTTCAAAACAAGTTGCCGCTCCTACAGTTTTCTAGTGTGTAAAGATGATTTCACTTGACCTATGCAAAATATCACACTCAATACATGTGTGTCTCTGGGAGGTGCATTGTGCCTTTGATGTATATAAATAATATACCATAACCAAATACTATTACGTACAGTGGAAATCAGGTTGCCAGGGCAGGTCAGTGTGCATGTTCCTCAGGGTCTCAGCAGTTACAGGTGAGGGAAAGGAAATAAAGGAGAAAAAGGTCAGTAACAACACTTTAAAGTAACAACACTTTGAATAATTATCTCTTCTAATAATTTTCTCTCAGGAATCACTCAACTACTGTCTTTCCAACAAACAGATTGACTCACCCTTACTGTCATCACAATGAAACACGTCCAGAAGAATCTGTCATGCAAAGCTCCCTGCCTGCCTTCGACTCTCCCTGACTTCTTCCTTAGCACCCGGTGGATGGCGCAGTAGACTACTCTTCAAATGTTTCACGAAATACTTACCATCATGACTGTTTAAAATGTTGGTTTACTTCATGTAATAAAATAATAACTTCATGGTAAGGCTACAAAAAGTGACAAGGCTAAGTAATGTAATGCTAACTAACGTGCTCGCTACTCGTCGCTACTAGCTAGGTAGCTAACTTGACTATATATGTTCCATGCACAACATGTATATTACCTGATATGTCTGATCCAGCGACTCCTGGTCCTTTCATCAGACGGGAATCGATAGAACGAGCAAGTGGTATGATCACTTATGTGATTACAACCTGGTACAAAGCACACAGGCATCTTGTAAAAGTGAATTTATTTTTAGCAATCTCTTATTTATTGGAGGGAATAAATCAGTTATGAGATCTTCTTCTTCTTCTTCTTCGCTTTAATTACGAGTCGCAACCACTTGGAGCATTATCACCTGTGACATCACTTACGCGAGCCAGAATGGGATTTGGGATTTGTAGTCTTTGTAGTCGCGTATTTTTCATAGTCTTATATTTCAACAGTTTTACGACAAAATGTGACTTTTTTGACATGGAACTTATTGTTTAAGATTGACAAACATCATATGTGTAGTTCATGGCACAATTCAAACGGGATCAAAATATACGTTTTCTCTCTCCATTGAATTCAATGTAAATGTTTCGCTTCCGGGGTCCCATGGGCCGGAAGTAGATGGGCGTGACTTCGCCTCTCTATTGTATTATGTCTGTGGACAAAATGTATGTTATTATTTTATTAGGACAATAACGTTCTGTTGTGTTTGTTTAGTTTAATGTTAGTCGTTTAATGCTCACAGCAACATGTTTTTGTGTGATTCGCTATTTCTTATATGATTTATTAATGTGTTCGTCAATAGCTAATTTGAGCTAATAGGCTAACGTGAGCGTGGTGCTATCTCTCCAACAGAACGCAGCTCACGTGTTCATTGTATGTGTCCATTGCAATGCAGGTATGTGAGTTTTGTACACCAGTTTGTTTATGTTTAATGTTTCACATTGTTACCACTATACGATCATTGTTGTGTTGTTGATTATTGGATTGTAAAGGAGATGTAGATACCGCGTGAGGATCTGTTGAGAAACGCAGCTCACGTGTTCATTGTATGTGTCCATTGCAATGCAGGTATCCTATGTATGGAATAAACTGAAGTAATCACCAGCTCTGAGTGGTCTGTTGCTGAGAGGACATTACACCGGGGTTACATTGGTGCCGTGACCCGTTCTTGACTACGCCGGACCAGAGTGGATGTCTTCTCGCCGCTGCAACGTTTTGGAGCTTCAATTCCTTCATTGTGTTGGACTCTCAGGTTTATTTTGTTGATATAAGCCTTATTCTTTTGAACTTGTCATTTTATTTTGCTTTACTATCGATAAAACATGAGTTCCAGTATATTTAATACCTTTGAAATGACTCCTTTCAATGTTGGTAGGGGTAGAGGGCTATGTAGCACACCTGTTCCATTTTCACTAGGTGACTTTAAGGTGGGGGATAGGAACACTTTTGATGGGGATTCAGTGCACAGTCCTATCAGAAATGGAGATGTGATGACACCTTCCATCCAGCCTACAGTAGAGTTATCTACACCACAGTGCTTTAGCTCATCAGTCCCCAACCCTCCTGATGATGTGAGACTAGCTGACCAAATGAGCACTATTGTGCAGCAGATAGGGCAGCAGCTAGCTGATAGCATTATGTCACGCATTAACACTACAGCTGCTGCGCACACGAGTCATGAAGAAACATGCATTAAAAAAGACACACTCCCCAGCCAAACACTGGATCTCTCCCAAGTCCAGCTAGTCACTCAGAGAGGAGTTAAAGACCCACCTGTGTTCAGAGGAGAGAGTTCAGACACACTGCCTGTTGATGAATGGGAGGATTTGATGAGAAATTACATCAGGAAAAGCAGTATCCATCCAGAGCATCAAGCTGAAGAAATTCTGATTCACCTGAGGGGCAGAGCAAAGGATGTTGTGAAGTTTGGGATAAGAAATAGGGTGGTCTCTGAGGTCTTCCACAGAGAGAGGCAGGATAAACATGAATGTAGCTGAGGTGAACACTAATGCTGCTTTAGTGTCAGACATTCCCAAACAGGCACAAGCTGTGAGCCAGGACACCCCCGCTTTCGAGAGGTTGATTGGCATGCTGGAGAAGGTGTTGCTCCAGGCCCCTGGGTATGCTCAAGCTAATAGGAGGCAATATACTAGCAACAAGCCACCAAAGATTGAGGGCTTTATGGACATGCCTTGTTCTATATGTAATGACAGCTCTCACTCTGCTTTCATACACTGTCGAGAGAACAAACTTTGCTTCCAGTGTCACTTACCTGGCCACCCAAGACGTGAGTGCCCAGAGGGGAGACGTCCTCCTCACTACAACCAGCAGGGAAACTGAATGATCTGCACAAGAGGGAGGATAGTGCAGATTATGTGAGTGAGCCTCCCACCTTGGATATGAAAGACATTGATGATTGTGAAACATTGTATGACACCTACAGCAGCATGGTGCCATCAAATAAGACACTGATTGTACAAAGGCTGCAAAGACTCCCAGAGACTGATAGTCTATTCCACACAGCTGTGACCACCAATAATGGACAAGCTCTCAAAGCATTAGTGGACAGTGGATCTATGGCATGCACAATTAGTGAGGCAGCTGACATAAGACTTTCACAATCTGTCCCTAACATGGAAAGGAAATCAGCTGAAGACTTTGTCATAGTTGGTTGTGGTGGTCACCTTGTTACTCCATCTGCCATGTATGATCTTACTGCATCAGTTTATGGCTATAAGGTAATAATCCCTGTTCTAGTTGTGCCAGGCCAGACTGATGAAATGATTCTCTGCAGCAATGCCATCAAGTGGCTCATTTTGCAGATGAAAAAAACTGTAAGTTGCCAAAATATCACATCTCCTGTGACAAGTTTTCAGAGTGATAGTTTGCCCAAGTTGATGTCTGCTGTCCTCCTCAGATGAATGCAAAGGTGGAGCAGTAACTAACAAAATTGGCACGGCAAAACTGAAAAGATGTGTAACTCTGCAGCCAATGTCTGAAAGTTTGGTGTGGGCGAAATTACCTGAGTCTGATGTCTCTGCAGTAGGGAGTACAGTCATCATTGAGCCCACCCAGTCAAAAGCCAGACCTGCACAAATTCTGGTGGGGAGGGTTGTCACGTCCTTATGGGGAAATGGCTGGGTTCCTGTCAAAATTGTAAACCCCACTGAAAAGCCACTCACCCTTAAAAAAAATGCAAAGGTTGCTGATGTGTCCCCCTGTCTTTCAGTGCAGGATTTACCAGATCCAGTTCGCATCCAATCCAGTGCACAGTACACACAGAGCCCGTCACCTGAGCCAAGGTCAGAGGAGGAGATGTCCCGCGTGTTGAGTGACATGGGTTTGCAGGATTTGGACCTCTCATCTTGTGAAGTCTCTCTCGAGTGGAAAGATAAGCTGATGAAAATCATTGAGCAGTATGAATCAACATTTTCGAAGCACAAAATGGACTGTGGCGAGGCAGTGGATTTTGTGCACAGAATACACCTGGTTGATGACAAGCCCTTCAGACTTCCATACAGGCGGGTTCCGCCATGCCACTATGACAAGCTACGGACTGCTCTGAATGACATGGAGGAATTAGGAATCATTCGCAAATCTCAGAGTGAATACTCATCACCCCTTGTCCTCGTTGTCAAACTAAATGGTGACCTTCGCCTTTGCAATGACTTCAGGTGGTTGAACGCAAGAACAGTAAAAGATGCACATCCATTGCCCCATCAGACAGATGCCCTTGCTGCGCTTGGTGGAAATGTGTTCTTTTCCACAATGGACCTCACGTCAGGGTTCTACAATGTCGGACTGCATAAAGATGACAGAAAATATACAGCGTTCTCCTCCCCATTCGGTCTTCATGAATACAACAGGATGCCCCAGGGCTTGACGAACAGCCCTGCCACTTTCATGCGAATGATGATGTCCATCTTTGGGGATGAGAACTTCACAAGTCTGCTATGCTACATGGATGATCTCATGGTCTATGCTCCATCTGAACAGGTTGCACTTGAGCGTCTACAGATGGTTTTCTCGCGTCTTGCAGCCAACAACTTAAAGCTCTCCCCTAAGAAGTGCTACTTTCTACGCAGGTCAGTCAAGTTTCTGGGACACATTATTTGTGAGGATGGTGTTAAGACCGACCCGAGTAAAGTGGAGGCTATAAATGATATGCAGGAAGCTGACTTGATGGAGCAAGATGGGCAAACACCGTGTGCTAAGAAGATCCGGTCTTTCTTAGGGATGGTTCTCTATTACCACCATTTCATTGAGGGATGTTCTGCCAAAGCTAAGCCGCTGTTCAACCTTGTGGCTGAGCCTGCCACACCACACAAAAGAGGGAGAGGCCACAAACCAAAGTTTAAAAAAGGCTATGTCAGACTCTCTCCAACAGACTGGAATGATGAGTGCAAAGAAGCATTTGGAACATTGAAGTATGAGCTGGTGCACAGTGTCACTTTAGCACATCCAGATTTTAGCGCTCCATTCATTCTTGCAGTTGATGCCTCCTTTGATGGCATAGGGGCCGTCCTTTCACAGTTGCCTCCTGATGGAAAGATGGCCAGACCTGTAGCATTTGCTAGCAAGACACTTTCCCACTCTCAGCTGAACTATCCAGCACATCGACTTGAGTTTCTCGCTCTTAAATGGGCAGTTTGTGACAAATTTAGCCATTGGCTAAAAGGGCAACGCTTCACAGTCTGGACGGATAATAATCCATTGACATACATCTTGACTAAGCCTAGGTTGGATGCTTGTGAGCAGAGGTGGGTTTCAAAGCTCGCAGCATACAGTTTTGACCTGAACTATATCCCTGGTCCAAAGAATGTGGTCGCTGATGCATTAAGTAGAGAGCCATTTGTCCAATCGTGCATGAGCCACCGTCTTGTGACTGAACCTTATGCGTTTTTAATGAACCACATGTCTGGGATGGTGGATAGAACAGTGCAAGATGCATTTAGGTGTACTAATAACTGCCAGGTGGTTGTTGATCAGTCCGAGGAAGTCGCCGTCATCACCCAGCCTCCTTCTCAGGGGTCCCTGTCATCACATGACGTCTCAGCAGTGTTGGATGCACACGACACTGGAGGTGTCGGCCAAGTGAGAGGAACAGGACCAGCTGTTTTTCAGGTCGCTGGTGTCGACCAGACTTCCTCTCTACCGAAGAGTGAACTTGTTAATCTCCAAGAGCAGGATGATGTCATAGGCAGGGCTCTCTATTACATCCAGCGCCGCAGGAGACCCACAAGACGTGAGCGTGCTGCTGAGTCTCGCGGAGTGACAAAACTGCTAAGACACTTGCCCAAACTCTCCGTCAAGGATGGCATTTTGTGCAAGGTAAAGAAAGACAGACAAATGAACACGACGATCCACCAAATTGTGGTTCCAGACTCCCTTAAGGCCCAAGTCCTCAATGGCATACATGACTCGGCTGGTCATCAGGGACAGGCCCGCACGCTTTCTCTTGCCAGGCAGAGATTCTTTTGGACAGGGATGGAACGTGACATCATCAATCATGTGAGAAATTGCTTCCGATGTGTGGTTGGAAAAACACCTGAGCCTAACGACCGTGCTCCTCTTGAAAGCATTTGCACCTCTGAACCGATGGAACTAGTCTGTATTGATTTCTGGACTGCTGAACAGACTGACAAAAAGTGTGTGGATGTTTTGGTAGTCACAGATCATTTTACTAAAATGTCTCATGCATTCCCGTGTAAAAATCAGTCAGCTAAGCAGGTCGCTCGTCGACTTTGGATTGACTTTTTCTGCATATATGGTTTCCCCAAACGCATCCATTCAGATCAAGGAGCCAATTTTGAGAGTCAACTCATTAAAGAGCTCATGGAGGTGGCTGGCGTCCAGAAGTCACACACCACCCCTTACCATCCTATGGGGAATGGAGTTGTCGAGCGGTACAACAGAACACTTGGGAGCATGATAAGGGCCCTGCCTCCACATTCCAAGGCCAGGTGGCCACAAATGCTCCAAATGCTGACATTCTGTTACAATTGCACTGAGCATGAAACAACAGGCTTTGCCCCATTCTTTCTCATGTTTGGGAGGACCCCACGTCTGCCAGTTGATGTTGTGTTCCAGCATGCCCTCTCTAGCAGTGCTGTTGTTGGCCATTGTGAGTTTGTTTCCCGCTTGAAACGTGACCTGGCTGAAGCTGCTCACATTGCCCGGCAGAACAGTCGGACTGAACAGGCACGTCAGGCAAAGAACTACAACCGCAAAGCAAAAGGGTCACCTCTCACTATTGGTGACAGAGTCTTGCTTGCAAATCGTGGTGAGAGAGGGAAAAGAAAGATTGCAGACAGATGGGTTTCCACAGTTTATGAAGTGATATCTGTGAAGCCAGGAATCAATGTGTACTGCATTAGAGATCCTGTGACGTCAAAGGAGAAAGTTGTTCACAGGAATCTCCTGCTTCCTGTGAGTTTTCTCCCCGTGGGAGGCGATGAAGATCTTGAGTCAAGCTGCTCTTCTGTTGCTGGAAGTGGACAAAGTGACCCAGTGGTTTCTCTTGCTGTACAGAACAGTGAGACGAAGACAGTTAACTGGCTCCTGCAGATGGATGATGCAAATGATGGGGATGAGATAGCCAGCCAGCCTGATTGTTCTTCAGTTGTGGCTGTGAGCACAGCATCTTCAGAAGCAGAAGAGTCTTTGATCTCACATGTTGTGTGTGAGGTTTTGAATCCCTCAGACTCTTCCGTACGTGTTGCACAGTTGCCCTCCACTGTTGAATGTGAGGTGTCCCAAGATGCATCTTTACAGCCCTCAGCAGAAAGAGCTCATTGTGTGCCCTCCCCTGACATGGCAACAGATACACAACTAGGTGCACTCACACAGGGCCATGTAGTTAGTGAACAGCCTCTTCCACTTTGCACTAGGGCAGGTAGACCTATAAAGCTTCCAGCTAGACTCATTTGTGAAGTGAATGAGCAGATTGTTGATGACTCGGTGTCAACAAGTGGTTCTGTGTTTTCTATTATGAGAGACATATTCTTTGGTTAGACTCCTGATAGTGATTATAGATATATATATGTTTTAGTTTTGTTTTTTTTAACCAGTATTTACACTGTCTTACAGTGTTCCTCAGTAATTTCAAGATGTAGAAGAGTAATGTTTATTTTATAAGAGGTGTACACGGCATCTTTTGTGTCTATGTTATTAAGGGGTTTGGCCAATCTCTTGCTGACTTGTTCCAAGTGGACAGTTTCAAACTGACTTCAACGAGGTTATGCTCAAATTTCTACACGGCTTGTATTTTGTATCTCCTGTGTGTTTTGTTGTTTTCTGTGTTTTGCCCAATTTAGCAGAATTTTAGGGGGGTGTATGTAACAGAGTTATAAAGGTTGGTGTAAAATCCAGGTTAAATTGGAGAATTACGCCATCTGGTGTTACAAACGTGTGCCTGCATTGCTGTAGCTTTGTTACCGCAATGGATTGTGGGAGGTTCTCATACCGCGTGAGGATCTGTTGAGAGTAAGGTGCTATTGTATTATGTCTGTGGACAAAATGTATGTTATTATTTTATTAGGACAATAACGTTCTGTTGTGTTTGTTTAGTTTAATGTTAGTCGTTTAATGCTCACAGCAACATGTTTTTGTGTGATTCGCTATTTGTGTTATATGATTTATTAATGTGTTCGTCAATAGCTAATTTGAGCTAATAGGCTAACGTGAGCGTGGTGCTATCTCTCCAACAGAACGCAGCTCACGTGTTCATTGTATGTGTCCATTGCAATGCAGGTATGTGAGTTTTGTACACCAGTTTGTTTATGTTTAATGTTTCACATTGTTACCACTATACGATCATTGTTGTGTTGTTGATTATTGGATTGTAAAGAAGATTTAGATACCGCGTGAGGATCTGTTGAGAAACGCAGCTCACATGTTCATTGTATGTGTTCATTGCAATGCAGGTATCCTATGTATGGAATAAACTGAAGTAATCACCAGCTCTGAGTGGTCTGTTGCTGAGAGGACATTACACCGGGGTTACATATAGGCTACCTATGTATTTACTACTTACAAAATTGAGAGTTGTAGCTTTGTGTCAGTACATATTTCAGGGTTTTTCTATGCCTTTTGTTCATCTAAATTCTAATACTCATAGGCGACTACAACTCCTGCCGATGCCGAGGCCCCAGCAGGTAAAAAAGTATAGGGGGGCTTCCATATCCGGCAGCCAGCCACAACACCTTCTCTGCCGGATATGGAAGCCCCTCTTTAGTTTTTTACCTGCTGGGCCCAGAGTGAAATGCTTTTGCGAGCACAAACTAGAGAGGAACAGGCAACACCAGTATGCTTTTGGTGAAGTTGTGACTATCCTGGACAAAGATATAGGGGGGGTTCCAAATCCAGCAGCACCTGCTCTGCCGGATATGGAAGCCCTTCTTTAATTGTGTACCTGCTGGGCCCAGAGTAAAATGCTTTTGTGAGCACACACTAGAGGGGAACAGCCAACACCGGTGTGATTTTGGTGACGGTGTGACTGCCCTGGACAAAGTTGTAGGGGGGGTGCCATATCTGGCAGGAGAAATACCTGCTCTGCTGAACATGTTATGTAGAGAACAGTGCAGATCTTCCCTATTGACACCAGGATTAACCCAGTCTAAAATAAGGAACATTAATAGTGTGATATAGGCACAGATATAAGATCAATGATACACTTTATTTTAGGGCACCTTTCAAAACATTCAATGTCACTTTAAAATAAAAATATGAGTTGCATTACAATACGAAAATGTGTTGAGTAGGAAACCACAGAGGAACATTACATTCAAAGGAGCAATTAAAGTGAGTGAAGCCAGTTTGAATGATCTTTTAGGCTTGATTGAAAATAACACATTGTCTGACATTATCAAATATGTTATATCATTACTGTCATATAATTGCTTACTATTCGTGGTTATCAAGTATCAGACACTTAAACAACAGAGAAGGTTTTAAGAAATAGGACTATACTGACAAATGACATCTTATCCTTTCATTATTTGTCATGGTTCTATAGGAAGGAGGAACATAACAGAGTGGGACTACACTTAAAAACGGAAGTTTGTTCCAATACGAAGATTGTGTCCTTAAAACGAGCCACCTCGCAATTGTATGCACATTATTTATTCAGCCGTTTGCTGTTTAATCTGATGGGAAATATGTCATTCAAAAGAGAGAGAAAAAGCGTATTAAACTAGACGAACGCTCAATACAGGTGATGACGTCACCTTTGCGCGTCCCCGCGAACAGGGCTTCTGTGTGCATGTGTGTATTATGAGACTGTTCTGAGCCCATAAGTATGTGCTGCATGGAGGTGGATGCACCTCGCACAACGCACCCAGGAACGAAAGCAAGCTCCAGTCCTTTTTCTGTTAGGGAAAATGAGGACTTAATGTCCTGACAGGCTAACCAAGATCACCATGATTACAAATTGTGAAATGCAATGTAAAATTACCGAAAAAATACCAGCTCACTAAATCACAACCGCTACAAATAACTACGGCGGATTGACCAGAGAAGGAGAGAGTCCGAGAAAGTTGCTCCCCATGTGACTTAATGTGATGCGTTTGACGTTAAAAAAAAAACCGGCTCCTTTCCACTCTGAATTCATGCCCTTACGTCTTGTAAAACATATCAAATCCTGCATTAATGTTACGGTTTGGGAAAGGTAGGACCCAAAAGCAGATTACAAAAAAAGGCTAAGGTCTACAAACAAAAGCGAGCTTTATTTCAAAGCCGATCAGAAAAATAGCATAGCATGGATAGCACAGAGGTAACACGAGGAAAATACAATACCCAAAACACGGTCGTGACCAACATGGAGGGAGACAGGAAAAAACAAACAATGAACCGACACCGAACACAGGAAGAGACAAGACTAAATACAGGGAGGGGTAATCACGAGACGAGAAACAGCCGGGCAGGGAAGGAGAAACACAAGGGCAACAGGTGAACACAATCAGACAATTAGACACACCAGGGAGGAAAACACAGGGAGAAGGACCAGACAAGAAACAAGGAGGAAAACATGACAGGGAGAACAGAACAGCAAAATAACCCCACACAACAAAACTCAAACCCTGACATAACCCCCCCCTCAAGGGACGGATTCCAGACGTCCCTACACAAAGTCAAACATTTCCAACTGGGTGGGTGGAGGGGGTCCGGAGGACGGGTCTGGATCGACAGCCCAGGAAAGGCATAGTTCATTGAGGGGTTCTCGGGCGGACAGCCCGGGGGCAAGGCAGAGTCCATGGTGGGGGTCTCGGGCGGACGGCCCGGGGGAAAGGCAGACTCCATGGAGGGGGTCTCGGGCGGACGGCCCGGGGGCAAGGCAGAGTCCTTGGAGGGGGTCTCGGGCGGACGGCCCGGGGACAAGGCAGAGTTCATAAAGGGGCAAAGACCACAGCGGGCAAACTCAGGGGGCCCGTTTTGAGGGCGAAGGCAGCGGCTGGAAGAGTCAGACGGCCGGGCCCGAGGGCGAGGGCCGCGGCCGGGAAAGTCAGGGGGCCGGGCTCGAGGGCGAAGGCTGCGGCTGGGGAACTCAGGAGGCCGGGCACAAGGTCGGGCAAGAAGGCGGCGACGGGATAGCTCCGGAGGAAAACATACGCCGCAATGGGACCCCTCCAGTGTCAGCTGGATCGCCGGAGCACTGGGATCGAAAGCAGGAGCCGGTGGGACCCCCGGCGGGACAGGCACAGACGGAACCCTGGACGGAACATGGGCCGGCTTCAGTGGGACACCGGACGGTGCAAGAGTTGGTGTCGACATGAAAGGATATGGTGTTGGCAGGAAATCCGGCGGAGCAGGCGTCGGCGGGACCCCCAACGGGACAGAACATGGAGTTGGCAGGACCCCGACGAAACCGGTGTCGGCTGGACCTCCAACAAAGCAGGACATGGAGTTGGCAGGACCCCCAGCGGACCAGGACATTGGGTAGGGACTTGAGAGGGGACTCGAGAGGTGACTTGAAAGGGAACTCGAGAGGGGACTTGAGAGGTAACTCGAGAGGGGACCTGAGAAGGGACCTGAGAAGGAACTTGAGAGGAGACTCGAGAGGGAACTTGAGAGGTAACTCGAGAGGAGACCTGAGAAGGAACTTGAGAGGGGACTTGAGAAAGAACTAGAAAGGAGACTCGAGAGGGAACTCGAGAGGTGACTCGAGAGGGGACTCGAGAAGGGACTCGAGAAGGGACTTGAGAGAGGACTTGAGAAGAGACTCGAGAGGGAAGGAGAAACTACAAGGGCAACAGGTGAACACAATCAGATAATTAGACACACCAGGGAAACTAACGACAGGGAGGAAAACACAGGGAGAAGGACCAGACAAGAAACAAGGAGGAAAACATGACAGGGAACAGAACAGCAAAATAACCCCACACAACAAAACTCAAACCCTGACAATTAACTTTTTTAATTGTAATTGTCATGCAAGGTTAAAGGTGAGGTATGTGTTGTGCACCGACAGAAATGCTAGAGAGGTTCATTTGTATGTTTGTTTTGTCACTCACCATTTACCTCTCATTCCAGGCTTCTGATTGTCCACCCCTTGTGTGTCTCCTGTGCTCATCAGCGTCAGCCCCGCCCCTGATTGTTCCCACCTGTGTCTTATTATCATGTGCTTCAATTCCCCTGTCTCCCAGTGTTCAGTGTCAGTTCGTATTGTCTCTTGCTATGGTCAGGTCTATGCTCCTTGTGCTCTTGAAAAAGTTTGATTCCTCACTACGTGAGCGCTTTCATTTCTTGTTCTCTATTTTTGTCATCTCGACTAGAGATTTGATAGTTACCTTTTTTGTTGTTCAATGCTGTATTTGGAAAATAAAGTATCCTACAAATACTTTACCTCTGTCTCCCGGGTCGTGCAATTGGGTCCTACATCCTAAGTGTCTGAGTTTGTAACAGAACGAACTGACCATTATGGACCCAGCCGACCCAAGAACACTTCACGCCACCCTGTCAGCACAAGACGTGAGGATTTATCACCATGAGGAACAGCTGGGCATAGCTGCCCAGGAAAGGAAAGAGCTGGAAGGACGCCAGGCAGATTATCATGAAAACATCTCTCTTCTGGTGACGTCATCCACAGCTGAGAGGTTGCCTGTCAATACTCCAGCTGACACAGTTTACCCAAATCAGGCTGTTTCTTCCCCTTTACGGCTGGCTCTTCCGGAGAGATTTTCCGGAGACTCCTCGAATTGCAGAGCCTTTCTGGTACAGTGCGATCTGCATTTTCAACACAACCCAGGAGCTTTTTCATCTGGTAAAGTGGCGTTTATCGTGTCTCACTTAACGGGAAGAGCTGCAGCCTGGGCTACTGCAGAATGGTCTAGAGACACCGAACTATGTTACTCATTGGCCGATTTCATAGAGACTATGAGTCGCATTTTTTACCACTCATCGCCTGCTACAGAGGCCAGCAGAAAACTGTTTCAAATACGTCAGCTCAACCGTCAGGTGGTTGATTATGCCATCGAGTTTCGTACAGCCGCAGCGGACAGCGGATGGAATGTTCCGGCTCTTCGTGACGCCTTCATGACGGGACTTTCGGAACCGATAAAGGACCAGCTGGCTCCACTGGAGACACCCCGGGATCTGGAATCCCTCATCGCTGTGGCCATCCGGATCGATAACCGTCTTCGGGAAAGAGAGAGGGAGCGTCGACGCAACAGAGATGTTGTTCCCAGCTTCTAGGATTCGTCTCGGAGGGTCGCACTGCCAGCTGAGAATTTCCAGCCCATGTTATCGGACCGTCGGAGGACTACACTTCCGAATGACACCGGTGAACCCATGCAGCTGGGAAGAACCAGGCTTTCTCTGGAGGAGAGGCAGCGCCGTCTACGGGAGGGTTGCTGTTTCTACTGCGGCCAGCTGGATCATCAACTCGCTTCATGCCCGGGAAAAGATCGAGCTCACCAGTCAAACGGAGGGTGCTGGTGAGCAAGTTTCCCATAGACTTCCCTCCTCGACCTGTTACTCAGGTAAACATTTTTATTAACAATCAGGCCATTGACCAGGGTGTGTTAATAGACTCAGTGGCTGACAAAAGCCTTATGGACTGGGGCATAGTCAATCAGCTAGAAATAAAGACTGTTCCGCTATCTCATCCTATTAATGCCAGTACCTTAGACGGCCGGTTGTTGTTCACAGTTTCCCATTGCACTGAGCCCATTCAGATTACTGTGAATAAGGACCATACAGAGAGCATGCAATTTCATATTTTCGAGTCGGCTCAGCACCCGACTTATTTTGGGGTTTCCATGGCTGAAGACCCACAATCCTCACATTGACTGGCGTTCTGGCGGGAAATTAAGGAATGGGGAGAGGATTGTATTGGCAGGTGTAAACTTTCACAACCTGTTAATGCACCAACAGACTCTAGTAGAATCATTATTGATCACCCTGACTATCCTGATCTACAGAAGGTACCTCCCTGTTACCATGATTGAACCCTTCTCTTGCGTTTCGGGTCAAAAGTGACCGAATGACTTTTATTTTAATCATAAATATTGTGTTTTTCATCCAATTGCCTCAATACCTTATGTTATCCTCCACACTAGGGCTCTGAACATATATATACTTGATGATCACCACTTGCATTGAATTTTGAGTGATTTATTCAACAGTGAAACACCCTTGACGTTTTCGGTCAGATTTGACCGCCATAGAAAATGAATGGGTATGAGTGTATTATGTTCATCCTGCAGATGGAAAACATATATATACACACACACACACACGTTACGGGAACCTCTCCCTTTCTCGCGCTGTATGATACAATGTATCATACCTTCTCACAGGTGCGAGCTCTGTGCCGATAGACTAGAGCAGAAAAGACATCACATAACGTTAGCATTTTGAAAATGTTAGCGTGGCTTAACAATAGTGCGAAAAGACAGCGGTTGTCGCCGGACAAGGAGCCGACTGCAAATATAGAAAATGCTGTGCCTGTGTTAGAAATATTGTCTGACGGGGAGCCTTCTCTGGTCGAGCCTCCTGCTCCAAGTTCTGCATCCCATAAACCACCGTCTGGATTCCCCTGTGTCCTCCCTGGCAGCTCCATTGATTCCCTCTCTCTTTTCCTGTTGAAAGATGGTGAGTGTACTCAGGGACGAGGAGTCATTTAACCAGCCGCCAGTAGGAGTCAGGCTTTACTTTATTTTATATCCATAAAATGGCTGCGCCACGCTGCGACCTCCTCCTGCGACCTAACACACCAGGCGCGTTTCAAAACGTTGCGGAAGCGGAGCGTTATGTGTGCAGCCTCGCAGTTGTTGTTGATTTTGGAATATTTCCTGGACATTTTGTACTTCTACAAGTAAGTAGGCTACGTAGTTAAATGGTTTATGTTTGTGTCTGTTTAAATCGGGTTTATTGTTGTTATTTCCTATGTTGTTGTGTTGTAGACTACAGACACAGTTAATAATAATTGTAATATTCCAGTTATAAACGACATGAATCAAAGATGTGTTGCTGTATTTTAGTGGTAAAAAAATATGCATTCATCATCATAATTATTGTATATATATATAATTGACAGTGCCTGTAAACCGGAGGAGAACGCTGCAGTATTCTCCTACTTGAAAGACGGTGGTGGGGGGGAGGAGAAGGAGCCGGTTTTGGGTGCACCCGGTGCACCCCCTCAACCAGCAAAGCAGACAACAAGGTGATTTTCATCACTTCTTGCCTGCGCCGCTTCAAAAATAGGATTCATCCTATATTTTAGAAATTCCTCGCGGCGCGGCCCGTCTGGTGGAACAGCACCCATTGACTAGAGTGGCCGCGATCTTTGCGAACGCCGCGGTGCAGCCGTAACGCAGCGCAGACGCTCCTGGTGCGTTTAGGGGGTTAGACCCTCACATCGTACAAGGAAAAACTTCCAGAGAAAAACCCACAGTTTAAGGGGAAACAATGGGAGAAACCTCAGGGAGAGCAACAGAGGAGGGATCCCTCTCCCAGGACGGACAGACGTGCAATAGATGCCGTGTGTAAATGTGTCTAATCTCAGATGCACCCTGAGTCATTTTGTTTAATTACAGTGAGCCTTTCTAAAATATACAGTAAAGAGAAAAACCCACCAGCATTATAGGATATACTATGACTTTGACCCAAATACTTGTTTTTGGGCTGTATAAATAAATGTACCTGAAACAGTTGCTGATTTAGAGTACTGGCATCTTTTTTATTCCAATTAAAGCACTGAGTATAATTAGAACATTGTACTTGTTCCACCAAGTAAAGGCTTGGCGTGAGTGTCAGCACCTGATGACAATGGAATCTGATGAGGAAGACGCAACTATTTCTTGCACCGAAATGGGATGGGCACCGGAACCTGGTATTATTGCAGTGAACCAACCCATTAAAACTTATTTCGGTTAACGATGCTTTTACACTGCTCACTCTGCTGCTGACACGCACCTACAATTACACCTACGCCCCAGTTACACACAAACCTCTCAAGATGGCCCTCGTAGCCAGTGTTGGGTGTAACGCGTTACAAAAGTAACGGAGTTACAGTAATATATTACTTTGTGCTGTAACGAAGTAATGTAACTCATTACTAATGAAATGTGGGTAATATATTACCCGTTACAATGCTCGATAACGCAGTTACAACACATTTTAAGAGTTAAGAATGTACTAACATAGCGAGACATTCCGACACCAGACAAATTGTACAGGTAGATTAGTAAACCCATGTGTTTACCCTTCAGGCTTCGCGTCGGGATCTTCGGGGCAGTTGAATGTTATGCACCCTCTATTCAAAAAAGAGAACGGAGCGAAAAATACTAACAACAAATCGTGTCAGGTGCGCGTGACCTGCTCCGCTGCGCGTGCATCATTTCCAAAGTGCTTCCACAGCAGTGACACACATCTGTGGATAATCATTTATATGAAAATGGTTAAAGCAACCATCACTAAACGCCAGCAACACTGCATCTACTGCAGACAGTAACAACAGGTCAGAGGGGACATGACGTGACCCTCCGCTGTGGACACTAGCTTACTCCCGCCTGATTCGCCGCCCTCGCCCCCGGAGCAGCAGTCTTCGTCGCTCGAAACTACGCCGCCCCTCTGCGGCCCGCAGGTGCCAGCCAGGATACCACGGCAAAACAGAGCCTGCACAGGTATATCTAAACAAGTACCCGCCTCTACAGTAGGGTTAGGCGGTCATTTTGCAGCTCGTGGTATAAAAATAGACAATGGAATATGCATGTGAAAATAGTGCCATATTCTGCCATGCCTGTAGAAATGTTGGGTCAAACCAACCTGATCTCACCAGAATGCGTGACTCCACCACGACTCCTTAACACCGCATTGCGTGGTGGAGTCACGAACTTTGTTACAATTACGTGTTGGCACCACGCAAACAACCCCAATGTAAAGTGAATGAGGCTCTTTTGTCATGGTGCACACACGCATTTCTACAATGTCCTGCAGTGAGCTTTTATTCTATAAAACGTTTTTAAAATCTACTTTATAGCTTGTAGTAACTCACGGGAGGCTTCTTTTATTGTATTTGTATTCATAATAATTTTTATTTTTCGTCAGAATGTATTATGGTGCATTAGTTACGAATTTTTGGTCTCAAAAAACAGTGCATTGTGTGTGATACAACTGTGATTTTTATTAAATTAGTTAGTTTTTAAGGAAGGCCAGAGCTTCAGCTGTGTCAAATAGATTGTTCCCTTTAGTTAACGTTTTTTAAAAGAACATTATATTCCGATTTGATAATGTCCCCTTTATTGTATTACGGAGAGCAATGTGAGCGTCCATTCCCATTGGATAACGCAGGATTTTACACCCGGAAGTAAGTATACTCTTTACTGTCGATTGATTTTACAGTGATATCTGCACGACTCATCAACTCAAAAACACCAGATTATCCTTGTTGATTACACAACATTGGTTGGTTTAAATTGTGTACAATGCTTTTGTAATATATTCCCCTTCGATTCGGAGAAACAAATATTTGTTCAGTTTAGGATGGCCAAAGACACTACACTACCCAGAATCCTCAGCTATTGTCTGCGTTGCCTCAAGCTCTGTGATTGGTTGACTCCATTCCATATAAAAAAAAACGTTTCGTAAAAGATAAATCATACTTTATTCAGCAGTGCTTGCTTTACTCTTTGGAAGTCATCACATGAATGCATTGTAATAAATGGTTTGGCTGCATTAACTATTACACATCTGTCGTAGTTCTGTATTTGTATTTATCTACAGAGATCTGGCTCAGAATAGACCGGAAACTATTCTTTTACCGTTCTGTTTTAATTTCACAATAAAGTTAGTAGTAATAATTTGTTTTGATATTATTGTTTTTTATTAACTACTCATGTTAATAGTACCATCTTTTCTGTGTTGCTGTGGGGTTTTTCCATCGCTTTTGTGTTACAAATATCAAAACAATAACTAAATATATCCGTCGTAAACTAAACCAGAAACAGCAGTATATTTTATTTTGTTAACACTGTAAGATTTTTAACCCAAACCACCTACTGGTTAAAGCACGTTATTACACGTTTAGAGTAATATTGAAATCTTGAAAAGGGATGTCCAAAATAGCAATTACAAAAACAGTTTTTAATTAACTATTTGTAGAGAATAACGAGTAATGTATATACTTTATAGGGATCTGCAGATAAATATTTAGTCTTCTCAAGCACCAACAATCATTACATTACATTACATTACATTGCATTTAGCTGACGCTTTTATCCAAAGCGACTTACAATAAGTGCGTTCGACCAACAAAATACAAGCTTGAAGAAAACAGAATCATAAAGTACATCAGGCTTCATAGAGCAAAAACATTTCAAGTGCTACTCAACTGGCTTTAGATAAGCCAGTCCTCCAATCAAATATCTCTCCTGATTGTTGGCACTTGACAATCACCTTCCCTGAATTTTACTCAGGTGTAACTAAAGTCTGCTTTAAGGGTTGTTTATATTTCACATCATTAATCAGAATTTGTAAAGTAACTAAAATAAATGTAGTGGAGTAAAAATACCTGGTTAACCTTAAAGAAAGCCCTCAGGATTATAAAAGACCCCCAGCCACAAACTGTTCTGTCTGCTGCCATCTGGTACAACAGCCGCATTCTAGGAGAGGATGTGGCTGTTGTGGAGGACTACAGTATCTGGGAGTGCACTTATGGGCTGAACTGGAGGATCAACACTGACGCTGTGTACAAGAAGGGGATGAGCAGACTCTATTTTCTGAGAAAGCTGAGATCCTTCCACGTGTGCAGCAAGATGCTGGAGATCTTCTAGTCTGTTGTGGCCAGTGCACTCTTCTTTGCTGCGGTCTGCTGGGGGGGGGGGGGGGCAGCATCAGAGCCGGTGACACCAGCAGGATCAATAAAGTGATCCGGAAAGCTGGGTCTGTCATCGGCATCAAGCTGGACCCCTTTGAAGCTGTGGTGGAGAGGAGGACACTGAACAGGCTGTTGTCCATGATGGATAACCCACCCATCCTCTCCACCTGCAGCTGGACAGTCAACGGAGCTCCTTCTCCAACAGACTGCTGCAGCTCCGCTGTCACAAGGACCGATACAGGAACACATTCCTGCCCACTGCCATAACTTTGTACAATAAATCACCTCTGGCTGGAAAAGAACTCTCTGCTCCATAGTTTCTCTAATACAAGCTCGCTGTACATTGTACACATATATAATCTGTTCAATATTTGATATTCCATATTCCATTGGCATATATTTTTGAATATGTATATTTGCATATATAATATCTACATGTATATTTTCTATTTCAACACGTATATTTTCTTTTCTTTTCTTTCTATTCTTGTTTATTTGTGGTTTTGTTTTATTGTAAAATGCCTTGTCTTTTATGGCCTGTACACGGCCATACTAAACAAAATACAGAGCCCATTCCGTGTCCTGTTATTGTTTACTTCCTCTCTGCCTTCTTCTGGTGATGACGTCCAGTTATTTTGGTGAAAGTAACTCAAAAGTAACTAAAGTAGTGTAACTCATTACATTTCAGAGACAGTAATATTGTAATGTAACTTATTACTTTCAAAAGACAGTAATAAGTAATATGTAATATATTACATTTTGGAAGTAACTTGCCCAACACTGCTCGTAGCTACCCACATTCAAATGATCTTCAAGTGACCGCTTGCTCCTGTTTACAGACCTGCTGCGATACTGTCCAGTGTGATAGTGATGCCAAGTGACGACTTTATATAACAAAACTCTATTCAAACCAATGCTTTAAATGTACAGATATGATCATAACAGTTAATGAAAAGTACATTTAAGTGTAGCATTGCCCAGCGCCATATAGATAGAAGAGTTACGACAACGGAAGTCCAAAAACGGTTATCGTCACGTGGTTCATGTAGACGAGGATCGTTCCCCGGAAGTTCATGGCGGGCAATGTGAATGCATTGATAACAGGAGATAGAACTACGATTTTTGGTAATTATTAGTGAATAAAGGTTTTGATTTGCAATATTTATACAACAAATCGATATGTGTATGTATTTACATCAATATGTTTTAAAAAATAAAATCGAATTTGCTAATATTAAGTGATAATATTAGGATTAGTGAGAACAACTAGTTTACATGTTAGGCTAAAGAGCCTGTTGCTGTTTATTTATAGCTTTGAATTCTTTAAAACCAACATTATCTTCTTAAACTTGTATGGTAGTCAGGAGCATCACTTTCTAATGTTTATTGATACATTTAGAGGGAGGGGATCTAAAGTAATGCTTTAAAATTCAGATTGGATTCATTTCTACCATTTTCTTAAATTCATGGTAGTTTCAGTAATCCCCTGGTAATTGAGGACACAAGTTATCTAAATGACTAATGTCATCTTTATGGCTTTCAGAAAGGACAGGAGACCGACAGGTTACTATCAAAGGACTAGCAGCAGCAGCAGGACTAGCAGCATATGATGATAATGATGATGTTAAATGTGTTGTTTTAGGAACATCCATTGCAAATACATGGAATTCAATAAACATTGAATAGCATATCATGCAGTTTGTCTGTGCCTTTTCCTCCGTGTTGTCCTGGTTTGCTGTGCTGCCTCCTAGTCGCCACCATGGTTTGCTGTGCTGCCTGGGGATGCTCAAATCGCTCAGAGAAAGGAATACGAATGTACGGCTTCCCCACTGACACAGAGCGGAGGAGAAAATGGCTGGCTCAAGTCAGCAGGAGCAATTTCACGACCAACAGCAACAAAATATGTGATGTAATTATATGCAAACACTGCATTTGCACTTTTTCACAAAACGAAAACCACACCATTGGGAAAGCTTAATGTTTTGTTTAATACAAAAAAACAGGGAAAGGCTTGAAAAACACTGAGAGTTGAGACTCAGGGTGCAGGGTGAGGGTCTCAGTGCAGGTATTCAGGCTCCATTGAATCCCCCTCTGGTTATTGTGCTGAAAGAGGGAGTAACAGACAGGAGAAAGGGTTATACACACAGCACACCTATTGGATGGGAAATGCCTTGGGGAGATAAGGTGTTTACTTATATAAAACAGTATTAAACTTACCTTGTGTTTTCACTCTCACTTAAGTCCCTCTCCCTTTGCCATCAATCCAAAATCAGCTGAGCTGCAACATTATACAGACAGGTAATAATCAACAGAATCACAAGGACACAATATGGCTCTGCTAAAAACACTCACTCTTACACGCACCAAAGTTATATTTATCTAATATTTAACTCCCTCCACCCCCGCATACAATCCCGTTTAGAAGCCCCTCTTCTCTAATTCAACATGTTGGACGAAATGACATTAAGAGAACGGAATTTACAATTAAAAGGCTGTTCAACGTGTGTTGCTAACTTGCTTCGGTATGCTAGCTTAATCTGTTATCTGTAAACGTTCCCTAAATCTACTAATTTAGGGATAATCCACTGACATCCTTTAATACACATGTTCATTTGAATCAGATGTACTGATAATATCCGCAATATAAATCTTTAAACTTCTTCTTACCTTTAAAAGTCCGTCACGAACGGTCTATTATGCTGCAACTCCACAGCTCTGCCAGCCTTGGCGCTAACTTCCGGGGAACGATTGAGAGGCTCCACGATCCGCCATTGCTGTAAAAAAGTGGTCCATTGGAGTGAACGGAGATTTCGTAACTCTTCTATTAAATGGCTCTGGCATTGCCCTTTGACTTCAAGCTGTATAACTGTTAAGACAATTAATGGCTGTATCATCCACATAATTTGTAATTAAACACTAAATGTAAGTGTTTTTGTGTCTTGACAGGTGCCTATTCAAGATCAATCCGGACAAGGGGACTAAGGTGGAGAGGAAGGAATAAAAACAAAAACAACACTTGATAAAGATAAAGGTGCATTCATTAATTACAAATATCGCTGACTTTGAATGGAGAGAGTAGAAATACACACATAGTCATGTACACACACACACACATAACTGGTAGATTTATTTAATGTTTATAATTGTTATCTTTTGAACAAAATGTTGGAAAAATGTTGGCTATTGTTAAATGTTGAAATGTTTCATTGCCGGTCTATTCTGCTTTATTATTAAAATATATTTAATTTATTGTTTTTATTTTTGTGATGTATATTATTATTTTCAATAATATATTGTATATATAAATATATATATTTGTGTTTTTTTTCTACAAAACAAGTTAATGTAAACTTGGGTTTTTGAAAAGTAAAATGACATGTTTTCTTTGTGTTTGACATAAATGGTCTTAGATTTCGTGAAGTTTGCTGACGACGCGACCGTCATCGGCCAGATCACCGACGCGACGGCGTACAGAGAGGAGGTCGAAAACCTGACATCTTGGTGCCAGGATAACAACCTCCATCGCAACGTCTGCAAAACCAAAGAGCTGATTGTGGAATACAGGAAGCAGCAGAGAGAGGGACACGCCCCCATCGCCATCAATGGGACTACGGTGGAGAGTCAGCAGCTTCAGGTTCCTCTGTGTCCACATCACTGAGGACCTGACATGGTCTCATCACTGAGGACCTGACATGGTCTCATCACTGAGGATCTGACATGGACTCATCACTGAGGACCTGACATGGACTCTTCACTGAGGACCTGACATGGACTCATCACTGAGGAACTGACATGGACTCATCACTGAGGGCCTGACATGGACTCATCACTGAGGACCTGACATGGACTCATCACTGAGGACCTGACATGGTCTCATCACTGAGGACCTGACATGGACTCATCACTGAGGACCTGACATGGACTCATCACTGAGGACCTGACATGGACTCATCACTGAGGACCTGACATGGTCTCATCACTGAGGACCTGACATGGACTCATCACTGAGGACCTGACATGGACTCATCACTGAGGACCTGACCTGACACACAAACACCATCACCAAAACAGCTAGACAGCAGCTCTTTAAAAAAAAATGTATTAGTCAGTTAGTTATTGAACATGTTAGAAACAAAACAAACAATAATAATAATTCAAGGTTCAAGGTATAAAATAAATGTTCAAAAGGGGCAAGAAGAAGCTTAAAAACGTTTCTGATCCTATCTTGAATTTACAGTATTTTTTAAAGTGACAACAGTAATCTTCTGTCTCTAAGCTTTTTTTATCATTTAAAAAAATATTTATACCGTTTTTTAGGTGTATTACTCTATTCTAACAATTAATATGTGTTAAAAGAAAAAGATTTAATGTAATTATAAAATAATTTGATGTAAAATTACAGATTTTGTTGGCAAGAAATGTGATAGTTAATGTAAACTAAGGCTTTTGGAAAGTAAAATGACGTTCTTTTCTTTGTGTTTTACTTGAAAATGGTCTTAGATATACAGTGCGGTACTTCTTTGTAATAATAAAAGTAATTTTCTGTATTTTTGCTTTTCTTTATCATTTTTTTAAAGATAATTATTCTGTTTTCTAGAGGTCTCTAACCAATAATATATGTTAAAAGAAAAATATTTCATGTAAAATTACAGTAATAGAGCCTACTTGTGGTAAGGTAAGTTACTTATTTTTTTCATGTTATCTCCGTATTTTATTTTAGAGTTGTTTTACTTTTTTTAATGTGTGTGTGTGTGTGTCCATTCCAGGCTCAGCTCAGCATACAACACTATCTGTTGTCTTGTCGTGTACAACTGTTGTTAAAGTACAGTATATTATATTAGATTTAGCTGGCATTTCCATTACACATTGAATATGCATTGTCACTCTCCCTACTTGTACTGTACACACAGATGGATTGTTTTATTCCTAAACAACATATTTGTGTACTACAATACCAGTTATGACTATCATCACACAATATAGCGTTATTGAAAATAACTGCAATATTTAGAAAATGATAAATTGACATCATGTCAGTAATACCAATATGATAATATGGTGTAAATACTCGGGAGCCGATTACAAGAATGGTTACAGACTCTCCGCCCGCCTCCGTATTTTGAGTCTAATTATAAAAGAAGACAAAACATTCAATAAATACTCATTAATTAAAGCTAAAATTAATTTAAATACTGGCATTTCTTTCATAGATATCATGAAAATATTCCTTTCCTAGTTCGTTTGGACAAAAATATTATTTAGTGAAATAAAATAAAGTGATCGCTTTAAGGCAGCTTTATGTTTAAGCTTTGAGAGTTTAGTGACTTTCCCGATAACTTTGAAGAACAGGATGGTATGACTCCTGTTGGAGTGTCGGTAAACATACATAATTTCTCTGTCCCTTTCCCGCTCACTTTCTTGCCCTCTTTGCCTGCACCACAGGTTCTGGCCTTCCTGCAGCTTTGAACATCTCAGCTTGTGGTTCCAGATTAATAAAACAGGAAATTAATGCATTTTGGATGAAATCCTCACAGCTGGGGACAGGTTGCACCTCATTAAGGCCTGTATTATTGATCAGATTGAAAACCTCCAGTACCTCTGGAACCAAACTGTTATAATCAGGCACCCACCTCCCCCTCCATCACAATGAATGCTAATTGTGTGAAGGTAAAGGATTAATAGCTAATCGAGCATATTTTCAGACAAATCATCATCATGGCTTGACACTGAAATTAATGTCTTTAATATGCATGGGGCCTGTCACACACAGTTAGATGGTTATGGGCAAGACTGAGAAATATATAGAAAATAAAACATGGGCTCTAAGGCCCATATCCACCATATTCCTTTTGGATGAGGGCTGCTATTTTCTTTTGGTATGAGACATAATGTTTCCATTCATCCATTCTGAACATCATTGTTGGGAAATTAATAGTAACTTCCCTATGAGAATCAGTCAGATGTGATGGATGACGTCAAAAGAATACACTAGATTGCAATTGTTAAATCTTCAATTCAGTCTTCCCAAACATGTTGTGCATTTTTCAAATAAAGTTCTGTTAAAATGTGATATTATATATAACTCACAGTAAATACTGAATTCTGACACTTCAATGTCAATATGTTACCAAAGGTCTTCCTCTGTGTGACAGCTGCGTGCATCATGTGGGTCCATTTTGTTGTTTTCTCTTTTGCAACTATAGTGTATATATTCTTCTCTCCCAAGCAGCTTGCCATGAAACATTTAAGGGATGCTAAGGGACTAATGCATTTTCTAAGTCATGTGTTGAGACAATAAAAAATTAACAATAGAAATAATTAATTTTGATTGGTGCAACTTGTGTTGTGCCCTCATAAGTTATTCATATCTCATGCAAATTCCCTTCCTCGCTTACATGCAAAATAATGTTGCTTCCATGTTATATAAATTCTGAAATACTTTTAACTTATGTTCCAGCATGTTGTGATTACAACATGCCCCCCTGCACCTCAGCATGGTTTTAACATGGTATTTGCTTTTATTTTTAGGTTACACCCTTCATTTAATATGCATTTAACCAGAGGTAAACATGCATCTGAAGCAAGATTTCATTTTGTAACTATTAATTTGTACCTTTCTCCCTGGCATGGCTCATTGTAACACAATTGTAAACATCTCTCCTTTTGTTTTGCTGTCTGCTACTTGGCATATTGCTAGCAGCGCTGCATGCCTTAGATTTAACTGTCATTTAGCCTAATGCAGCATCCAGTTCTCCTTGTTTACATGATGTTAGCCTACTACTACCACTGTGGCAACATTAGTTTGTTGTTTCCTAAAGTGATTTAACAAATAGATTCGGTGTCACCGGGATACCTACAGTACAAGTGTGAGTCAGCATCTTTGCAACAAGAATAGAGATCCTAACTACATCAGGTAAAAGGGATCTGTTTGTAATTAAGGTTGACAGAGGGGTGATATGGTCATGTTCGACTTGTTTTCAATACACTGGTTACTTTATTACAGCACCAAGGTTTTTATCAAAGTTGTAAACTAAGTGATTACACAATATATCCATCAGAACTATTTAATTTTTGTTGGCTTTGTGTTCTACTTTCACACTGTACTTTTTCCAGATATCACAATACCATTTGTTTTAGCCATGTGGGCCGCAGGTTTCAGGTGTTTCCTGTAGTGTGATGCGTAGGTTTTTTGTGCATTTAAATGCAAAAGCTAAATTCCGAAAGCCTTGATTGGACTCCTTTATTTACTTCTGTAACATATTGACATCACTATGTAACCCTCACGCTTCTATTGGCTTGCTCTTCAACACATTGTACATGATAGGTGGAGGGGCGGGATATCTGTAAGTGGTTGACCAATCACAACAGAGCGAGCCAGCAAACCAATCTGAGCAGACTGGATGGAGGGTGAAAAGAGGTGCTGCATCAACATGCAGTTTGAGACAAATAAAGTGCCTTTTAAACATTCAAACCTATAGAAATGTCACAGCTGAAGCACAAAATGCAAATATGAACCGGAAATGTTGCAAAGTAAGGCCCTTTAATTTGTTTGCCATGATCTATCTATATCATTCACCATATGAATACCTAAACCATACATACCCATGAACACATATAAAAGTATGTATAAATAATAGATGGTTTTGTATACCCTATAGCTGATATCTCCTGTACGTCTAGATCAGGGGTGTCAAACTCAAATACACAGTGGGCCAAAATAAAAAAAATGGGTACTATAGCCGGACTGGTTCAATGTTTATTGCAAAACTTATTGAAATGAACTTATTGCACATATTAAACCTGGAAGTAACAAAGCTTAAATTATTGCCTATAAAAACAACATAAAACATTAAATAATCAGTTGCATTAATTTCTTATGGCTCTATCTGCAGCTTTTCCCGACTCATTTCTTATGATTACATTTTTCCACAGGCCAACAACAGCTTCAAAAACACAATTTCCCTCAAAGGAAAAAACAAACATGCCCTGTTGTCGCAAGAAAAAGAAGTGCAGAAGGAAACATCCATTGAAACTCAGTTTTCTGCTCTGGGAAGCTAGTTCAGATACTTGGCATCTCATGCAAGTTCATCAATGTTTGGGGTCAGGCTCTGAGCTGAGGAAACCCTCAGGATTGAGTGAAGGTGTGCGTGCAATATACCGGCGGGCCAGATCTAATAGTAATTCAAAATCATCCTGCGGGCCGAAATTATATCCACCAAGGGCCTGATTTGGCCCCCGGGCCTTGAGTTTGACACATGTGGTCTAGATACTGTACAGGTAGATACAAACAGTATACAAAACAAAGAACATTCAGTTAAAACCTGTGAACACAACATACACGCACACACACACACACACACACACACACACACACACACACACACATGTCCCTGCCCCTTACAAACCCCAAGTTATCCCCGTATGACTTCTTCCTGAATGAGTGAATCCATCCTGACAACAAATGGGATATAAGACAAAGAATATGTTTCCCTTCACTCCTCCATATTACTAATAGATAGACTGTTGGGTTGCATAGCATAAATACTTTAACCATGTCGCCTCCATTTGTAACTGTGAGGCGCAAACAGATTCAAACAGGAACATATGAAATATAAATTGGCATTTTATAATGGCTCTTTGTGTGTGTGTGTGTGTGTGTGTGTGTGTGTGTGTGTGTGTGTGTGTGTGTGTGTGTGTGTGTGTGTGTGTGTGTGTGTGTGTGTGTGTGTGTGTGTGTGTGTGTGTGTGTGTGTGTGTGTGTGTGTGTGTGTGTGTGTGTGTGTGTGTGTGTGTGTGTGTGTGTGTGTCTAAGTGTGTGTGTTGCATTGTGGTGATGCTCTGCAGGGACTCTCCAGCCCTTGCAGACAAAGTAAATTGAGGAAGAGGAGAGACCAAGCTTTGAGTTGCGATGGCAGGCAGCTGTCGTAGGTCACTACAGGGAAAATGTATTTCATCCAGAAACTTTTCTGCCCTAATTACCCCCACATATTTAAAAAGAAAAACACAAAGAAACACACACAAAAATAAAACACAAATAAACACACACAAACTAAATAGAAATATGGTTATTACATCAATATAACAACACATGATGCAGACAGAGGTGCATGTTACAAACAATATATATATATAATACAATTGAAATAATGTTGATACTCAAAATTGTAAATCTTTGGTATTTTTCTAGATTGTTGCTTTAATTCTTACATTGTATTATGTTGTTATTTTAGTTCAGTTATATTCATAAATGCATGACATTTAAAACTGTACATTGTCAGACAGCAAAGTTAAATATTGATAGGCTGGTAAAACACGTATTTTCATAAAATAAATGATCAAATAAAAGACAGACGGATGCCGGAGAGGAAAGGAAGATGCCCGGAGGTGGAAAGTGCTTGTTGCTTTCCACAAGAGGAAACCTAGTTAACTGAGCAAATGCACAGAGCATGTTGACCAGAAGCAACATGGTTTCTTTGAGCCTGTACTACACTCCTGTTGGACATCATGTCAACTCAGGGCTGATCCATCACACTCAGGAACACGCACACTCACACACCCACATCTTCGACCGCAGATATGTCATTTCTAAGGCTGTAGAACATCTTGTCTGTCTAACGCGTACACCAGAGCTAAACTGCTGTACTACATCTTACATCAAGAGTCCATCATTCTACTGGGTGAAGTACATCTAGTCTGTCTTGTTACAAACCTAACGCTGCAAACGGAGGCAATTATGGCTCCATGGATTTTACACATACACTTACTGAAGGAAAATATTATTTTGGCTTGAACATATAGACATAATGTATACACCAATACAGCGTTGCCTAATAACAAGGCAAAAATAACACACATAAAATGATTGCTTGTGTTTTTACTGTGTGCCTCTAAAGCACCTCACCTGCTGTTTTCTGACAGCTAGATGTGTAAGGCTAACTGACTGACGTCCCTTTCTTTATCCTCAGACACAAAATATAAAAAGAATATCAGTGCTACCTCTTAGGCATTTACATAAATACAAGCATAGAACTATCGTCCAAAGGAAACAGGCCACACTCTTGAGTTTCGAAGAAATTCTAGTATCCAGTAATCAATTCCAGACCGATGAACCTCTAAAACAGTCCACACTTGCTTTATACAGTTTCTTTTAAATAAAAGTAAATCTAATCTGTCAAAAAGATATAGCCTATGACTTTGTTCCCTTCATAGAAGATGGTACACTGTTAAAATATACACCGAATGTGCCAAATATATTTGACTTTTTTCAACTTCATTCACCCTTAATATGAGAAATGAACTTGATTCTAATCTCAATTTTCCTCTAACCCAGAGGTAGAATGAGGATGTGGTAAATGAAAGAAAAGATTCAGAACACAGGGAAAAAAGTGACAAAAGTAATAAAGTGAGATGAAGAGGTGTTTAGATCAGTAAACAGAAGGGTGTGCAATTTAAAAGATTAAATTGAGCAGCGAGGAAGTGATGGAGAGGGGGAAAAAGAAGACAGTAGGAGTAAAGAGACAGGCTGTCCATCCGGCTCAGAGAAGAACCAGTTCAGATAGCACTGGCAGCCTTTGATTTCCAGATAATCTCCTTATCCTCTCCTTTGTGATAAGTGGACATTGGATCTATCTGGAGTGACTCTCTGCTGCTCTCTGTCTGTCTGCCAGATTGTCTTGTCTGACTCACACACACACACACACACACACACACACACACACACACACACACACACACACACACACACACACACACACACACACACAGCATCCAAGTCTGAACATGCACAAATGCACGTATTTAGAAAAATGTTCAGGGTCATTATCGGATCCCACAAGTTTTTTTGCATAGACACAGATGTACACTCTCTTTCTCTAAGACACACACCCATTCTGAGGGTCAGCTTCAGCACCCGGGGGATGGATAGCATCACATTTAAACACTTAACAGAGCGACTGGCTGTCTTAATGTATCTCAGACTCTTCCTATCCAGCCTACAGCTGCTGTGAGAGATAGACAGATAGTGCAGATGTTTCTACTAATGAATCAAAAGACAAATAGGCCTTTAAAAGGGAGAGCTGGCCCCACATGGGTGCTGTGTCTTGAGGAGATAATTATATGACTTATTCTTCATCTGGTGATTTTTATCATATGCCATTTTTTATTAGCTCAACAGAAAATGTATTCAGCGACTGCAGCAGTGCAATGTATCACATTGTGTTCTACATGTTTTATGAGTTCCTATGCCCAGTGATTTTGTCGCTGTCTAAGGGAACAGCTAAGAAGGATGACTCCAATTCCACATTGTTACGAGTGAATGTTTATTATTTTGACACTAGCAAGAATTGCGTTTTACAGACTATGGCAGGTTTATGTTTTTGTCTTAGATGACCCCTCTTTTACAAAAGGTTACGTACTTCTTTACTTGTGGTTGAAATTACTCTTTGAAGAGGAATATTAAACTGCAAGTGCTAGTTAGTACTCTATCTTCACTATGCAATTCACTTCACAATTATATGAATAATAATGTTATGCTGATATTAAAACCTGTTTTAAAGCTGTTCACTGTTCACTGTCCTGTATTGTGGTGGCAAATATTTTTAAATCCACGTAGATTTATATTTCCCAGAATTATCATTAGAAAATACTAATTGACTTTTACTTCAGTAAATTATGAGTTTTTAATCATATTTTCTTTGACTTATTGCGGTGAATAAAAAAACTCCTCAAATACTTACAACATAATTGTATGTGCCACGGAAAACACAGATAAATACATATGAATAATACATATTACTAATAATGTAAATACAGTATAACACTTTTTCTTTTGTATCATTATCTTTTGTATGAATATACATAACACAGAGAGTGTTAGAGAACATGGCTTTGAGCGTATAATGTTAGAAGTTAACTTTATGCGTGGCTCTACCAAGTAGAATACATACAATTTGACGACAGAAATAAATGTTGTTTCATTTATTTAGGAGGGAGAAGATGAGGAAGAGGGAGAGTGGGGGAGAAAAATAGAGAGAGAGAGAGACAGAATTAAACCATTAGTCAAATGTTATTAATGACTCGCCCATATGCATGTGCTGGTCAATTAACCATTCACAGGTGAATGTAACCGATAGGCGCTTTGCTTTCTCTGCGACAAATCGAATGAACTTCGATAACATCAATGGCATCCCTCTTTTTTCCCCTGCACTCATTCATTCTGCTCTTTTTCCCTGCGTTGTCCACAGAATGCTGGTGTCCCTTTGGTTATCAAACTATCGCCAAAATGTGCTCGCCCATCTATCGAAAGCGTAGAGGGAGAAGGAGGGCAGAAGGGAGGAAGAGAGGGGAGAGCCTAATTACTTTAGCCTGTTCCACTGTCAGGTCATTAATAAAACCTAGTTATCTTCCAGTGACGCCCAGCCAGGAGCCTCCCTCGGCCTTATCTACAGTCAAATATTTGGGAATTTTTTCTCTGAAAATAATTCAAGATTTTTGTCTGGGTTGGATATTAACAAAGTGAAAAAAACATACTGGGCCATGCCAGAGATATTCATGGCTTAATGGAAAAGTCCCTCGAAGTGTGTGTGCTTGTGTCTGTATGTTTCTATGTGCATTTATACACGCAGGTGTGTGTTCAAGCTGGATAAATGTACTAGAATTACACTGGCCTCGGCTTCATAAACATTGATGGATCTGGGCAACCTGCAAATGCAGATAAGGACTGTGGAAAAATCACTGGGGCAGCTTTTTACTTCTTGGCCAATGTATATTTAAGAAGAAGTATACTATGGCTTACATATGCATTACTTATCCCTTTGCCCACATACATCAATGACAAGCAGGGAAAAATGAATAGTCAATAATAGCTTGGCGGGGTTGTCCCATGGAGGCCAAATGCGCATATTTTACACCCACCTCTATCAAATATAAATAGTTAGGTGATATTGAATTCATTTCCTGTAGTGTAACCTCTTTGGCCTGTTTGCTCGGGAGTCTGGTAGATAGAAAACAGAGCGCAGAGTTTGTAAATCAGGTTGCAAACATGGGGCAACACTGTTTTTTACCTGCTATCATCTGTCTAGCTACAAGACGGGGACTTAGTTTACATTTTTTATCCCTGGCCAGTGGTATCAAATTGAGGAAACTGCTCACCGGACCTGGGACGGCAGGGTATGGTCGCAGTAGTGAGTGATATTTCAAGGATATTATGTTGAGTTATTTTGGCAAATCTCTTGATGTGTGTTCACAAAGTAAGATCGTACTAGTTCAGCTGTCTGGCTTCAGATTTCAAACCTTCAGGTATCACATTCAAACACAAAACATGTGTGCGCACATTTGTCAAATGTGTATGATCTTCCTAAGCTTTCAGATACAACCCACAATACCCATCCATTATCATCACCCCCCCCCCCCCCCCACCTCTGATGACAGGCCGTTTCCAGCTGCTTTGAAACAGTAGTGCCCTCAGCTGTGTACAGGTCTCTGATCACACAAGGGCAGCATTCAGCAGGAAATTGAGTCACTGGATAACTGGATATGGATTATAAAGGATGCTGCTCACTCCAAATATCCCATCCAAAGCATTCCACTGTAACTGAACTCATCAGAGGGGGAGGAGGAGGGGATAGTTCAAACAAAGTGTGAGGAGGAACAGGAACAGGTGTCTTCTCATGTTCACCTTTTTCTTCATTGAACCGTTTTTAGTATTGACAAATAGCAAAATAGGTTACATGCATAATTCTCAAGAAGGGATGTTTATTTACAGCAACTGATGATATGGTATTTTTGATTAAACTACATGTGGGCTATTTCTGAAATCAATAATGTAATTATTGTTATGTTTTAAACTACTTTGTTGTACTAAGTATTGAGTTGTTGTAGTGCTCCGTTGTTCATACACTTTACAACTACCTTGTGTGATTTTCAAGGAACTTAGGAACTGCATTCATATGGGGTGATTTGGAACCTTATCGTTTCAGTGACAAGTTACGTAGTACGACTGGGCTCTGTAGCAAAGTACAGTAAGAATTTAAAAGTATGGTAGACAGTTCCTTAGTGTGTCTCCTTCTTCCTTTCTTTTTAACATCAGCAATCGTCTTTCTCTACTCTAGCTTTAACCAAATGTTGGCTTTATAACCTTAACCATTAATTAGTTCCCGCAAACACAATATTATCCTAGCCTAAACCATACCAGGTACCAACATACTAAACAGATATGTTTACAATTGTTTTCATTGAATGCAGTTTTTGAAGTATTGTCCCACAGTTCTTGTAACGTTATCGTTTTTTAAAAATGAATGACTTTGATTGACATGAAATGATAAAGCTGCCGTGCAGAACTTGTGTCCCCCCCCCTCCCTCTGGCAGTGAGATTAATGACCATGTGGGAGAGACCCTAGCAGGTGAGAGTATGGTGAAGGCTATTGTATGGGTGGGATCCTCCAGTAATAAATGAATACTTAATTCAGGGGAAATAAATTGTACACAAAGACTTGAAGAAAGAGCCAACCTTCAGGCAAACGTGCCGACACCATGACTCTGGTATACTGCGAAATACAGAGATCGTTCCCTGGCAACAATAGGATATCTGATAGTATTTGTAAAAATGCCTCACTCCAGCATTAATGCTAAAAATAACATACAAATATTCAAATCATAGTTTCCAAGCCACTGCCATCGCAAACTATCTGAAAATCTGTTTGAATAGAGTTGTTTGTAAAAGGCTAAAACATATTTTTCCATATGTGTTAATTAGCACTAAAGTTGGACATTTCCCTAGAACACCCGACGGACATAACACACTCCAAACTCCATCTCCCTTCTCTGACAAAAACTTGGGAGTGTTTGGGCATGACAAAAAAAGTTAAAACATATTTGAGAAATAAAGACTGCATTTGTTCTTTGTTTATCTGTGATGGCCCTGTAGATAATGTCAACACCACAGCTGGCGCTCTGTGTTTAATTCAATCACACAGCTTTCATCTAATATCCCCCCCCCCCCCACACACACACACACACACACACACACACACACACACACACACACACACACACACACATGTAACCCACCCCCTATGATTCAGGGTCAGCCATGCCCATCTCCTCTGCTCTGCATTTAGGACTCATGAATAAGTAATGACATCTCTCATCACCTCAGAGCACTGACAGTCAGGCCAAGAGCTTTCATCTGCTCCAGCCCATGTTCAATGTTAATGTTTTTCTTCCTTCCTGATCATGTGACAGACAAGCAGCTGACCCGAAACCAGCATAAACACTAGCAACCTGTAAGTGCATGACGGTGAGGAAAGGGAAATATCCAGCTACTTTATTTGATTTTCATCAAATAGGCAATTACTTAGGCAGAATATACACTTGAGTTTGTAAACTTTTTGAAAGCCAAGTACAAAAGTGTATTCCTGGAAAATGAATCAAATGTGTTGTATTACGTTTTTTTTTAAAGTCGTTTGTTTTTGCCAGGAACTCAGTGAAAGAGAGTCAATAAAGATAAAATGCCCTTACCACTGGTTACAAGCACAGATACAGTTAATTCAATAAAAACACAAAGGCAACAACACCTTACTATGTTCATTGACTTTTTTTAGGACAGTCAGACCAGCATGGCAGTCGGTTCTTTTAAGTGTCCTAAAAGATCAATCTCTAATAATCTAATGATCAAAACCACTTGTGTTTCATCAAAACATATAAAAACGGGGCACACAGTAAATAACTGCTTTTGCTTTATTATAAACATGATCAGTAGCAGTTGAAGGTAATGCAGCAAGCTTCTTTTGCAAAGAAAGTGATGCATTTTACAGCCGCATTGGTTTCATTGTAACACTAGTGTAATAAATAAGGTTTACAAATGAAATGGTAGCAGAAGTGTGCATGTCTGATCAGATACAGCAATTATAAAGCTATTTGAGGTGTTGAGAGCTTCTGTCAGTCCAGTGATAACAAAGAAGTAGAGACATTGCTGTGAGATCAAAGGAAAATGTAATGTAACCAAAGCAATAACCATTTACACCATGGCATTGTAGTAAGATTTACGGCTAAAGGTCCTTACACACCAAGCCGATTTTCGACGTCAATAGATGTCTGGCCGTCGATGAGTGTCCTGTCGCCCTACTCAGATTGGTGTGTCCCGCCCCATCGTGTCTTTTCGGCCGTGCCGACACCTTCCGCCGCCGATTCAACATGTTGAATCGGGAGGCTGTCGGTAAAAGGCTGTCGGCAAAAGAAATCACTGATTGGTTGTTCAGCTTAGCGAATCAGTGCATGAGAAGCGAAACGGAAGTGAGGGACCCAAACAAACTATTAAGAAGCCAAATCTGAGATTCAATTTAACTCCAGCTCTCGACACAGGTTCGGGAAAGCTCCATGAGCTTCTCGCTGTTGAGTGAAAATGGAACGTGCACGCTATTTGTTGTTTGTTTATATCACGCAGTCTGTTCTTCTTCTCTCGGTGTATCATGCAGTTTGTCTTCCGGTTGTTGCCTCTTTTGAATGACGAATACACACTACTGCCGCCTGCTGGTAAGGAGAGTTATTGCTACTCACGCATGCGCAGTCTGTACGTGCTACTTGGCCGTCTGCTGAAGTCTTTAGGCGCTTTCACACCAAGTACTTTTCCCCGGAACTTTTATTTCCCCGGAACTATCTACTAAATCGCGTTCACACCGGAATAAGTCCCTGAGGGAGGATTACGCAAATGAAGCCGCTGACGTCACTTCTTCTTCTTCTGCTTTGGGTTTACTGGCAGGCCGCAAACAACTTCACGGCGTATACTGCCACCCGAAGTCCCGGAGCCCCCCGGAGTCCGGGACTTTGGGTGGCAGTAAATCGTCACCCGAAGCCCCGGGTAAATCGCCAGAAGTGCCGACACCTCCTCATCACTCCACCGATCCCACGTTTTATTTTGTGTTGCCATAATAGTCTCTCTCCGTTGGTGCACTGGGCTAATGCTAATGCTAATAATGCTAATGCGAGGAAATAAAAAGGCGGCTTCACAAAAACTTTTCCAAGTTTTACGGGGCATGGCTTGCAATTCGCCCAGCCAATCAGAAATTGGAACCTTTTTCTCCCCAGGAAAGTCCCTGCTCTCTATCAGGGACTAAAAAGGGGTGAAAAGGTTCCCGAAAAATCTTTTTGGTGTGAACGCAACATCCCAGGAACTATCGGAACTATTTCTGGGAAAAGTATGGGAAAAGTACGGGAAAAGTACTCCGGTGTGAAAGTGCCTATTGCGGTGTGTTCCAGTGCGACTGTTGGCCAAGACGCAGGAGACGTGAGGCGACACAACAGTCGGGTCCGTCGGGACGTGTTCTTTGGTGTCAGATTGGTGTGTAAGGACCTTAAGATGTCCTATAAAGCTTTCTTTAAACAAAAACATTCTGTTTGTATTCTATTGAAGTCGTCAAAAATGGTATTCTTGAAGTCAAAACAAGTGACTTTTCTTCTCCTTACAAAGTGACATTTTCTTAAAAGTTTGAAACCTCTGTGTTCACTTACTATAAGTCTTATTCTTTCCTGCTTTTTACTGGCATACTGCTGCACGTATTATTACCATAACCTGTAGAAGAGTAGAATTAAACCATAATCAAGAATGTGTATCATGTCCACAACTTGAACGACCCTAACCCTAAAAAAACAATGTTTCACAGAGCTAGTCAAAAACAATATTGGGTAAATTAAGTTACAGTAAGGGATTGGGCTTTTTGTTTAGGTTAAACCCTTAAAATATCAATCCAACCTGTGCTTTCGTCAATACCAGTCTTCTACCGATATATCTCCAAGCTGACCTGGAACTGAAGAAGCCCTACAAACTTACAGTACATGGCATCGTGAGTGTTCCCCCACATGTCTGTAAAATCATCTCAAATGTTATAGAGATGATGCATTTGTTTATCAATAGATTTATTGATATGCGCAACAATGAAATGTGGTTAAGATTTGGCTCCAGTACATCTTATTTATCATTCTGAAATATGGCACCACACACCAAAACATGGAGTGATGGATTTGCCTTGAAGATGCGAATATGTTTTTTGGAGGTAGTTAACTAATAATATCAAAGCCATCCCCATCCATTATACCACTCTCTCTCTGTCCCTCTCTCTCTCTTCCCTCCATTTATTTGTCCTCCTCTTTTGTTATTGTTGAAGACGCTGGCCGATGCCCTTCCCACTACAACCCCCCACCCCCCTCACTTTTGCATATTCATTTCATGTTAAATTGATGGATTAAGTTATCCCTGGCTCAGAATCAATCGCGGCTTGCTGTTCCTTCTTCCTTTACACTGGACCGCTATCCCAGAGAGAGAGGGAAAGAGACTGGTAGAGACACTGGGAGAGAGAGAATGCATTGAGACACATAGATAAGGCTCAGTCCCATTATATGTCATTTTAAACAAAGAAGCAAAGCAGCCTGTGGAGACTCCCTATCAGCTATTAAACAGAGACGTAGCATGCAGCCTGAGATTGATGATTAGCATTTTCTCCTGGTAGAATAAAGATGCGGGCCTGGACCAGCGATAACCGCAGAGAGTAAAAAGAAACGCTTACCCTTTTTCTCCCCTCTTATCCTCCTTTTAGTCCATCAATATCCATATCCATAAATAACTATGTCTCTCTCTTTTTACTTACACTCTCTCTTTTTCTCCTTTACTCTCTTCCTTTCTCCCTCTCCTATCACCCTCTCGACTCCCCTCGCTTCTCTCGCCCTCTCTCTTTAGCAAGGCAAATAAATGCACAGGCCGTGTTGCTGTTCTTTTGTCTTTGCGTCCTTGTGTAATCTGTTAGGAGTGGACAACATGGAATCCCTTGTGTCACAGCCGGAGACTTGTAAGTCCTGGCCAGATACAAGGCAGAATGACACAGAATGAAAGCGGGATAAAAGGGGGGATTTAAGTAAGAGTTTGATAGGAGCGTGTAGGGCCATTGTTTTCTTTGCTGCAAGACCAATGTCAACCATTGTGCCGGGACAGTTTTAACACCATGTAAGAGCTACAAGACAGCTGGGTCTTAGATGTAGAGAAAGGATGTTTCTGCTTGATAATCTGTCTGCTGTTGAATGTCATTGTTTGCAGCCACATTGGGAAATTAAATTATCTCTTCAAAAGTACATGAATCCTTGAGACTCGAGACACTTGAGAAGTTTTGTAAGAATATTCATTTTTTCTCATAATTACAAGTTAAGCACGTGTCACCCCCCAGTCACCAGTGTCAAATGCACACTGACCTTCACGTCTTTACTTTCCTCCCCATTATGTCTCTGTTAAACTGCTGTCTGTTTTGAGTTTTGTCTCCTTGATTTATTTATTTTATGATGAACAAATGCAATAATTTTTTTTCTTGTCTATGCAAGGTACACATTATTTAAAATATTATTACAATGCTGGATATATAATTATATAGCACAAGAACATGTAGCCTTATGCAGTTTATACAGTTTAACAAATTCCTGCATTCAACACATTTTTACTGAATTCTTCTGTCCTCGTAAGTCAGATCTGATGGTTAGAAAATCACATATTTTTTAAACGAGGATACCAACATAAATCATGAAGACAGCTTCAAGAAAAATGTGTCAAATGTATGTGTTGAGAGGCCTTAGTTTATAAGTTGTCTCTCTGTTTTACACTATTTGGTTTCTGGTCACTTCTAGGAACCTGATGCTTTTCTGCTTTAAACACAAATCCAGAATAGCCAAAGTTTACAAATATTTTAACTTTTCAACTTTTTTTCATACCCATTAAATCTGTATTACATTCATAATATTCTCTGACACATCATCTTTTTTTATATTTTTTAAATGCATATGCATACTTGATCACATGTTAAGCACTACACATTGCATGGAAGATTATTAAATATCTTTAACTATATGATTGTGTTTGTGAACTATATGTTTTTCTTACAATACAGCACCATAATCACATCTGTAAGTCAAAGTTTAAACTTCAGTTCTAAGAAAATCCATATTTCCCACGGTTCTTTGAAGCCATCACATACTGCTCTGGGCTATGCATGTCCTTTATGCAATCTTTTTTTCCTTTAAATTCAAGAGACATGCTTTTGAAATTGTTAACAAAGTGCATTTGAAATCAATTGCAGCCACACAAAAAAGGACAGTTTATCATATGATTCTACAAAACGGACATTACCAACTGAATAACATGTCATATATTAGACTTTTATTTATTTGTTCACACTAAAAGAAAACATTTATCCAGCCACACCAGTAATTATTTGTTGCTTCCTAAATCCATTTATCTAAATTGATGTTCTGGAATACACATTATCACCTTCAAATCTGAGTCTATTTACAATATGCATAGACATGTATAAACAAGCATATGAAATAACTGTTGGTCCCCATAAGATCTACAAAAACAAAAGTATGTCCACTAATGTACAGTATTTGTATATTTGTGCACAAAAACATGTCAAATACAGTAAGGGGGCTTACTATAAACACACATTAATGTAGATGTTCTCCCACAGACAGACACAATGTTTGTGTTGTGGTCCTCCCAGTGGTCTTCCCAAGCGGTCAAAAGAACATCACTAGAGCTCCTCCACTTGCTCACAGCCAGTACTGCAACAAACACAATCCTCTCTAGGACAAATGCCACTCTGTAGTTGACAATACTTTATTAAGAAACAACTATTTACAAAAATAAAAAATGTTATGTTATAGTAAATTGTTCTAACTGTTCATTTGTATTAATCACAAGTAATACAAAGGTTAACTGACTCAAAATAGTAGATATAAATGTAAAATATAATATGTAAGATATTAATTTTTACTAACACCTGCACAAATTGAAACTGAAACAAAATCACAATTAGGTTAGCCGCACTTAGATAACATTACATTTTTTATTATAACCTCTCGTACAGATGACTTTCAGCGTTTTACCTTCATTTTTTACAGTGTACGGTAATCTTGTGACACCTATCTAGATAGGTACCATGAATGTATCTGTTGCCTATTTTGTATATGAATTATAGTATGTAGTTTACAATAAGATGATGCTTTGTTACCTTTACCTTAAGCATGTATGTAAAGGAAAAGCAACAAATAAATTATATAAAGAGTTCCCCTAACAACATTTTCTTCCAAGCTCATCTTTAAATAATGGATTATATCAACCAAATTTAACAAAACTCCACATTAAAGACTAGACAATATAAGCAATCATTTAACACTGATTAGCTCCATTGGGTTGATTTATGGTTGTTTAGTGTTAAGGGAGAAGGGCTTCTTCTTCTCATTCATTCACATTTTACACTCATATTTTCCCAAGCTTGCGGATTAGAACCAGCTACCCTACAATCATAATCTCTAACCTCTGGGTTGTCACCACCGCCATAGAGATTTGAACTAGATGCCCCGGAGAAGAAGAGGAAATGGCTAAGGGAAGGAGACAGGAAAGTCCAATCGGAAAAGAGAGCGTGAAATGAAAATCCCATTGCTTTGATACCTGTGTCATCACCATAGGTCAATTACACTAAATAGAACATGATGGGACAAGAGAGACAGAAAAAAGGACACATTTGTTGCAGTGTCGACAGATGTGGAGACACAGAAGGACATTTCCCCAGAACTAACAGAGAACAATTGACACAAAACATTTGACATCAGACTTTCACCGATCTGAGTCTGGAGTCATCCTGTCATGTCACTCACACTTCTTACAATCCTGCCTCACTTGTACTTATCAAAGGACAGTCATTTTGCTTTTCACTACATCATTTTAGAGAGAGAGATTGAATTACATTAGGAGACTGTTGTGGATATGTTTGCCTAACATGCAAAATTGCAGTTACATGTTGTCTTATCGTCTTACTCTAGTGACCTTCGCAATGGGCTGTGCCATGTCTTGCGTGGCAACTCTGCCGCCATTAGGGTATGAGTCTATGTGTTTTGGTTTGTCTAGATCTGCCACCAAAAACCAGTACAAAATATGCTTCCCATGAAATTTGATTCAGAATCCAGTTTAGTTGTATTGGAACATCATTTGAATGAAAAGGGATGCACATAACAGGGGAAGTGAATCACTGAGGTGATGGGTGTGCCTTTTAGTGAATATAATTTAAGCCAGTCATATACATAATGGATTGCGCCTACTAAATTATGAAACATAACACCTGCCACACTGTGATGTTGGCAGTGTTGTTTTATACATTAGAAACCAGAGTGATGCTGAAAGAGCTGATTCTTAACCAGTGTATCATCATGACAGTCATGGGGAAGTGAGCGAGCAGTGTGCTTGTCCCAAATATGTTAAGAAAATGAATGAGATAAAAATAAGTAACACGTAATCCGGGCCTGAGTCCTCTCTATTCCCCTCTACAGTCGAGCCTTGATTGTATGTGCGTCTCTTCTACACACAGACAGACACAGGTCACCAATGTCCTTGTGCACCTTATCACTGTTTTAGCACTGAAGCAGATCAGTGGTTTCTGTCAACTAACACTCGACCCTTGATGATAGCACAACAGGGCATGGGTATCTGTATTGTGTGTGTGTGTGTGTGTGTGTGTGTGTGTGTGTGTGTGTGTGTGTGTGTGTGTGTGTGTGTGTGTGTGTGTGTGTGTGTGTGTGTGTGTGTGTGTGTGTGTGTGTGTGTGTGTGTGTGTGTGTGTTCATGCAAGAGTTTATCTGTTTCCTCTTCCTGCTTTCTATCATCTACTCACATTCCAAGGCCATGACCTCCCCTTTCATTCCCAAACAGGCGTATGTCTCTATTTGTTGTCACTCCTTTGTTTTATTCAGTGCTTTAGTCTTTCTATGTTTCTTTTTAAAAGTGTATTTCAAGCTTGAGAACAGCACTGAAAGGGAAGCTTACACAGAGCAGATCAAAGCATGTTCAAAATGATCAGTCACTCAGTGCTCACACCAGCTTTCTCTCAAGGTCAAAGGCCATCTCTTGACTATCCCAGCAACATTTTTCACAAGTGTCAAATGTCACATTCACGTGTTCAGTATATCAGTCTCACCTTAGGAAAGGCAGACTCTTTTCCAGATGGGGAGTGATAATTTTCACCATCAAACGTTACCCTTCAGAAGAGGGCACTCAGCACCACTTACTGAATTCTTTACAGAGAAAAATCACACACAAACACACGCCTGTATAATCCTCTCTTTACAGGCCCCTCTCCCTGTGTCTCATGTCTTTGTTTTTGCCTGTGTAAAATTATAGTTGTACAGGTGTCCAGCCGGCAAAGCAATGCTGACAGACAGGCATGCAAGAGGACAGCCAAGCACTTGTGTTTGCCACAAAGATCTTTCTTGTCTTACAACTGGCTGTTCTGCCCAGCATGTGGCTTTGGTTTCAAAACCCCCGCTCTTCTAGCAAGAGCCCCCTTCATCTCCCCACAGAACACAGAGGACGATGGAAGGTGCTTTCCAAGATGAGCGACAAAGTGGCTTCCTCTTTCAAAGGGCCGTGGATGTACATGGCTCATGGATTCCTGCGTTAGCTGTGAGATAGCACGGCACCTGGAGAGGCCAGACAGGAAGAAAGGACAAGAGACCAGAGGAGAGAGATGAGGGAAAGAAAAAACAGAGAGAAGCCGCTTAGATTCGATGCCAGAGCAGGGACCGTCAGCTCTCTCCGATTTCAAATGTCCGTTGTGTGAAATTGTGGTTTCAAACACTAACAATCTGACTGCCTTCCCAACGCTGCACCCCCTCATCCTGCTCTCATCATCAGCATATCATGAAATGTGTAGATTAGCGCTTTCACAAAACATGCTGTAAAGAGATGCTAAAGAAATCACCTCAATGGAGTAAACCTACAATTTTATACATTTTGTTTAAGCTGTTCTCGTATCTTTGCGCCAAATGTAAAAAGGGAATATTCGTATGTTTATATCACACACAAAGACAAATGAGACGTCTTTGTTCCTGAAGCCTTGGACAGCGGTAAAAACAAAGGGCCTCTGGTGATTGACACATCCAGAGAGTCAGCTGCCAATCTTGTGCACAATCCATTTCCTCAAGCCAAAGTGTTCTCTTTGTGTGTTGAATATGTTTTGGAACATGACGGCCATTGATTGACATGGGCGCAGGGGCTGGTAAAACATTACTGTGGTGTGAAGCAAACAGCAGTCCGTCTGTCACACTGCCTCAGATGTTTGGCCGGAGGGGGTATAGCGGAAACAATACATGTATACAAATCTGGACGTCCTCTCGTCCCTTTCCCTTTGACACATTCACACTGCACCTCTATTTGCATTTTTGCTCTTAAATAATGGTTCAACTCTCAATCGTTTTTTTTGTCTTGTTTCACGCTTGGTCTTCAAATTTCCTTTATGGTCAATTGAGCTTTTGGCAAAGTGAAAGAAGCGGTTTCAGTTTGAGATCCTGGTTTAAAGGAACCATTCGCCCCACAACCAACAATAAATGTTGTTTTTCGTACCTGTAATGCTATTTTTCAATCCAGATTGTCTTCGAGTGAGTTGCCAAATGTTGGAGATACCTGCAGTAGAAATGTCTGCCTTGCCTTGTCTTAACAGCTGAAATGCAACTAATCATTACCGAGCATCTAACAATTATCCACTTTATTATGATTTTGGGGTGAATTGTCCCTTTAGAGACACATTGGCAATGATGATAGCAACCAAACATACTAGCCATCATTCACATACCTCTTGAAAAGTGAAAGCACTCCAAATTCTCCCCACTTTCCTAAAGCAGTTCAATTATGGCCCCTTTTATGATAATTACTGCATGTTGTTGACAAAACCAAAGAAATGCATTTGTAATTGTAATTGGGTTTTGCAGTACACCGTACATGTGGCTTTTGAGGTAATAGTATGGAAAACAATGATAGTGACATGTTTATACTTGTATCGGATATTGAAACTTCCTTTATTCCCTTTAAACAGTTGGAAGGCGTAGCAGTGACACCCAGCACGAGTCACCACCTTCACTTGCACCTTTCTCTTTCCAAATGAAAACAATAGAAAGAAATGTTGTATATATAAAATGACCTGATACTTGTGTATTTCCAAAATGTCATATGGATTGATTCAACACTGGCATTACAATTTTAATCAGCGGTGTAGAACCAGGTGTTAAAACGAATGCGGCAGCCCTCGAGGCCATAAGAAATTGGACAAGGCACCAGGAAATTGTGTCTCCTCCAGAAACAAGTGTTTTGTGATTGTTTACCCCATGTCTTTAAATTGCATTTCTTCCTTTTTAATTTAAGCACCTCAGCTATGGGATTGAGGGAGGGAAAGAGAGAGGGGAGGGGGTGTAGGACGAATGGGGGAAACCTTTTCCACTATTTATTTTCCCTTTTTCTATCCCTCCATCTTCTCAGTATTAACCCTGTCTGATGTGATTCCTGTCAAATGCAAATGTCACGACCTGATATGGTCAGCCCACAGGGCACTTTGACTACACGTTCCACACCCAAATTAAAATATGAAGTCGAATGGTGGGTGTGTGTTTGTGCCTGCAAGATGTGCATCCAGCATATTTGTGTACGTTCGAGTACCTGATCTTGAAAAACTTGCAATTACAAAAGTCGTAAGCTAAAACATGATTGCTGAGAGGACAAGGAGAAATCACGTGTGATAAATAAAGTGCAGTCTCTCCAACATACAGCGCTATTTTTCACACCCCATGCTTGAGTACCTATATGAACATGTAGTCCAATCAATAGGTTTGTGAAAGTAGGACTTTCGAAACTGCTGTGCGAGCACAATTCAGTTTATAAGCAGTATAAAGCACTGTGGTAAGGATGTGTGCCGCTTTTGGTTTTTCTTTGTCGTGAAAAGTTTTGCATCTGAAATTACCAGATTTATAATTGTGGCAATAAGAGCCCTACAATTTGTTACAAATAGAAAATAGCCAATCAAAATAGGACAGCAGGATTTTTGTCTTCGGTTTAACATTGGTCAGGTGCAGCTTTACTCGAGAATAAATCAGTTTTATCATATTGCATTGCATTATAATTTGATCCTGCCTAGACACAGAACATTGTGTTGTGGTATGGTTTTTCATTTACATTTTCTGTCCTCATTCCTTGTTCCAGTAAGACACTAACGCTTGCTTGTGAAACCTCCTTCACTGTCACAAGTTCAATCACAAGTGAAATGTACATTGTGTGAAAATGAGTCAACAAAACAGGATGTTGTGGTCGAAACTTAGTTTCATTTGAAGAATCCCATAGGGGTGAAAAAGAGTTCATCACCTTAATCTTTCCACCCGCTCAAAGAAAGGTAAATTGTTGCTGGTATTTGCTTTGAAAACGGTTTTCAATGTCATTTATTGAATTAACCTTATCTATTTTCTGGTGTCTACATTCTCTCTTGGCTCTGCTTGCTAAGTATATCCTGCATTACTGAACAAAAGGGAATGTTAACATTTGCACGCTACAATTATTGTGAAGTAGAACAAAGTATATTGCTTAGCCTTAGTGTATTGTATGGTCCACGACAGGTTTGTGGGTTTGTGTGTGTTTGCACCAATGATTGAGTGTGTGTGCTTTTTCATTTTTGAAATATAGAACCTCTGAATGTACTGTGAGGTTTTCACCACTAGAGGGAATCATATCATCAGTTATAATGAGGTGTCACATTCCAAAATATTACATCAGGGCTCTGGAGAGAAGAGAAGAGATGATAGCTTATTTCTACTAGGACTATTTCATTTATTTTATTAAAATGGTCTGGGTTTTATAGATCTGAAAAATTGATCCCATTTCAAATACAAATGTTTTGTGATTGTACTGAGACAAAAAATATCTAATGAATATACTTTGGACATACTTTTTGATCATACAATCTTAGGCTTTAAACTTGTACCATCAGTATACAATTTTAAGTTCCCCCACAATTATGACGTATAAACCACATATTAATATACATCATTCATAAATAAAATATGTCATATACAGTGCATCCGGAGGGTATTCATACCCCTTAACTTTTTTCACATTTTGTTATGTTACAGCCTTATTTAAAAATGGATTCAATTAATTGTGTTTTTCAATATTCCACACATAATACCCCATAATGACAAAGTGAAAACGTTTTTAAAGAATTTTTTGCATACGTGTTAAAAATAATCAAATGAAATATCACATTTACATAAGTATTCACACCCTTTGCTATGACACTGAAAATTGAGCTCAAGTGCATCCCATTTCCACTGATCATCCTTGAAATGTTTCTATAACTTGACTGGAGTCCACCTGTGGTAAATTAAATAGATTTGACATGACTTGGAAAGGAACACACCTGTCTATATGAGGTTCCACAGTTGACAGTGCACATCAGAGCACAAACCAAATCATGAGGTCCAAGGAATTGTCTGTAGACCTCAGAGACAGGATTGTATCAAGGCACAGATCTGGGGAAGGGTACAGAAAAATGTCTGCAGCATTGAACGTCCCAACGAGAACAGTGGTCTCCATTATTTGCAAATGGAAGATGTTTGAAACCACCACAGCTCTTCCTAGAGCTAGCTGCCCAAACCAAACTGAGCATCGGGGAAAAAAGGCCTTGGTCAGAGAGGTGACCAAGAACCCGATGGTCCCTCTGACAGAGCTCTAGTGTTCCTCTGTGGAGATGGGAGAACCTTCCAGAAGGACAACCATCTCTGCAGCACTCCACCAATCAGGTCTTTATGGTAGAGTGGCCAGAAGGAAGCCACACCTCAGTAAAAGGCACATGAAAACCCACATGGAGCACCTAGAGGACTCTCAGACCATGAGAAAAACAAATTGTCTGGTCTGATGAAACCAAAATTGATCTCTTTGGCCTGAATGCCAAGCATCATATCTGGAGGAAACCAAACCTGGCCAATACCATCCCTACAGTGAAGCATGGTGGTGGCAGCATCATGCTGTGGGGATGCTTTTCAGCGGCAGGAACTTGGAGACTAGTCAGGATCAAGGGAAAGATGAATACAGCAATATACACAGAGATCCTTGATGAAAACCTGCTCCAGAGCGCTCTCGACCTCAGACTGGGGCGAAGGTTCACCTTTCAACAGGACAATGACCCTAAGCACACAGCTACGATAACAAAGGAGTGGTTTCAGGACAAGTCTGTGAATGTCCTAGAGTGGCCCAGCCAGAGCCCAGACTTGAACCCCGATTGAACATATCTGGAGAGATCTGAAAATGGCCGTGCACCGACGCTCCCCATCCAAGCTGATGGAGCTTGAGATGATCTGCAAAGAAGAATGGGAGAAACTGCCCAAAGATAGGTGTGCCAAGCTTGTAGCATCATACTCAAGAAGACTTGAGGCTGTAATTGCTGCCAAAGGTGCTTCAACAACGTAGTGAGTAAAGGGTGTGAATACTTATTTTTATGTAATATGTGAGTTTTTTATTTTTTATTCATTTGCAAAAATTATTTTAAAACTTGTTTCAATTTTTCATTATGGGGTATTGTGTCTAGAATTTCGAGAAAACAAATGAATTTAATCAATTATGAAATATGGCTGTAACATAACAAAATGTGGAAAAAGTGAAGGGTTGTCGTGAGTCATTTCAGAGACAATGACTGCACTCAGAGCATAATACCGGCTCACAGTTACAAATGTGTAGCCATCTGTGTATACATCCACAAGCACACACACTCTAGCTCAAACACCAACACACACACAAAGGCAAGCATGCACGGCAGAAATAGCTCTTATGGACCACTACTTTGCATTTTATGTTAACCAGCCGTCCAATAATACACACCGACTTGTAAAGACTCCCACTCTTCTTCTGTATGAAGAGCTGGATGCCACTAATAGGTTTAACCTTTCCTTTTGTTCCAAGCAAAGCAGGCGGTACTGCCTCTTCAGCCTAAGCCACCAGAGTGCAAGTAGATAGACCTAATAGACAAGCAGCCACACACTGCCTATTAACTGTTTTGTTGTTATTTATAGATACGGATTGACACACTGGGAGTATATAGCCTTCAGGGGGAGCTAAGGCCAACCAAACAAACCACAATGGCAGCAATGATTAGTTCCTCTTTTAAATTTCCTAAAAAGTAATTAGGTGAATGGCAGTCTGTCAGTTTGATGTTATATTTCAGAAATAGCTGCAGGGTTGCAGTAAGCAACATGTGATGCATTGCAGCAACATCCAATATATTGTTCCAGTAATCTGCATAACAGAATCCATTGCAATAGAGAACACAATTGATATACTTTACCTTTTGAGAGTTGGTGCAAGGCTTGACAGTAACCAGATGAAACACAGGATGCATTTATTTTATTTTATTTTTATCTCAGGTTAAACACCTGTTATGTTTCCTACATCATTTTACTCTTTGTATGTCATTTTACTATTGCTGTCTTTGAGCAGCTGTGACAACCTTATTTTCTGTCTATGACATTAGATTTATGTTGCCTACTCCTACATTATGGCTATTTTATTGACCAAGTGTGCATACTTTAATAGTTGATTATATGTTTTCCATTCCCTCTCCAAAAGTAGAACAGTATTATAAATCGATGCTTCAATATTTAAACTACATTGGACAGTTGTGAAGGGAGCATCCCAGGCAACGTGATATAGATGCGAAGGATGTGTGGCGCATGCGCCTTGTGAGAAGAGCAGAGTCGTTGCTCAGTTAGCACCCAGGAATAGCAGACTGTTTGGGGAACACCGTGTGGAGGAAGGCGTCCTGCACACTGTAGGCAGAAATATATCAGCGACTTCAAATATCCCCAGCTAATCCTTTAGCTAACCATTATCCCTCCATGCTGTCCGAGAAACGGAGATAACGATAATAACATTGCACTGCCACCTGAATTATCCAATACTGATAAGGTAAACTGCGTTTTGCGTTAGGGGTCCAACGTTACGTTTTAGGCATAACCTGTTTCATGTTCGGAATGTTAAAAATATAGCTGTAACCCCGACCAACGTGACTTCTTGCAAGAATGAGGTTACCGAGTAAGAGACGATGTGCGATAGAAGAAGATGGAAAGAAGATGGACCAAGCTCCTCCGTTCAGAAACCCTTTTGTGCACGTCTTGAAATTCTCCCCTCTGGAAAAGGCAAAGGTACAATTATGTTTGCACGGAAATGCTTTTCTCTAGTCCTTGTATGTTAACATGTGGCTTTGGTAGTTTGTAGAACACAGTGGAGAGGCTGTCACCATCATTTAACTTGGTTTGTCCTGATTGCATGTACTCAGCTGAGCTAGTGTTCGCTAGCCAGCTAACAGTAGCCACATACATGTTGCTTTCACTCTCATCTCCTGTCTTGTTTGTTTGCTGCTTTGCTTTGATGTTGCCGAAAAGGGATGGGAGTCTTATTTTTTTATTTTACGTTTAGCTGCAGCAGCTGCTTATATTTCACATAAGTATTTATACACCATGAAGATCAACACAGTCTCCATCCAGGAATGTGAACCCATTGGAATGAAATACAGAATTTGAGTATGGCCGCCTGTGGAGAATGGGCCTAGCTTGTTGCTCTTTAACTGTTATCATGTGCATCATATACGAACATGCTGTGTTGTAGCTTCAACCTTTTTTATGTGCCATTTATTGTAAACACGGGGACGTTGTGTTGTTTCCATTGCATCTTTTCATGCTTTAATGGTTATCACTGTGCGTCCCACTTAACCACCAAAGAACAAGTGTGCATGTCGAGAATGGGATAAAAAAAATGACAGTCATTCATGTCCCCCTCATCTATGACTTGTACATTCCCTAGTAAAAGTTCACACGTTTTGTCATTAGTGATATGATCGCCATTTTGCAGCATAGAGCAGATATTCAGCCCAGTCATCGGTGTTGATAATCAGATTTTAAGCATTCTGCAAAAGGTGATAAGGTGCAGGATACTACAAACTTCCAGACACTGATTTCAATATGTTTAAGCTCAATTGCTATCCAAGTGTTTAATTGGAATGCAGCGTGGAGAGATATAACAACACAGCGATTTAAATAAAAAGGCTACTTTATCTAATGGAAATGTCCAACTTGAAAGTTACAATTGTGTCTTTCGTGACCACATTGCAACATTTCCCCTTATGTACAGAATAGATTAAATGTGTGTTTGTGTTGTCTATCCACAAGCCATGGTTTAGCATTGACAGGTGCCGTGCATTGAGTAATAGAACCTGGTTAAATGAGACATAGATTTGTACAGCAATAGAGCTACAGACCATGGCCATATGTTGTTTCCATGGGCCTAATAAGCTCTGTCCCTGTTAATCAATATATATATATATAGTTCTTCTTATCATGTATCATGTATGTGGAACACCTACTTTAGGGAAAAGGAAACCAAAAAGTCAGATGTATTCTTAGATATGACTTGGTCCACTTGTATCACCTATAGATCTTAAATAAATAAACAAAAGTATGAAATTAGATCTCCAAAATCAGATTTCCTTCTCTTTGTAGAGCTTCCAATAAAAAAAAAAGCAGCTTTTCAAATTGGCAGTTGTATTGATGTCCCTCAGTGTGTGTCTTGTATTTGTTGTAAGTACAACAACAGAAAAGCACAGTCATTTATTATATATCACCAACCAAAATTCTTATCACATAGATCAGGCAAGTATTGTAACACATCTGTGAGGTATTTTCAATAGAAAGGTCAAGTCCAATGGGAGAGCTTGAGTTTTATGAATGGCAGTACTGGAATAGAAGGCATAACTGAGAATCGTGTTACGGGTAAGAATAGTCACCTGGGGAGGCTCACACACATTAATTTCCTTCTGGCTGTTTTGACAGAGACTGGAAGGAAAAAGGTAGAATGTCAGGTTGATCAAAAACAAATAAATAAGCAGGCTTTCATCTGTAAGACTTGTATAAGAAAATCAAGGAAGTTATAAACAGAGCAATACAGCAAAAAAGCTTTCCTGCAATACGCATGTATGTTGTAACTTTACTTCAAAGACTCAAACACTAAGTGCAGAAGCAAAGCAGGTCATGAGTGATAATGAGTTTCCTAGTTCGTCTGAGAACTTATATTTGAACACGTTGTGCTGGTCTTGCTTTCACATCCGCAGCAACATGAGGAAGAAAAAATGTGAACCAAAACTAGGGCTGCAACAAACGACTAATTTGATAATCGATTAACCTATCGATTAATTAAACGATTCATCGACTATTCGGACTATTTCTCAAACGCTCTTATTTAGCCATCAACTTTTAGATGTAGCTTGAGGTTGTTTTAGGCATGTGGAAACTAACAATGAAGACAATAAAGATGAATACTTCATTCAAAAATACATATATTATTAAACTAACTAAACAAATTGTGAACAAAATTAACATTGCTTTTTATTTAAATTAAATAAATAATATTTCACATTAAAAGAAACGACAATGTTTTAACAAATGGTATTAAATAATGTGATAACAGAACTGTAAACAGAATAGCTGAAACTTTTACTGAATAAATAACTCAGTTACCTCTAATCATTAACCCATGTTTGTATAATTGTGTTAACTCAGTGTGTTGCTGACGTGGAAAAGTTACTCGTGGATGGGGCTACAGAGCTACTAGAAAGACAGTGGAACCCGGTGCATTCCTCCGTCTGAATGTGGTGCACTTTTGCTAAATGTTTAGACAAATTGCTCGTGTTACCGCCCTTACATGCTAAACACTCTTGGCAACGAGCATTGTCCACCTCAAGACGGGTAACATTTAACCACACCAGGGTTTCCGTTAGCCGGTAATTACCGGTTTTTAGCTGGTAAAATTTTATAAAAACCGGTAAATTCAAAACTAATAATTAGGGATGCTCCGATCGATCAGCCGCCGATCATTATCGGCCGATATTCACTCTTAATAGTTTGATCTGTGCTCTCTATAAAGGCCGATCAGGAGAGCTGGATCTGATCGATATGGACATAAACGCGAGTGAAGTGTAACCGGACCCGAGAGAGATTATGCTGCTGCATAATCACCTGAAGCCCCGCCCACTGTTTAGCACGCTGCTTGAGAAACTGACGGGCTGTCAGGAGAGAGAGAGAGGGAGAGGGGAAAAGAGAGGATCCGTTTCTCCCGTGTTATTATTCAAAGTTAATGTAAACTTTTGAATAATGTACTTCATCTACTACAATTAGTTTGTTTGAATGTAATAATGATGTTGTTTGTTGTTTGTGGAATCATTTATTGAAAAATGAATCTGAATTTTTCCATCTGTTACGATTATAAACTGAAGCAATATAAAAATGACTCCCATTAACTGAGTTTTAAACATCAGCATATCCGGTCATAGTCTGTTAATTACCTGCTAACGGAAACTATGCTACACAATTATTATTATCATTATTGAAACATGACTGGTACGTTTCAAATTTGTCCGGTAAAATAAATTCTGTCCGGACATTTGATCGGCGAGAAAAAATCCTAGCGGAAACCCTGAACCACACCTTGGGAGCGCTTCTCTCCGCCATCCCTGTCGTGTGTTGCTGCATGTAGCAGCCGCGTGTGTGTAAACTGCCCCGCCCCCTCGCACACAGACGGGGGAGAGAGATCGCTTCTGGATTGGAAAGATCAAAAATACATCATAGCATTTGTTTGTCTTTTTGCATATTAGAAACAAGTTGGCGACACTAAGACTGCGATATAATGTTTATGTAGCAATAACACATATGACATATCTTTTTTAAATGTCTCCAGTACCGATAAAAAGACCGGCGATAACGTTGGAGCTTAACGGCGCGTAAAACACACGTGATGACGTCACCAACGAATCGACGACTGAATTAGTTGGCAACTAATTTGGTCATCGATTTTAATCGATTAAGTCGATTAGTTGTTGCACCCCTAACCAAAACACTGAAAACCAGAACAAATAGTGATAGTTCTGTCTGGTTGACGAGCCAACAGTGTTAACATTGAGGTAAATGTGTTACCTGTTTGTGATTTGTTGTGCATGGCTGGAAGCCAATAGCGAACCAGGTTAAAGTTCAATGACGGGTATAAATAAAGCCACGCCTCCAATGGGAGTGTTCGTTGAATGAAATGCCACTGTCTCGGATGCTTTGTTATTCCTCTGCTTATTTGGATGCTAAACAGCAATGCACGTAAAGCTTACTCTGTTAACAAGTTATGGGCCCAGAGACACCCAAATAAGTATTTCCGGTGTTTGTCCACCGATGAAAAGTCACAACGTAACACGTGTAGTGGATTAGTAAGCTAAGCTAACGCCATGACCAGGTTGGGCGCAGGTTCCAGTAGCCGCTGGTCTCGGCTAGTGTTTGACGGGGCTGAAAAGAACTATGAACTGTGGGAGACGAAATTCTTGGGCCATCTTCGCTTACAGGAACTGAGGAATACTATTTTAAGGAGGCCTACGGACATAATTGAGGAAGATGAAGAGGCGGACAATGAAGGGAAAAATTAAGAGGCTTATGCAGAGTTTATCCAATTTCTGGATGACAAAAGTTTGTCCCTTGTAATGAGGGAGGCGGCGGATAATGGTCGGTAGGCAATGAAGATTTTATGAGACTATTATGCTGGCATAGGTAAGCCACGTATTATCAGTAGTGCTGGGGGGAAACGATTATTTCGAAAACGATTATTTCGAAAACGATTAATCGGGCGATTATTTGATCGATTAGTCGACTAATCTAACGATTATTTTTCTGTTGTTCAATTCATAAAAAACGTAATGTAAAAAAAACGTAATGTAAACATTTTTTTATTCACAATACTGTGTCTCAGGGGATCTTAATATTTAAAAAACTATTAATGTGTTATACCAGATTAACGGCAATAATCTCAGCTAACTGCCGATACAAACCATGTTTACCAAAACAAAACACAAGTCTCATAAGAAGCATCTAAATGACCCATGAGCGAAAAATGCTAACGGACATTGGCACAGAACTCAAGATAAAAGTACCCTTATTACTCATCGTAGCTGCACATACAAGATATCCGATTAAAGCTGAGACTCCACAGATTATGTAGGTATATAGTATCATCACTGAGTGATCCGGACTCGCGACAGGGGAAGCAAATACAGTCATCACAACACATACCTTTACAGAGCTTCTAGGGAGATCGTCTCACCACCGTAGCTGTCAATCTGATCAAAAGACGTGTTCAATGGCATTAAAATGAGAAAAAATGCGGCTGAATCGGTTAATCCATAGGTTTTTAACGTCTATGTATAAAAAAATGATTGAATTTATAATCCATAATTCCATTTTTATGTAAAAATCGGAGAGCAAATGCTAGCTGCTAATGGTAGCCACCACAGCTAGCTGCCGCTTTAAATGTTCCAACATAGCCGTTGTGCTTGTGTGATATGCCAACTCCATTTGGCAAAGACTGCAAATGACAATATCTTTGCGTTTTGGACTAACTTTAAAATATTCCCATGCTTTTGAAGACCTAGGGCGAGATGTTTTCGTTTGAGGGCTTCGTGCGCAATCCTGTGAGGAGGTGGTAGCCGTTTCAGTCTCCATTGTGTTTGAAGTGCGATTGCGAACTGCTTGTTGCTTTGTTTACACACCCACGTGTGTGTAGCGACGCGTCGACGCGGAAATATGTCGTCGTCGACGCGTCGCTCCAGCACTAATTATCAGCCTATATACTGAACTGACTGTGTCTAGTCAGAGATCTGTCTCCCAATGAGATCTCCTTAAAGAAAGCCTTCGCACTTTTCCAGTCGATGGAGTCCATGTTGGAGGGAGACGCTGGAAAAGTACTCTTTGATACCCATAAAGTAAACGAGCAGTTGTTGAACGGGACGATGAGCGACGAGGAAAACTGGGACGATGAGCGACGAGGAAAAGTTGAACGGGACGATGCGCGACGAGGAAAAGTTCAACGGGGGCGATGCGCGACGAGGAAAAGTTCAACGGGACGATGAGCGACGAGGAAAAGTTCAACGGGACGCTGAGCGACGAGGAAAAGTTCAACGGGACGGTGAGCGACGAGGAAAAGTTGAACGGGACGGTGAGCGACGAGAAAAAGTTGAACGGGACGGTGAGCGACGAGAAAAAGTTGAACGGGACAGTGAGCGACGAGAAAAAGTGGAACGGGACGATGAGCGACGAGGAAAAGTGGAACGGGACGATGAGCGACGAGGAAAAGTTGAACGGGACGATGAGCTACGAGGAAAAGTTCAACAGGACGATGAGCGACGAGCAAAAGTTGAACGGGACGCTGAGCGACGAGGACAAGTTGAACGGGACGCTGAGCGACGAGGAAAAGTTGAACGGGGCGGTGAGCGCCGAGAAAAAGTTGAACGGGACGGTGAGCGACGAGAAAAAGTTGAACGGGGACGGTGAGCGACCAGGAAAAGTTGAACGGGACGGTGAGCGACGAGAAAAAGTTGAACGGGACGGTGAGCGACGAGGAAAAGTTTGAGTCAGTGTGCTATGCCTATAAGCAAGACAAAAACAAACTGGACTCAATGTGTGAAAAGGGAATTTGTCGGATATGACAAAAATAGTCCTGCCTACATGGTCTATTTCCCTCACAGTGGAAAAGTGCAAAGATCTAGACTTGTGAAGTTTGTGACCAAGACCAATGCAGAAAGAGAAACACAAACAGAAACCGTCTCTGATGATGACTTTGAGGTACAGAACAAATCTGGCTAAATCAAGTGCGATACTAACGTTAGTCCAGTATCTATACCTGTGGTAACAGAGACAGAAGACAACAACAGTGAGCTTAGGCGTTATCCTTCAAGAGTGAGGAAGAAGCCAGTTTACTTATGTGACAGTGTATGTGGTAAGGAAAGTGAGAATCAGCTACTGACAAATATTGACTATTGTTACAGATTAATGTGCAATATCCCTTTTAACATTTAGGGAAGCTGTAACTTCATCGGAGTCAAAACAATGGGTTATTGCAATGGATGAGGAAATGCAATCACTAAAAGAAAATGACACATTTATCCTGACCAATTTACCTCAAAGTGAGAAAGCAGTGGGGGGTAAATGGGTGTATGATATCAAAACCAATATTGATGGGTCTGAAAGATACAAGGCACGATATGTAGCCAAGGGATAGAGTCAGAAGAGGGGTGAAAGCTATGATGAGACATTTTCACCTACCGCTAACCTCACCAGTATCAGAGTGTTAATGCAAAAAGCAGCACAGGAAAATCTGATTTGACACCAAATGGATGTTAAAAGTTTAAAACTGCTTACCTACATGCACCAATAGACTGTGAGATATACATGGAACAGCCAGAAGGTTTTGAGGTAAAATCCAGTAAAGGTGAAAAGTTGGTGTGCAATCTAGAAAAGTCACTATATGGGCTTAAACAGCAGAAATTGGAACAAAATGCTGCATGAGTATCTGAGTAAAATGAGTTCCTACAGAACCCTGCTGACCATTGTGTTTACACAAAAGAAACAGCAAACTGGAAAGTGATAATGATAATATGAGTTGATGACATAATCATTGCAGCTAGTGATAACAATGCATTGAAAGTTGTTAAAGAGATGCTCACAGCTACATTCAGGATGAAAGACTTGGGGAAACTAAACCATTTCCTTGGCATTGATTTTGATCAAACTGATTAATGTGTAAAGATGTCACAGAAGAAATATGTGAACAAAATACTTGAAAGGTTTAACATGAAGGATTGTAAACCAAGAGCGACACCTTGTGAGCAAAAACTGAACTACTTAGATGATGCTGTACCAATGAAGGCTGTTAGAATGTACAGAGAGGCAGCAGGTAGCCTGATCTACCTGGCTGTGTGCACGAGGCCTGATTTGAGTTTTGTTGTCAGTAAACTGTCCCAGTATATTTCTGAGCCGACAGAAGAGCAATGGACTACTGTAAATCATGTACTGAGATATTTGAAAGGTACAATCGATAGGGAACTGTGTTACCGGAAATGTAAGAGTGAAAAACTGGGCTTACAAGCATACAGCGATGCAGATTGGGCTGCTGATCTAACCGACAGACGTAGTCTGTCAGGTTATTGTGTTAGCCTTAATGAGAGCGGGCCAGTGGTTTCCTGGAAAACCAAAAAGCAGCCAACTGTTGCTTTATCAACTTGTGAGGCCAAATATGGCTTTAGCAGCTATGCAGGAGTGTATGTACTTTAATACAACTACGAGAGGGCATTGACAAATGTGAAATGATACACTACCTAAGATTTAAGAAGACAACCAGGTTAGCGTTGGCAAAGAATCCTGTTAACAGACAGAGATGCAAGCATATTGACATTAAGTATCATTTTCTGAGGTCAACTGTGGAAGGGGGAAAAACAAATACGTAATAACAACGTAACAGACGGAACCATTTTATTTGTTTGAAGAGAAAATAGGGATTGTTTAATTGAATGAGCCTCTTGTCTATTTCAAAGTTACGGTGCAGACTGTCACCGAATTGCTTGAGATGACTCAGGATTGTTGACTTGTACTAGGCCTGTCACGATAATAAATGTTGTTGGACGATAAGTTTTACCACAAATTATTGTGAGAAACGATAATATTGTCGGCACCGTTGTAAGACCATTTTAGACCACTGACATAATGATAATATATAATAATAATTCATGTACATCCTTTCAAACATAACTTTTTTTATTGAACATTCAACATTGCAAAACGAAATTTGAAATAATATTGTAATTTATATAATAAATAAACAAATAAATTATAAAAAAATAATTAAATCACACGCAACCAAAACAATAAATTAAATAGACTGGAAACAGATCTCTCTCTCTCTCTCTCTCTCTCTCTCTCTCTCTCTCTCTCTCTCTCTCTCTCTCTCTCTCTCTCTCTCTCTCTCTCTCTCTCTCTCTCTCTCTCTCTCTCTCTCTCTCTCGTCAGATTAGACTTTACTCGTGTTTATGTCCATATCGATCAGATCTAGCTAGTTCTAGCTAATGATAGGACTACCTGCTTATCAAAAGACACCTAAACAATAAGCGTCGCTATGCAACCGGGTGAGGCCGCAAAGTATAGCGCAGCATTATGCATTTGTTTACATGCCGACCGGAACCCAGAGGCATTACCAACAGATCAACGCACAATCAACCCATACAGGACATCTCTTTCTCCACATTAAGTGTTAGACATTAGAATGGACTCTTGTCTGTCACATACTCTTTTGTCTGTCACATAAGTGGGCAAGTTGCGCAAATGATGCGGTATTGCGCTAAGCAGAAATTATTTTTACCGGACACTTTGACCGGAGAGATTTAGATTTGCCGGTCTTCAGCATATTTTACCGGTCATAGTCCGGTAATTACCGGCTAACGGGAACTCTGATATATATATATTTATTACATGGCTTAGTTGAATACTCGATTCTGATTGGTCAATTCAGAACACGTGACACGTTGTTAATACCGAACAGACAGACCGCTGTCAAGGACTTATTGACCGTTGTTAAGGACGCTCACAACTTCAGAAAGAAGTCCGGTCGATTTAACTGTATACAGTTGGGCTGAAAAGCAAACTGCATGCAGTTTGCTTTTCGAACTGGGACAAGAAAAACAGCGCAGAAGTAACGGGGCAGAAACCCTCCTTTTTACGCAGCGGTCAAGACATAGACATCAAACGGCGACACATATTCAGTTGCCAGTTACTTTGTCATTAGGGCAGGGATATCTAGATACTTTCCAAGGTTTGACATAATGAATTGTGCTACTTTTAAAGCAAGGAGCGATGTTTTCAAATCTGTAATCAAAAAGCTCCTCAAAAACGCAAGCAGTTCCTACCGTTGGCTTTTCAAACTGACAAGACAAGAGACGCTCTAACTGTTTTTCAAATGTAACAGTTTGAAAAGCAAGCAAACTGTCTGATTGTCTTTAGTTTTCCGCTGTCGTGTGATCGCAACATGGAGGATTTTAACATTCATTTTAATATATTTGGAGAGCACAGTAATTTGGAGGATAGTTGTAATCAAAAAGCTCCTCAAAAACGCTATCGAAGCAGTTCCTGCCGTTGCTACGTTAGTTCAAACGGTAACAACGGACTATTTTTCTTAGCGGATGCATGTCAATTTAAATCAATACATACAACTATTTTTTAAATCAATAAAATCATTTTCTAAATCCATAAAAGCATTTCAATTAATATTGGGAGTCATAAGGTCATAAGGTTACTTTGTTGAGAATGTGGCCATGTAATAAGTGGGATAATGTGCAGCGACTTGGTCATTATGGGGAAAAGAACACCTTCATGCCGATCTAGATCCCTCCGCATCGCGTCGGGCTCCTGATCAGCATTCTTTTCCCCATAATGACCGCGTCACTGCACATTATCCCTTACATATATGTATGTATATAATCAGGGGTGCACATAACCTTTTTGCCCTGGTTCTCAAAGGAGCACCTGGAGATGTTGCTTGGTGCTCATCCTTAAAATTAAATAAACCGTAACTTTTGAGGGGGTCTTGACTTTATTTGCCAGACACACGGCACTGAACACACATGCAGAGGTGAACACAGAACACACATGCAGAGGTGAACACAAGACAACATTAGCATGACCAGTAATCCTACAAACTGTCATCACTCCCCTCCTGACTGTTCTGCTCACTGTCTTCCTCTCTGTCAGACATGGTAGCTGATGATGTAGGCCTACTACTTTCTCTCTGGTTGAGTCTGCGATTAGCTGCTTGCATGCACAAGTCAACAGCTAGTTTTGGGTCGAAAGTCTCTGTTATCATCTTAGACAAGTGGATGTAATCAAATAAGTATATGAACATAACCAATAACCTACCATAGCCAATAACAAATGAATGTAACTTATTTTATTTGTGTTGTTCATTCATATCTTATTTTACCTTAACATTTATTTATTTATGCTTTTCTTTTTTGTAATCTCTCCAGTTTTAAAGGATATTTTTTGGTTATTGTCCTATAGTATACATTGGAATGATTTCACACCTGTTTATCCCAATAATTATAAAGGAGTGCCTTGGAAATATGTGTTTACATAAATTGTGACCAAACAATTTGAACTTAGACTAAAGTGAACTATCTAAACACTCAGAGTCCTTTACCTCACTGAGCTGTAGTTATCAGCCTCTCAGTCTGACTGGAGAGGACTCTCCCTCCACATTATTGTAGAAACATCTTCTTCTTATATCCGTTAAAGCAGCTAGCACCAGATTCTAATAACAACAGCGCCGGTACCGGGCGGTGCGCTCTTCTCTCTCTCCCTCGCTCACTCGCATTTTGGCTGTGAGCTGCGGGCGCCAGATAAGCCAACATCCCCCATTTTCATCACTTACAGCGCCCATCGTACAGGGCAAATGAAACGTGTAACCGGGGTGAAAAGGGTGTTACATTTACTTAATTATGAATGTTGTTACATCAAGGCCGAAAATTAGGATGAGCACCAGCGGTCAAAAATGTTTTTTTCCCTCCCAGAACTGCCAGCGCAGCGCCTCCACAGATCTGACGCCCTAGGCGAACATCTATAACGCCAGTGCTACAGGCCGCCCGACCCTGAGTTCATATGCAACTTGCAAATATCTTTCTCTCTCTCTCTCCCTCTCTCTCTCTCAATTTTGGTACGCAAATATACCTTTTTTCAAATGACCCGGTGCTCTTTTTTTGGCGGAGGTGCACCTGCGCACCAGTTATGTGCAGCCCTGTATATAATATATATATATATATATATGTTATATATATAAATAAATAAATATGAGCACACATTGTCTCACAAGCAAAACCTCAACAGGCCATATCCAAATCTTTATCAATCAAAAAAGGAACACCAACATGTTTGCATTGTCGGGCTAATTCATCTTTGATTGTAAACTGTCGGGAAGGTGGGGGCTCTCCATCTCCAGCTGCCGTGTTTGCTCCCAGCTGGGAAAACGGAATGGGGTGGTTGTGTTTCAGGTGCAGTTTAAGGTTGGTCGTATTGCTAGCTTGTGTTGCTACCTTTTTAAAACAAATGTGACACACCGCACTGCTCATTCAAGTCCGTAGGTTCGCCTCGTTGATTTGGCTTGGATCCAAAATATTCCCACACCGGAGATGAAGTTATGTTTTGTAACCACTTCCATTTAACTTCAAATTCCCCTCGAGTAAGTCACACGTTGTCTCCTGCTTGTCTCTATATTATTCATTTGGCTGCTACACTGCTGCACTTGGACTGTCCTGACCTGGCTGGCTGTGAGCCCCGCCCCTCACAGCGCGCCTGGCCGGTGTCGGTACCATATGTTCGGGGTCCGTCTCTTACCAATGACGTCAATGACGTCACGCATTGTGATTTTGCAATTTCCCCGCAGGCTAGGCAGTCAATAATATTCGAATTAGCTTCGGCTTGATGTGGAGATGTGATTTGATGTTGTTTGTCCCCCAACTCCTCTCCAAAGTTGAGATGTAATAAAATACTCAGGGGAGTTTCCTGAATGTTCATGCTCAAAGCCAAGCACTAGGCCCTGGGTAAATTAAGAAGCTGATCTGGGGCACTTTTGTCCACTTTCCCTGGTGCTAGAAACTCAAGTCAGAAATCCCTGGAATCGTCTCAGAGAGTAGATGGTCAGTGGGGCCTTGTTTTTACTGAAACATGATGTTTCGATGTATATTTCCATTGAAAATGCTAGCCGCAAAGCTAGCATCGCAGCCACTGCTCCGTTTTCGGAGACTTTGCACACGTTTTTCACAAACATTTTCACACGCTAGGAGTATGGGAGTACTTCCATTCGCTTCGTCTTGATCTGTAGATGTGATTTGCCCCCGGGCACCCCTGGGTAAATTACCGTACAGCCAATCACAATGCGTGACGTCATTGGTAAGAGACGGACCCCAAACACATATGGTACCCCAAACACATATGGTGCCGACACCGGCAGACACAGCACGCCTGGCTAAAATGCTGGTCACATCCTTATGTAAACAAACACGCACGTAAACGGCAATTTAGCGAGTTCAGAAAAGTTATCGAGTTCATTTTTATTTATCGTACGATAGGTCAATTAATTGCTTATCGCAACAGGCCTAGTTACAACGGTGTAAGCATTTATGTAATTTATGAAACCGATGCATTGAAGGTTACTTTTGTGAATGTCGTGAACGGTTGGCCGCAATAATAGCTTTTTTCTAGTGTATATACATCAGAGGTCGCGTTAACCGAATATTTTCCGTCTATGACGGATTTTTTTTAACAATGACGGAAAAATCTGAAAGCAGTCCGTCATTTTGACGGATTAGAACAAACTCGGAACAGCTCCAAAGTTTCCCCGCAGCGAGGCTCGGTTAAGGTTAAGCATGCCTGCCAAAAAGGAAATTATACCGTTTCTAAACCCAACTTTGCCCTACAAATCATTGAAATGTCTGTGAGTTTTGGCTTTACACTGTGCGCACTCCCGCGAGGTGCAGTGGGCATGCATAACACAGCGCTAACGGTTCACGAGCGTGTGCCCCGCCACCTGTTGACAGTTCACGACCGTGCTCCCCACCCCAGAGTGTAAAGGCCGACGGGTAATACTGAATTTTGACGGAAATTTTACGATCCTGTCCGTCAAAATGACGGGCAGTGAAAAAGCCTAGCGCAACCTCTGATATACCTTCTTTTTTTTTTAAACAAAGCAGTTTGGCCAAGTTACTTACACACTATACTTGAATAAAAAACACACTTCCTTGCTTACCTGTTACTTTTAGTTATTTGTGTAGCTTGCTCTCCGGTTGACCCAAATCTTGGAGCAACTGTTCAAACGTGTAGATTCTCATTAGTAGGCTATACTGTAATTCGGGAGCATGGCCTTTCAATCCATATAAAGATGTGCTTGCAGTTTTGCACCTTAATGAGCTAATTAATTGATCTACCAAGTTGATAGGCATAGACATACTGTGAGAACACATTTCTGTGTTTTTGTTATTGTTTTTAGGTGTATCAGAAAACATTAGAGTCCTACTCTAGCCTAAACGTTGGTAACGTGTCAGAGGGCAAGATGCTAGTGTTAAAGTTGATTTAATTCCCAGTTTAGGTTAGATGGGCCTAATTGACATTCCTTGTGTGAATGTATTGAAGAATGATCCCATAAAGACCTAAATCTGTTTTGATCCTGCCAATGCAGCATGTGTCAATATCTAATTCCCACACTATTTAAAGCAGTACCCGGTTGAATAAAGTTTCAATTTTTTTTTTTTTTTTTTTGTAAAGATTCTTAAGTTATTCTTGTAAGTTAAGGAAATTGTAAATTGCAACACACATTCAAAACTTAGCTCTTTACCAAACTGAAACACATTAGCCGCTTTCACACCGCAGGACTTGCGGTACTTTAGTGCCGGCACTAAAGTACCACGGCACTAAATCCGCCAGGGGGCTAGTGCCAATCGCATTCACACCGCAGTACTTTCCCTGAGGCACGATTACGCTGACGTCACTTCGTCTTCTTCTTCTCTGGGTTTACTGGCAGGCCGCAAAACCACTTCACGGCGAGTACAACAAAAAAACAAGAGAAGAAGAACTACACGGGGGAGGGGGTATAAAGCTCACCCGCTGTATGAGGCGTTTGTTTACTTTCAGACCTCAGACATGATGGAGTTCAATGAGCTTGTTGTCTTTGTGCTCATGTTATACAGCTTTGTAACTGGGTTATTGCAGCCAACTAGGGATTTGACCCACGCGTCGGATGCTGTAAGTGCAATGCTGGTTCGGAATCGAAGGCGTACCATAACGAGTATTTCAACCGCAAAGGCTGGCACTCGCTCGTCCTGCAGGGTGTTGTGGATGCTAGGGGCCTCTTTTGGAGTGTTTTTGTTGGCTTACCAGGTAGCATGCATGATAGCAGAGTGTTCAGCATGTCCTCACTGGTTAGTTTTGTGGATAGGGGTGGTCTACTTCCTCATGTAACAAGGAATATTGGGGGACATGATGTGGGTTACTATATCCTTGGGGACTCAGCCTACCCCCTGCAAAGATGGCTGATGAAACCTTTCCAGGACAATGGAAGGCTTTGTACAGTGCATTTGGTTCTCTCTTTTATTTACCACATTCAAGACAGGCACAATTACAATAGTGCAGACACACCTTTGTGCAAAGACAATATGTCAGTATCAAAACAGTGTGGCAATATAATAACAAACTGCCAGGTGTCATATGCACATTAAATAGGCTCAGCAGTTAACACACCTTTATTATATATCCTCCTAAGATGTTCCCTTACTATAATTAATTAAAATATTGAACTCACAACACTGGTAATTACAAACTTAACCATTTCTCTTTCAATAAATAAATAGTGCTTGTGTTGATGGACGCCGTTTTGAAATACAATGAAATTATCTATTTCAAAGCCACATTGTGGGTGGGACACAACTAAAGCTTCGCCAGTTTATAACCGATGAAACATGATGGTATCAGAATAATCACTTAATGTGATTTATAGGATGCTACACAGGTCACTGTAAAGATAGTGTCAGAGGAGAAATAAGCAAGATACATTATCTGTTAAATCGCCATGGAGGTTATCTTTTATTTATCAGCAGCAGATCAATAAGTGTCAGTATCAAAACATAACACTGGCAAATACAATAGGTAGGCTCAGCAGACAGACCGTAGTGCAAAGTTAAAGTGTCACATGATTATCTACTAAATAGTGAATTCAGCATCAACTTCACCAAGATGAAGTTCAAAACAATGTAACAGACACACCTTAGTGCAAGTTAGGTGTCAGTATTAAAAAACAGTGGCAATATATATATAATAACAATAGAAAATCAACTTCAATCAAATGTACCCAAAACAAATATATAAAAATAGCACTGTAAGAGTTTAACTGTGGGCTAAGCCCTGAATGTTTCCATGTCCAGGAAACACCGCTGTGTGTCAATATTTAAAACAATACTACAGGGAGGAAGGCCTGTTTGACTTCACTAGCTCTGAAAGCACTCCCAGAAACCCCTGCTGAAAAGCCTTTTGTTGCTCCATTTGCTGTGCCAAGACTGCGTCCCGTTCATCCTGGCGCTCCATCATCGCAATCACCCTGTCCTCTGTTTCCTGGGCCTTGTGTAAAAGCATCATCTGGTCCTCGTGGATCGCCTTGCTGGCCATGGCACGCCTGTCCTCCATAGTCTCGATGGTGGCAAAGAAGTTCTCATCATGTGTGTCCTGTGCGCGCTTTCCTAAGAGGAAACATTATTTAATCACCATGTAGTTTTACAGGCAGAAGGGACACGGTCAGGCTGTTAGGGCTATTCCGACTGATAGGGTTAGGCACAGACACACACACTCACAGACACACAAAGACATAAACACACACACACACGAGAGAGACACACGTTACGTTTTCTTACCGGAAGTCATGTGACCTAGCCCGGATGTTTACAATTTTGTGAGCGTAAAATGGGCGCGAAAAGTGTAAACGCCTGCCTAGGCAAACACGTTTTCCACGGTGTTTCATAATTCATAATTGTACCATGAAGGAAGTAAACGTGATTGTGAAGCTACAGTGTGTGTGAACGTACTTTTGCGTTTGGTTGATGAAAAGGGAGACGAGCAACGGCTGCTGTTGCGATCGGGAAAGGAAAGTCCACTCGTTTCCAATCCAGCGAGTTGTCCCGCCTCGCCTGAAACAAACAAATGTAGTGCCATGAGTTAGTGAAGCATATTACAGAAAACACTGCCCACTTATTCACAAGACAACACGTTTTCATGGCGGCCGAGAATAGCTAGTTAGATGTTATGTTATTAGCCAGCTCAGGGCCGGCTAACAGTGTTAGCCAGTTCAGCCTGCTCATGGCTACCTCGATCTACTGAGCAAATAAAAGTGCATCTGAGACCAGTAATGTGCATATTAAAAACCCCAGTACAAGTAGTTTATTTTACCTTCGTCGTTGTCGTCGTTGCTCACTTCACAGCCGACTGAATCCGCCGTTTCAGCGAGCTCCCACAGCAGCGTGCCCGAGTCGATGGTCGCCGTTGTCCCGGAGAACGAGGGTCTCTGGCCGAGCAGATCATCCAGGCGCTCGTACCATTTACTGGTCTTTCTATCGTTACCACTTTTGTTATTGTGGTCTTTAATTTTTTATAGTCCTGCCTGAGTTTTTAATTTTACCCGGCATCCGTGTGCACTGTGCACGATTCCCAGCTCAAGTAGCTTTTGCGAACATCGCTCAAAACATTTTGAGTTGGGAACTGCTTTTTGTAGAAGCTGCTGCATCCCTGCATCTGAGTAAATGGACAGAAGCGCCGACACTTCCTCATCATTCCACCGCTCCGGTGCTGTACGTGTTGTCATAACTGCTTTACAAACAACCTACTCGCTCAGGTGTGGATGTGGTTTTGTAGCGAGGAAAAAAATGGCTGCCTAACAAAACAAATTCAGAGTCTAACGGGGCGTGGTTTGCAATTCGCCCAGCCAATAGAAATAGAATAGAAATTGGCACTCTTTGTCACCAGGTTCGTACCACCTCTCTAGCAGGGACTAAAAAGTACCAAAAGAGTTCCAAAAGAGTTCCCGGCACTGAGTAGTCCCGGCGGTGTGAACGCGACATTATTGGTACTAACGGAACTAAAGAACTAAAGTACCAGGGAAAGTCCTGCGGTGTGAACGCGGCTATTGGTATCAATCATTTTAAAGTTGCCAAAACGGACTGAACACTGAAGAAATATGTTCAATTGTTTAATGGAAATTGATCATTTGTACAGTACAAAGGTAGGTTCATATTGTGCGGAAATCAAATGTCTAGCAGGCGATAAAAGCGCACAAGTAATGTCAAGGACTCCACACAGCTCTGTACTTGAGGTAACCTAACCCCCTAATCCCACCAGGAGCGTCTGCGGCGTTTTTAGCGATCGCGGCCACTCTAGTCAATGGGTGCTATTCCACCAGACCCGCTGCGCCGCGGCTCGAAGCGTCCCAGAATCTCCTCGCCGCAAGGAATTTCTAAAATATAGGATGAATCCTATTTTTGACGCGGCGCAGCGCAGGAAGGAAGCAGAACATTCATCCAACAACTGCGAGGCTGCACACACGACGCTCCGCTTCTGCAACGTTTTGAAACGCGCCTGGTGGGTTATGACCAGGGTTGGGAGGGTTACTTTGTAAATGTAATCAGTTACTGATTACTGATTACATGGCTCTGTAATCAGATTACTTTTAGATTACTTTTGGATGACTTTCTTTTTCCATCACAGATGGGTATGTTTTGGTGAACAGGCGATACAAAAAGCAAAAGGAAACTGAACGTGTTTTTACTGTTTTAATGGCGTATCAAGAGCACAACTGAAACATCTTGGGATGTGAGGAGTGAGGAGTGAGGAGTGAGGGACACGGCTTAGAACGGGCATGACGCCTTCTGTCCTGCCAGTGTTAGCAGGACATGAATTAAAATGTCGAACTCGGACTTAATTTTAAAGACATTTCGGCCAGGGGTGTAGAGCTATATTTGTTTAAGCACCGGATTGGCAAAACAGGAGAGTGTGTGCCCCAGTCTGCCTTGATCTATGAATTCATGTCCGTGACTGTGACGGGGTTCTATTGTCCGTATGAAAACACTGGCCTAGTCGGTTGGGTTAAGCTCCAAAACTTTAATGACAGCAGCAAAAAATAAAATAACGAACCAGCACAACTTAAACAAAATAAATAAATGTCCAAATCAAACCGTCCATCACTCCCAGAGAGTAAACGTGTTCAGCTGTTGCCTTCTCTGCAACGATCTCTCGAACACGTCCCAGCTGTTGCCTTCTCTGCAACATTCCCCGAGTCCCCCTTCCAGGGCCAACCCCGTCCCTTATTAACCCGTAGCCCCTCCCACCAGGCTTACCGTCAACAGGTGACAACAATTACACTCCAAACCACATTTCAATATAACAATCCGACCCAAACATAAACAGGTTAACCACCTCTTAACATAATCATTTAACAAATTAACAAACACACAATAAATAATTAGGGCTGTCAAGTTAACGCGTTAATAACGCGTTAACGCAAAAAAAAATTAACGCCACTAATTATTTTAACGCGATTAACGCATGTGTATTTTTTTTCCTCGGCCGCCCCTAGTTTCAGAGCGCATCGAGTTTAAAATACCATCTACAAGCTGATGCTGACAGCCCCACTCCTGCTGTCCGCTTGTGGCAGACCACACTTCCACGCTCACCGGCAGGCACCGACTGGCCATCGGGAGGACCGGTGTTGCAGTATAACGTGAGTCATGACAACTGGGGATATTCTATTATTTTCGTCATAGGAATCCGGGGCGTGTACATTGAGGACCCATTGTTGACTTACCATGTCGATTGCCTCGTTTGTCGTTTACGTTCATCTTTTGCTATATCTGCCTTCCTAAGATCACTTTGATGGACATTCAGTACTCGTATGTGAGGTTGTGGGTGAGAGGTGGATATCGTGACGCTTACAGGGAGGTATCGAACATTACAAAGTAGGTGACTGTGTGGATGCCTGTTCAAAATATTGCAAACTTGAATAAATCATTTAAATTATATATTTGTGTCCGACTTTCATTTGTACATCGTTCTTAATGTGATGTATAGTAGCTCTGATAGCTGTCCATACCTTCAGACAGCCTAAAAGTAAAACACAAGTCGTTTATTCACAGCCCGAACGCTCATCGAGATGACTGGATCACTCATGACAGGTTGTGATCAGCTCCGATTAAATTGTGATATCAATGCTGTAGCTATTCTCCAGGGAGCACGTTTTTTTTTATGAAATACCTGTATCCCTCTCATCACAACAAGACTACACTGTGCAGGAAAAACAATTATATACATGAAAATAACCTTGATGCATGGGAATGAAACACACAAACTATCTTCCGTGGCTCTACTGATATGTCACAGTAACGGTCAACCACAGAAACGTAAGTCCAGCGGGGCACACGTTGAATACATATAATACAGTAGTTATATTATGCCTTTAAGCCTATACGTTTAACCCATAAGAACCCGGACCCATTTCTACTTTTGAGGAAATTAAGGGGAACGTCATTTAGACTAAATAGACCACCTAGAACACATTTCTGACAAGTAACCCCCCCAGTGTGAAATATCTGAAATGTGACATATATGTCACATTGGGCTTTAATGGTAAAGTAACTCTTATTTATAACTTCATTAATGAGGATGATTTTTTTGGTTTACATGTGTGTGAACATACTTTGAATTGAATAATAAAGAATATGTTAACTAAATATAATTGAATCAGCTAAATTAACTGAGCAGATCATAATCATATTTGTAATTGTGCATATATGTCACACCGGGTTTACTGTGAATGTTTAGGGTTAATGTCTTGATGTGACATCAGTGTCACAGCAATATTTATGCCATTAGTTTCATATCAATTTCATCAATAAATGTTTCTACAACAGGTTATATGTAATCAGAATCAGAAAAGAGCCCAAGACAGCTTAATGTTTAACAAATTACATGTCATGTAAGCATTTGTATTCTTAAATGGCTTGAATGTTAACTTTAGCAACAAAGAACCTTTCCAAATGTAGCTAGTTATGTCACATGTGTTAGCCTGGCACATGGACATCTTGGACATGTTGTTATGGGAACACAAAAGCAAATGACAAGGACCATAACCCACCAGACTGTTCAGTGTGTGTCACTTAGGGACTTCATGAGATCAAAAAGGCTAAAGCTGTATAAGGAACTTTCCAGAACATTTAAAGTTCATGTGACACCTGTGTCTAAGCAATTCTGTCTGCCTTCCGTGTTGCACCACGAGGACCCACTGATATAAAATGCTTAACTGTCTAAGTTGCATGCAGTCATCGCATACAGAGCATCAACTAGTTCCTGAACAGTGTCCTTCACATGCTGATATCCAAGAGAGGCAGTCACACAGTCACAAGATGGCGGAATAGAAAGCAGTATTCAATGTTTACTTCAGACTAGCTCCACGTCAGAAATGAGCATGCTTGTCATATGTCTATCTCCATAGAGGCTGAATCATCATGCTAATCACATAGCTATCATATGCCTCAAACAGTCCTGATGCTCTTCTAGGTCATCTCACATCCTGTCATGTTCACAGCTACAGCTGGGATACCTTTGTTATCATGTTACTCTCATACTGGAAGAGGACATTCAGGATTTTGCCAACAGAAATAAGTGTGTGTGTGTGTGTGTGTGTGTGTGTGTGTGTGTGTGTGTGTGTGTGTGTGTGTGTGTGTGTGTGTGTGTGTGTGTGTGTGTGTGTGTGTGTGTGTGGGTGTGGGTGGGTGTGTGTGTGTGTGTGTGTGTGTGCGTGTGTGTGTGTGTGTGTGTGTGTGTGTGTGTGTGTGTGTGTGTGTGTGTGTGTGTGTGTGTGTGTGTGTGTGTGTGTGTGTGTGTGTGTGTGTGTGTGAAGTGCAGCCTTTACAAAAGAAATCTGCATTGACAGGGCTCCCCAACACAGTATGTGTGGTACCACATAGCGCACCCAGTGCACTCGATCTTAAAATAAACAGAAAAAAGACATGTTAGAATATTGACAAACATTTTACATCACTCATCCAGAGTAAGCAGTAATGACGTTGTTTACATTTCATTAAGCAAGCAATGTACAGTTTTAGATCTTAGCTGTTTTCCTTTCTGTTCAGAGTCCATGCTCAGAAGTTTCTTCAACTGCTCCAGTGTCCTCCCATAGTGCAAAGACATGCAAGTTTGGTGAATTAAAGTAAACATTTATAATATCTGTTATAGAGAGTGTTCACCCAGTGATGTAGAGGTAACCAATCCAGGGTGTATCCCAGTCTTCCAGCTAAATGTTGGTCAGGAAATAAATACAACTTATTACCCATTCATCAAGGTTATTTTCATGTATGTAATTGTTTTTCCTGCACAGTGTAGAGTCTTGTTGTGATGAGAGGGATACAGGTATTTCATAAAAAAACGTGCTCCCTGGAGAATAGCTACAGCATTGATATCACAATTTAATCGGAGCTGATCACAACCTGTCATGAGTGATCCAGTCATCTCGATGAGCGTTCGGGCTGTGAATAAACGACTTGTGTTTTACTTTTAGGCTGTCTGAAGGTATGGACAGCTATCAGAGCTACTATACATCACATTAAGAACGATGTACAAATGAAAGTCGGACACAAATATATAATTTAAATGATTTATTCAAGTTTGCAATATTTTGAACAGGCATCCACACAGTCACCTACTTTGTAATGTTCGATACCTCCCTGTAAGCGTCACGATATCCACCTCTCACCCACAACCTCACATACGAGTACTGAATGTGCATCAAAGTGATCTTAGGAAGGCAGATATAGCAAAAGATGAACGTAAACGACAAACGAGGCGATCGACATGGTAAATCAACAATGGGTCCTCAATGTACACGCCCCGGATTCCTATGACGAAAATAATAGAATGTCGCCAGTTGTCATGACTCACGTTATACTGCAACACCGGGAGGGTGTGTGTTTGTGTGGCGCGAGTGAGCAAGAGAGAGACCGTACGTACGTGCATTGTTGTTGTTAGCATCGGGTGCTAGCTAGCTGCGCTAACGGATATAAGAAGCTGTTTAAATGAAAACAGAGGAGCGCTCTATCCACACAACTGCACCGAGCACTTGACTTTATGCAGGAAGTCAGACAGTGGGACATTGTAGGAGAAGTCAGCACACTCATGATTGCAGCAACATGATCGCAGCGTCCAGGCAGCTCCCGTTCGAGCATATGCCTTGAGTTGCACATAGCTCCAACGATCCAACACACACACGCGCACACACCATTTGTATTGTATGAGAGAGGTTCCAGGTTGAATTGAGGCGAATATTTGTAATGTTCAGAGGTTGTTGTGTTTAATATTCATGAGAATATTTGTCATTGTTCAAATGATAATAAACATTAGCATAAAGCATATTTGTCCACTCATATGTTGATAAGAGTATTAAAAACTTGAAAAATATTCCTCTAAGGTACATTTAGAACAGATAGAAAATGTGCGATTAATTTGCGATTAATCGCGATTAACTATGGACAATCATGCGATTAATCGCGATTAAATATTTTAATCGACTGACAGCCCTATAAATAATACATTGTATGGTTTCTTTTTAGGAAGAGAGCAGGAAATGTTTGGTGTGTGACTGTGTGTGCGTGTGTGTGTCGGCTGTCAGTCACTCATGTGATCCGCTCCGTCACAGTGACACTCACAGTATCTGCTGCCCACAGCTGTTTTATAGAAGGAAAACCTCCTTCACTTCATGAAATCTCTGCAGCACCAGGAGGCAGCGGGAGGGTTAACTCAGCCTCTGAGAAGACGAGCGTGCCGAGCACCGCCTTTCACGCACCGCCTTCACTGTGTTTACCTTCAGAAATAATCATTAGTAAGGCTAAAGAGCGACCGCAGGCTGATGTGTTTTAACCACACACACCTATATATACACACACACACGCGATTTAAACGCAGACATTTGTTCCTCCATGTTTCGTTGTTATTGTTTCACTGAGCGAGCGGACCCGCGCGCAGCGCAGACGCTTCCGGTGGGATCAGGGGGTAAGCCTCTGTTCAGATGACTTTTTGTACTCCAAAAACATCACCAGTGGCATGGAAGCGAAGTGCTGTAGCTACTGTGGGACAGCAGGGAGAGGCAGCTGGAGTGCTCCAAATCCAGTGCCAGTTTGTTGGACAACAAATAAACTGATTGCCAGTTAAATCTATAATCTCACAGCAGCTGCTCATCAGTCAGTGTGTCCATCGGGTTGCTCCTGCCGTGAATATTTTTGGAACAATTTTTTCTCTTCGACTGAGCCATAATACACTTATTTGGGGTTTATAAGTTGTTGATGAAGATGAATTTGCAACACCTAACACATTTCAAGGAATTACCTACATAAAAACACATCACAATGAGAACATCTAGTATTCAACGAAATACCCTAAGGACATGACTTGAGGTGAATTTGTGCAATAGGGAAGTTACTTTTTAAGGTAACTCTTAAATTATGAGGTCTTATGCCACCTGCTACAGCATGCCTGTGCATTGTCATTTGTGGCCAACTTATGTGTTCCGCATAAGAGTAGTCATGCATATTCATCAGACATAATTGTAAGGTGCAGTTAGACAAATTGGGGAATGTTCTTTCTCAGTGATAGACTTTTTACAAAGTTTCTCACATGTTTATTGTGTTAATATACAACCATTACCACACAGAACAACCTTACCAATGTTTTAAATACTAAAGAAAGTGCTGCAGCTTCTCAATGAACTTAAAAACCCTCCAATGAGGAAATTGTTCAGTCTTGTAAAACTAGAAACTCATTGGCATTGCCTTACTACCAATCAACAGTTACAATTAAATATTTGTACAACAGCTTCCTACTGTTGATTTAGATAAGAAGAAACAACGACATCTGATGGAAAGCATGGTTGTTTGTCATTGGAAAAACATTCCCTTTTTAGTTTGATGATGCACTCAGAATAAAGACTACAACACCTATGGATTTGGATGGGGGTGCATAAACATATGCTTGCTTTCACAAACACACAGGGTCTACTCTCTTTTGAATAATAATGAATACAAATGCAGATGGGTTTCAACCTTGCAGGGCCTTCTTCATCCGTGCAGAAATAATAACAGACTGGTAACATCTGGTTCACTTTCTTTGCATTTGCTGGTTTGTAAATCATATCTGGTAATGGCTTTTTTGCGTTTTTCCTTTTTTTATGCTATTATATTTGTATACCAAAAAGCCTTAGTTAAATGTGTACATTTAGCATTTTGTTTGAATGTGTTTTGTTGGCAATTAAAATGCAATTCCCAAGTTGCATGAGAACAGTTGAATGTTTATTTGCTTTCACAATCGCTTTTAAGATGCTCTTTAGTACAATGCCTGCATTCACTCAAACTCCTATATACTCCTCATATAAAACCTCTCTGGTTTTATAGCATTGCTTTAATTTTAATCATTTTTGACATTCATGCATTCTCATTCTCAGGTCTCAATACATATTTAAACAAATGCATTATACAGTGGCTCTCAAGCATTTAAGGCAAGGCCAATTTTATTATAGGAAAAAAATACTTGTTTGTCAGTTGTGCAAAAGTGTGTAAGGCAAGTTTATTTATACAGTACCTCTCAGCACACGGCAACCCAAAGTGCTTTACAAAATGAAATAAAAGACATTTAAGAACAAATACAGTGGAAGCACATTATAAAAAGGCATTTAAAAACATGCATTTAAAAAGCAAAGATAATAGCATCAACACAACGGGTATAAAATACATGGATAAAAAGCCATACTGCAGTTTGAGTGCAGTACTTCATTTGTATAAAAAAAGAGTCGTAAGTGTGGTTGACATGTATAATTGCATAATGTATTTTAAGAGGATCTTGGGAAAGTAACAGTCTGGAGGACAATGAACAAGTAAACTAAGGTGTTGTGTTACTGCGGGAGGATCAGTGTGTAATAATGTCATTTTGCGACTCTCCCAAAACCCAAGAAAGTAGCTAATACCATCATGATCTATACATGGTTGTTTCCCGTTCCAACAGCGGTGTGTGTTTTTAGAAAAGAATACATGTGTTACATGAAGATCAACTACTGTCAAAAATGTGTTAGTTTCCTATTGTCAGTAGTTCAACAAGCCAGCTTTAGATTGACTGATTTAGATCAGTGTTTCTCAAACTTTTTCACACCAAGGACCACTTAACCAATAAAAAAACACTCGCGGACCACCTAAATCCATAAATATCCAAAAACACATCGTTTTTCTAGAACAGATTACAAATCGCCTGAAAATGGTACAAACAAGTGGCAACATGTGTGATGAAGTTGTTGGGCTGGGCTATATCATGCAATCGAAAGTGAAACGTAACCTCGCTCCATTGCGGAGATATTCCCGCGAGAGTGCGGAAAACTCAAATGTATTTATTTATTTCAAATGTGAAATGTTACCAATATACTCACGGACCACTAGGGGGCGCTCACAGACCACCAGTGGTCCGCGGACCACACTTTGAGAAGCACTGATTTAGATTGACCATGCTAACAGACAAACACTCTCCCTGGATCAGATAGTGCAGATAGGCTTCATGCCCTTCAGTAGCGCTTTTTATCAAGACAAATATTGACAGAAGATAAGTGCTGCTATCAGGGAGTCATAACAAGCTGTAAAAACAGTCACCATTCAAACCAAACTGAACAAGCTTTTACGGAGCTTTGAATACATGAAGAGGCTTTCTTCCGAGTAGCGTTTACATGATTAGGTTTTATATATAAAAGGTTTATATTGTGAGTTTAGGGCAGACAAACCTAGCTATTTAAATGGTCCAACACAGGCCATGCTGCCGGCCTGCTGCCGTCTGTACTGCAGAGGACATGCACATACAGGAAAAAGCTGCAGAAGCCAACACCGCCAGAAGTGCTAATAATTTGTTGTGCTTTGCATAAGACAAAGCAATCATTGTGTTCTGATGAGCTTTTTTCATTTATTCAGAAGATGCAATACAGTCAGCTATGTTCTTGCATTTTCCCTGCGATCAAAAAAGAGTCATGTCAAGATTTAGGGTACTTTCATAGTCATTTTTGGCTTAATACTGCATAGATTAAATTGATCCAAGACGACATTACATGAAGAAAGATCTACTTTGAGGTGTGTTTTTGTTTAACCCTTTCCCTTTTCTCTTTTCCTCAATCTCTCCCAGATTGCATTAATGACAGTCACACTGTTCCCCATCCGTCTACTCATAGCTGCATTCATGATGCTGCTGGCTTGGCCTTTTGCCTTCCTGGCCTCATTAGGGCGCTCGGAGACCACCGTCGAACCCCAGTGCCTCTGGAGGAGGTGGGTGCTTTGTCTTGTATTTGTCTTAAAAACAAGTTGTATAGCAGCAACTGTAGAATGCTATTATCATTAGGCCACCAGTGATGGTTAAAGTAGGAATAAATGGCTCCAAAAATATCATAGGATTTCCTTTCTTTTGTGAAATGGGCCATCCATTGATACATTTTCAGGAATTCATTCGAACAGTCTGTGACTACTAGTCTTCAAAACCTGTGTTTATACAAATGCAACTATAAAAAGGAAGCCGAAATGTCTGGCATGTCGCAATTTAGAGTTTTGTGTTAAAAAGAAAAATTCCCCAAAACCATGTTACCTTTCAGTTTATTTTAAGTAATTCTTGAGCTTTAATAGTTTAGATGTTCAACCCTTTGTCTCAGTCTTGTGCTCCATACTGTCACAGCTGATACAGGTCTCCACTTCGTGACGAAAATAGCACCAGAAAGGTTCATGAACATGCGGTTGAATCATGTCACATAGATGACGCCTGTACCTTTTTCGTGTGGGCGGGTTGGTGAAAGTTGCCTTGAGAAAATAAATAGATTTTTTTTAGACTCAATCAAGTCTTAAAAGACACAGGTGGTTAGAAACTCACTTATATTAAAAAGTAAGAATAGTTAGAGGTATACATGTACAAAATGCCATGTTGGGCTTGAACATGCAAACTGCTCTTTAACAACACGAAAGGTGAAATAAGCTTTTCTTTTGCAGTTTGCAAATGGTTAGGTTCTCTAAAAGTTCCTCTTGGTGTGTAAACTGTGTTATTTCTGTATAGATTTTCATTCAATTATGTTTTTTACATTTGGCGCTATTCACTGATCCTATTCATTCAACATTGAATTTCTACCAAGCCATATTCTTCTATTTCAACTTTTAAATGTCTTTGGATACCTATCATACGGTCCCTGTCTGCAGTTTAATTGAAAGATGCCTCACACATGCATGATTTTTTTTTCAGAGTTGTGGACATAATTCTGAAGATCATCATGCGGGTCATGTGGTTTGTGGGGGGGTTCCATTGGATGACGGTGAAAGGTCGAAGGGCGTTGCCTGCAGAAGCACCCATCCTCACCCTGGCCCCCCACTCGTCCTACTTTGATGCCATCCCAGTCACCATGACAATGGCCTCCATCGTCATGAAGGCTGAGAGCAAGGACATACCTCTCTGGGGCAGTAAGTACCAAACGCATACCAGGATATATTAGTCTCATAGTTCTATCTGCCCTGTGCCCTGTGTTGTGATGTTCTACTTGGTAAAAGGCAGGTCTCAACAGTTTCTGGGATCTTGCTTTAAACAAAGGGATTGCCCAATCTACTTTGCCGAATGTCTTTATAAGGGTTGAAGTCAAGAACAGCTTGGTTATATTCAAAGCAGTGGTTGTAAAGGAAATATGTTAACACAAGAATACACACGCCTTGCTGTAGTTTAGAAGCAGACATTTCCAAAAATATGACCATTACCTCTCAGCTCTGACTTGGCAAGTTAACACTTCACCATCTCTGAGTCAGTTCCAAAGTCATAATGACACACTTAAACTCATGAAACCACTCATGACAGGAGGAAACGGAAATTAAATATTCTTATTTTAGTTAATTAATCACACTTTCACTGCAGAAGGAAAATAACGTCCTAGTAACTCACAACTTCCTTAACAGATCTAAAGATGAAAGCATAGCGTGTCAGACATAATTGCCAATACTAACCATAACAGATTTTATGGAAGGGAAAATTGTCTCATTATGTTCTTCATGAAATCCGAGGCTCACGTTCTCGGCATTATTTATTTTAACCTTCATCTCTTATCATCATCCACCTGGCGTGGTTGCCACTGCAATTAAAGGAACACTTTATGTGAATGTATCCTACCATCACTGCTTATAGTGTATCCCATCTGGCAGCTTGAGTTATTTTCTGTACACTCAAGTATTCTCAAGTAGGCCTTGCTGAGGGACTGCCAGTACACACACTGTTTAGTGTAAGAACAGGTTGTACCTATACGTTCAGTTTCATTTGTAGTTCCAGTTCAGGCGTCTTTATGCCTCTGGCCCCCAGCCAGCAGGACATGCAGTAAAAGTACTAGGTGTGTGTTTTTTAAGCCTTTATTTCTCCCCCCCTTCCCTGCCCACTAATGGCGCGTTTCCACTGCAGCGGGTAGCTCGCTTTAAGCGTGCCGAGCCGTGCGGGGCCCGTTTTTGGTTGCGTTTCCACTTGGCCTAGTTTTGGCCCGGGGCTACTTTTTCACCTTTTTTCTGGCACGACTAAATCGTGGTTCTAGGGCCAGGAACAACCAGGCTGAGTCGGGCTGAGTATGCTAAACTAGAGAGAGAATCGCTGGCAAGGGGGCTACAACTACAACAAGATGAACATATTTGACCGTGATTTAATAATAATACACATTTCAAAATGATGCCGAAGTAACAACATACTGATACCGGTTAGTAAAAACCATGAATTAATGCTTTAACAAGTCTGCAGACAGACGGCAGGCGAAAAACCCTTTTAAAATGCTTGTTATCTAAATGGAGCTTGGCTAAGCTAACGTTATATATGCTCCGACCGTCCGTCCACACTCACAACAACGGCCTATACAGACATAAATAAACCAGCGACTGTATTCGCCATGACACAGGCAGTCTGTGGTTTGTACTTGTTTAACTTTTGTCTAGTTTCTGAACAGATATGAGTGCTAAGAGCTAACGGCTGTGTTGTTTTTCTGGGGCTCTCATTGAAGATGACGTCACGGCTCCGCCTACACTGCGTTACTATAGTAACTACCCCAGTTCCTAAACTGTAATGGAAGCGCAGCATTAAAGTGAATCGGGCCTAATAAGGCCTAACCAAACCGAACAAGGCCGAGCGAGGCCTGAAGTGGAAATGCGCCATAAGTCAGTAATTAGCCACTTCATGCTGAGTGAAGCCTGCCAAACAACGTAAGCCTTACTTGCCCGTATTTCAGGATTGAGAACACATGTTCTCGTAGACAAATTGGCATTACTATCAACTTGATACCTTAGTAGCAACAATGGATATGTCTTGTATTTTCATTGAACATTGTTTTTATTTTTGGGTTATCAACTAATGTGTCCCCTCAAATTAAGTTTGACTAGTCATGCTGGCCTGGCCAAACAAGTGGAGTCCAGAAAAAGCATTAAGACCTGATCAGCCACGGTGACGTGTGCAAAGTGTCTCACGGTACCAGATAGAGACCTAATCCCTTCCTCTGGGCAGACGGCTCACAGTTGGAATCAATTTGTTCTTCAATCAATCAATGTTTATTTATATAGCCCAATATCACAAATGTTACATTTGTCTCAGTGGTCTTCACAGTTTGTACAGAATATCAGTATGACAATACGACACCCTCTGTCCTTAGACCCTCAAATCGTACAAGGAAACACTTCCAGAGAAACCCCACAGAGGAGGGATCCCTCTCCCAGGACGGACATACGTACAATAGATGCCGTCTATTCACCCACAATCAAAAAGTGTGCACCCTGATTAAAACTGATAAGTTAACATAACTCAACTTATCAGTTCTCATTCATAACACTCCGTTCGATGTCTCACTATGGGATGCGCCTCATCGCGGAGCAAACGGAAGCATCAATCTCATTACACCAATCCTGATTGGCTGGTGATCTTGACGTCAGCGTCAGGGAAATCACCCCCTATAAGTAGCTTGCGCCACGACGCATGCGTCATTCAAACACCTCTTCTCGCTTCAGAGCACATATCTACAGTAGCCGGGCAAGCTTCACTGTCCACAGACTGAACCCAAATACCCATTTCGGTCGACGAGCGCTCGCCGGCTACTCCTTCTGCTTCGCAGGAAGACGGTAGTACTAACGCTGTTAGTATTTTAAAAAAATCGACCTCGCCCTTCTCTTACCCGAGAAAGTAAGGGAGGTCCGATTTTTCAAGCTAGCAGCACACCTGTTGCTAGCTCGCTCCCTCTCTACCGACACCACGGTAGTGAGGACGTTTTTCTTTTCTCTTCTCCACGGAGGGGAAAAGGATTAAAAAGGAGCATACTGCCACACCAGTCAGTATTCTCCGGGAATAAAAGACCCACACCGTCCTTTTTCTCCGGATTAAGGACAAGGTGGTAATACCTTTTTCTCCTGTCCCACCTGTCAAGAGCGGGCCCTCTCCACGCCACGAGGCGACCACGATGGACGCCCCTCTCCCTCACACCAGAGGAGTCAGGGACTCGGTGGCTCGACTCGGTTGCTCGACTTGGTGGCTCGACTCTGCGGCTGCGGGTTGAAGATCTCGGGCACAGACACATACCAGGTCTGTTCGTCCTGCCTCGGGCTGGAACACGCCCGAGGCGCTATCGACAACCCCGGCTCATGCGGACATTTTGTCAGCTTCACCGTTAAGAGCCTCCGCCGACGGTTAGCAAGACAAGCTAGCCTGTCGGAACAGGACCCCCCCATGTCCATGGACCCGCCGGCCACAGAGAGTGAACCCCTCTCCGTGTCGGTCTGGGGCTCATTATCCACATGGCCACAGAACCGGAATCCCGCGCCCTGGCAGGCCGGGACCCGGTGACGACAAGACACGCGGGAACGGATTCCCGCGCTTTACCAAGCTGGGTCTCCCGGTTAGACCTCACCATGGTCTCACCCGCGGAGGATGTCCTCGAGCTGGACTATGAGGAGGACGAAGAGGAGGACACCCTGGCGTTCCTCCTGTCCGAGTCGGATGACCAAGAAGAGGACACCTTCATGTCATCGGCTCAGGCTACAAAGCCTGGAGCGAGGGCTGCTCTCCCGGGCGATAGCACACCAGCTTCGCCCGGTCTGAGCATGGACCTGCAGGCCGTGTGCAAACGCGCTGCGGTAAGACTCAACGTCCCGTGGCCTGAAATGGCCAAGGAGACCTCCAGATCCCGCTACGAGGGAAAACATCTTCCCCAAGCAGCGGGCAAAAAGAGGCAACTCCTTCCGGTCTTCCCGGAAATGTTGGATGAAGTGTCGGTCTCGTGGAGAGACCGGCCCTTCAGCAACAAGGTCCCAATCCAGGGTACCTCCTCCCTAGACTGCGACGGAATGGAGAGGCTCGGCCTGCTCCGCATACCGCCCATGGAACCGCTGGTAGCGGCCCACCTTCTACCGAAGGTGGGCCCGTCACCGAGCAGGAACCCCACGCTGCCAGCAAAGTCGGACCGCTTTCAGTCTACAATGACTGAAAAGTCCTACAAAGCGGCAGCGCTGTCCGCCAGGGCCCTGAACGTGTCCTCATTGCTAACCGCCTACCAAGCGGAGCTCTGCGAGGACCTGTCGGGTAGCCCGGGAGCAGCCACTCTGGACGAGATGGCAGCGGTCACGGACATTTGCCTACGTGTCCAGCGCTGCGCCGTCCAGGCCACGGGCAAGGTAATGGGGATCATGGTGGTGCAGGAAAGAGCGAGATGGCTCAACATCACCAACCTCCCTGACCGAGAAAAGGAGGATGTGCTGGATATGCCCATCGTTCCCGAGGGAATTTTCGGCTCCGCTCTCGCCTCCATGCAAACGAGGTGTGAGACGAAGAAGAAGGAGGACGAGGCACTCCACCTCTGCCTCCCTCGAAGGGTCCAGCTGCTGCCTTCGCAGCAGCAGTCCTTCACCCAAGCTGTCTCGAACTCTGCTCGGTTTAAAGCACCGGACAAGCAGAGGTCGCAGCCCACCCCGAGTCCCCAGCCCAGGCTGGAGACAAGGGCAAGTTGGCCGAGAAAATCTCCGGTTCCGGCTGCAGCTCAGGCTCAGCCAACCCAGAATTTCGGCCAGCAGTCGAGGAAGAAGAAGCGAGCGGCGTGACAGCCCCTCCTTCTCCCCTCCGTGAATGTGTTCCCGCCGCCTCGAGAGATGCCTAAACACCATCCTCAAGTCCGCACAAACACATGTCACATGCTGATTGATTCTTTTGTTATAAAACATTTGCCGCTGACGCATCCAGGCTTCAGGCCGAGGGCGCAGCTCAAAAAAATGAAAAGAAAATCAATAAAAACAATAAACAGCCCGTCAATTGTTCCCCTTCTGAGAGCAGCTACGGCATCTCTCAAAAGGCGGTTTACTGACGGGTCTGTGAAGGCACCACCGCCACACGCAGTGCCGGCTGGGGCTTTAAGGGCACCACCGTCACGCGCAGTGCCGGCTGGGGCTTTAAGGGCACCACCGTCACGCGCATGCGCAGTGCCGGCTGGAGCCGTAAGCGTGACATCTCAGCTGGAGCATACAGCAGGAGATACTCACGACATCTGCCTGGGCTTCTCAAAACAGTTATACTTTATCTGTTTTCACAAACCCAGAGAGAGTCAACCCATATTCTGGAGAGAGAGGTTCTCTCTCTCGCGCCTACGGGTGCTGTCCTTTCACGGAAGGTGGTCACCACGGACGCAGGTCAGACAGGATGGTATTTACGAAGGTCGCCCGGTGAGGGGTCTCTAGATCAGAGACCTCCAGCGGGCGCACGTAAATCACCCGGAGCTTTTAGCGGTGTTTCCCCACCCTAAAACGCTTCCTGCCTTCTCTCAGAGGACACCATGTCCTCGTGAGGACAGACAACACAACATCGTGTATGAACCACCAAGGGAGGTTGCGTTGTCTCCAGTCACACACACTGGCACACAAACTGATCCCTTGGAGCGGCAGACGTCTCCTCTCTCTGAGAGCGACACAGGTACCGGGAGTTATGCACCTCGGGACAGAATTACTGTCCAGAGGTGCACCACTCTATGCAGACTGGACTCCACATCCAAGGATCGTGAGTCCGCTGTGGGTGCGTTATGGCAGAGCCGCCAAGCGGGTCAGCAATATTCACGCAATGTCTGTACCTCATGCACTCAGTTCGCCCCAGGGCAAATTAGAGTGTTGTTGAAGCCCAACCCTGCCTTTACACCAAAGGTGGTTGGTTCGTGTACCCCAATTGACATTGAGGCATTTCCTCCGCCGCTAGTTTCCTCCAGGGAGCAGCAGCAGGATCTGTTGTGTCCAGTCCGGGCTTTACACACATATATGGACAGATCAAAGGAGCTTCGTCTTAATGACCAACTCTTCGTGTCCTGGGCTAACCCTCACAAGGGTAAGCCTGTTACTAAGCAACGGCTCTCCCACTGGATTGTGGAGGCAATTGCTTTGGCCTATACGAGTCAGAATTTGCAAGCACCTTCGGGTCTGCGGGCTCACTCGACTCGGGGCCTGGCTACATCCTGGGCTTTGTTCAAGGGTGTTTCCATCCAAGACATCTGTGCAGCGGCGAGCTGGTCCTCACCGCTCACTTTTGTCCGCTTTTACAGGCTAAACGTCTCCGCTCCAAGCGTGGCCCGAGCAGTGCTGGGCACCTTGTTGAGTCGGGACTCCACCTGTTAAATTCTGGTTGATCGGTGATCTTCGAGATAAGCTCGTCTGGCAATACGGGAGCTACAATATCCCATAGTGAGACATCGAACGGAGTGTTATGAATGAGAACTATAGGTTACTTACGTAACCCCAGTCCTCAGAGTAACATGAAGTGAGGTGTCTCACCAGACGGCCCTCCTTGCTATGGTGAAGCGAGAAGAGGTGGTTATTTTGAATGACGCATGCGTTGTAGCGCAAGCTACTTATAGGGGCTGATTTCCCCTGACGCTGACGTCAAGATCACCAGCCAATCAGGATTGGCGTAATGAGATTGATGCTTCTGTTTGCTCCGCGATGAGGCACATCCCATAGTGAGACATATCACTTCATGTTACTCTGAGACTGGGGTTACGTAAGTAACCTATAGTTTTTACTCAACAGTAGTTTTTTACATAAATGTCACAAAAACACAGAGGAATGTTTCAGTACAGCCACATTCTTCGTCTCTTCAATGTGCAGCTCTGTTGCTGAGTAATTTGGATTTAAGTGCTTTGTTTAAGGACATCATTAGAGTGGGGGTTGATGTAAAAAGGAGATGATATGCTCTCTTCCCTTCCTGGCTTTTCTTAGTGAAGTGTTTTTGCTTCTGAAATGATGTATCTGATCGTTCAAAAGTCATGATCATAATGCTAATTACATCATTCTTTACTGTTTAAGGCAATATATTGCTGCACTAATCAGTCCTTAAGCTGAAAATGTTATCATTTTTCAGTCGATGAGTTTTTTTAATGGCTTTTTGGTTTGATGGCAGACATAAGGTCTGTGATTAAGGCAGTTTGAGAGATTGTCACTTATGTTTTACAGCAAAAAAGGTCAGCTTATAACCCAAATGTGAACTCTAAAGCTTGTACTTTTCTTACATTTGTTTGCTAACAAGTGGCTAAATTAGACTATAGTCATGTGACCATGGTATAGTTTATTATAAAACATTACTATACTATCTCACTTCTGGTGATTGCATTTATGCTTCAAAAATCTGAAATGGTGAAAGACAATTTACTTTTCATTAGAGGATTAAAGGAACCAGGGCAAAGATAACTTCTGGCTTGGCCTACAAAAGTATGTCATCCCTGCGGCACAATATACATACACGGCATGTGTTACCTGGTTAACTTGTCTGAGTTCTTGCAAATTGTGCATATTCCTGTTGGATCCAGCTGTCAGAGTTCCCTCATCTCCTTCTACCTAATGCAGTAGATACCAATAATGCATAGAAACATTAGTTAATGTCAAATTAAATAACTAAATTAGCATCTGTTCTTTCTGCGTTCTTGTTTCCAGCTCTGATTAAGTTCATCAGACCGGTGTTTGTCTCACGGTCGGACCAGGACTCCAGAAAGAAGACTGTGGAGGAGATCAAACGCAGAGCCCACTCAGGGGGGGAATGGCCTCAGGTAAACAGAAATGTGATGCTTATACAGATAACATCACCTGATTTAAACAGGAGTACATTTAATTAGATTTTTCTTTTTAGTGCAAGCTAATAAACATCGTTTTGTTTTATAACATTTTGTTCAGGATGAGACCCCTGTTTTTGTTTTTTTATTTGTGAACCATTCCTTCCTTCCTACAGATAATGATATTTCCAGAAGGAACATGCACAAATAGATCCTGCCTAATCACCTTCAAGCCAGGTAAAACGCTCCCATCATCATTTTATTAAGCTTTTCTCTTTTGATTATCCTTCAAAATGATGCTGCCATTTTGCTCACATGCAGTGACATTTCACATGTAACCCTGCGTGCAAATGTACTTATTATTACAAATAAAAAAAATTCTGCTGGAAGAACATCTTTGATAAACAGATAAAGCATAGAGATAAAATAAGGTTGGGCATTTGGCTGGATCGGTGGCTGATTTATTTGGCAGATATTTGAATATGCAAATAAATGCCTTTTTTAATTTCTGCATTGATTCCTTTGGTGTTTTTGATTTGTAAAATGTCATTGAGTGCACCTACAAAACATGCAAATATTATTCAAATAATTGTGCTATTGTTCTTTAGTCAATTTATTTGTCTTGTTTACTCTTGCAGGGGCCTTCATCCCAGCTGTACCCGTGCAGCCTGTAGTGATTCGTTACCCCAATAAACTGGTAAGATAATTTGAACAAACATTCAATACGATTTTAGTTTTCTACATAACAATTTAAGTTTCTATTTTGTATTGAAGTGTTGTAAAATCAAACCAATAGGTTATCTATCATGAGTGACTCCCCAGCAATCTCCATATTCACAGCGTTAGTTGTGAAGTATTTGCATGCGCCATATTTTGTGTGTGTTTGTATGTGTGCGTGTGTGTATACTATGCCTGGCACCTCACCAGAGTCTCACTCAGTGGGTAGGTAACGATCTTGCCGGTCACATGGTGGGTAGAAAGATATTGCAGTTATATATAGTATCCATGAAGGAGAAAATGTTCTGAGTAATGCAGAAAGATGTGCAAACTCAGCAGAATCCCATACGGTACTGTGAGATCCTCCACCGGTCAACGCTTGTTGTCGTGGTCACATTGTGTCGTTGTTTGATTTTAAATACAGGGATAACGCTGACACTGTTTCAAAAGGTAAAGAAGAGAACACATACAGTGTATATTGGTTAATAGGCTGAATCTTACATTTAAAACTAACACAACAAGAAACAAAAATAGTCAATATAAAAAAAAAACAATCAGTGCTTCGATACCCTGTGCCTACTCAACTGCAAAGCTCCGCAGATATCATGTGTCTGTGAAGGCTTTGTAATCCAGTCGTGTAGTAATTATGTAGATACAACATGCTGTGGGCATATGGGACTCATGTTGCCGCAGCAGCATACTTAAGTGAATGCACTATTTTTGGTTTATTTATAAAACATTTACAACTGTTTATTTAATTTATGATTCAAATGTAATTCCCATTGTGCTTCCACAGCCTCTGGCAAGTATATTCTATATAGGTGAAGATTTTATTGTGAAAGAAAGAGTTTACCCCGCTCATGCTCTGGATGCTCGGATTAGACTAAACTAATTTGCATCTCGTATGAATGATGGACTCTTTCTTCACGAGAGGCCTACTGGAACGACAAACGAGTCTGATTTAGTTTACGTTGTTTACATCTGGGTTATGAGAAGAACTCAGTGATGCGCACACAGTTTCTTCCTGATAGCCTGACTGGGAATCTGGCTAATCATGGTGTGACTCAGAAGGCAAATAAAGGCATATCTCTTGTTATAGGGCTTGTTGTTAGTGAGGCTGTGGTAATGCACGCAGGACATTGTGAGATGGAACTGTTTTAGGCTGTTATAAATGCAGCTAACATGTTCTATTGAGGGAGCTATTGCTATATGGTCTGCTATATCTGAGGTCAGTTGCAGAAATCACAAATGTAGTTGCAACATTTGAGTGGTGCCAGTCCTGATTCTGTGGTTAGGCTTTTGAAATAAATGAGTCAAAAGATTGATACATATCTGAAATATGTCACTTATTTTCTTGCTAAGTCATTGTGTTTGCATGCACCTTAGTAACTACAGTATGCCTACATTACTGTTAGTAAACCTGTGACCTTAGCAATGACTAACGAGACACACTTGTGCTTAAAAATCATCTCTTTACTCTTAGAAATATGCCAAAACTGGTATATTGTTATCTAGAAGGGGCAACCTGATCTTATCATGATTTGTAAGCGTGGTGATTTCCTGCCTTAACCTCATTACGCTTAATCTGGTGTTTGGTGGGCAAATGAGCATGAACTGTTTCTTAGCAGGAACAGCTGCGGGAAGAAACAAACGGTTCATAAGAAAAGCATTCTTGAAATATTAAAATGAATATTTACTTCAAACTGATGTTTACACTTCATGTTCTTTACAGGACTCGATCACATGGACGTGGCAAGGGCCTGGAGCGTAAGTACACAATTCCTTATTTCATATAAAGTGTGCTTCGGTATATTTGCTTGCTGTTAAAATGTACAATGCACTGTGTTTTTTAACTCTTTTTAAATGCATCATAAATATATAATAAAATAAATGATAATAAGACTGGATGATGATGATGATGGTGATGGTGATGGTGATGAAGTATAAATCCTCCAACATCTGGGTTAGGGTTACACTGTACAGAAAGATAATTATTCCGACCTAAAAAAAATACATATTGAATAAAGTAATTTGACAGTGTCTCTGAAAAAGATTAGCGTTATAGTTTTTCTTATGAACATAATTGAAAGGTTCGTCAAGGTTGTCATTCTACAACTCAAGTGCAGGATACTATTTTTGAACTGAACATTGTGGTCTGAACCAGAATCTCCTCAGTGAGATCTCAAATAGACTGGAAGCAGATTAGTTCTGGCTGGAGGAGAAACCCTGCCCTTGTTATCTGTCCCTGGAGCATCCTCAGAATATATGTCTGTAGAATAATGTGTCTGTATCACGTTTCGGTGTGGTTTCCATCATTATGCTGGCTCTGTGAATGCATCTGGCTGTGTGCCCGGCTCGGAGGAGCACAGCTATACATTATTGGAATAAATCTCTGAAAGACACACACAAACTCTAACATTATGCAGTCAGACTATCATTTCATTTCAAACCTGTCATAGAAAGTTTAAGAGTAATACTACATTTACATATATATATATTCATACCAAAGTTGAGCTTGTATGCATTTCCCTAAGCTTTGACAAGCGTACTTAAAAAAAAAATAGTCTGTCCAAACACTGGCTTTTTGGTTTTGAAAAGTAATGATTTAACAATGTGAACATTTTCGAAAAACTGTTGAAGTGAGCAATTTCTGAGAAAAAAAGTGTTGTCTTTTGAACACACCGTAAATTCTTTGTCGGACCTTTTTTGCCATGGACACCAATCACATGTCTTTGTTACTGCATTTGTTTACTGTTTTTGAACGTGTCCTTTTATCTTCACAGGTTTGAAATCTTGTGGCTGACACTCTGCCAGTTGCACAACAGGTTTGTGGTCGAGGTAAGCTCCCCATACTGCATGTACATCTTGCCCTATTAAGTCATGATAATCCCTGCACTTGTAGTATTTCAACGTATTCTATGTGAAAGGAAGTTTATTTCTTCTCTCTGTCTCTCTGCAGTTCCTTCCCATTTACACACCGTCAGAGGAGGAGAAAAAGAACCCTGCTCTCTATGCTATCAACGTGAGACGTGTCTTGGCAAAGTAAGTTAAATGTATTGTTCATATCATATGTGGCAGACGCTCCTTTTGAATGTACAAAGGGAAAGGTTGAGGGGATAGGTGATAACTCTCCACAGTTATTTTTTAAATGTATAAACATCAAATACAATATACCTTTGTATTGTCTAATAGGGACAACGAGCAATGTAACAAACAAGGAAGTGCCTTTGTTTGCTTTTAGGTCAACAACATTATTGTAATTCGACCAAGGAGAAGGATTGGCGAAAGTTTAACACAGGTCAATCACTTTGTGAAAATGTGAAGATAAAATGTTAAATTGAAACCTTCTATTTACATTTTGCATCCCTGATATTCCTGAGTATTGACACTTTGTCTACCTTGAATACCTCTCCTGCATTGAGTATAACAACTCCTGCAGTAATGTTAATGTTCTGTACCACCCGGCATATCTCTTCATTCAAACCATCGTATGCAGTGCTCACAGTTTACCTGTGTTATCATTCTGTCCCACACTCTGCTTCACTTCTTGAAGCTGGGGATGGGAAACAAAAGTCCTGCAGAAAAACTAAACACATTGTTCCAATCATCAAAGTTGCCATATCAGTCACTAAGTTATCCTTTATGAGTCTTCACCAGAGTTCGTATTGATTTGTACATACTGATCACTGTCTCCTTGTCGCCTTGCTCAGAGCCCTGGGGGTTCCCATCACAGACTACTCATTTGAAGACTGCCAGCTGGCCATGGCAGAAGGCCAGCTGAGACTGCCAGTGGACACCTGTCTGCTGGAGTTTTCCAAGCTCGCCAGGAGACTGGGGTGAGTCTCTCAACCATTCCAATGTAATCCTCCCATCAAAGAGAACCAGGCCAGGGGCAAAAAGGGTGAAACAAGGGCAAAGAACTCACCAAACACTGCAGGGATCCAGATTCAATATCTGGCAGTGGTTTGCTTTCCAGCGAATCAAACTGGTCTTGTGCACAGGTGGTGGAGTATGGGATTGTGTTCTTGTGGCTGTGCTGCTGACTTCCATTGGTTGGTCTTGTGCCTGCACAGTGTGTGATCTGGAGGGGGATAGTGTCCAGTCCACACATGGCTTGGCTTATTGGTGCAACTCCTCTCTGGGAGGTGAAAGGCAAAACTGGCAGCACTAAGTCTTATGATGGAGTCCAATATTCGGCAGGGACAAGGACTAAGATTAGTGCAGATAAGAGAAAAAGGATAGAAAATGTTCATTATTTGGCAGCAATACGGCAGAATCTTAATTGAATGCAGTCCAAAAAAGGTAGCAATTGATGTGATACAACTCTATAATATGGTCATTATGATGTTTTCTATGACCCAGTTATTAATGACTGTAAATGTATCCCTCCTTGCTGCCCCAGGCTAAAACCCCGGAACACTGAGAAGGTTCTGCAGGATTATGTGAACAGAGCCAGGAAGCTGGAAGGTCAGAAGCTGGACTTGGACGACTTTGCTCAGTTCCTCGACGTGCCAGTTTCAGAGATGCTCCGAGACATGTTCTCTCTTTTTGATGAGGTAAAGACTCGAACTGTTTCACTCACAACCATGACAGCTCTAAAGGATAACTCTCATATTACGTAATACTCGCCTTCGATGGATAAAGCACTGCAATATAGCTACACTAAATGACAGGAGTTGTGATACATGTGCAGTAAGCATTTTGTGCTTCAGTTTAGTGCATGAATAAACTCCAAGCAGGCAGTTGACTAAGTGCTTCTATAAAAACACTGTAAAGACTGGAGGCTGCATTGAATACCAGATGCATATTTGAAACTAATCACAGCCCCTTGCTTTTCATTCGGGGATACATTTGCAGTATAGAACCCAAACAAACAATCATGTTTTTTATTGCAGCGATGTGTTCACGACCTAATCAACAATCACCCGCAGCCTTGCTCACATCCTCTGTCTTCATCTTTCGTAAAGCGTTGTTTTTCTCTCGTTTTTCCAGCATGAAGATAACTGCATGGATATCAGAGAATATGTGATAGCCTTATCTGTCATATGCAGACCCGCCAAAACTCTGGAAACGATGAAATTGGCCTTCAAGGTATGTTCTGTTTTCAAGCTTTACGCTTATCTAACCACCAGACAGAAAAAGAGTTCCCTGTGCCTGCTTAGGATCTCAATGAGACATGTGCTGTGTTAAAATGACGCTAACTGTAGGTTCTAATAAAGCAGTTCTAGCATATTGACACATGTTTAAACATAGGTTTCTCATTGTCCATGCTCAGATGTGTATTTCATTACATCAGATTTAATGTGCATTATCATAACAACCAATCTGTTGATAACCAAACAATGAGTAGTATTGAGAATAAAGATTTATGATTTATAAAAACTTGGGAAACCACTTAAAGAACAATTTCTCTGGCTCCTTATCTGACAACCAGTCAGAGTGCTGATAACAAGAGAGATAACACCTGCGCTTCTCCCCATTGTGTGTTATGCAGATGTTTGAGGCAGAGGAGGACGGTGCTATCACAGAGATGGAGCTGGCAGTTATCCTGAAAACGGCTTTAGGAGTGACGCACCTCAGCGTGTCGCGTCTCTTCACTGCCATCGATCCCGAAGACACAGGGAAGATCACATTTGGTAAGAGATTTGATACAATTAAGTCAATAAGGTCATCTTTATTAATTTAGCTTTTGTTCATGAGGAGCAGTAGATTCACAACCATGTCAGTCTGTCTCTGGGCATTTCTTAGGCCTCAGTCTCATGCTTTCTTTGCCTCTGGCGCCCTCCTGTGGTCTTTCACAGCGTTCAGTTATTATGCTCCAAATATCGAGAACAAACTCCCAGAAACCTGCAGGTCCACTGCAACTCTTACTACTTTTAAATCCAGGCTGAAGACCTTTCTTGTTGCCACTGCTTTTAATTGAACTATTCACATCTTAAACTGCACTGTAACTTTTATTCATGTATTTTTTCTTTTAATGTTTATTTTATTATCTTTGCTTTTTAATGACTGTTTTTAAATGCCATTTTCTTAATGTCTTTCATTTTTGTAAAGCACTTTGAATTGCCTTATGTTTATAAATAAACTTGCCTTGCCTTTCTACAGATAAGTTCAGATGCTTTGTGGAGCAGCACCCAGACATTTCAGAGGAGTACCTGTACGCAGAGAACGCAGGCCTCAGCAGCGGCTCCTGCCACGTTCACCACACAGAGTCCAGCCTGTCTTCCCGGAAGCTGCGAGGCACTGCCAACAAAAAAACAGCTAACGGGATCTGCCCTGACTTCAGCCCCAAAGACCATGACGGCACAATAGATGGACTTTTCAAGAAACACAACTAAAAGGGTTTAAAAAGTGGGAGAAAAACAAACACCTCTCCTGGTGAGAGGGTGTTGTGTAGTGGGGGAGCAGAGGGTATCTATGTACTTGTTGGTTATTAAAATGTTTGACAAGTATCAAATCATTTTAGTAACCACAACTACAAAAATGAAGAAGTTTACCTTACCCTTTTGTATTAGTATTGTGTCCATGATTTTGGTTATCTTCATTCTGGTAACCAGTTTATTTTGTTATAAATTCCTTTTTTTTTTCATAGAAAGGATCGTCAAAATGCCAAACAATGGCTGTCAGAGGCTTGAATACTTATAGGGCAAGCACTTATAAAAAATTCCTGGGGCAAATGTTTTTTCCTCCAACATAGTGCTATCTGCGCATGTGTTCAACATGATGGAAGCGAGAAAAAACACAAGCCCCGGGCAGGGAAGTTAACAAATATTTAGTAAAAATCAGTGTTGGATTCTTTTACCTGTAACTTGTATCTGTTCCCTCTCTTTAATGGTAGCTGCCTTTTGAACTGAAGTGCAGAGTGCTTGGGCTCATGATATTTTGAGCAGTATTGAGGATTATTCATCTGAAGAAGGGAGTCCTAAGGGTACTGGTGACAATTGTAGGTACAGTAGCCACATTTGAGGTTAACCCGGGTCTCTGAGTGGACGGTCATAATTGCTATGAGCCTCTTACATATACAGTGATACATTTGATTTAGCTCAGGGTTCAGTGACAAAAATGTAACTTGTATGATGTCATCATTTTTGATGCTCACTGGGTGAAGTGCATGTCTTTATTTTCAGTACTCATCTGTTACTCCTCAGTCACATTATCTTCACACATTTCTTTCAGGTTGGCGAATTGAAGTGTCTTTTTTTTTATTGTTGAAATCACACAACGTGGACCAAAAATGCATTGGGTGATTTAATGTCACCCGTCATGTCTGTACTGTCCTTTTCTGTCAGTAGTGTAATGGCTGCAAGGAGGGGAGGGGGCTCACAATGTGTGGCCATTGAAAGCACAGTTAGGTGGCTTTGTTGGGTATTCTAAAGGCAAGGTCATATTACTTCCCTTTCTGTCTTACACTGCTATATTTGTAGTCATTCCTACCATTTTCACAGCATATCCTCAGTATCTCTGAAACGTCTACTTCTCATGTGTTCATGGAATATTCAAACAATGGGCCTTAAGTCGCTTGTTTTTCAAAAGATACCCAAGTACCTTTGCATCTAGCCACATTCAAGGGACCAGTTGAGAATTGGAAAATATCCACCTATGGTAATATGTTTGCCTGGTTTTTTGTGTTTTTGTTATCATGATCTAATTGGCACACAATGTGATTGTATTACTTCTTAGTGCACTAACATGCAGCCTGCAGCGTTAATAATCAAAGGCTGGGTTGGCCTATGTTTTATTATTACTATATAGGATTACAAATGTAATCTGAAATCACTCTTCTTTAGTCATTAGTATTCTTTAACATATTTTAGCACACAGTTTCACTTCAGTGCGAAGTATTTTATTCTGGCGTTTTGCAATGTGTCCAGAATTTACCATAAAGTATCTTTGTTTGATTTTGAAATCAAGAATCTAAAATTACAATCAATTTTTGGAATTATTGGCCAGAAAGCCACACATAATGATGCTCATTTCAATCACCTTATTTATGTCTCGTATTTCTGCAAACGTGAAACGATATTATACTACAACGCCTTTCAAAATGTACAGTGCTATACATCATGTTATTTTATAGCACGACTAAATGTTAAAGGGAATACCTCTCCTGAGCAGATGAATGAAACACAAGAGACTCTGTTTGTAGCCGGTTATACTTTGGATCTGTGCATTCATGGTTTCAGTCCATTGAGTTTGTGTTTATTGATATCACTTCAGAATGAACAACTTTGAATTGTATACGTTTGTGTGGGTGAGCTTCACGTTCCCATCCCATTCATGACCATGCATACTGTACATGTACTCTCATTATGGCTTTCGGTGTAGCAATAGTTCACATCTCTTAAATCTTCTCAAAAGATATGCTTCTAAAGAGTTCTGATATGCATTTAGAATATTCCAAATGCAGGACATTTTGTGAATTTTTGAAATACGTATATGAATGATTTTTATTTCCACTGCCATGACAAAGATCTGTGATCTTCTCTCTTTTGCAGATTGTATTGATGGTGACAAATGAGCTACATTATCATTTTCCTTTGTATAATACTGCAAATGTTTTGTGTCGTACACCTCCTACACAGTTTAAAGGTTTATTGTTGTTATATTATTACTGCTGATTATCGCTAAGTTGACTGCTTAGAAACAACAATGCAGATTTCTTAATGAAACCGATAGCCTTGAATCTATAGAGTTTTTATGCTAAAAAAGAGAATGTATAGACAATCTTGTCACAATCAGAAGCTACCCAAAGCGCTGATCTCCAGTGGACATATTCCCAAAAAGTCATGGTTTTCAAATTTAAACTTTTTATCCAGTTTGAACCTTCTTTCACCATTGACTTTTTTTTTTATGTTTAAGGCATGCAGGTTGAAAAAGGCATTGTTTAAGTGTGTCGGGCCTCGAGGTGATGTCTGCCACCACATGACGGGCCGCATTGCACAAACACACAGACTGTACGCATATATAAACTAACATGTTAAACAACAATCTTTTACTTCTATCACCTTTTTAAACTTGTACGTATTTGTGCTTGCACTTTAGATTATTTTCTTAATTTTTTTTAGTAAAGCATGTTAAGTTTGTAGGTTACAGTATTGTAGCTCTATTTTGTTAATATATAAACGTTTTTGCATTCAAATATCTGCTGCGATAATGAAAGCGCAGAAGAAATTAGAGATCACACATTACAGAAAGCTGTCCTACGTTACTCTATGTAAGAGCTTGCTTCGTGTAAACATCTTAACATGTTTGAATTTTGGAATTTGTATAAGCTTGAAACAACTTTGTAAACGCGTAGGACTTGGAAACGATTGGAATGACTAAAAACTGCACCGTGGAATGATTAAATATTAAATGTACTCCCAAGTGATGTGATTTTACAGCAGGTGGTTAATTATACAATTCACTATGTAGCTATGTATAACGGAACCCATACTGTTTGTTTACATAGGTGGAAAACAAAGCATTGACCCAGAATGAAATGTTCTGAGCCACTGTAACCCAGTTATGTGTGTTAGTTTTTTGTAACACAATGTCAATGTGAAGTTCTAAAGAATCATATATTTTATCAAGTCAAATATGTGCATTTATATATATATTCAATACTTCAGTACAATTTGGCATCGGGGCTGTACGAATATAGCGAGTCCATTTGTTTTTCACACTTTCCCTTTATGTCAAATACCTCTGTAGAGGTGAGTCTAATTTTTGTACTTGCTATCAATCTGATCACATGTAAACCTGCGAGAGATAAACTTGTATTTATGCTACTGCTGCCTGCTTCCCACAGTTTGTCCAGCAGAGAGCCTAAGACGAAAGACTTGTGTACTCTTGACAGAGCGATAGTGTTTTTCTGATGGCTTATGTCCGTGGACCAAGAAACTGAACTCTCTGTTTTCTCTGTAGCTTTACTTCCTGTCTTTTTTCTATACTCAACAGGTTTTATTTTATTAATGCATTTTGATGATGAAGAGTCATTACGGCAAGCTACTTTGAATTTGTCTGTTCAGGACTGCTATGATATAACTTGTTAATGTGACTCTTGGATTGAATAAAAAAATGAAATGTTAACACGTGGTTGTTTCTGTCACGATGGTAATTGATGGTGTGTGTGTTTGGTTCAACCTGATCTCACCAGAATGCGTGACTCCACCACGACTCCTTAACACCACAATGCGTGGTGGAGTCACGAACTTTGTTACATTTGCGTGTCGGCACCACGCAAACAACCCCAATGTAAAGTGAATGAGGCTCCTTTGTCGTGGTGCACACACGCATTTCTACAACGTCCCACAGTGAGCTTTTATTCTATACAACGTTTTTTAAATCTACTTTATAGCTTGTAGTAACTCACGGGAGGCTTCTTTTATTTTATTTGTATTCATAATTAATTTTATTTTTCGTCAGAATGTAAAAATTACATTAGTTACGAATTTGTGTTCTCAAAATACAGTGCATTGTGTGTAATGCAACTGTGATTTTTATTAAATTAGTTAGTTTTTAAGGAAGGCCAGAGCTTCAGCTGTGTCAAATAGATTGTTCCCTTTAGTTAACGTTATTTAAAAGATAATTATCATGTCTTGTATTACGAGCGTCCATTCCCATTGGATAACGGAGAATTTTACACCCGGAAGTAAGTAGCCTATTCTCCTTACTGTCGATTGATTTTACAGTGATATCTGCACTACTCATCGACTAAAAAACACCAAATTGTCCTTGTTAATTACACAACATTGATTGGTTTGAATTGTGTGCAATGCTTTTGTATTTTCCCCCTTCGATTCGGAGAAACAAATATTTTTTCGAAGTTTTTGGACGGCAGAAGACACTACACTACCCAGAATCCTCAGCTATCGTTTGGGACTACACCATGAACACCGTGATCAGTCCTCAAGTTCTTTGATTGGTTGACCTCCAACTGCATTCCATATGAAAAAAAAACGTTTCGTAAAAGAGAAAATCATACTTTATTCAGCAGTGCTTGCTTTACTCTTTGATAGTCATCACATGAATGCATTGTAATAAATGGTTTGGCTGCATTAAATATTACACATCTGTCTTAGTTCTTTATTTATCTACAGAGATCGGGCATCAGCATAGACCGGAAACTATTCTTTTACCGTTCTGTTTTAATTTCACAATAAAGTTAGTAGTAATATTTTGTTTTGATATTATTGTTTTTTATTAACTACTAGACGACTGGGTCATGTTAAGACCATCTTTTTTTGGTTTCTATGGATTTTTTCCATCGCTTTTGTGTTACAAATATCAAAACAATAACAAAATAATATTCGTCGTAAACTAAACCGGAAACAGCAGTATATTTTATTTTGTTAACACTGTAAACTTGACAGCCTTTTAACCTATGCTTTTAACCTAAACCACCTACTGGTTAAAGCACGTTATTACACGTTTAGAGTAATTGCAATGCAGGAAGATTGTGTTGCTTTTTAATGACTGTTTAAAATGCCTTTTTCTTAATGTCTTTCATTTTTGTAACGCACTTTTGAATGTGTTATATTTTATGAAAACATTCAAATATTAAGAGTACATAGTGGGAAAGTAGAAGGTCAATTATATAAATAGAGAATAGAAAATATCAAGAAGATACTCAAATGATATCTAGAGTAAAACAGTTTAGTGCCTGATAGGAGGATGTGCTAACTAATAAGGCTTTATTTAAAGAAATGTGCAGAATACGACAGTGTAATGGTGGAGGTACACACATTGATAGATGTCTTGTAATGCACTGTTGATGAACCTGTGACCTAAGTTTGTCATTCATTGCATAACTACGCTATTGTGTATATGATATGTCAATAAACCTTAGAAAATCTTGAAATCTTGAAAGGCATGTGCAAAATAGCAATTATATACAGTCTTTAATGAACTATTAGAGAATAACGAGTAATGAATATGCTTTAAATGGATCTGCAGATAAATATTTAGTCTTCTCAAGCACTAACTATCAAATATCTCGCCTGATTGTTGGCACTTGACAATCACCTTCACTGAATTTCATTCAGGTGTAACTAAAGTCTGATTTAAGGCTTGTTTATATTTCACATCATTAATCCAAATCTGTAAAGTAACTAAAATAAATGTAGTGGAGTAAAAATACCATGTTAACCTTAAAGAAAGCCCTCAGGATTATAAAAGACCACCATCACCCCAGCCACAAACGGTTCTGTCTGCTGCAGTCTGGCAGGCGGTACCACAGCATTCGGACTAAAACCACCAGACGCAGAGACAGCTTCATCCCACAGGCCAGAAGACTATTAAACCTGAATTTAGAAATAATATTCATCTGGCTGCTACTTAGAAATTATTTATCTAATATATCATATTCCAATCACTTGTATATAGACTCTTATTGCACTATTTCACTATTTTTTTCTGTGTATCTGTTTTATTGCGTAGCACTGTTGGAGGAGCCTGTGACCTAAGGGGGGGAGGGGGGTAGGACACGTTCGATTCCTGTTTTGAATAGTGTGCCGTCGATGGGTTTCATTCCATTTCAAAGTCCTTTTGGACGCTCTGTGTGTAAACGTCGCGCATCCAATCACAGAGGTTGAGGACTGATCACGGGGTTTGTCAAGCTAAGCACATGGTGTAGTTCCAAACGATAGCTGAGGATTCTGGGTAGTGTAGTGTCTTCGGCTATCCTAAAACGCCGAACAAATATTTGTTTCTCCGAATCGAAGGGGGAACATTATGGAAGCAAACAAGAGACAGAAGTATTTGAATTGTATTAGACACCGAATTTATAGCATCATGTATCTGAATGTTTTTGCTCCGAATTTACCTATGTGAAATAAAAATGTAAAAATTCAAGTGAAAAAAATTAGAATGTTCAAATTCAGATCCCAAAAATTCAAGTGAAAAAAATTCGACGTCAAAAAATTCGGTGTATAAAATTCGATGTCCAAAATTGCGATGCAGCATCATCCGGGCTACTCAGACAGGAAAACCAATCGAGCCCTAATGCAATCAAACCGACTTCTGGCCTATCAGAGCACGGCTTTGTCAGTCATGTGATCACAACAACCCGGGAGAAAAATGACGGAGAACAGCAGGGCTCGCCGCTCGGGTAAGTAGTCAGTTTGTGCTCTTTATTTTACAAGCAGTGAGGGCTCGACAGCATTTGTATCTTACATTAGCTAGCTAAATGAGTGAAGTAGCCTTGTGCCTTGCTGTTAGCAAGCTCCGTAGTTATCATTAATTGAAGTGAATCACAACGTTACTGTGTCCTTGTGTGTGTGTGTGTGTGTGTGTGTGGGGGGGGTTTGCAAAGTAACGTAACGATCACTTCGGTTAGATAAGTCAAGTAGACACTATATACACTACACTATACGAAATACTCTCTTGCAAAGGCCCTGTATTTAAACATGTTAATGTTACTTTAGTAAAAGTATGCTAGTATAATTAGGAAAGTGTTGTTAAAGTCGACACAAGTTATACTATTATATAATTTGTTTTATTGTTATTACCGATGCACGAGTTGACTTAACTGTTGTAGTTGGAGCTCATTTTAACAATGAGCTAACTAATGATTACTTTCATAATGGTTTAATGTGCTGACTATTTTCTACATTAATAGATGAAGGTCTGGTTTGTTCAAACTCTCAAAATAGTAGGACATGCTGTCATAATTACCCAGAGTCCGAAGTGACACCTTTACAATGTTAAAGCTGTTAGATAAATGTAGTGATGTAAAACTAAAGTATTCAAGATAGTGTAGTGGAAAAGAGAATGTTTTAAAAAAATGTTACTAAAACAAAATCTCTTGTTTTGGACTGACAGTAATGATTCAAGAAATAGTAGATAAATAAATACACACACATCTGATTTGTTGTGGATGCAACACAACAAATGGTGCTCTTACCTGTGATGCCTCCTCCAAACATTATAACCAGACTATCATTCAAACTATAAGTAACAGTTCTGTACTTGACTTTAGACAAACAATTCAAAAGACAAAATCAACACAATTTATTGAAAGACCAATCTTTATTTTACGGTGCCTCTCCTTTTGTTTGTATTATTAAACCCTGTCAATCTAAAAAACTGAGCAACTCAACAGTTAACTTTATATTTCTTATTGTCCAAAGCATCTATTACACTATTTGTTCCCCTCTCATATTCACAGGATGGATGATTAGAGACTTTGGGGGAGACCTCAGCTTTATGAACGTCCTGTCTGTTGGTTTGGCCAGAGAGGGCTGAGGGTCTTTCCCTGCGAGGAGGACCAGGGGGGTATACTACGAAGCAGGATTTTCGCTTAGCCGGCTAAATTCAGGGAAAACTCTGGGTTTCCGGTCCTACGAAGCTGGTTCTCTTTTTAGCAGGCTAGATCTCCATGGTAACTTATGCTTAGCGGCTAACCTGGTCGGGACCAGGTTAGGTTGCAGGCTAAGAGCTCAACTCAGTGAAAGCACCGCCTGCTGACCAATCAGAGCTCAGTGTGCGGAGTTTAAAGCGATCAAGTCATATTACAGGAGAAAGGAAATACAGAAAAGCTGCCGTCGCAGGAAAGACGGCCGGCAAAAATCACCGACTGTGTGAACGTGAACATTAATAGAATATCACCTCCATCTTCAGAGCAATCTGACTATTATAACATTAGCGTTAAGAAAGCTTACTTAAATATCTGCCACAACATAAGTAACCGGATCAGAGTACATTAAGTACAGTCCGCGGCATATCACTTCATAATGTATCATATCTCTCCTGATCTGAGTCAGCTGAGCCGTATCTGGCCGTGCAACACTCAGTGTCACATACTGTATGCAGAAGTATTACATTAAGTTGACGAAACACTCGAGTCAAATGTAATTGAAGTCAGATCGTGTTTTAGACGGGGCAGTGATATCATAAACCTGTTAATGTACGCATTCAAACACTTGTTCTGTTACCAGCTGTATTCACCTTGCAGGTGCAGCTCTGTGGCTTTTATCCTGGATCAAGTGTTTAAGTCATGGATGTTTAAAGTTTAACTTCTTCATATGTCTAATATTATAGTTGACTTTTCATTCAGGAAGTATGACGCTGCGCTGTCAGTACGCTTGTCCATGTTTGTGATTGGTCGAATGCTCCAGATACCACCCCTTTCATGTAAGATACCACCCCTTTCATGTAAGCGTCGTAGTACAGTTTAGCGAGAGCGCGTATGTTTTGGATTAGGCCAACCGGCTAACTCAAACATATCCAGGTTAGGTTGAACCAGCTTCGTAGTACAGGCCCCCGGCCTGAGGGAGGAGGACCTGCACCAGCTGCACCTACAGAACTTAGCCCATGCTGGGCATAGCTGTTACCACCTGCACAGGCCTAGCCTGTCACTTTATTTGACAAAATGTGTTTACTTAATCAATTAACAGATTAACATTTAGTGTAACTTATGTATATTATTTCATTTAAAAAAAATTGTGATGGTTCATGCTTGATAACTTTTAGTTCACATTTCAATAAATTGTATTTGCATTTGCACTCCTTTTGTCCGTTATTCTTCCTGAAAATGTTAAGTTACACATTCACATCTGACTGAAGATTGGCAACATTTATTTGGGTATATCCAGTCTCTGATAGTGTTACGTTATTATGAGAGTGCTCCGTTTGATTCTGAAATTGTATATATTTATATAAATATATACATAGGCTATGTGTGTGTATATGTCCGCATCTGCAGCCTGTTATTGTCTCATTATACCGCACTGTGAATGAATCAAAGTAAATATATAAGTCATCATGAACACATCTGTCCATCAGACAGAGGGCTGCTGTGCCTTCTGTCATCATTAATGGACGTCTCTTTAAGATGACCGCTCAGAGGAGAGGAGTTCTCATTTCTCTAACCGCCTGCTGCTTCCACTCCTCTCTCCTCGGTTCCCCTCCTCCTCTCTCCTCGGTTCCCCTCCTCCTCTCTCCTCGGTTCCCCTCCTCCTCTCTCCTCTCTCCTCGGTTCCCCTCCTCCTCTCTCCTCGGTTCCCCTCCTCCTCTCTCCTCGGTTCCCCTCCTCCTCTCTCCTCGGTTCCCCTCCTTGGCTCCTCCGCTCGCATCTCCTGTGGGCGGGACTAAGTTTCGAGGAGGGCAATTAGTGAAATGAGAAAGGGCCTAATTGTCTCTTAGTGAATGTCCTGTACTGCTCTTAAATCTCATCACATCAGCTATTCCTTTCCCTCTTGGATGTTCTTCTGGACCCTCGGAGAAAGAGAACATGGTGAAGCAGTCCTGTCTCTCAGGCGTGTCCTTTCCTAACAGAAATATCAAAACACATATTATTGCAGAGCAAGTGTGTTATTTAAGAAAGAGGTGTGTTTGTTTGTTCAGGGGCTATAAATATAATGATTTTTTTATTTTAATGTGTTTTTTAAATCCAACAGTGTACTACAAAAATAATCAGATTATGAATAAACCGTTCTAAATTCATCAACATTGAAATAAATGTATTATTAAAATAATATTTAACTGTTATCAAAACTTAGTGCAACTGTAGAAGCTTGCTCTGTCCGGTTGTCTCATTAAGGAGAAAGTGTCGCAGCTCTCACTATGTTCAATAATATTGCCTTAAATACATTGAAATGTGAAAGTTGAACAAAAAAGTGATGTTGCTTGGTAAAATGTAAATGTAACCTTTAGCTAAGAAAGTGCACTCAACATCACTGATGTGTAGGTGATCTATTATTCAGTCATGTTTAATGGCATGTCTATCAGTGTATTAGAGTCATTACTTTATGCATTCTTTGTAAAGTATGAAAAAGGTGTACCTTGGAATCCGTGCTGAAGTTCTCTGCTGCTAGGAGTCCAGATCTGTCTCTCCTCCTCTGGTCCAGCCTGTCTGGATCACCTTAAGGACACTTTGAACAAACGGATGTAAAGTTACATGCGTGGGTTACAGACTTCTTTACATGCAAACTACTTTTTATCTTCTTTTAAAAACAGGTCATAATCTTATTGTTCTACTTAAGAAATTGCTGGATATCACAGTCCTCATACTGTATCAGTTTGAGTATTATTGTGTAGGTCCTTTTTATTTTACTGTTACTTTGGATGAGGTTTTCATGAGTCAGTCAAATGTATTTGTTTTCATATGCCATATTCATATGCATCACACACGTAAGGGTAAGACACAAACCTATTGAACAAATGCAATGGATAAGCTTAATTTTCACTGAAGTCACACATAACGTCATATCTAATATTTAAACAAATAATTTCCTTGTCACTAAAGCATTGACTACGCTATTCATCATCCTTAAATGCAGGCATTAAGTTACATGTTCTGTTCTACAGCCACGATAAGGCTGTTTCTCAAGTGTGAGGATAATACAATTAAAAGAGGCATTGGTAATAATAATATTAAAAACAACAATGTTTGTGTCGTTCGTCGGATAGGCGGTTAGCTGCAATAAATAACTCCAGTTCAACAAACCATATTACAATATCTAAGGGAGCGTTATTTCTGGACCATCTTGAAATGTGACGCTCATATTTGAAAGATACACACATTTCATTGTGAGGTTGATTTAATATACACTAAGCCTCTCTTCAACAATACGTTGACGTTAGCTAGTCTATATTGTATGCTATAGTAGAGCATTGCGAATTTAAACGAACCTTAACAATGCATACAGTAACCTAACTATCTAACGTACAAGGATGACCTTATTTTAGCAACCTCGCACAGAAGTCTTTTGGTATACAGTAGCATCCCACTTAATGTTATACACTCTTGGATGCTACGCATAGCATCGTTAGCACAGATGGAGCTACGCTGGTCAAATGCTAACCCAACTCTAAACATTCATTAACGTTAGCTTAATAAAAACACCAGTAACATAACATAAGTACTTTATGTACTTATGCAGGGTTGACTTACCCAAGAAACTGCATTCACGGTCGGTCTATTTTAACCGCAGATAAATCCTATATTTTCATGACGAATAGTCCACCAGGAGCCAACACAACAAACACGGCCGAGTTCAAGTAGTGTTCTCCTCATGAGCTGAGCCGCTGTAGCATCACGGAGCCAATGGAGCTAACGGAGCTAGCAGTGAGACAGAGGAGCCAGGAGAAGCAGCCCTGTTGTCATGAAGGGGGAATCTAACTATATACAGAATATGTTTTTGTGGATCCAGGCTAGAAACATGTTCATTTTCTGATGTTAAGTTGGACATTTTAACATAGGGCCTACAGTTTGCAGCATTGAGCTTCACAGCACTGTCCCCCAGAAGTCGGGTTGATTGCATTCGGGCTCGATTGCTTATCCTGTCTGAGTAGCCCGGATGATGCTGCATCGCAATTTTTGACATCGAATTTTATACACCGAATTTTTTTACATCGAATTTTAAACACCGAAATATTTGACGTCGAATTTTTTTCGCTTGAATTTTTGGGATCTGAATTTCAACATTTTTATTTCACATAGGTAAATTCGGAGCAAAAAACATTCAGATACATGATTTTCAAAGTAATTATTTTCAATGCTATAAATTCGGTGTCTGATCAAATTCAAATACTTCTGTCTCTTGTTTTCTTCCATAGAAAATACAAAAGCATTGCACACAATTCAAACCAATCAATGTTGTGTAATTAACAAGGACAATTTGGTGTTTTTTAGTCGATGAGTAGTGCAGATATCACTGTAAAATCAATCGACAGTAAGGAGAATAGGCTACTTACTTCCGGGTGTAAAATTCTCCGTTATCCAATGGGAATGGACGCTCGTAATACAATACAGAGGACATGATCATTATCTTTTAAATAACGTTAACTGAAGGGAACAATCTATTTGACACAGCTGAAGCTCTGGCCTTCCTTAAAAACTAACTGATTTAATAAAAATCACAGTTGCATTACACACAATGCACTGTTTTTTGAGAACACAAATTCGTAACTAATGTAATTTTACATTCTGACGAAAAATAAAAATTATTATGAATACAAATAAAATAAAAGAAGCCTCCCGTGAGTTACTACAAGCTATATAGTAGATTTTAAAAACGTTGTATAGAATAAAAGCTCACTGCGGGACGTTGTAGAAATGCGTGTGTGCACCACGACAAAGGAGTATGGAGTCAGATTTGGGTCAATATTCTAGCGCGTAAAACAAGCTACTCACGAGCGGAAAATGTGCTTTTACACGCGCATAAAATGACCCTCGCGCGCAGATGAAACCCCCGCGAGCGGCTCTGCGCCCGCGAGTGGCTCTGCGCTCGCTCGCGAGAGAAACAGCCTTCTTGCTCGCTTGCGGGAGTGTCAGCCTCGCGGAGTCTGTCTACGCGCGCGTGAAAAGTTTCTGGCACTTTGGGGCGGAGCCACTGGACTTTGATTGACAGCTGCAAGGAAACCCGGGGTTGCCAGGTTTGATAAATGCCTGAACTACCAAGAGCCGAGGAGAGACGGCAGCAAAATCAGTTGGACGAGATTGAATGGTAAAGTTGTCCATATGTGTATATATAATTGTTGCATTTAAGTGATATATTGGTTGTAAACATTTATTTACTTGATACAAAAGGACATTCTTTATAACCAATTGCTTTATTATCACGCATTTGTAATATTTGTATGCTAGAACTTTTTGTATTCTTTTTGAAAAATAAAAAATAAATAGCTCACTTGTCATTCATTTTAATCCTTAATTATCCATCCAACACTGAACAGGTGGTCCTTGTGAAGAGTCTCATCACTATATTCCCTCAGCTGAAAGTCATTTACAACAATAGTTTGCTGAAGATTAAGTTTGTTTTAACCAAGGTATAAGGTTTTTTTAGGTGTGATTTTATGAATGATCTATTCTGTCAACATTTGATGAATTAGAAAAATATTAATGTTATTTAAATGTTAACAATTATTTTCTTAATGACATATTGTGCTAATGAAATCCTTGTAAATAAATGTCCAATGAATGTATTCTTGCATTCGATTTTTTGAATAAAAACCATATCCACCACCTGGTACTTCCAGTATTCGTCATTGACACACAATGTGCAGATATAACACAATCAAATGTTAATTCTGGTTAAAGAAATATAACACAAAATGTGCAGAAATAACAAATGAGTGTGTTTATCTTGGTTACACATTTATGACACACAACGTGTAAAATGTGCACATTGTGTGTTAGGGGCATGTAACACATTTTGTGTGTAAAAATGATTTACACATAAATAAACACAACACGTGTTGTCCCTGAGCACACTCTGTAGGTGTGTTGAAATTCAACACATGTTGTGTCATATTTGACACATCCCTTCTAAGAGTGTACAGCAGACAGTAGCTAGCAATTTTCGACAGATACAGCCCACTCAAAAATATATTGTTTTATATAAAATAATATATATATATATATATATATATGCAATTTTCGACAGATACAGCCCACTCAAAAATATATTGTTTTATATAAAATACATTTGTATATATATATATATATTAGCTGTAGACTTTACGAATATAATAGTTTTTTATGGACAATTTTACCATTCAATCTCGTCCAACTGATTTTGCTGCCGTCACTCCTCGGCTCTTGGTAGTGCAGGCATTTATCAAACCTGGCAACTCCGGGTTTCCTTGCAGCTGTCAATCAAAGTCCAGTGGCTCTGCTCCAAAATCCCAGAAACTTTTCACGCGCGCGTAGACAGACTCCGCGAGGCTGACACTCCCGCGAGCGAGCAAGAAGGCTGTCTCTCTCGCGAGCGAGCGCAGAGCCACTCGCGGGCGCAGAGCCGCTCGCGGGGGTTTAATCTGCGCGCGAGGGTCATTTTATGCGCGTGTAAAAGCACATTTTCCGCTCGTGAGTAGCTTGTTTTACGCGCTAGAATATTGACCCAAATCTGACTCCATATTGGAGTCGTGGTGGAGTCACGCATTCTGGTGAGATCAGGTTGGTTTGGTTGCATGAAGGGATTTGAAGTATGATTAATACAGGAAAGTGATTCCATCTTGCATATTGAAAAAGGTTCTATATTCAGGCATGAGAATCACTCACCTTTCGGCGAAATTCGCCGTTTTGAATCCAAAATAGGTCGTTTGTGTGATTCATGTAGATCTGCAATACAAATATTTTTGGGGTATGGGGGGCGTCTGGGACCCGGAGTAATCTGCGGCCGCGAGCTGTTATATGCCATCATGACACGCATGGTGTTCTTTTTTTATATATTATAATGCAGCGCGAGCTGTGTGCTCGAGTCTTCCTGCCTGTCGGCTCTGCTGCTCCGCGATGATGGTCTAGCTTCAGCAGCCACATTACCGACGGGTGCGTTCGTTAATATTAACTGTGCGGTCGGGAGTCACTGTGGTACAGACTGGACCGCTGGTGAACAGCTGTTAGAACGGGCCGTTCAGGTGTTCAAAGCAGAGCTCCCTGTCGGAGCGCAGAGCGTGATGTGCACTGACAAGTTTTTCTGTCGCAATATTATCGTTGAGCTAGCTAGCTAGCATACATTGTCACTATCTGCTAACGTTAGCTTTAGCCTTCGTTTTCTAATTTCTATAGGCTATAAACGGAGGTGGTATAAGTATAGATCTTGTACTTGAGTAAAAGCAGAAATACTCAGATCTTGTACTTGATTAAAAGCAGAAATACTCAGATCTTGTACTTGAGTAAAAGTAGAAGTACTCAGATCTTGTACTTGATTAAAAGCAGAAATACTCAGATCTTGTACTTGAGTAAAAGTAGAAATACTCAGATCTTGTACTTGAGTAAAAGTAGAAGTACTCAGATCTTGTACTTGATTAAAAGTAGAAGTACTCAGATCTGACTATCAACATCGGCACCTCTGTTGTTTCCCCGACCCAGACTGCAAGGAATCTGGGTGTGATCCTGGATAACAACCTGTCCTTCACTGCAAACATCGCTGCTACAACCCGCTGCTGCAGATACACGCTCTACAACATCAGGAAGATACGTCCCCAGCTGACCCAGAAAGCGACGCAGGTTCTGGTCCAGGCTCTCGTCACCTCACGCCTAGACTACTGCAACTCCCTCCTGGCTGGTCTACCTGCATGTGCCATCCGACCTCTGCAGCTCATCCAGAATGCAGCGGCTCGTCTGGTCTTCAACCTTCCAAAATTCTCCCACACCACGCCGCTCCTCCGCTCCCTCCACTGGCTTCCGGTAACTGCTAGAATCCACTTCAAGACACTGGTACTTGCGTACCATGCTGCGAATGGATCTGGCCCTTCCTACATCCAGGACATGGTTAAACCGTACACCCCAGCACGTGCACTTCGCTCTGCATCAGCCAAACGACTCGCTGCACCCTCGCTGCGAGGGGGACCCAAGTTCCCATCAGCAAAAACACGTGGATTTGCTATCCTGGCTCCAAAATGGTGGAATGAGCTCCCCATTGAAATCAGGACCGCAGAAAGCTTACACACCTTCCGGCGCAGACTGAAAACTCATCTCTTTCGACTCCACTTCGAGCGATAGAATGACTAACAAAGAACTGCTAACAGAGCACTTATATACTAATAAAGGACTGGCTTATCTATAGCCAGTTGAGTAGCACTTGAAACGATTGGCTCTTTGAAACCTGATGTTCTTATAAGATTCTGTTTTCTTCAAGGTTGTGTCTTCCTGGTCGAATGTACTTATTGTAAGTCGCTTTGGATAAAAGCGTCAGCTAAATGCAATGTAATGTAATGTAATGTAATGTTGTACTTGATTAAAAGCAGAAATACTCAGATCTTGTACTTGAGTAAAAGTAGAAGTACTCAGGTCTTGTACTTGAGTAAAAGTAGAAGTACTCAGGTCTTGTACTTGAGTAAAAGTAGAAGTACCAGAGTGTAGGAATACTCTGTTAGTAAAAGTACTGCATTCAAAATGTTTCTCAAGTGAAAGTAGAAAAGTATTCTCATCAAAATATAGTGAAAGTAGCGACAGTAAAAGTAGTCGTTGTGCAGATTGGTCCATTTCAGAATAATATATATGATATGTTTTATAATGATTGATCATGAAAGTGTTCTCAAAGCTGGTGAAGGTGCAGCTAGTCTGAATGACTTTGTATACTGCAGGGTAGCTTGTGGATTTACTCCAGGTGGAACTAAAGTCTGATTCAAGACTTGATTAGATTTCACATCATTCATCCACATCTGTAAAGTAACTAAAGGTATTAATACATGTAGTGGAGTCAAAGTACACCATTTACCTCTGAACTGTAGAGGAGAAGAAGAACAAAGTAGCAAAACATTGAAATACTTAAATAAAGTACAAGTATCTCAAAATTGTACCCAAGTATAGTACTTGAGTTTATGAATGTAGTTACTTTACACCAGATGCCATAAAGATAGAAAGACTCAGCCTTGCACAGAGGCATGACAATAGATTTTCAAAATGCTCAACAGTGCTGCCAAAATTATAAACTGACTGCTACACAATTAAAATAAATGCTTTTATATATTTCTATTAGATGTGACTCTTTAGCATTTCTGTTATTATTAACACTGCTTTAGTTGTTTTGACTGCTAAAATCCTCTGTTATTCCTCATTTTAAAGCCGATATTCCGTGGGGTCGGGGGGCTCGGGTCCTTGTCACCTTTTCCATACCCGATGAGTTTGCATCCCTGATAATACTTAGTAAGGAGGCCATAATATTTTTGACTCATGGCTGAAGTTAAGTATCTCCAGCTCTCCCCAGGTTGGCAAAAAAATGCATCTCAAAATGCATCAGATTGATGCTTTAAAATATGGAATATTCAACATTTTCTTCCGGGGGAGCATGCCTCCGGACCCCCCTAGAGGGATAATATCCTTCTCACCTTTTTCACTCCTGACCCGTGTTCATGCCTGTATATTATGTCAAAGTTGAAATGCAGCTGATTCTTCTTCTTATCTTGCTTATTGTACAAATGTCTCCCTCTTGAGGTAACATGGTGGCAGTGCGGTGTTGAGTCTGGAGTGCAGTTGCATCAGGTGTGTTAAAGTCTTTCATATAACTCGTGTGAATAACTGTTGCACATAATTCCTATTTCAAGAGATGTAATGCAAGTGGTATTGTCATTTCCCTGGCCCCTTGAATCCATATCATCAATATTGTTGAACCTGATCGTCAGTACAGCTTTAAATGAATGTCTGATATGTCTGATCTATATATATATATATATATATATATATAATGCAGATCTTAATAAGCAAGTTGAGTTTGACATCATCAAAGCCCTTTTTCATTAGATCTGTGTTTGCAGAAAAATTGATTTACATGTTGATGTATCTCCGTGGCAGCAAAGGATGTGCAATGTGTGTCATTGGGTTTTTCTATCACGGCTATCGAAGGATTTAAACTACCAATGAAGCATGTTATATAGATGACATTATTTAGTTTTCTCTCCTGGTTGTCTTCAATTTGTGTTACATCCCTGTCTCTTTTTTACTGCAGTTTTGACTGATTGAATGCCTTGCTATTTTGAACTTTCTAGTAGTACAGAGGCCTGGTTTGTCTGGCTGTTGGTTGGTCCACTACTCCAACGACTGAAAGGATTTCCATGACAGGTTGTGTAGACATTCATGGTCTCTAGAGACTCTAGAGTTTTTCTGTAGTATACCTAGCATGTCAAATGTTGATTGATCATCACCTCGATTGTCACCTGACATTTCCTTAAGTGCTGAGCAATTACTTACTACTTACTTTTTTAATATTTGTCGTTTTCAGTTAAATATCTTGACGATTCTATTGGACATGTTATTGTATATGATAGTACATAGCCTACAGCTAAGTATGCCCCCATCAGGATTTATTGGAAACACTTTTATAATCCTATAAATTGTTACCAGAAACTAAGTATTGCTTACATTGCTTTGTATGTAACAGGGGCTTGGCTGCTCAAACTTGTAACTTTAAAGTGATTGTGGTGTTTTTCTTATTAACTCCTGACATGTTTTCTTCTTTATTAACTACTTCCTCTTTTGCAGCTCTTGTTATGCATCATTCAAGGCTGCCGGTCCACTGCTTTGCTCAGCAGGTAACATTTGTCGCCTTTTTCTTTTTGGGGCTGGGGGGGTAACCTCTTGGACTCTAATTGTCCAGAATCATCCATCACACAATAGACAAAAAATGTGCCCTCATTCCTCGTTTTGTCTTTTTGTATTCCTTTAGAAAGTTCCTGCAGGAAGCAGACAATGCTCAGATAAACTATAAGGACGGGTGAAAGATTTTGGTTCTACATGCTTTGCAAAGTATTTCCTGCTTAAGATCCAGATATGACATTTAGCCACCTGCAGTCAACATGTTGATGTGTCCTTGCTCCCGATGGCCAATAGTGTGTGAATGTTTGTAAATGTTAGATTCCTTGACCAAAAGTAGGACATGCTCTGTATGAATGGGGTGTAAATGGGTGAATGATGACTTGAATGTAAAGCTCTTTGAGTGGTCGTAAAGAGTGGATAAAGCGCTATATAAATGCTGTCCATTTACCAATTAACTTGTTAGAATGGAACAGAGATTTCAAAGGCATTGTGACTATACTGTTGCAGGCAATTAGGCCGCTACTTGCTTTTTTCTGAAGAAAGGTGTTTCTGAAAGGCCCAGGATGTGCACAATTCAAAATGCACTTTCATTTTTACCACCACCCTCTTCCATCTCCTCTGCCTCACCTCCTGCACCCCATCTACTCTGCCCCCACCCTCTTTGGGTCTCAGCTGTTGCCTTTATGAAAACAAGACACTCGATTATGTTCACCTCATCGTTTGTCCGAGCTCCATCGGAAACCTCATACATCGAGCGCGGCCTACATCGACCCAACAATTTCTGATATGAGGCCCAAGGCTTGATGGATGATTGCACTTTCAGGGTGTGTTGGTGCGACTGTGGTGTTGGTGGGAGGGATTAGTGGCCGATTGATCACTGAAAGTGGCTTGCAAACAACAAGCTGTCATTGTGGACACACGGCCATAAATCTGTCCGTGGGGAGCGGGCTGATTGGGTTATTTAAAACGCTGTCCCTGTTTTGGTTGGGTTTGAAATGGGAGAGGTCTGAGTGTCAGGGATAATTATGTTTAGACCTGTCGGACATTACAGGTAATGAGATTGTCTGCCTATTGGCAAGGCGGTAGGCAGGGGCGGATCTAGAAAAATATTCGTGGGGTGGCAAGAGGGTGGTAGGAGAATTTCAGGGGTGGCATCCCCTGGCAGAAGTATATGCTGATTTAATCGCAGTCATATCAATCAATGTTAACTTGGAAAACCACAATATTGATATTTTAACTCAATAACATTAGGTGACATTATTGTGGCACATCAGTAAAGCCTTAAATATAAATATATAAGGTGGCAGACATAATTTAATGAATTTTAACTGAACAATAACTGAATGAGTTTGTCTCACTCTTAGACCAGCAGGGGTACCAAATATATGCAGACTGCTGCAATAAGTACATTAATTAACTATCTCATCGATGTTTGTCTGTATGAATATGATAATATTAACAATCATATTATTCCTATCAGCTGTCAATCACTGTTATATGATTCACATATTCAGTGTTATTATTAAAGAAACTATATTTTTTGGAGGAGTTAATGATGAATGTTCCTCAAGATGCTTGCTCACGCTCCTTCAAATTTGAAAGACAAGTAATTACTATCATAAATCAAAATAATTAAAAGAACAGTTCAGCGCCCCACAACTTCATTGCAAACAGTTACAACCTTGACTTTACATCAGAAAGAACAAACATTAAAGAAGTGACTAACTGCATCAATTAGGCCTTGCGCCCTGTAGCACCAGCACCATCCTTGATGGAGCATATGTGTGGGCTGGACTTGTATACAGGAAAGGAGTGAGCAGAGGGTAGAGTTGTCGATTCTTGTTCTGTTTTCTGTGACTATCTTCCTCACCCTCTCAGACTTTCAGTTGCGCGCGCTACTAAAGAGAGGCGTTACCATAGAAACCAAACAATGGTGTATTAAAATCCGAGTGGAAACAGTCCTGAGTACATCAGATGTTGTCAGAAATCGGGAGAAATATCACCCCGGGAGGAAACCGGGAGGGGGCAATGAAATCGGAAGTCTCCCGCGAAAATCGAGAGGGTTGGCAAGTATGGCCCCCATTGCACTGTAAGGCAACCTTGGGTGTCCTGAAAGGCGCCTCGAAATAAAACGTATTATTATTATTGTGATGTGTTTTAAAATGAAAGACAGCCCACACACCTATCAATCATCAAACCGTGGGGTCTTATTTCATTACGTGTTGATTTCTATCAACACGTAATGTTGTATCGATGTATATAGAGATGTAGCCTACTACAGCAAAAGTATTCTCCGTCGGGACTTCCTGCAACAACACCACGCCGTTATCGTGATTCTGATTGGCCAGAAGACATTATCAAAGATGTTCTATTGAGAAGACGATCACTACGTGACAAAAGTTTTCAAAACCGTCTCTAGTCTTCGGTATTTCCAGACAAGTGGCTATTGAAATCAATCTTACTAACTGCTGTCTGTGCAATTTACTCCGCGCGAGTTGGCGGACTTTATGTTAACATCATTTTTCATGGTGGGGCTAATTTATTGGTATGGCTGTAGACTACCCCAGCCCATAACCTGACCGCAAATACCTCATTCCTTCCGTCTACTTGGATCCGAAATGCTTCTCGTTTTGCGCTGTCCCCCCGTTCAAATGAAATCGCCGCCAATCATATTTCCACGCTCGTGCCAGGGCCGGGGGAGGGGTTACAAGGCTCGCGTCTTGTGCTGCATTCACTTGCACTCGGACATTAGAGCTTTTCTCTCATACATTTCCGATGAGCCACAACTTTTCTTTCAAAACAAAGCTGCCAACTGGGGTGGCAGCTGGGGGGGCAAGGCATTTTTCTGAGGTGGCACCTGCCACCCCGTAGAACCGCCACTGGCCGTAGGGTGGGTCAATGGGGTCTATCGACGGATGCTAAAAGTGGGCAACTGGTTTCATCTAGTGGTACGGAGGGACTTTAATGTTTTACACAGTGGATGTAATGCAGGAATCAAAAGCCCTGGAGATTTATTTTCTTAATATCATGTCTGTGCTCTGCTTAAAGGTTTGATGTGGGCGGGGCTAAGTATTACAAAGTTGTTGTCACTTCATTCCAAGAACCAATCAGGATTTAGCAGTAAATGAATCCGAAACTTAAAACACTTGTTGGGCTGTGTTGCCAGGACACTCCCAACCAAATCCAAGCAATTATTTACAATGAAAAAAAATCAACTTTGCTTTGGAAGCTGCTGAGATCTGGATTAAAAACGTTTTTACTTATTTGCTTGCAATATTTACGGTTGAAATCCTCACCATCACAAAGAACACCCTAGAACAATTGAGGAATTGATGCAGAATTAAGATATCCATTTGAATCAATAAAATAATTAAAGATTATAATCAATATTTTTTGTACATTTGAATCCCATTCATTCACATGTCATTGTCGACTCTAGGACCTGGTGCTGATTTTTCTTAAAATGTAGTTTTTGCGTTAGGGATAATTTTTTTATATGATGATAGACAATGTGTATACTGTACACATACACACACATATACATGCTCGTTATAATTATTTCAACCTTAATTAAAGCATTTTATTTACAGGAATATTTATATACAAAAAACATCTGATAAATGTTTGAATTATATCATGCTGTGAACATGTTTTTGTTATTAAGAATCCACAATGAAGAAAAGATAAACACTTGCAACCTAACTTTAAGCTTCTTTCACAGCAGTGAAATCCTCTGGCTAAGAAAGATCCATGATGTGATAACATTAATCACAATTTACCCTAATAGCATCTCGGTCTGTTTCGACAGTAGTGAAAGACAGAACATAAAAAAAAAAAATCCAAAGAATGTCTTTATCTTGTGAATTAATGTATTTTAATTCTTGCTTTTATTTTTCCCTCCATAGATTCATACAAAGAAAAGTAATCCAGCAAAATACCTAAATCAGGTAAAAAGAAATGCAATGATTGGAGAGAGAGGAGGAGGAACAGACGAAGGAGGGAGGGAGGAGAGTGACGGTCATGGGGGGGGGTGTTTGATTGATTCTCATACAAGAGTGGTATCGCAGACAGATCTCCATACCAGACCACAGGGTACTCTGGATTCTGTGTGTCTGTCACTGGATCCACAGAGGGTGGGAGGGCTTTATCCTCATCTCTTGTCTTACTGTGACTCTCTTACTCTCTTTATTTCTTCAAAACATTTTGCCTTAATCTTGGTCCAAGTCTAACTCATCAAGGGCGGTCCACTTAAATGTGGTCAGCATCAGTTTGCAGCGCACAGAGGAACATCAGCACGTCTGGAATTAAACTGTCCAAACTGACGTACGGAGGAGTGTTTACCTGTCAAATTTCAAAGGTAGGTCTTTTTTTGCATCCTTGAAAATCGTTTTTTTTAACCATAATATTATTGTTATCTTTAAATATCTTATATTTTTCTATAACTTTTGATGTTATCTGTTATCAGTTTTGAGAGTCTGCTGTTTTGTAGACAATGAACTATGTAATTGACCACATTTTGAGCACAAGTCTACTTTTTTTCAAATGAAAAAGCAAAAAAAGGCACTTTTTATATTGTAGACATTTGAAGTATTTTTTTTTTTACATCACTTTCTAATATTTAAAATATAAACGGGGCCTTCAACTGGTCCTTTTTCTCCTAAAGATCCTTTTAGTGAAAAGTACTGAAAGGAAATCTGGACAGGATCTGGTGTACACCATGTCGTGGTTAGATGGGGTTAGTGGACACTGGGCCAATTGTGCGAAACTGTGATCAAAATGGCGATCAACAAGTGTGAAATAAACTGAGCCTGCTGTAATGTCCTGCTGGAGACGCTCCCCTTCCCCTCCTGCTCCCCTTTGGGGGATTCCACTCTCGGTTCTTTCTCCACTCTCCTCTTGATCTTTCTGAATTTTATGTAACGACTTGAAATCATAAAATGAATGACTATTTAACATTTTTACATTTTGGAAGAACAATCACATGTTTAAATGTTTTGTATGCTGAATGTCTCACTTATTGTATATCTGATATATTAATTTATATAGGGAATATTAAAGTTCCACCTTTTTCTGTTTCTTCAGCCACAGCTACCTTCCTTCCTCCTCAGTGACCACCAGCACTGTCGGCCTGATGTCTTCGGTTGTGGCCCCAGAAAAGCCCGCCTCAAACACCATGGGCCACAAAGAGGTTTGTACGGACCTCACGCATATATTAGTGGATTAATGGCATGCAATTCAGTCTGATTCAGAAAACCTAATTGAAACACAGTATGGGGGCAAGCTTCTTAATTAAGTGCATTCCTCTCTTACATTCCTAAAAACAGTGTTGGGATAAAAACTCAAAGGAGATACATTTTCTTGAGCCAAAATGGAATTAATGTTGAGAAGACAAAATATGCTGGTGCATAAAGAATTGACCATGTGAAAGTGATTACTGTCTGTCATGTGGGCGAAGTGAGAGCGTAATAAAGTGAGGGTGAGACTTAACTAAGTGACATTAAATTAGTATGTCTTCATCTGATGATTATTAACTCCATGACTCTTCAGGTGGAGCTGATTCTGGTGAAGGAGCAAAATGGGGTTCAGTTCACCTCTTCCACCTTAGTGGCTCCGACTCCTCCTCAGACCAACCCCAGTGGGGAGGAGAGGGAGACCTGGGGGAAGAAGATCGACTTCCTCCTGTCTGTGATCGGATTTGCCGTGGACCTCGCCAATGTCTGGAGATTCCCCTACCTCTGCTATAAGAATGGAGGAGGTGAGATGGATGAAAAGGCTGGGGGGAGGGGGCTGGGGGGAGAAGGCTCATGTTGGCCTAGAGAGGGTGGATAAAGGAAGTAAGGAAAGGAGTTAAGAATGTTTAATGTGAGAGTGAATGTCTTCATCTCCTGTGAGAGTAGCGAAGGAGGAAATTGAAGCGTTGATGGTGTTTGTATTATTAGAAAAGACAGGGAGTACAGAAAACAGAATAGAAGAAGGTGAAATGAAGGTGGAATTTAATCACGCATGCTGTATATTTGATCCTACTTTCAAATCCATGTGCAAGCAAAGATTATGTGCTTGTCTGTTCTGTTTGAGATCTGTTTTTCCACCCTTTTTCAGAGATCAAAATAGGGGGAAAACCACCACAGCTGCTCAGAATAGATTAGCTCTAACAATCACGAGCACTAATTATAGCTGTTTAACATAGAGCTCTAATTATGAGCTTTAAATGATGCTGTGGCCATAGGCAAGGCTCACCATATGTCCCTCAAATCCAGCATGTTGTCATACCTGTAATCTGGCAACATTTAACAGTTTAATCTGAGGAAATTACCCCTTTTTTATTATCATTTGAAGCGGTTTATGTTTATTGAAATCTGACGATAAGAAGATTGAAGGGGGAATGACAAAGCATCCCGGTTAGAATCAAACCAGGGACATTCTGGCGTTATAACTCCATTACCAAGGTGCGCCAAACATAAACTTTATATTTGTTTTAATATAGTTGATAATCACCATAATCCCTACTCTGTGACAGTAACGGTATTATGTAATCCAGTGCTTCTCAAACTTTTTCCAGTAATGTACCCCCTTTGAAAATTTTTCTCAGCCAAGTACCCCCTGACCGACCCCGAACATTTTTGATAGAAAAAGCCTATATAAATAATTACAATATAGTGATGTTCCATCAGTGTGTGATTTATTAACTCCTTCATGCATGAATTACAACAAACTAAGGATATTTTCATCTGTATGCATGAAAAAAAGAACACTACGAAAAAAAATTGAAACCGATTATTCCAAGGAGTTTTTCAATTGAAGTAATAGTTTAACAAACCAGTGAACCAAATGATATATTATGAAAAACTATAAAATGCAATACACAAATTTGTCATGTTTATAGGTTTATATGAGGACTCCCTTGGTGGTTCTAGGAATATTTTCCGCGAACCATTTTATTTTGTTTATCTCACGTACCCCCTGCAGTACTCCAACGTACCCCTAGGGGTCCGTGTACCCCCATTTGAGAATCACTGATGTAATCTAATCATCGTTGGTATTTTATATATTAAAGATAGTTCTATCAAATTACAAAGGTTTAACATGAAACTTGGAAATTGTTTATTTTATCCTGTAATATAGCATTTTGAAATGTCCTTTTTAGACATTACGTTGTTGACCTGTCTCTGTGTGTGCAGGTGCGTTCCTGGTGCCATACATGTTCTTCATGTTAATAGCTGGCATGCCTCTCTTCTACATGGAGCTGGCTCTGGGACAGTATAACAGAGAGGGGGCAGCAGGCGTCTGGAAGATCTGTCCCATATTTAAAGGTATGAATGATACGTACTCAGATGATGCAAATTATGTCCCAGGAATGCTTTCACATGTATTTCGAATCCGCCTGTCGTGGTTTGCGCATGCCTGTCTGTTTGATAATAGACCTTTAAGATCTACATGTGTTTTCTGTCTGCTTGTCTGCCCACATGCCTGTCTGTCCACATGCCAGTCTCTTTTGTCTGCTTGTCTCTCCTTGAGTGGGGCGACAGGCATTGTTTATCATCCCCAGAACATCAGGTTGTGCTGGCACTCAGATGGAAAGCAAATGAAAATTGGGCTCTTACCCTGATTGTCCAAATCCTTCTGTCAAATAAGACTCTCAGGAGTACTTGGCAACACATCAATAAGCAAAAGAGCCGTTCAGGAGCAATGCCATCTAATGGAGAAGAAATGTCACGTTTCTAAGCAAAGTCATTGGTAAAAAGAAAATGCTTTCTTGGTTCAACTTTATATTCTCTCTCTCTGTACTGTTTGCAGAGTTTGACCTTAATCAACATTTTACACCTTACAATCACCCCAAAGATGCAACAGCATTACGACGTCAAATACCATTAAAACCAGCTGACCATCTGTTGCTGCACAGGACGATGCTGATGCTGTCAAACAGTGTCTACTCTGATGGGATGTCTTTTCTGGAGCATTGACTGGAAGACAAGGAAGCTGGAGAGCAATCTGATGTCTGACAAACTGAAGCTTTATTCAAAGTATTCAGCTGCAGAAATGACATTGCGAATAGTACACAGAGAAGTGTACACGCTGTATACCAACAACAGTTCTGCCAAAACTCAACCTGCATATTAACCGGATTCTTGAGCTTTTCAAAAACACATGTGCCTGTAGTAAAACAATCTTCACTAAACAGAAGTGCCACCTGAAGATAAAGGGGCGCCACAACTGTTACTATGTGTCTGGTGTGACCTAGCAGTGACCAAAGACCTACTGTACTTAAATGATTCCTGACTTGAGAGAAAAGGAAATCATTTTATAAAATATATACAAAGTTTACCATTTTTAAATATATATTAATGACTAGGAATTAGCTAAAAAAGTACTTAACATGTACTGTGTGTGCCCCTGTAGTGTGTTTCTGAGCGTGTGAGCATGTGCCTTCTGCCGCAGACCACACTGTAGGTTGACGTTCTAATCACACGCTTCACTCTTTCACTGTCTCTCAGCAGGGGATAACAGTAATTATAAAGATACACGCACGCACACACGCGCACACACACACACACACACACACACACACACACACACACACACACACACACACACACACACACACACACACACACACACACACACACACACACACACACACACACACACACACACACACACACACACACACACACACACACACACACACACACACACACACACACACACACACACACACACACACACACACACACACACACACATGCCCATATTGACAGTCATTACTCTGATCAACAAGCTGGTTTCCTGTCAGGATCAATGCATTTGAAGAAAATTAGCATGAAAGGCAGACGGAGAGATGGCACATGTGGCGCTAATAAGAGGCATCGCTGCCTTGACAAATATCACATCCACATTACAAAAGGAATCGATAAGGCACACTTGTGGTCATGGCTGTTAGCAAAGATTAACAATTAAATCCTTCTTTAGAAGAGTGGACATTGTTTCAGATGTATTGAAGGGTAGATGTTGATAATTGTGGCTTGAAGAGGAAACCTTTAGTTGAGGGTCTTTCTTCACGACCGCAGGCATGTTTTGTAGGCTCATACTGAACGTGAGACTATGCTTTCTGGTATGCAATTCAGTGCTGAAATCTTTCTCAGATAAAGTCACTGTTGAATGCCTGAAATTATGCTTAAAGGTCACCCATTATGCTAAATCCACTTTTTCATGTATTTTATAAATAAACATGTTGCCCCAGTATGTGAATAGATTCTGAAAGTTTCAGGAATAAAGAATCTCTCTCTTTTTTTCCTGATCCAAATATTTAAAAAAGAAAATGAGCTGATCAGATTTGGCCACATTGTGAAGTCACAACTGTCTTTTGGGTTGGACAACCATTAGCCACTAACCAACCAAGGTAACGCCCGCCCACCTTATCACCTGAATCTCCTCCTAGAGCACCATTGTGTTTTTTTAACCAAACACTTCCATAGGGGGCGTGGCCAGCAGCAGCTCATGTGTGTTTAAATCTACAGATACAGAATCAGCACTTTTGGAACAGGGCTCCTTCAGCAAGACAAACTCCAGCAAGCATTCCCTAGAAAACAATTCAACAACCATCAGTACTGCAATCCCTAAAGAAATCCAATGCATCAGAAGAATAACCCCTATCTACCAATGTGTGTCAACCACAAAGGGTCTCAAGTACCCCTTTCCCATCAAACTGGTTCCAGGGCCAGTTCCGCAGCAGGGCCGGCTCTCAGCCCCTAAAACCGGTTTGCATCTGGCACCAAAAAACTGCTGGTCAAGAACCAAGAAGCCAATACGTCAGGCTTACATTGGAGGCTGGGGCGAGATTAATCTGAGCAATAATAGTTGATGGCGAGTGCGGCGAAGAGAATAAAGTTGTAACAAGCAGTAGCGCTCAGAATGCAAAGTGACTAGAATGCCACCACACACATACATTTATATAAAGTTAGACAACAATAACCAGGTATACGTGTAATACTATTAAAAGCAGCTGGAGAGAAATGCAGAGTGACATGCTAAAAAGATCACTGGTTGGAAGTAAACTGGCGGTTGCTTTTTTTGTGAGGGGTTATAAGCCAAAAACCACTCTTTAAGGACTGACGCAGTGATGTGCATGTGGGATGTAAGCGATTACAGTGAGGTGCCCCTTTTAAAATATCATGTTCTTATGTGGGCAGTTAGCATAACAAATCCTCACCTCTTTGTAGCTCTTTTTAATACATATGCCTTTTAATTTCTTTCTCTAACAGGTGTAGGCTTCACGGTGATCCTCATTTCCCTGTACGTTGGTTTCTACTATAATGTCATCATCTCCTGGGCGCTCTTCTATCTCTTCTCCTCGTTCACCAGCGAGCTGCCGTGGGTCCACTGCAACAACAGTTGGAACAGTCCAAACTGCTCTGACTGGGCTGACAATAGCTCAGTCAGCGACATTTACAAGTCTACCCCTGCTCAGGAATACTTTGAGTAAGTTGGATTTACTTAATGTTTGTTTCCTATAGCACGTTATAATTTAAGGAAATTAAATAACATGGGTATTAATAATTGCTATAATAGTTGTTGGCAAATCTTCTTATAAGTACTTAAAGAAAAGCATAATTTTCTATGGGTATGATTTCCTGAAAACGGATGCAGAGTTTGGCTGCATTTAGCTTATGCAGCCTCCCACACTGTGAAGCTGACCAGGTGTCTCCTTTTCCAAAGAGTTGGGGGTTGTTCTGTTGTGACAGTTGAGATATTTGATCCATGCTAGTTGAAATTGCTGTGCGCTATATACATAGAAACACCTGCAGACAATTTGACCACATTGGTCGAGCATCGGCTGATCTTTTTCGTTTTTTGTCTGTAAGGCAGTCTCTGAAATAATTTGAATCAAAGATGTTTCGTCCTTCAGGTGACTCGTGTAAGCCAACTTTACAGAATGCAGTTTGAAAGTATACTTTGACATATGTTAGCTTTAAATGCAGGTGAAGTTGTCTTGCCTTGGCAGGCTATTATGATCATAACTTAATGACAATGACAAATTTAGTAGCAACAGATGTGTGAACACCTGGCATCTTTCTGCTTTAGGCTTTAGATCTCTCTTTCAACAATGCCAGGCATTGATTGTTGAGCCAATTAAATGCAGAATATCAGATTTACCAGATTCACATCCAAATGTATAGCTCAATTCATGTTGTGAATAATAATGCTCAACAGAGCCATACCAGCTCAAATCTATCCTGCTGATAACGACCGATAAAGGCCATGTATCCTCCAGGCAAGGGCTTCTACCAGCGCAGTAGGTCTTAGAACAAGAATTGGTTAAAGGTTGTGAATTGAAATTATATAATATTTCAATGATTTCTTAAACAAAAGCCGGCAGAGTTTTGACTGGAGAGTGGTTCTTACCAACATATTCTCCTTCCTCAGACGAGGGGTGCTCCACATCCAGGACAGTAATGGTATTGATAATCTGGGCCGTCCACGCTGGCAGTTGACTTCCTGTCTAGGTGTAGTGATTGTTCTGCTCTACTTCAGTCTCTGGAAGGGCGTCAAAACTTCTGGAAAGGTGGGTAATGAAACACTTTCCAATTTTTTTTTTATGTGAAAAACACAAAACTACGCTGATTCCTCTCAGTGACTCACTTTACGCTAGAACAAATTAGAAAATATCAACAGAAAAGGCTTGTTTTCCATATTGAATGCATGCACATGTTTGAATCTGACTATGTGTTTGTGTGTCCTTATATCTCTGTGCAAATCTGCTGTTCAAATGTGTGTGTATCTGTGTGTGTGTACCTCGTACGACCCTTTCAGGTTGTGTGGATCACAGCCACGATGCCCTATGTGGTCTTGACTGTGCTGCTGATCCGCGGAGTCACTCTGCCTGGAGCCATCGATGGCATTAAGGCCTACCTCTCCGTGGACTTCTTGAAACTGTGTGATGCCCAGGTGAGTTTCAACAGGAAGGGGGTAGAGCAAGAGGAAGAAAAGGAAGGGTGTAGAGATTTTATTTTATTACTTCAATATGATTTTATTTTATTACTTCAATATTTCACCAAAAATGTCTTCAGAAACCTGAAAATGCACATAATTATAAGCCATTATAAAAGATTATCATTGACATTATCCACCCCAAGTTGTTACGTAATGAATTAACTTCTGCATTAACACTTAAACAATTTTGTTATGACTGCAAACTATATTTATTGTATGAAGATAACAATCCATGTCAAGGGCTTTCCAACAAACTGTTACTGCTAAAGAGTGTTGAAGGCAATATTGATGTTGTTTCCAATGTTGATTGTGCTGTGTTTCACTTGTACATGCTCTAAAGAAAATATATTATATAAGGCAAACTGCAACAGTTCACACAGAACCAAAAACAAATTAAGATAGTAGCAGAGAAATGAGGAGAAGATATTTAATCTTTCATTTTGATCAACGTGCTTCAATGAAAAATGCCTGAGTAGGGAACTATTCCTGCAAACGGAATTTCTAAGTATTGAGTTAAAACATCAAATAAATCAAAGGTTAGTTTGCAGGGATAAGTGGGCTACCAAAAGAGAGGCTTTTCCTTTTAGGCTTAAAAATAAAGTGAGAACACTATTTGTGTAAACTATTTCTAATATGTTCCTTATCTGTGAAAGCCGTTATCACAGCACTAAAGAGCTCAACAAGTAAGCATGCAGGACTGAAGGACTCGGTTATGGAGAATGAGAGAGAAAGCAAGAAAGGAGACAGAGAGATGCATGGCAGCAATTGGAGAATTAGATTAGATAGATTCATGGAGCAGTAATTTGCAAAATTACCCCTGTATTCACTAGCGTCTTTCATCTACGGCCGTTGAATGAGTTTCCTGCAATTATCCTTAATAATGGCTTTTTTCCTCTCCTGTGCCTTTTGTTTGCCGCTTCACACAAGTGTGCTTGTTCTGTCGCTCCCCAGGTCTGGATCGACGCAGCGACACAGATCTGTTTTTCTCTGGGAGTGGGGTTTGGTGTGCTAATTGCCTTTTCCAGCTACAACAAATTCAGCAACAACTGTTACAGGTAAAGACACACAAGGCGAGGGGATTCAGAGAAACGGAGAGAGGACAGGGAATTACACACAAACACACACGCAACATAAGCAGGTGAATTACAATAACCTTTGAAGCTCCTTGAAACCCGCTATGTCTTTGACACCATGCTGTGCAACAGGCAGCCGTAACACCAATCAAAACTGTCGCACTCTTTGAAAATGATCAGCATCCCACAGGAGGCTTTTATCTTTTGTATTGTGTTTATTTATGTGTCTGATAACTGACATATGACACTATCCACCTTCAGGATTCCACCATGAACATAACTCCAAATCACTGAAAGTAAATGAAGACAAAATGCCAAATATGTCTCATTCTGAAAATAAATGAGAATTATCTTTTTTTCTTTAAGACTAGGTTACTGCACATGTGTACACTTTGTCTCCTTATTTAACTTTCACACACCAAGTCCTTACAAATAACTAATGTATAATGTAAATGTTTGCAAATTGAAGGAAGTGCAACTCCTAGAAAAGGGTAGGTAGGCAACTTGCCAATCTGTCTCATGCAGTAATAGGCAAATATTTACTACCTGACCAATCCATTAAATCAATACAGCAAGCTTGAATTTCTGGCCTTAGCACACTCCTGACTAAATCATTGACTGACTGGTGACTTGTGTTCATTTTCAATGCATACTGAATGATGACTGATTGATATATGGTTAATTTTTCTATATTCTTATTATAGACTGTTTTTCTTTTAATTTAATTTTTTACAGAGACGCCATCATCACCAGTTCCATCAACTCTCTAACCAGTTTCTTCTCCGGATTTGTGGTCTTCTCCTTCCTTGGGTACCTGTCCCAAAAGCACAATGTAGCCCTGGACAAAGTTGCCAGAGACGGTATGGTATTATTTGGCCGTGTTTGTTTTGAAGTGAAGTGTATTAAATAATATCGTGTGGAGGCAGTACATCTTTTCTTTTGTCTGCATGTGTTTTGTACTGTTTGCTACATTTCTTACTTGAATGTGTCGTTTCCCAGGTGCGGGTTTGGTTTTTGTAATTTACCCAGAAGCCATTGCAACACTACCTGGATCATCAGTGTGGGCGGTCATCTTCTTCATCATGCTGTTATCACTGGGCATCGACAGTGCAGTGAGTACACACACACACACACACACACACACACACACACACACACACACACACACACACACACACACACACACACACACACACACACACACACACACACACACACACACACACACACACACACACACACACACACACACACACACACACACACACACACACACACACACACACACACACACACACACACACACACACACACCAACACTTGGTAATTCAGCTAGATGGGAAGTGCATTTTTCCTATTTGTGCTTCTGTAAAGTTGATGATGATAGTGAGTGAAATCCCAGCACACTTTCCGAGCATTAGCAGCTCAATTTAGCTGATTTTGTTTTGTTCTAACTTGTGTGTTTTCTGTTGTAGATGGGTGGTATGGAGTCGGTGATCACGGGGCTGATGGATGAGTTTAAATGCCTCCACAAGCACAGAGAGCTGTTCACCCTCTTCATTGTTGTTTCCACATTCCTCATATCCCTCTTCTGTGTTACAAATGTAAGCATTTTACCGGGCGAGTTAATACATAGATTTTATCATTTAAAAAATCTGTGTTTACTAATCAAAATATCTTAAAATTCATTAAAGTGAATTTTATGAATTTAGTTTTATTTCCTGTTTGTTCTTACTTTAACAATATGATCAAACTTGTATAATTTAATTGTTTGTTCCTTTCTCTCCAGGGTGGGATGTATGTGTTCACTCTGCTGGACCACTTTGCAGCAGGAACATCGATTCTCTTTGGAGTGCTTATTGAAGCTATTGGCATCGCATGGTTTTACGGTGAGATAGATGGACAGGAGAAAAGGAGAAGGACCCATTGATTCATTATTTCCATGGCCAGCAAAGCTGATACTATATTAAAGGTTTGATGAGAGGTCTCTTGGTGTGCGTGTGCTGTGCCACAATGCAATATAGTTCTATTAGACATACGGACACTGCAGCCAGAAAGTCTGTTCCTATTAATGGTTTTGGCCTCTTCAATCTTAGTGCATGTGTCAGAGTACACTGATATACTGTTATTTTGCAATCGTAAGAGCTCAGAGAGGTTACATGGCCTGCGTTTTGAACACTGCCAGTGTTACCTCCATGTTCACTGAGCAGAAGTGAGCCTTCACATAAGGAAAATTGCAGCTGCGGAACAGGCAATTCCCATTTGTCATGGACAGGAATCAGCTGTCTAATTACTAGGTTGTAGATTGTTGTGGTAGCAAGTGGGGGTGACCTCAAAGTAAATTTCTCTCCAGATGTCTACATTATATTGACACTTGCTTTTATACACATTTGCCATCAACTCAACAATTTATTTTCAAATGTGTCACTCTACAACACACACACAATCTACACTGAACAAAAATATAAATGCAACACTTTTGTTTTTGCTCCCATTTTTCATGAGATGAACTCAAAGATCTAAATCATTTTCTATATACACAAAATAACCATTTCTCTCAAATATTGTTCACAAATCTGAAAAAATCTGTGAGAGTGAGCACTTCTCCTTTGCCGAGATAATCCATCCCACCTCACAGGTGTGGCATATCAAGATGCTGATTAGACAGCATGATTATTGCACAGGTGTGCCTTAGGCTGGCCACAATAAAAGGCCTCTCTGAAACGTGCAGTTTTGCTTTATTGGGGGGGGTCCGAAAACCAGTCAGTATCTGGTGTGACCACCATTTGCCTCATGCAGTGCAAAACATCTCCTTCGCATAGAGTTGATCAGGTTGTTGATTGTGGCCTGTGGAATGTTGGTCCACTCCTCTTCAATGGCTGTGCGAAGTTGCTGGATATTGGCAGGAACTGGAACACGCTGTCGTATACGCCGATCCAGAGCATCCCAAACATGCTCAATGGGTGACATGTCCGGTGAGTATGCTGGCCATGCAAGAACTGGGATGTTTTCAGCCTCCAGGAATTGTGTACAGATCCTTGCAACATGGGGCCGTGCATTATCATGCTGCAACATGAGGTGATGGTCGTGGATGAATGGCACAACAATGGGCCTCAGGATCTCGTCACGGTATCTCTGTGCATTCACAATGCCATCAATAAAATGCACCTGTGTTCGTCATCCATAACATACGCCTGCCCATACCATAATCCCACCACCGCCATGGGCCACTCGATTCACAACATTGACATCAGAAAACCGCTCACCCACACGACGCCACACACGCTGTCTGCCATCTGCCCTGAACAGTGAAAACCGGGATTCATCCGTGAAGAGAACACCTCTCCAACGTGCCAGACGCCATCGAATGTGAGCATTTGCCCACTCAAGTCGGTTACGACGATGAACCGGAGTCAGGTCGAGACCCCGATGAGGACGACGAGCATGCAGATGAGCTTCCCTGCGACAGTTTGTGCAGAAATTCTTTGGTTATGCAAACCGATTGTTGCAGCAGCTGTCCGAGTGGCTGGTCTCAGACGATCTTGGAGGTGAACATGCTGGATGTGGAGGTCCTGGGCTGGTGTGGTTACACGTGGTCTGCGGTTGTGAGGCTGGTTGGATGTACTGCCAAATTCTCTGAAACGCCTTTGGAGACGGCTTATGGTAGAGAAATGAACATTCAATTCACGGGCAACAGCTCTGGTGGACATTCCTGCTGTCAGCATGCCAATTGCACGCTCCCTCAAAACTTGCGACATCTGTGGCATTGTGCTGTGTGATAAAACTGAACATTTTAGAGTGGCCTTTTATTGTGGCCAGCCTAAGGCACACCTGTGCAATATTCATGCTGTCTAATCAGCATCTTGATATGCCACACCTGTGAGGTGGGATGGATTATCTCGACAAAGGAGAAGTGCTCACTATCACAGATTTTTTCAGATTTGTGAACAATATTTGAGAGAAATGGTTATTTTGTGTATATAGAAAATGTTTTAGATCTTTGAGTTCAGCTCATGAAAAATGGGAGCAAAAACAAAAGTGTTGCATTTATATTTTTGTTCAGTGTATCTATCTATATATATATAAATCACTGTTTATCTCTTCTTGTGATAAGAGATTTTTCTGGAGTTCATGACATGTCTCCAGTGTGATTATTCACATACCTTTCAAGCACTTGTGCCTAGTGCTGCGTACCTGGACTCACATTCAGGTTCAGGTCCGGACTCAAGTCCAGAGGTTCAGGTTCAGGTCCGGACTTATAAGTCCGGACCTGAACCTGAACCTGACCTGAATGTAAAAAAAACACTTTTTGCCACTTAGTCTACAAATGACTTATGACAGCAGTGAACTACTACAAAGTTCAAACATTTATTTCATTTACCAAACTAAAGTAACCAAACAGTCCCTGAGCTGACTGAGCCTACATCCCTAAAGCTTTGCTGAAAGGTAGAGTGTAGAGTAGACTATACGCATTACACTGTTACACACCTACTATACAGTATACACTGTAGTGACTGTACAGTCAGAGTGTACTGTACTGTACTGTCTGTACACCATGTATTTTCTACAACTCTACATGTGTACATTATACAGTACATACTACATACATAGTGATGTACATACACACTGTTAGAAATTAAAATCAATGTTGATATGGCGTAATTTTGAATTAAAAACACTAATTTAAATCAGTTTTATTCTGAAAACACCGAAAGTTCACACTATTAACTTAATACTTTTATTCTGAAAATTATTCACTTCCGGTTAGCATTAGCATGTGGCGAAATGTTACGTTTTCAAACTGTGAATCGAAGGTGAAATGACATGTGATGTTGTACACTGAGCACACTGGGATTAGCACGTTTATCAGGGAATGTTTAAATAACCACAGACACCAGAATATACGTAAGTGCTAGTTTTTTTGCGAGTCCAAGTACCGGTTCCCGACGTTCCGGTTTTAACCGGACTTGAACCGAAACTTTTTACAAGTCCAGTACCGGTTCGGCGTACCGGTACGCAGCACTACTTGTGCCTCATGAGCACAACATGGAAGAAATATTGTTCAATCAGGAGAGACGTGATGTATGGAATACATGTTTATTATCGGTCACATTATATAAATGAAACATAATGATGACAGTTTATAACAAGTGAATGAAATGTGTTTTGGCGATTAGGCCCAGGTTTTGTAGGACATCATTCGGGAAGGGAAAGAACCGTTTCCGACGAACCCCCCTGGGTCTAGACCTGGTGGTGGTGATAAGTGGTTAGGTCCGGTTGGAAGGGAGAAGGTTGAGCTTGGCCCTGAGTTGGAAGCAGGAGGCGAAGGGGTGGAGGAGGGTTGCGCGTTGACGCCTGGAAGACAGCTGATAGAAAAGGGGAGAGCATATATAGAGGGTTTAACAGGTGCGATAATTAGGCTTGTGAATGGAGGGAAGTGATATGTTGGCTAAGGAGTGGCGCTCCCTGTCATCCAGTGGAGGGAGCGAGTATTGCCATGACGAGCAATACGGAGTGTTAGGTCTTCCTGTCTGAACTTGCGCTGAGCTTCATTTCAATCAGGAGAGACGTGATGTATGGAATACATGTTTATTATCGGTCACATTATATAAATGAAACATAATGATGACAGTTTATAACAAGTGAATGAAATGTGTTTTGGCGATTAGGCCCAGGTTTTGTAGGACATCATTCGGGAAGGGAAAGAACCGTTTCCGACGAACCCCCAAAATAAGTGAAGTATGAAGTACTGAACGTGAAGACATCTTACCTTGTGGGATGCACATGTGGGAATTTAGACGTACTGATGCCTCCCAGGCGTCCTTCCTGGCCGTACGGGGCATCCCGGCCGTACGGGCAATAATATTAAACATGAACACAGACCCGGAGGTCACAACCTGACGTGCAGGGTTAAACATGAACACAGACCCGGAGGTCACAACCTGACGTGCAGGGTTAAACATGAACACGAACCCGGAGGTCACGACCTGACGTGCAGGGTTAAACATGAACACAGACCCGGAGGTCACAACCTGACGTGCAGGGTTAAACATGAACACAGACCCGGAGGTCACGACCTGACGTGCAGGGTTAAACATGAACACGGACCCGGAGGTCACAACCTGACGTGCAGGGTTAAACATGAACACAGTGACACGTATGCTGACGTGCTATGAAACCACCACCACCAGTATAAGCATAATTACCATTTTTTTAGTGTTTGAGAGACCTTGGATAGCCAGCACGTGCTGATGTCCGGCGAATGTGGGATGTGAAGGCGGAGGAGGACCACCGCCCGAGTTGCAGGGATGAGGGAGAAATGCCTGATTGCAGCAGAGGTGGCTGCGCCTATCTGAACGAAAGCCCTGATATGCTATTAAGACGCCACAACCAGTTATGCATTATTTACCATCGGTAAACTGAAGAGCTCTTAGATTGCAGCACGAGCCGATGTCCGGGCGAAGAGGGAGATGTAAATAAGTAAGCACGAGCTGTTAGCTGGAGTACAGTAATGCATGAATATCATAGCCTGGATTGATGCGAGCCAAGTGAGCAAACCCGAGAATATGAATGAAGTGCAGAATGCACGCAGAAAAGACGTACACTTAGTTAAATGCTGAGACATGACCCACGATATAGTATAGCTTAATAGCAGTTAAGTGCGCCAGGATGAGTCATAGATGCTGATAAACTGATTGAGTGATTAAGATTGTCTTCCATCATCTGAGTGAGGATGGTGGGAGGAAGGGGAGAGCAGATTTAAAGGGGTTAGCAGGTGCGATGATTGGCTAGCCGGGGCGTAATGCCCCTGATCACTTATTGAGATAACGTGTGACACCCGATGATGTTGTCTTCCTGATTGAACTTACGCTGAGCTACATTTCAATCAGGAGAGACGTGATGTATGAGTACATGTTTATTACCGGGACACATGATATGCGGGAATAGTGATTGACGTATTACGATAAGTAACTGTAATGATGTTTTGGCGATTAGGCCCCGGGTTTGCAGGATGATCATTCAGGAGGGAAAGAACCGCTCTGATGAACCCCCAAAAGAAGTGAAGTATGAAGTACGGAGCTGTGAGCAATCCTTACCTTGCGGCTGGCTGCGGAGATCTATGGATGAAAAGAGAGATTAACATGGGGACATGATGAGCGCCGGAATCGCTTCCGGGCTGCGGGGTTAGACATGCGCGGGCCCACTGGCCGCAACCTGCACTGCAGGGTTAACATGACGCAGACCCACTGCCGCAACCTGCCCCCGCAGGGTTAAACCTAAGCGCGAACCTGTGTCCGCAACCTGCGCCCGCAGGGTTAAACCTAAGCGCGGACCTGTGTTCGCAACCTGCGCCCGCAGGGTTAAACCTAAGCGCGAACCTGTGTCCGCAACCTGCGCCCGCAGGGTTAAACCTAAGCGCGGACCTGTGTCCGCAACCTGCGCCCGCAGGGTTAAACCTAAGCGCCGACCTGTGTCCGCAACCTGCACCCGCAGGGTTAAACCTAAGTGCGGACCTGTGTCCGCAACCTGCGCCCGCAGGGTTAAACCTAAGCGCCGACCTGTGTCCGCAACCTGCACCCGCAGGGTTAAACCTAAGCACCGACCTGTGTCCGCAACCTGCGCCCGCAGGGTTAAACCTAAGCGCCGACCTGTGTCCGCAACCTGCACCCGCAGGGTTAAACCTAAGCGCGGACCTGTGTCCGCAACCTGCGCCCGCAGGGTTAAACCTAAGCGCCGACCTGTGTCCGCAACCTGCACCCGCAGGGTTAAACCTAAGTGAGGACCTGTGTCCGCAACCTGCGCCCGCAGGGTTAAACCTAAGCGCCGACCTGTGTCCGCAACCTGCACCCGCAGGGTTAAACCTAAGCGCGGACCTGTGTCCGCAACCTGCGCCCGCAGGGTTAAACCTAAGCGCGGACCTGTGTACGCAACCTGCGCCCGCAGGGTTAAACCTAAGCGCGGACCTGTGTCCGCAACCTGCACCCGCAGGGTTAAACCTAAGCGCGGACCTGTGTCCGCAACCTGCACCCGCAGGGTTAAACCTAAGCGCGGACCTGTGTCCGCAACCTGCGCCCGCAGGGTTAAACCTAAGCGCGGACCTGTGTCCGCAACCTGCGCCCGCAGGGTTAAACCTAAGCGCGGACCCAAGTCCGCAACCTGCACCCGCAGGGTTAAACGTGACGTGGACCCACGTCCGCAACCTGCACTTGCAGGATTAGCATACGCAGATCCGGAGTCATAGCCTGACAGATACGGAACCGTAGACACGTATACATGCTGACGTGTTACCACAAGAGTTATAGGTATATTTACCATCTTTTAGTGTTTGAGGGACCTTTGGATAGCCAGCACGGCACTGATGTCCGGGCGGATGTAGGATGTGACGGCAGAGGAGGACCATCGTCCGAGTTGTTGCAGGGATGAGGATGAGACGCCTTGATTAGCAGCGGAGGTAGCTGCGCCTATCCTGAACGAATGCCCCGAGAATAATTGGGGTGATAAGCCGGATCTAATGAGAACTTGCTTTAAGTAATGATTGAACTGGCGTTGAGTTAAGGGAATATCCCCTGAAATAAGAAATAGTGGTGAGAGAGGATTAATGAAAGGTCTAAGATGCAGAATTTGATCATGGATTTATAAGGGCAGAACGGGGAATCGTTGCGATTTTCGTTTTTTAGCAATATACATGACATATAGCCTATTATAGATGTCTCCGGTACCGATAAAAGACCAATACGTTGGAGCTTAACGGCGCGTAAAACACACGTGATGACATCACCAATGAATCGACGACTGAATAAGTTGGCAACTTTTGGTAATCAATTTTGATTAACAAATTATTTTGTTAATCAACATTAACAACATTATTATTATTTTTATTTATTTTTTTTTTTTGGGGGAAGAAAAAAGAGAAAAATACGATAATTTAGTCAATAATCATTACATTAATATTGGGAGTGAATTCCTAATTTATTAAGTATCTGGTCGTGTCATAACCAGGATAATGTGCAGCGACTTGTCATTGAGGAGAAGAAGCCCTACGAAACACCATTCATTTCAGGTAATATTGTGTTGAAGCTTGAAACTGCGTTAGTTACTGAGCATTGTAATGGGTAGTAATTACCCGAACTGCATTAGTAATGCATTATGTTCTTCGTACGCAAGTAATACATTACTGAAACTCCATACTGTAACACGTTACACCCAACACTGCCTGGAACTCACCTTAACTAAAGTAGAAATGTATAGTGTTGAATTTCCTGTCGGCTGCCAGACCGTAGTCGTGGAAACGGGGGGGGATTGACTCTCTGTCGTCTCCCAGCAGAAGCAACACGCTTCGGGTTCAATAACCCATTTTATCGGAAAGACTGGAGAGAGGCGAGCTCTTCTTGGGAGGTCGTTGCATTTATTTAGCTCTTCTGTTTCGCGAGATAGATTCGCAAGATCACAGACCTTCCTTTTTCTGCTGCCTTGTTTACTTTTAGAAAACATGTATCCAGCTCGCTCGCTCTACCATACCCACGCACACATGCACGCGTCACGCCCCTCTCTTAAAGGGGTAGCGATCTCGCTCTGCATGACCCTAATGTCATAACAATATAACGAAACATCTCGTGAATTTGTTGCAACTGCCTTTTGCCAGCGCTACCCTGACGCCTGTTTTAGAGGTGAGGCGCAGGAGGAAGTAACTTCAATGGGATGTAGCTTAACCCCTGCCTGCCTGCCTGCCTGCCTGCCTGCAGGAGGGGTTGTGGTTGAAGCCAGAATGGGTAAAGCTTCGCCTGCGATGAGGACCGTTCCGCGTGAAGCCGGAAGCGCCGCATTTGAGCCAGTGATGCCCTCTCGAGAGACTGAAGGCGTGCGTCAATTGTTTGCGTGAAGAAGCCCATTTCCATTAAGCCCGGAGGAACTTCCGTGGAGCCCGATTTCCTTGTCTTTTCCTCCCGCGTCCGGGTTTGCGGGGTGGCCGGCTGGACCCGCTAGCCGAACTGGGGAACGCCGTCTATAGCTTAATCCGCAAGACTGCGGAGCTGATGAATAATGCCTGGAGCTGGGATAAAGCCCTGCTGCTGCTTGCGCGTTGATGCCTGGAAGACAGCTGTTAGAAAAGGGGAGAGCATATATAGAGGGTTTAACAGGTGCGATAATTAGGCTTGTGAATGGAGGGAAGTGATATGTTGGCTAAGGAGTGGCGCTCCCTGTCATCCAGTGGAGGGAGCGAGTATTGCCATGACGAGCAATACGGAGTGTTAGGTCTTCCTGTCTGAACTTGCGCTGAGCTTCATTAGTTCTGAGGAGTAAACCTTTGTATACTACATCTTAGGGCTTCAGAATTATACCCACTTGTGTGCTGATTAGTGACATCTTCTGATTTAACCTTTAACCATTTGGGTTGTTTTGCTTACTTAGGCACTTTGCTCTTCCCTGTTTTATGTTCAAATTGTAAGGACACTCATAGAGCACAGACTTTTGCCATGGCTAAATGCCTTATCCCAACAACAAAAAACAAGTGAAAAGTGAAACTATTGTGTGTAGCTTGCCTGATTGGATCTGCTCTGAAATGAAAGGTTCTCTCTTGGTTAGTGCCGTTCAATGCATGAAAGTGCATGAAAACCGTTTTGGGTCGTTAGCGGCAGCTAGCTCAAATTATTAGCAATGTCTGCGGGTGAAGGAGAGGATTCATTGACACACAATGGCAATGATTGGCACGCTGGCACCTTTTGATGCAAAACATCAGAAGTGGGAAGAATACTGTGAGGTATTGGAACAGTTTTTTGAGGCTAATGAAATTGATAATGGAGACAGACAAAGAGCCATATTAATAAGTGTTGTGGGATCATCAACATACAGCCTTATGAAAAACCTCCTCAGTCCGGATAAGCCCAAGGATAAGACTTACACACAACTTGTGGAGCTGCTAAAAAATCACTTTGACCCAAAGCCTAGTGAAATTGTGCAAAGGTACAAGTTTGACTCCCGCAACCGTGAGCCCAATGAGTCAGTAATGGAATACGTGGCTGAGCTGCGTCGATTAGCGCAGGATTGCAACTATGGTAACACTTTGCAGCAGAGGTTGAGAGACAGGATCGTCTGTGGAATAAATGAAGATCGGATTCAGAGACGACTCTTATCAGAAGCGGATTTAACATTTGAAAAAGCATTGTCAATTGCTGTGGTGTCAGAGACTGCAAATAAAAATGCACAGGAGATACAAAACCAAGGGGCCACAGCTAAATGCTTCAAAATGGATAAAAAGCCACAGGAGGCTTATGCACACAGAGAACCTACCAAAGAGTGTTACAGATGCAAGGGGACCAAGCATAAAGCAGCAGACTGTAAGCTTAAACAAGAGAAATGTCATGCATGTGGTAAAATAGGACACATTGCCAGAGCTTGTCGTAGTAGATCTACACAGAATGGAAACAGCAACAAAAATGCAGACCCAAAGAACAGACATTCCAAAGACTATGGAAAGACACAAAAAGTCCATTTTTGAGACCAACCAAAATCCACATCGAGTCTTATACAGGTGACCCTGTTAATGTGGTCGGAGCTGCCATTGTTAGAGTGAAATACAAACATCAAAGGCGGTACCTGCCCCTCATTGTGGTTAAAGGGGACGGCCCCAGCCTGCTGGGAAGAAGCTGGCTGGAGGAAATACATCTGAGTTGGAAAGAAATCAAACTCAGACACAAATCCCGAGTCCTGAAACACCTGAAGACAGGAAAAATCGCTGCAGCAAGTACTGAGCAAACATGAAAAAAGGAGCTTGGCACACTGAAAGGTATGAAAGCTACCATCCATGTAAAGGCTGATTCAGTCCCTCGTTTCTTCCGTCCAAGGTCTGTCCCGTATGCCATGCGCACCAAAGTAGATGAAGAAATAGACAGATTGTTGAAAGAAGGAGTAATCTCACCTGTTAAACATGCAGAATGGGCAGCACCAGTGGTTCCAATACTGAAGCCTGTTGGGACAGTAAGGCTATGTGGAGACTACAAGCTCACTGTAAATACAGTTTCCTCACTTGAACAATACCCCATACCCCGAATGGAAGATCTGTTTGCAGCACTGACAGGAGGAAAACAGTTCACAAAGTTGGACATGAGTCATGCATACCAGCAAATACTCATGGATGATGAATCAAATAAATACTTAACAGTGAATACGCACAGAGGCTTATTCACATACAACAGACTGCCTTTTGGAGTAGCATCAGCCCCAGCTATATTTCAGAGGACAATGGAAGGTCTCCTGCGAGGCATTCCTTTCGTGGCAGTGTATTTAGATGACATCCTGGTGAGCGGTGTGGATGAGGAAGACCATCTGCAGAACCTCGAAACAGTGTTGGCAAAGCTGGAGGAGGCAGGATTGCGCCTGAGAAGGAGCAAGTGCACTTTCCTGGAAGAGGAAGTGGAATATCTGGGACATCGAGTGGACGCACAGGGACTTCATCCTGTGGAAAAGAAAGTCAAAGCCATCATGGAGGCTCCCAACCCCACAAATGTTACTGAACTCAAGTCGTACTTAGGTTTGCTAAATTACTATAACAAATTTCTGCCAAACTTAGCTACACTATTGGCACCACTGCATGAGCTCCTGCGACAAGATGTGCGATGGACATGGCAAAAGAAACAGGAAGAGGCTTTTAAAAAATCAAAGGCCCTGTTAAACTCAGCAGAAGTGTTGGTGCATTACTCTGCTGACCGAGAGTTAATTATGTCATGTGATGCGTCACCTTACGGGGTGGGCGCTGTTTTATCACACGTAATGGACGATGGAACTGAACGTCCTTTGGGGTTCATGTCGCGTACCCTAGCGCCTGCTGAAAAGAATTACTCACAGCTAGACAAAGAAGGCTTAGCAGTTATATTTGGAATCAAGAAATTCCACAAGTACTTGTATGGTCGAACTTTCACCATCTATACAGATCACAAGCCACTGATCTCTCTCTTCAACGAAAATAAACCCATTCCACAGATGGGTTCCCCTAGAGTTCAGAGATGGGCGGTGCACCTGAGTGCCTATGAGTATCACATTGTGTACAAACCAGGAAAGAACAACGCTAATGCGGACGCATTAAGCAGACTGCCGCTGTCGGAAGATGTGCGAGAGAGTGAGACCGCAGAACAAGTGCTCATGATTGATCTTCTGGATGACACACTCGTGGACACAGCCAAAATAAAACACTGGACAGCTAAGGATGTAATATTGTCTCAAGTTCATGGTTATGTCCTGTCGGGATGGCCTCCAGTGACTGAGGCTCCTCTCAAGCCGTATCATAAGAGGAGAGAGGAACTGAGTGTAATGGATGGCTGCGAGTCATCGTACCAAACAAAGGCAGGGAAAAGATATTGAAAGTACTGCACCAAACACATTCCGGCATGTCAAAGATGAAAGGTCTGGCTAGATCTTATGTATGGTGGCCGGGGATGGACCAGGATGTAGAAAAGGAAGTGCAGTCTTGTGAGGAGTGCCAAAAGCACCACAAGTCACCACCATCAGCACCATTACATCCCTGGGAGTGGCCGGAGTCTCCCTGGACGAGAATTCATGTGGACTATGCAGGTCCTTTCCTGGGAGAGATGTTTCTACTGATAGTGGATGCTCACTCAAAATGGATGGATATTATCCAGTGAAGTCAGCTACATCACAGGTGACCATTGAAAAGCTACGTCAGAGTTTCAGTGTTTTTGGACTGCCAAAAATGTTGGTGTCAGACAACGGAACCTGTTTTACAAGTGCTGAATTTGAGACTTTCATGAAACAAAATGGCATCCGCCATGTGAGGTCAGCACCGTTTCACCCGTCTTCTAATGGGCTGGCAGAGAGGGCGGTCCAAACCTTCAAAGGGGGGATGAAAAAGATGAAAGGTGAAACATTGCAAACTAGACTGTCAAGGTTTCTGTTCAGTTACCGCATCACACCTCACGCGACCACAGGCCTGTCGCCTGCAGAGTTGATGATGTCAAGGAGACTCAGATCTGCACTTGACCTGCTCCTGCCAGATGTGAAAACAAGAGTGCAGCAAAAACAACTAAAACAGAAACAGTCCCATGACACAAACAGGAAACTGAGAAGTTTCTCACCTGGGGATAAAGTTTTCATCAGAAACTACTCTTATGGACCTAAATGGATCCCTGCGGTCATCGACAGCTCATCAGGTCCAGTGTCATATACAGTGATCATTGGAAGTGGTCAAGTCGTGAAGCGGCATGTGGATCAAGTAAGAGCCAGATTGACAGACACCGTGTCCTTAGAGCCAGTGCTGGACTCCAACAGAGACACTGTGGTTCCAGTGACAATCGAGCAAGAAGGACCTCCTGCAAGTGAGCCAGTGATTCTGTGTACTCCGGTCCCGCCGGACTTGCCTGCTACACCCGTGGTGAGACGATCAGAGCACGAGAGACAGCCACCTGTATACCTGAAAGACTTTGTTAAATAGATCAAGAGATGTTCAATTAATAGAGCAGCATAATTCTCTGTTCTCACTTTAAGGAAATGTTTAGAATGTTAATCTTTGAAAGTGAAATGATGTATGTCAGTACCTCGAAATGTTGTGTAACGGGAGTATGTTATACCCCCACCTTCGGGAAGTATTGTTAGCTTAAAGGGGGGAAATGAGGTATCTTACCTTGTGTTATTATTACATGTTATTGCATTTGTCCAGCAGGGGGCAAACTCACTCTTGGTATTAAAAGAGCCTGTTGTATACGTTCCCACGAGGAAGTCCCGGAAGCATGTTACCAAAGTAAACCAGTTAAATCTAGTCTTACGTTGTGGACATACAATTGTTGATCACAAGATACAACATAGGTAAAGACCAACTGCTTCATCAGTAGTTAGGTTTGCATATATGTTCACCTACAACAACATCTGAAAACAAGAAAACCCTTTCATAGTGTGGAAACTAACTCACATTTTGAAACTCCAAAACAAAACATATTACTAGAAAAAAACGAAAGGCTAGGGGACAAATGAACCTGAACTTCCCATTTGAGTTTCTTATCCCATAGAGTAGAAGGACCCTTAAAGGTCTAAATATTAACCAGGCCCCAGGCGGTGGCGTCAGCATATTGCCCTCCTCTGGTGGGTCCCGACCTTGGCATACCAGATAAATCAAGCCTAAGGCTTCAGTGGGCCTTTACCTCCATCCTTATAACTTTTGACAGCAACCCTTGACCCGTTGCCACTGTGGTCTTTCAGTTTGCTTTCCACTACATGCGTACATTTAACTTTGCTCAATACCTGCTCGTCAGTCTGGATATAATCCCCCGCAGTAAGACAATAAGATAAATATACAGTCAGGTTTAGGAGAGGCAAAAAGTGGTGCATTAGCTTTTCACAACTGACTCTGGAGGATGAATTTAGACACGGCAAATGCTTAAATTGTGAATTATATGTGTTTATCCTATGGTGTCATTAATCTTGTCATGATGGTCTTGATTAAAAAATGCATAGGGAACATACAGTATACAAAAGCACTTACTACCATGATTATATTATTAATATCCATTATTCAGTTTTATCCAAGGCTGCAATCAACCATTTCTTGGAAGTAATATCCATCATTTGTATGTGTTTCAGGAGTGGACAGATTCAGTGATGACATTGAGGAGATGATTGGCCATCGACCAGGCCTGTACTGGAGACTGTGCTGGAAGTTTGTCAGCCCCTGCTTCCTCCTGGTAAGTCTATGCACATACTAGTTTTATAAGGAAATAATTGATTAAGAATGAACTTAGAACAATATAAATGTAGGTTCACTTGTTGCAATTTTCGCCAAACCAGAAGACAAGTTGAAAAGAGATAGGATGAAAATATTGGGACCGTGAATTATTACCTTACCAATATATGTATCAGTCAGGTCCATATGTTTCAGGTTATGCTAGTATTCTTGCAATGTATTTCAATGTTCTCACAAAGTGATTCACAGTTCAAACAAAACTATACTACCCATGCCTTGTAACAGAAACATCTCTTTTATATCGAACCACTTGAATTGGTTGTTTTTGAGAAGACTTTAAATGAACAGTGAATCTTTGGAGCTAATGGTTCCTCAGGTCTTCTGTGTTAAAATGATTTTCTTCCTTAGTTTATGGTGGTGATTAGCTTTGCCACATTCAACCCTCCAAGTTACGGTACCTACACATTTCCTCCATGGGCGAACATGGTGGGGTGGTGTCTTGCCATTTCCTCAATGTCCATGGTGCCTCTCTACGCCATCTACAAACTCTGCATAGTGCCTGGAAAGTTCTGCAATGTAAGTCTAAGCTTTTGGGTCATAACTAGAGGAAATGCGCTATTCTAATAGTATTATTGTTATTCTTTCATTAAAAAGTATTCCCTTTAAAATATTTTATTTTAGTATTTTTTTGAATAATCCTTTATCTCCTGAAACAGAGACTGGCTTATGCCATCACCCCAGAGACAGAGCATCACTTGGTAGACAACGGGGAAGTTCGGCAGTTCACAGTAAGTGCTGATTTAATTTCTTATTTTTTATTTTTAAATCTTCAAAATTGTTTATTATTATTGCTGAGTGGATCCTCACATGTCTGCATGATATATATTCATATTTGCCTATTTCGCGGTCTGTATTTTTCATACAAATGTTTGAAAATAAATGTGAAAAAGCGTTATGCACAGAAGAATTGCTTGGTGACTCTAATGTGTTTAATTAAAAAGAAAGATTAAAAAGTATTCCCCGATGTTGTCAGACGGAGGGAAACTAATGTTTTCCTGCTGACTGAAACTTCACTTAAGCCCCTGATCAGAGCGTCCTCATTACCAATAGTCTGTTATCCTTAGCAGTGGTCTGCTAGCGAAAAAGAGCAGTCCTACAATGTTCGAAATGAACCAATATGTATCGATTATTCAACTAAGCCATGTAATAAGTGGGTGTAATGAACGACTTTGGGAAGAGGCTAACGTTTAGTTGCCTACCGTTGTCTAAACTTTTGCACACATTTATTAGTTGTGCGTTCTTTACATACCATTCGAAACTGTTCTCTGTAAAGGCTTTTGATGGATTTGCAAAGTAAAACATATTCCGAAAAGTTTAATACCTGACAACTTTCTTTCAGGTATATAACCATTTCCGAAATAAATTATACTGTTTATTTCATGGGCCTATTACATTTTTCCCACAGCTGAAACACTGGTTGGTGGTCTGAAAAGTAGAGGGGGAGAGAAAGATGAAGAGAGTGAAATAATGAGAGAGTGGACATTGGGTGGATGGATGCGAGCACAGCAAATGGTCTGAAGAACTGAGAAGAATAAAGAAATTGCCATTGAAATTGATCACAATGGTGGTGGTGGTGGGAGCAGTTTAAAAGTGCAGACAGAAAACCCATGCACATTGTAGTGTGCTTTAATTTAAACATTGGATATGTGAAGCTGTGCATTAAACCTCACCACCATTGAGTCGACTCTTGTTAATGGGATTCAGTCAAACAGGCTGTTCAGACTGCTTCCTCCATAAATACAAAACTCTTCCTGAATGGATTTTGAATTATATTTGTCTGAGGCAAGATGAACATTACAAATATTTAAAATGCCATTCATGGTATTAAAATGAAAATGTTGAGTTACGCACATTTAAAATAGTTTGTTACGGTTATCTTCGCATTTGTTTAATGTTGATTCATTGATTCGGAATCTGACCAATACGCAAATTATATGTATTTATTTTAGATCAGACGTGTTATACCTTCCACTGTTTTCACTTAATCCCAGTCCATGTCAATATATTGTTTATTATCTTTATTTATGTACTTGCTCTTATTGAAGACTGTTATAATACATGTGATTCCTGTAGACACCTACAAAACAATGTACGTGAAGAAAAGTTGCTACAGCAAATGCTATTAATTACAAATGAATAAACTAAAACTATGTCTGATAAAACAATACCTGAGCCTTCTCACTGAAGACTCATCATTTAAAAACCAATAGCAAATCATTTTTGGGGGAAAAAGTCACCTCCTCTTACAGTATTCATTCTTTAGATGGACCAACAATTCTACCCAGAGTAATTGGTGTTGTCAAGTGTTGTGTTGTTGTAGCATATCATAAATAAACAACTTTAAACAGCTTAAAAAATGTATCGGCCACATTGCTAATTTAATCAACCAAAGACTGAAATAATTTATTTTATTTTGATCAGTAGACCGCTTGATTGTTACTTTTATCACAACAGTTCAATCTATTTTCCCAATTATACATAATTAGTGTCAAAGCAGATTTAATTTGAATTTATTTGAAAAATGTCGTGTGATTTTATCCCCCAAAAGTTCCAGGTGGAGATTTAAAGCTATAACCATCACATTTTCAGAAAGCATAAAGCTTTAATTGTATGGTTTACAGAATCTTGTGTAAGTGTTTCAAGACTGTTTTGACAAGCTTCCTTTTATTGAACTGCAGATAAATAGTGTGTAATGTAATATATGAAGTAATAAAGTTATATATCTATGTGAGTAAATGTAATGTACTGTAGAGGGGCTTGTATCGTATTGTACTGTATGATATTGAATAACAAGACCAATACAATTATATATATATGGATTAATAATATGTGAATGTGGAGTTAGACATTTTAACCTTAAGGATTTTGATGAGGATTACTTGAAAAATCAATATAAACTTTATATTTCATACCTTTCTTTTCTGTTCAATCATTTAAAGTCCAACTCGTCATAAACTACTTGTCACCGTGAAGTACATGTAACACACTGAAGGGTTAATTATGTCCCAAATGGTATGCTTGTGCTGCTGTACTGTGCCTTGTGTTGTTTCTGACTGTATGACTTTGTTTTGTACGGTCAAATAAAGTATAAAGAATTAAGTTGTTATATTATTAAATGTCACGCTCTCTTTTACCTTTATATTATTTTGTGTTAAATCACATTTGTTGTATCCTAATCCATCTCACACTGCAATGGTGGACAGAAGGTTTGACAGAAGCTCAACCACACATTTAAAACTGCATTCTTGTAATTGTGAGGCTAATATGGCAACATGATTTTTGCATTTCATAACCATACTATTATGTTGGCTATTATGGTAAGCTTGATTCCCAAATATAATCAAATCGGAAATGTCAGAATGTTTTACATTTTCCTTAATGTTTTCCTTTTTTTTTTAAAAAACTAACTTTTCCAACACTTTTAGCCAAATTACTGTGATGCTGAATTACATAGTACTTATTCCATTGTACTTAAACAATCATTAGATTTGTAGAATACATGCAGCGACACAATCTGTTCAGTACGTTTTCTTAAGAAGCTGAACAAATACTCAACAACTTAACACTTTTCACCGCAATCGTTATCAAGGGGTCAATCAAGATGTTGTGTTAAAAAAAATCTATAACAATGTTTTCCATACAAGCAAATCGAGCGCAAACAGCCCTAATGTAGTGAAGAATACCTAATTGTTTTGAGCTTTAAGATTAGTCAGCATGAATCAACAGTGTTCATTACAGTAACCAGTGATTCAAAGCTCACTGTCTCTGGGCCATTCTGAACAGACAAAGAAACTAATATCCACAGCAGATGGCATTTGGGGATGATAACTGTCTTAAAAGCTTTTGGATTTATTGACATATTCTTAACAGTGTGTGGCCTGAATGTCATTCTGTTATGAACCGAGATACAGGACGCAGGACCCAAAAGCAGGATTCGGAGACAGATGTCCAAAAATAGAATGTTCTTTAATCACAAATTAAATCGTACTTTCACAAAAAATAGAAAGTAGATAAAAAGCCAAAACAAAGTTGTACAGCAACACAAAAACTCACTTGACAAAAGGTCTAAATCCCAAGGTAGGTATCAGGAGTCAAAAGGCCTGGGTGCTCACGACATGAAACATAACGAACTGACAAAGGAACAGAGAAACACCAGGGCTATATATATAGGTGAGGGGGATGGGCACAGGTGAAAACAATCAGGGCAGGGCCAAGCAATCTCACTGGCGGGAAACACACAAAGACAGGAACTGTGGGATCTGAAATGACAGGAAAGATTACTTTCAAAATAAAAACATAACTAAACCTAACATATCTGTCGAGTCACAACACATTCTTGAGTTAGGTATTTTTGTAAGGTTTATACACTGTTGACTCTTTGCAAAAACAGTCGTGGAGGACCTCTTGTTGTCCTGCAGGTGCAATATCCTACAATTATTTGCTTAGTAGTTACTTATTTTTATATTTTGTAATGCATATTAGTAATTTCATCCCTTACCATGGTCAAAATCAACCTGCACCATTGCCCTGCGTAACTGAGTGTGCTTGATTTGCTTAGAGCATCACACTGCAGCTGGGAAAGGGGAATCATTACTGCAATAAATACATACATTTGTACTTTTGTTTGAATGATGTCCCTCTTAATGAGAGTTTTTCTTTTTATTTAAATATTCCCTTTGTAATTCCTCTCTGTCATTCACGATAATTACCCACTCAGAACGTCTGTAATGTTGGCACACTACGGCTTTCATGGGAGAGATCAGACGAGCTGAAAATGGGCGCATTAGCATTAAGATACATTTATAGAAAATGAATATTGTTGTAAGAGAAGAGACCAGATACAATTATATTCTTTACATTCTACTTTAATTCAATTGACAATGTATAAAAGACAGAGTCTTTCCACCATCTGTTGACACTATCAAAGCGCTCCGGCAGATCTTTGCTTTGTGTTTTTCCAAATGTTGTCAATGTAGGACAATTGTAGAGCCGTGCATGGTTTGGGTTTAAAAGGTGCCATCATCACATCCAATAAACAACAGCAATTATGTATAATTTCATGTCCTGCCACAGACGTTGAAACTGAAAGAAAAGGTGGAAGAAAATGGGATTATGTTAAGGTGAACTGCACTGTTAATATTGACTCTGTCTTGACATTAACCAGGGTTCCATCCAAATGTAGTGCAATAAGAAGAGATTATTCAATTATAGAGCATCTGCCAAAACCAAAATGGTGGGGGAACCTTTTAGAAAACAAGATGTAAATTGGCCTTTATCTTTGTTTGTTATGTGTTTTTTCATTACTAAAGATCCACTTGTTGAACCCCGCTTTAATGAACTTCTGTTTGAATACAGTTATTCAGTTTCATCACCAGTTACTTTGAGCTTAGATGACCATGTCATTTAGAAAAAGAGATAGGACAGTACACCATAATGTCATTTCCATTTGTGTGTATTTGTACTTTCAATTCAAATGACTAAGATAAGATAAGATGGACCTTTATTAATCCCCGTGGGGAAATTCAGTTGTACAAGCAGCAACAGGGTAAGTGTGAAAAACAGGACAGCAAAGATTCACACAGATTAATAAAATCAAAAATAAAATCAAGAAAAAAATTAAAATAATAATGATAATAATAATAAAAGACTATAAAATAGGAGATGAGTAAAAATAAGAGTAAAATAACTGTCAGCATATATATATATATTTGGTCATCTAAATTATGAAGTACGAAATGAGTTAAAGGGAAAAGTGAAAATGGACATCTGTACATATATAGTGACATATATCTACATATTTGGTCTACTACTAATATATATTAACATGGACTATTTGGTGGGTTTAAACTTACTTTTAAGGTTCATAACAAAACTTATGTTATCTTAAAAGAAAGGTTGCAGGCCAGGGTCAAGGCAAGGCAAGGCAAGTTTATTTATATAGCACCTTTCAACACAAGGCAATTCAAAGTGCTTTACAAAAAATGAAAGACATTAAGAAAATGGCATTTAAAATCAGTCATTAAAAAGAAAAGCTCAGGCATTTCAGGCAAAGGGTCAGGCATTTCGTTGTAAAGGTTAGGGCAAGGGGCTAGGAAGGCCTGATTTCAACTGGGGTCCCCAGTATAGCAGTACAAGGTTGTGTGTGTTGAACAACTTGCAAGGCTTTTTTGGTTTTACACTGCCCTCTACTGACAATACACCCTTACTACACATCACTTGATATGTAAATGAATACTTGTGGAGTCATCATCACATATCACAACAGTCAGAAGTTCATACAACACCCAATATGCCTTAGTCAAATGAAAAACACCTCTTTGGTTTATCTTTGCCAAAGAAACAAGAGAATGTTTGTCAAGTTATTGGGTATGTATCATAGTTCAACTAATGCATAAACTGTATATTCATCTTATTTATTTTCTCTTCAACTGTGGGATGTTGATAGCCCAAATACAAATGAGAAATTATTACACTTTAAAACTAAATCAAAATATTTCAAGTAAAATACCTGCTGTACCTGTGTACAAGATACGGTAGTTAGTCATTGCTAAACATCCGTGAGTTTCAGGGGCATGACACAACCAATGCCTCTGCATTTTGTCTAACACTATACAAAAATACTAAACTCCATACAATATTAAATAGACCCACAGCTTTATCTGCAGCATCTTATGCTCTAAATCAAACAATACAGTTCAGGTAGACAGAGCATCAATCCATTAACTGCTTTAAGATGAGTAACTCTTTCTAAAAGCACAACTGCTCTTCAGGATAATATTGTAATGCCAATTTGATGTTTTACATTGTGTAATATGTGAGTATGCAATTAACAGTTCAATATGTTCTTCAAACATATTATCTAGATACTTCCCTGCCAAAAAAAACGGTATTGTTCTCGCACTTTAAATAAAATGGCACCATCTTGTGGGCTCATGAAAAAATCACATATAGTGCAGAGGGAAATATTAGCATTAAGGACACTGGAATATACACACACGTTTTAACATTAAGGACACTGGAATAAAAAAAAACAATAGCAACAACTAATGAATCCATACATGTATATTATAAATACACATGTCTTATTTTGCTGGAAAATAAAACGTGCCACTAATGGTAATAAATAAAAAGGAAATTAAGTTCAGATCACATTAGTCCTGTTGTCACGCAACACAATTAAAGTGCACACAACAAACATGTTTTTTGTCCCACTTTTGGGATGTCACCTCGGGGTTTCCAATTGGTCTCTTGATGCCCAATTAACTTGCTCACATGGCTGTTGTAGTTTCACACAGCCTAGCCTTACACGCGTTTATTTCCTCTGTGCACATAGCTCTTCGTGCATCTTTGATAATGTTTGCTACACACCGACAGTAGGCCTATACGTTATGAAATATATACATAAATGTGTACCTCCTTAGTTAATGATTGACTACCTGTTAATAACGGCTGCATGAGGTCCCTGGTAATCGTTGAGAGAGATAACAGCGGCGTGTTCCCATAGATACGTCCCAACAGATGAGTTCCCATGATGCCCGGCCTACATAGACCTGTGTGACTTTTTAACTCCACCTGCTGCGCAGAGGTGCACGGGAAGCGAATAACTCGCCACCCAATTCCCTCTGTATCCGAAGGAGATGCTGCAGACATATGGATAGTTCACATTTATAACACAGGCACATCAGCTGCTGTATGCATGTGCTCATATTTTATTAATTCAGTCAGATCCTTCTTTGAACGCCTCCGTGTCCAAACTGCTGCCCTCCTCGTGGATCTGACATCGCGTGCAGCCCCACTCAACCCTAGACATTTGGCCAGGATCGAGCACCTCTAATGTTATTATAATGGTCTGTAAGCGTTTGACTTGCAAGGGGGATCAACCTGTTGTCAGTTTATCATAACAAAGATTATCTCCGTCACGTTCTCTGCTTTTACGCACAACGATGGGCTCGGAGAAGCCAAACTTTCTTTCCCAGCCCGTGGTGAAGAACATTTTCATGTACCGGAACGGCGACCCTTACTACGACGCTCGCCGGATAGTGATCAACCATAAGAGGGTGTCCAACTTTGAAACTTTGCTGAGAGAGGTGACCGGCGGGATACAAGCCCCGTTTGGAGCGGTGAGAAACATCTACACACCGAGAGGAGGGCACAAGGTGGACAGCTTGGAGAGCCTGCAGAGCGGGGAGCAGTACGTCGCTGCTGGGAGGGAGAGATTCCGAAGACTTGAGTAAGACTTGACTTGCGTTTGTCTTAATAAGTAGCCTACAGTCAAATATATTTCTCAAATGAGTCTTTACATAGGCATATATTCTGAAATGTTTAATACAATTATTGGTGACCAGGTTCAACCCATTTCCAGTTATAATCCAAGGCACACACTCAATCAGCTATGTCTAAATACACCATTTGTATCACTCAGCATCAGACCTGTAGTCAGACATGCTTGGAAGTTTTTGTGACACAACAGTTTTGTTCCACGCTGACTCACAACATGGTGTAGATGGGATCAGCACTTCAGAGCAGGGTACTCTGCTCTGACCTAAAAATAAGTGGATTTATACTGCAGATAATGAGATTTGTGCAGCGAGTTATTCATGGTGTGCGGTGGTGAATCAGATCAGTTGCAAGGTATTAAGGGGACATGACATGTATTCTCACCATGCTCTTTGCCATGTGTAAATATTTACTAAATAACAATGAACTTACTGTTAACATCACTTTTTATTCACAATAAGCAGCTTCCAGTGCAAAGTCACTTATTATAGTATTGCACTTAACTACAACTTTTAAATATGTGTAATTAAATGTTCTGCTCCTTTATATTTTTACTCCACCACAATTCTGAGGAATGTCTGGATGTAGTTTCTGATTACTTTAAAGATAAAGGAAAAAACACATGCTAATCCTACAAGCATTAAACATTTCTAATTCTTAACTACATATTGTACTATTTCTTAGTTTGTGAATTAGAGAGTACTGAGTTAGGACATCAGTGAGCTGTGCATGATTCATTGAGGCTAACTTGAGTTTATGGTTTTTTTCTGTAGTTACCTACAGATTGGATCAAGAAGGAAGAGGATGATGCAGACTCTTCCAATACAGGTAAGGTACACTTTTTATAGTAAGCACATTTTTGTGTGTGTATTCCATTTGTTAAAACAGTCAAGAAAGGTAAGGCCCTATTAAAGGAATGTAGTAACTGAAGCTACTGTAACAGCAGTGTGATCACATGTTACGATACAATCCCCCAGATCAAACTTGAATGCCAGATTTTAAATGTTTTGTTTTAGTGACATATTCAAGTATATTAAGAAAGAAGTGCTGTTAGAGAAAAGCAAAGCCTTTTTGTTAACACCTGGCATTTCCAATCTGCAAAATTGTTGGCATCATATTATAAACACAATCTGCAGAGATGGAACCTGTTTACATAATTTACATCGTCCTGCCAATCACCTACAGTGTTGGGGTGTGGTACATTACCGCATGCCCTTGCCAGAGAAGGTCCTCAGGTTCCACTTCACCTCCTGGTCCTTTACTTTTAGCAGTGAGAAGCACCAGTGGCCTGACTTGGCCGCGTCTGTCAGTCCCTTGCTAATTACCTTGTACACAGTGGACTGGACAACATCTTACCATTTAGCCAGCCTGTGCCTGACAGAAATACAGTACAAAGTCTTAGTTGGACACATCAGCATTGATCACTCTGAACATGTTTGAGACATGTTTCTTTATTCCCAGTTTAAGGCTTTGTGAACTCAGTTAAGGTTAAGTAGTCCCATACAAATAAATAACTATAGCGATTTTTTGAATGGCATTATTTTATTTGTGTTATTGTAGATTTAGCTTTTATTTTATTTGTTATCAGAGATTGATGAAACCCTTCACCAGCTAGTGTTTCAGTTGCTCTTTACTCAATCCAACTTTTTTATATTTGAAACTGCCACTAAATACAAGATTCATGAGGATTCACCCTTGTCTGCCCCCTCCCACTGTGTAAAGGTTTAATAAAGATAATTTAAGCAAGGTGTTATGTATGGTGTTATGCAAGCATCTCTTTCTCTCTGTCTGCTGAGAATAATCACTTTGTTGATGTCTCAATGGCCATGCATTATTGATTTATGGATCATAATCATCCCTTCTTTCAATGCACCAGCTATGAAGTCAGAGCCAAAAAAGAGCAGCTTAAAACCCAGTTTTAGGTCATTGTTTCTGTTTAAAGGTGATTTAAAGTCATAATGAAATGTTTTCTAGGGAAGGCATTACAAACCTATATTTCCTCCATTCACATTAGAGTGTGGCTTTAGTCAGAGACAACAATGGACCCTTATAACGTTTTCTTTGGCAGGTCTTTCTCTGCAGCCCATGATTTTCTATGACTTTGTCCTTTGCCTCTAGCCACAAACAACACTGTAACATGTTAATCATACAAAGTGAATCAGGAAATGCTCTCTATGCTCTTGATTTCGTCTTATCACCCAGTGTAAGCTCACTCATCACAGATAACCTCAAGGGCTTGTTGTTGCTGCTGTGATTACGTGGCGAGCATAAAAAGAGCCAATTTATTTGACAAGGACCCTGCTTCCCCCTCCCTACCCCACTTACAGTAACCTGCCTGATTGTGTCTATTAATGATGAGAACTCTCAGCCGGCTGGATGGATGGTTGGTAAGCCAGTTTCTTGTCCTTATTGATTTTGGAGCATTATAGGAAGGACTAATTATAGGAAGGTTACTGCCTCAGATAAACCCATTCTGTAGACTTTTTATTAATGGTTGTCCGACATGGCTTAACAATGGCCGATAAGCGATACATGTTGCTGATGTATTGTTGTTTTTTAAATTATTTTAATCTGATAACATTACAATAATCCATCCATCCATCCATCTTCTCCCGCTTATCCGTGGTCGGGTCGCGGGGGTAGCAGTTCCAGCAGAGAGCACCAAACTTTCTTTTCCCTGGCGACATCAACCAGCTCTGACTGGGGGATCCCAAGGCGCTCCCAGGCCAGCGAAGAGATATAATCCCTCCACCTGGTCCTAGGTCTACCCCTTGGTCTCTTCCCAGCTGGACGTGCCTGGAACACCTCCCTAGGGAGGCGCCCAGGTGGCATCCTAACTAGGTGCCCGAACCACCTCAACTGGCTTCTTTCGACGCGAAGGAGGAGCGGCTCAACTCCGAGTCCCTCCCTGATGACCGAACTTCTCACCTTATCTCTAAGGGAGACACCAGCCACCCGGCGGAGGAAACCCATCTCGGCCGCTTGTATCCGCGATCTCGTTCTTTCGGTCATGACCCATCCTTCATGACCATAGGTGAGGGTAGGAACGAAAATGGCCCGGTAGACAGAGAGCTTTGCCTTCTGGCTCAGCTCCCTTTTCGTCACAACGGTGCGGTAAAGCGACTGCAATACCGCTCCCGCTGCTCCGATTCTCCGGCCCATCTCACGCTCCATTGTTCCCTCACTCGAGAACAAGACCCCGAGATACTTGAACTCCTTCACTTGGGGTAAGGACTCATTCCCTACTTGGAGTGGACAGTCCATCGGTTTCCTGCTGAGAACCATGGCCTCAGATTTGGAGGTGCTGATCCTCATCCCAGCCGCTTCACACTCGGTTGCGAACCGATCCAGTGAGTGCTGAAGGTGAAGCCATCAGAACCACATCATCTGCAAAAAGCAGTGGTGCAATCCTTAGTCCACCGAACTGCAGACCCCCCCCCCCCCCCACGACTACGCCTCGAAATCCGATCCATGTATATTACAAACAGGATTGGTGACAAAGCGCAGCCCTGGCGGAGGCCAACCCTCACCGGAAATGGGTCCGACTTACTGCCGAGGACCCGGACACAGCTCTCGCTTTGGGAGTACAGAGATTGGATGGCCCTGAGCAGAGACCCCCTCACCCCATACTCCCGCAGCACCTCCCACAGTAACTCCCTGGGAACCCGGTCATACGCCTTCTCCAAGTCTACAAAACACATGTAGACCGGATAAGCGTACTCCCAGGCCCCCTCCAGGATCCTTGCGAGAGTAAAAAGCTGATCCGTCGTTCCACGACCAGGACGGAATCCGCATTGTTCCTCCTCAATCTGAGGTTCGACAATCGGCCTGACCCTCCTTTCGAGTACCTTGGAGTAAACTTTCCCGGGGAGGCTGAGTAGTGTGATGCCTCTGTAATTGGCACACACCCTCTGATCCCCCTTTTTAAAAAGGGGAACCACCACCCCGGTCTGCCACTCCTTCGGTACTGTTTCCGACTTCCACGCAACGTTGATGAGACGTGTCAACCATGACAGTCCCTCAACACCCAGAGCCTTCAGCATTTCCGGGCGGATCTCATCCACCCCCGGGGCTTTGCCACTGTGGAGTTGTTTGACGACCTCAGTGACCTCCCCCCGGGAGATTGGTGTTGATCCCCCGTCATACTCCAGCTCTGCCTCTAACATAGAGGGCGGAGTTGTCGGGTTCAGGAGTTCCTCAAAGTGTTCCTTCCAACGCCCCAACACTCCATCAGTTGAGGTCAACAACGTCCCATCCTTACTGTACACAGCTTGGATGGTTCCCTGCTTCCCCCTCCTGAGGTGTCGGACAGTTTTCCAGAACAACTTTGGTGCCGCCCGAAAGTCCTTCTCCATGTCTTCTCCAAACTTCTCCCACACCCGCTGCTTTGCCTCGGCCACGGATGAGGCTGCTGCCCTTCGGGCCTGTCGGTACCTTGCAACTGCCTCGGGAGTCCCCCGGGATAACAAATCCCTGAAGGCTGAAACATTGGAATGAAAACAAAACGATTATTGTAAAGATGTCATGTCATTACCGATGTATTTGGGAGGGGAGATGCACAGACTGAAAGCCTTTGAAACAAGCAAATGATGTAGAGAGAGAAGAAAAGAGACAAATGAGACAGAGAGACCCCGTAACAGGAGATTCTCCCTCTGTTTTCATTGAGTCTTAGTAAACTGGAAGGCAACGGTTTATAAAATGAGCTGAGGGGGACCTTTCCAGCTGTAAAAATCAAAGATCATATGCTTACAAAATGCAATGTACTTTTCCAGTTCTTTTAATGGCTCTCTAGAGAGTAAGCTACATCTAGCCGTGCTTGTTTTCTGTTTTTCCTTGCTTCGATTGGTAACTAGCTATGCGGCTTATTCTAGTCTCTGTGGTTTGGAGTACACCTCATAGTGACAGTGGTGTGTGTGTGTGTGTGTGTGTGTGTGTGTGTGTGTCCTAGCATTACTATACTTGTGGGGACCTACATCTGTTTACACAGTCACGTGTGGGGACTCACCTCCCTTATGGGGACAAATTGGAGAATAAGGGGAATCATAAATTTTAGGGTGAAGACTTGGTTAGGTTTAGGATTAGGGTAAGGTTAAGGGTTAGGGTTAGGCATGTGTTGGTTATGGTTAGGCATGTGTTGGTTATGGTTAAGGTTAGGATAAGTCTCCAGGAAATGCATGTAAGTCAATGTAATGTCCCCTGAAGTGATGTATACATGGTGTGTGTGTGTGTGTGTGTGTGTGTGTGTGTGTGTGTGTATTAGGTGTGGGTGTTTCTCATTTTGTATTAACTTGCCCACCCTCTGACCAATCGACTTCATGCTTGTCGTATGTCACCCGAGGAAGTGCAGTGGTGCATATCAAGTTATTTTTATTAGCGATTGTGTAGAAAACTGCATAGAAATATGATCTGCCAGGTTAGAATTTGTTTAGTGCTTGAGCTTAGCCTTAAAAAAGTGATCCAATGTGCATCAAAATCCTTTTAACAACACGTCCACTAACAGTAGGACATCCTGACCTTGCAACTTGTTACTCCTATATTTCTGAAACTATATATCACACCTTGTTATTCTGAAGTACGATGTTGAATTCCACTTCTTCTACTTGCCTTTACATCTCTGTTGCCAGGGTGCACTCCCAGGCCCCCGGCATACTTTTAATACACCTCCATCCTTATCTCTCTCTCTGTCAGAGGATCCACAGCTTAGTCTCAGAGTCACAGTAGGTTACCGGCGTTATGGGACAGGACCTGCAGTACTCATTCTATGCAACCTCCCAACCTAAAAGGATTAAAGAGGCCTCATTCTTTTGCTGTGACAGTGATGGGAGATAGAATATTTCAGTGTCTACAAAAGCTTTTTTTCTTTGCCGTCGGGGGTTTAAGCTTTTGATTTCACACAATCTTGTTTTTTCTACTGTGTAGCCTATCTCTCAAAGCAAAAGGAAATAAAACAATATATATATATATATATAGTTTTAATAGTAGGCCTATATACATTTTTTTAAATAAATATACATATTATTGTCTACAATTAACACATTGTGCTCCTTGAAACTGCTACCACTGCAGGAGGCGTTGATTCTCGAGCAGAATTAGCCTTGGCGACTGTCCTGACATGAACAGCTATTTAGGAGCTGCAATGCTGTCCTTACCAACAAGAATATCAATATTGACCTCTGAGTTAGCGCTGGTCCCAAAAGCAAGAGTCCCTAAAGTTTGCTCTGTATGTTTTTCTTGATCTCCGCTGGGAAACAAGTGGTGTTCTTAAATCCCAACTGGACACAGAGCTGCTAACACGCTTTTGAAGCATGTTGTATTCCCAGTTATCAAGGCAAGGCAAGGCAAGTATATTTATATAGCACCTTTCAGCACAAGGCATTTAAAAACAGTAAAAGATAATAAAATAAACTTTAAAAGAAAAACAAAAAATGAAAGACATTAAGAAAATGGCATTTAAAATCAGTCATTAAAAAGAAAAGCTAATAAAATAAACATTAAAAGATAAAAGTTACAGTGCAGTCTAAGATATGAATAGTTCAATTATTTCGGTTCTTGATTTTTTATTTATTCACAGAACCTCCCTTTGGAAATCCGAACATTTCCATCCCGATTGTTAATTTAGACTGATTGTTTTCATCATGTTATGCTCGCATGACATCCACAATCGGACCCTCAGGAGGGTGTACTAGCCCCCTACTCTGCTTTGCGTTCCATAACAAAGTCTTTAAGTGTTACCTGAACACCCCATGTTACCAAAACACTATTTTTCACCCGTCGGTGCTGTAATACTTGTTCCTCAGTACAACTCACCTAAAAACTGATCGTAAACCCTGGCTACGATGGATATCCCAAATATCCTACTTTCGAGCAGTCCCTCTCATAAATGTCATGGAGAAATTAATTAAGTTTACATTTAAAACATTAAAAGAAAAAATACATGGATAAAAGTTACAGTGCAGTCTAAGATATGAATAGTTCAATTAAAAGCAGCGACAAAAAGAAAAGTCTTCAGCCTGGATTTAATTTTTTAGGAGTCAGAGTTGCAGCGGACCTGCAGGTTTCTGGGAGTTTGTTCCAGATATTTGGAGCATAATAACTGAACGCTGCTTTACCATGTTTAGTTCTGACTCTGGGGACAGAATGCTGACCAGTCCCTGAAGACCTGAGAGATCTGGATGGTTCAAAATTTAGCAGGAGGTCAGAAATGTAATTTGGGCCTAAACCATTCAGTGCTTTATAAATCAGCAGCAGTATTTTTAAATCTATTCTTTGACACACAGGAAGCCAGTGTAAAGACTTCAGAACAGGAGTGATGTGATCCACTTTCTTAGTGTTAGTGAGGACTCGAGCAGCGGCGTTCTGAATCAGCTGCAGCTTCCTAATAGATTTTTTAGTGAGACCTGTGAAGACACCATTGCAGTAGTCAAGTCTACTGAAGATAAAAGCATGGACAAGTTTTTACAAATCCTGCTGTGACATTAGTATTTTAATCTTATATATATTCTTTAGGTGATAGTAGGCTGATTTAGTAACTGTTTTAATGTGACTGTTGAGACTCAGGTCAGAGTCCATGACTACACCTAGATTTCTGGCTTTATCTGTTGGTTTGAACATTGCAGACAGAAGCTCAGCGCTCACTTTTATACGTTCTGACTTTGCTCCAAAAACCATTACCTCAGTTTTATCTTTGTTTAATTGGAGAAAGTTCTGACACATCCAGTCATTGATTTGTTCAATGCACTTACTCAGTGTTTGAATTGGAGCATAGTCTCCTGGTGAAATTGTTACGTAGATTTGTGTGTCATCTGCATAGCTATGGTAACTTATTTGGTTGTTTTTCATTATCTGAGCCAGTGGTAGCATGTAGATGTTAAAGAGAAGAGGCCCCAAGATGGAGCCTTGAGGAACCCCACATGTCATATTTGTCAACTCAGATGTGTATGTACCTATAGAAACAAAGTTGTTTCTGTCCTTTAGGTAGGATTCAAACCAATTTAGAACTGTTTCCGAAAGTCCCACCCATTTTTCCAGTCGGTCTAGTAATATGCTGTGGTCAACAGTGTCAAACGCAGCACTGAGATCTAATAATACTAACACTGAAGTTCTGCCACTGTCTGTGTTTAAGTGGATGTCATTAAAGACCTTTACAAGAGCAGTCTCAGTGCTGTGGTTTGGACGAAAGCCTGACTGGAACACATCGAAACAGTTATTTAAATGCAAGAAATTACTCAACTGTTGAAAAACAACTTTTTCAATGATTTTACCTAGAAATGGCAGGTTTGATATGGGCCTGTAATTGTTCATTACTGAAGCATCTAGATTATTCTTTTTTAAGAGCGGTTTAATGACTGCAGTTTTCAGGGCCTGTGGAAAAATACCTGAGTGAAGAGATGTGTTTACTATATTAAGTAGATCTGAGGCCATGCAAGGCAAAACATCTTTGAAAAATCCTGTTGGAATAATATCAAGGCAGCAGGAGGAGGATTTCAGAAGTTGTATAATGTCCTCTAGGTTTTTATCATTAATCTGATGGAATTGTGTCATGGTGTTTGAATTGATGTTAAGTGGACACAGAGACAACACATTTGCTGTTCCTGATGCAGAGGCACTGACTGCTTGTCTGATTTTCTGAATTTTGTCAGTGAAAAAGGAGGCAAAATCATTGCACGCCCTGGTGGATAGAAATTCAGAGGCTACTGACACTGGGGGGTTAGTTAGTCTGTCGACGGTAGCAAACAAGGCACGTGCGTTGTTTTTGTTTTTGGTAATTATGTCAGAGAAGAACGATTGTCGTGCGTTTTTCAATTCCAAATTATAAAGGCCAAGTCTCTCTTGAGTCTTTATAGATTTCAAAGTGAACCTGGAGATTTGTTTTTCGCCACCTGCGTTCAGCTTTTCGACATTCTCATGGCCTTTCTCCATGGAGATATGTTCTTCCCAGTCACGTCCTTTACCTTAGTTGGAGCAATGGCATCTATAACATTTTTAATTTTTGAATTAAAATGATCTACTAGCTCATTTACTGAGATGTTAGCAGGGGCAAGTGTGGAAGAAAAATTCTGAGTAAACATTTCCCTAGTATTTTCAGTTAAATATCGCTTTGTCGCTTTACCGCACCGTTGTGACGAAAAGGGAGCTGAGCCGGAAGGCAAAGCTCTCTGTCTACCGGGCCATTTTCGTTCCTACCCTCACCTATGGTCATGAAGGATGGGTCATGACCGAAAGAACGAGATCGCGGATACAAGCGGCCGAGATGGGTTTCCTCCGCCGGGTGGCTGGTGTCTCCCTTAGAGATAAGGTGAGAAGTTCGGTCATCAGGGAGGGACTCGGAGTTGAGCCGCTCCTCCTTCGCGTCGAAAGAAGCCAGTTGAGGTGGTTCGGGCACCTAGTTAGGATGCCACCTGGGCGCCTCCCTAGGGAGGTGTTCCAGGCACGTCCAGCTGGGAAGAGACCAAGGGGTAGACCTAGGACCAGGTGGAGGGATTATATCTCTTCGCTGGCCTGGGAGCGCCTTGGGATCCCCCAGTCAGAGCTGGTTGATGTCGCCAGGGAAAAGAAAGTTTGGGGCTCTCTGCTGGAACTGCTACCCCCGCGACCCGACCACGGATAAGCGGGAGAAGATGGATGGATGGATGGATGGTTACCTCTTTTTTGAACATTTTTGTGAACAGAAATAGAGCTCTCAAAGAAAACACAGGAATGATCAGAGTGCAACATCAGTCACCACAACCGTAGTGATATTCAGACCCTTTGAGATAATTAAGTCCAGAGTGTGCCCCTTATTGTGCATGGGCTCCGTCACATGCTGAGTCAGTCCATAGCTATCAAGAACACAAAACAGTTATTTTGCCCCTCTGTCCTGGGGGTTGTCAACATGGATGTTAAAATCACCAACAATGACTAGACGGTCAAAGTCAATACACACTATAGACAGCAGTTCAGTAAAGTCATCAAAAAAGCTTGCACAGTATTTGGGTGGTCTATAGATATTTAGGAACAGAGCTCGAGAGGAGCATTTCAGCTGAAGGGCCACATATTCAAAAGAATCAAAGTTTCCATACGATGTCTTCCTGCATTGAAGGGAATCATTGAACAGCATAGCAACTCCACCCCCTTTCTTATGCATTCTTTCCTGACTCATAAAACTAAAGTTGGGAGGGGTTGATTCGATAAGAACAGCTGCACTGTTATTTTGTTCAATCCAAGTTTCTGTTAAAAACATAAAATCGAGATTGTGCTCAGTGATAAAATCATTGATTAAAAATGTTTTTCCTGCCAAAGACCTGATATTTAATAAAGCTAGTTTAAGTTTGTTAAACACACTATCAGTCATGTTTTTGTAACAAGCTGTGGCTGACATGGAATCACTGCTAAATTAGATAAACTCACACAAACGTTTGAGTGCTTCCTGTTTCTAAAATGATTCACCGCTCTTAATCTATTACCTATCAACACAGATATCGGCAAAGCTATAGGCAGGCAGGGCCCCGGCATGTCCTGGAAAGAGTTGAGAGTGCCATACGCCCTTGAGCCTGGACCCAGCACATATCAGTAAGAGTTTGTTGCGTTTTGTACACACACATCCTTATCAGGAGACGGGGGAGATGGTACGGGGGTAAAGGACATGCTGCCAGGGGGGGGAGGTGGTTGACGTAGGCGCGGTGATGAAGACGGGGGAGATGGTGCGCGTCTCTGCGGTGATTTTGGTGGGCGTCGTTGAGGAGCGGGGGTAAAGGACATGCTGCCAGCCCTGCGTATCGCCTTAGTTTGGTCTTTGAAATCCAGGAAGGAATCAGTGCCAACCCTCTGTATCTCCTTCATGTGTTCAACGATCTCCAGGAGGGTGGGCGAGGGTGAAAGGGTGAACGGAGTATCCTCAAAGGCGTTGACAGGGGGGGGGGGGCAGTGGAGACTCCTCCATGTGTCTCATAGGTCTCCCATAATCAGAACATTCCTCAGGCGGGTGCAGTGATAATTCTTCAGGGTTTTCTGAGCGATGTGTTGTGTCTTTCTCCTGTTTTGATTCCTCTTGTCGCTTGTCCTTGGCAGAGGGAACAGATTGATGATGCAGGCAGTTGAATATGTTAGAGATAAACAATTTCACTCCTGACTTGTTCAGGCAAACTCCATTTGCCTTGAAAAGATGTCTGCGGTCCCAGAAAAAGTTAAAATTGTCAATAAAATGGACAGAATGGTCAGTACAGACAGTTGAGAGCCAGGTGTTCAGTGCAAACAATCTGCTGAATCTCTCCACTCCTCTTCTGACTGGCGGTAGAGGGCCACTGATGAACACCTCCGCATTTAGAGAGCTGGCAGTTTCCAACAAACATTTAAAGTCTTCTTTCAGCATTTCTGACTCTTGTTTCACAACATCATTTGTTCCAATGTGCAGTACCACATTCTTCACAGTCAGATGTTCAGCCCCAATATGCAGGATCTTCCCAGCCAAGTCAGAGACCACATCCTTGGGAAAACAGAGTACTTTGGTGTTGTTCTTATTACACAGACCTTTTACATCTCTTACAGCAGAGTCACCCACAATCAGAGTTTCAGGCCCAGTCGTTAGCTTTCCCTCTAGCCTTTTACTTTTGGAGTAGCTATTGGTCCTTACCCTGCTGTGTGAAGAGGACAGGTTATCCAGGTCATCAGAAAGGGATCTCCGGTTCTCGGTCAGCGGAGCGTATCTGTTCTGGATTGACACACTTGGTGGTTTAGGAGGATTTTTTGTAGTTCTCCCTTTAGCAGCTGTCCACGGCTGTTTCCTAGTATGAATAGGGGTTGAAGAGGCGCTCTTCCTGGGTGATAAAAATGCAGGCCAGCCGGTCGCATCACAGATTTCAGAGCGCTGGGCTCTGCCTGTTATCCGTCCTCCCAAATCCCATGGAAATGATTTACTCTTAGGCTTTGCACCCAGAGAGTTCCAGACATATATCAGACATATACATCATATTATGGATATTTCCTTTTACCTTTAGCCCTTTGCCCATACCAGATGTATACTGTATGTGTGCTATATCATCTTTATTGATCTATGAGCAGCTGTAGGTTTGATATGTTACTCTTCATTTTATCACTCATTTGTAGGCCAAACCAACTCCACCGAATCGTATCGTTGTGTCAGCTCGATTCCTGAAACCCATCAAGGAGCCATGTACAATATTGTAAGTTACATTTTTCCCCTTCATTTTAACTATGTTTTCATTGTGCTTTATTACAATACCATATAAGGCCTAAAATGTACAGAACATCAGAAAATGTTTACACTGTAACCCAAGTGGTAGGTAATGTCATGGACTGCTTAGTCCTAATCTCATAGGATGCATTTGAACTTCAAGTGATACCATTGACTTTACTAAGAGGGGTATACTTAACAAGGGAAACCATTCTGTATCAATGTTTTATTTAAATGTTTTTTTTCTCTACTTAGTGTAGTAGCAAATGGTGATGTCTTGAACCCCGCCATGAGGCTGTTGATCCACCAGAGGATACTCGGCCAGTTTGAAAGAGTTCTCGAGGTGATCACAGAGAAGATGGGCATGAGAGTCCTGGGGGGTATCCGGAGGTACAGCTACAAATATAATCACACTTTACATATGGATTGTATTGGTTCCCCTGATATGATGTTTCTCTTTACCTGTAAGCAAAAGCTCCAGGGTAATAAAAGGTTTCCAAACTCACACTGCATGTTTATTATCATAGCAGATCTTATTAGATTGTGCTGCACATATAACTGAAAAAAGGGACTTTCGTTAAAGCTGCCTTAAGTTACTAATGTTACCATATAGGTTTTTGAATGTAATGTGTTGACAGATAGGAACAGTATTTACTTTATATTTTACCATCTTAATTATTCAAATCTGTCCAAATGAGGATTATCGGAGCTTCTCGTTTTGAAAAACTGTTACAAACATTTAATGGAAACTTTGGGGCTTTTGGCTTTGTGTCTTTATTCCAGTCTCTACACCTATGAAGGCCAGCAGGTCACTGATGGGAATCAGCTGGAGTGTGGTCAGCTGTATGTGGCTGTGGGAAGAGAAAGATTTAAGAAGCTGCCTTACAGTGATCTTCTCTTGACCAAACCCAGGGGGATAAGGAGGGTCAATGGGTAAGCACTGCACTTTAGAAATTACCCTTAAATAATATGTTTTCTAAATCTGCACCCTTGCATACTGTTATCAACCGTCTCAAACAATCAAATATAAACATTCACTACATCTTTAAATCTCCTAAAACAACTTTATACAGAGCCTAGTCTTGACCAATGATACACAAGATTAAGTATTGAGATTCCACTGTCCTCTTTGGAAAGTCATGGCAATTTAAATGTGTAACTCTTTGGCCACCTGGGATGCCTCTTGGAGACCATTCAGTCTGTGTTTGTCAGTTTTACAGTGTGGCAACTAATGACTCCTCCAGGGCTAATATCTGCTTTCTACTGAAACATACATCCCTCAGCTCCAAATAGCATTTGACTTGATTTCTACACCGTAGAAATTAACAAGCTCACAAGGGAACTGTAAAATAGTTACCAGTTCACATGCACATACAGTACACAACGCTCTTCAACAAGCTTTGTTCGCATTATTGGAAGTAATTATAGGTTTTGTACATCTCTTTATTATCAGATAACACACAGTACAATGTTTTAAACCTCCACTCTTTATTTTCAGACAAGCTTTAGTTATATTGTGGTTACAAAAAGAGCACAGCTAGTTTGAACTGCCTTAGGGTTAGGGTCCGAGCTGTAAGGCAGACACTCAGTATCCTGTATTCATTATAGTGAAACCATCTTTGTTTTCAGAACAAAAGCTAACTCTCTACCACCGATCTACAGGTTCTCCAAGCAAAATGGAAACGTAAGCATTGCATGTGCATTTCCATTGAATGTATCTGACTATTTAGTTGTGTTTCTAATTGAAATGAACAAATCAAATGTTTTCATAGCTATTATAACCCAACTGACACATCAATATTTATCACAGCATTCTTAAACATTCACAGAAGAGAGGAGAGTATTAGATTTGCTGTATGATTTAGTTTTCCTTCAAATGTTAAAACTCAGCCTAGTTCAAGGATGTGTATTTTTCGGCCTTGTTGTTTGAATGCTTACTGGAGACATTTGTTATGTATCCATCCTTTAATATTTATAATACAATTAACTTTGAAGGTTAAACTGAGCATTCATGCCAAGGAATTGATGAGACAAACAGATAATGCTTGAACAACGTATTCGGTACATTTCTAGTCCAGTGCTGTATGTACTTTTATTTCTAGGCACATTTTGAAGTTTCTCCTCATCTTAACTCGTCTTGTCTTTTTCTCCAGAGCAAGACTGTGGTGCGATGCAGTGATAGTGGAGGTGAAGTGTCCAAGATTTCTCTTCCGGGCCTCAACGGCAGCAGCAAGGATCATCTGTCCTCCATCGTGAGAGAGATTTCCCAGGCCAGACTCATGTCCCTCAGGAAGAGGAGGAGTGAACAGAGCGAGACCCTCGGCATCGCTGACAATGGTAATGCAGAAACAAACAGAAATGCAATAGTTTAATATACCTGATCATTCAGATAAGCTAATCTTTGTTAAGATGTGTTGAATCATGCAGTGAACAGAAATAAACCACCACCAGTATTGCAATTCAATGTAACCCTAAGAGTTTTAGAATAGTTTACAGAAAAGCTTATAAGAGAAAATGTACTCATCAAATTCCTTCGTTTCCTTAGTTTCTCAATGTTTGGTGGAAATAGCTATTTTGCCTATTTCACTATCATTTAATTGATTTAGAATCGGTTCATATAAGTACATGTTAAAATATATTTGTTATATATGAACTAAACAGCTATTTGCACTCACCCTAGATACTGCAATAGTATGCCACATTTTTACCAAAATTCCCTAAAGGGGTCACCACAACCTGTCACATGTTGTATCCTCCTAATCATTCATCATTTTGTTATTGATATACATGCTATATAGAGTGGGATAGAGTATGCGTGTCATCTGATTGTAAGACCAAGAACATGTTTGGCTAAAGGACACTTTTTACACAGAGAATCTAACCTTTTTAATATCTGTATTTTCGGTATTATTTTAAGACCACACGTTATGTTTGGGCAGCACAAGCTTATAACAAAGCAGCAGTAAACAACCAGAATAGATCACTAGCAGTAAATAAGTCATATAAAGAGAGGCAGAACATTACTCAAAAACTCAAAAACTGTATTGTCTGTTGCTTTTTTACAGATGGGGTCATACGAGACTCAGATATATGATGTAATGCATGTCCTTTAAAATCTTATGTAACCTGCCTTGTTCTTAAATGCCCACACAGTGGCACTGTTGCTCTGCAAGAAATACAGTCGATATATAGATCTAGCATGATGACATTAACCACTATTCCAAGAAACACATTACGTCATCTTCTGGTTTTATGATCAGTTTATTATAATGTCCTGCAGAAACTCCAATCTTTACTTTTTCTTTACTCATTGGCAGCTGGCAGCTTTTTTAACATTGGGATGTGTTTTGCTCCGGGACTCTAACAGATGTTTACCAAAGATAGTATATACCACATTGTAAATAACACTCTGAGAGGGAATTACACATTTTTGCTTTCCTTATTAATTACGTTTACAGTAAAAGGGATTTGGATTGTCTGCAGACTGCTGCTGACCTTATTATAACTCCTACTGCGGTATGAAGCACCATTACGTCATCTGGTGGCTCATGATAGATGTTGCCTGTTTGCTCTTCTGGCAGGAGAGTTGACAGCAGAAGCCCAGAGGAGCGTGGAGAATTGTGTCTGTGGTTCAGGGGAGCTGGCATTTTGCATCAAAAGAGAGGGATGAGGAATGTGTGTGACTCTCTTGTCCGTGTGTATTTGAAACCTGTAATGTCACCCTCAAAAATCCTCCGCGGATCAGATTGTGTGGCATGTCGTATTACAGGCAGAGCGAAAACATGTTGCATGATTGGTCCCCTTGGGTGACATTGACCATAGATTAAATTAACAGACAGACAACTCGGAAAACAAGATCAGGCATTAGTAGAAGATCGTTTGAATGGCTTGGAGAGCACATGACGTTCTCATGCACCCTTCACCGTTTGACCTTTGAAGTCCTTTTGTCTCCAAATGCTATCGTGCTAGAAAAAAACATTTATATACTTGTCTTGCGTGGTAGCTACAGTATGTGTAGTGTGTGTTTCGTAATCTGGGCATGGCAGTGTGTCTCTGTCCATGGTGCTGATAACACTAAGATACGGTGTAATGAGGATTCCCAAACATATCCTCTCTCTTTGTTTAGCCCAAGGCAAACAGATGCTAAAATGCTATTTCGCTTCTCAAAAGCAAGCAAGAGCTGAAGATTACTTCAGTAACCATTAGCTGTAATGGTTGTGGTCATGTTTGTGCAGTTTAGCTTAGGGACACAGTATTCATACCACCTTTGTTTAGTGATTCACCGCAGCACAGAGGTGTGTTTGGTGTCATCATCCCTTTGGGGAATCCTGGCCTGGCTGGCTTTGAGGTAAACACTTCTAAATCTGGAGCCAAAAAGGAAAGCAGCCAAAAAGTTGTCTGACTGGCAGAGGCTGTGGAAAGAACACAGTGTGAAACCCACACTTCAGATCTCTGAGGTTGTGTGCTGGAACATTGGAATGAAAACAAAACGATTATTATAAAGGTGTCATGTCATTACCGATGTATTTGGGAGGAGAGATGCACAGACTGAAAGCCTTTGAAACAAGCAAATGATGTAGAGAGAGAAGAAAAGAGACAAATGAGACGGAGTGACCCCGTAACTGGAGATTCTCTGCAGACTCTGTGACACCGAGGCTAGTTTGTGTGTGTGTGTGTGTGTGTGTGTGTGTGTGTGTGTGTGTGTGTGTGTGTGTGTGTGTGTATATGTCCGTGTGTGTATATGTCCGTGTGTGTCCGTGTGTGTGCTGGTACACCAGTCCCCATTACTCACTGTCTATCAGCTGCTGGAAGCCAGACTGAGGACAGCTCCAGCAGTTTGTGTCTGCTGTATTGTAAAGCTTCTGACTTTTCTGCTTCATTATAGTGAACACAGTGGTGAGTGACAGCAGAGACAGTGGGGGGGGGGGGGGGGCAGTGTCACAACTCATGCAGCAAAGGTCACGGAATGAATTTGAACTTACTAAAACAAAGACATTTGGCTTAAAAGACTTAACCAACAAGATGCATTGCATGTCGTACGCTTCACCCGACACTGATATAGTTTATGCAAGCCTTTTTCTAAATTCAGTAAATAATCAGCCGGATTTATCCAGTGATCAAAAGCACATTCATGTTCATGATATCAATCAGCAGTTGTTGCTAACCTCAAAATAGAAATAGGATGTTTATCAGTGTTCTATTTCTTTAAGGGCCTTTGTGACCAGTTCAGATAATTGCTCCCTTTAGGAAAAGGGAGAGAAATGTAAAAAGAGAAAAGAGAAAGCAGGAATGGAAAATGAATAAAAGAAAGAGGAAATGAAAGAATGAGGAACATATTTGTTTGGGCAGGGATATAGGAGGGAGAAGAAGGGTTAAAGAAGAATGAATAAAAGGTTGAGATGATGAAGGGGGGGAGGACATTAAAAGGAAGGAGAAGAGTACAGGTGGAATCAAATGGTAAGTATGATGAATAGCCTGAGATGGTGGAGCGTGAGCATTGAGTGGAGAGAAAAAGCCACAGAGATATTGAAGGGTGGGGTTTGGATAATTGCCTTTCATTTGGATAATCTGTCCATTTAGTCATCAAAGCAGAATTTTACTTGCCTCTGCCCCTTGCTGGGGCCAAATTGCTGCTTTTAAAATCAACAAAAGAGCCTTGCACTTCAAGAAGGACGGACAGACAGAAAAGTATGGACTCGAGGAGAGAGAGGAAAGGCAGAGAGAGAAAAACAGCACAACACAATGAGAAGAGAAGGAGGTCTTCTGAGTACTTGGACTCGTACATCCATTGTATATAGGCCTCTGTGCATTCATTGGGAAGGAGTTGCAAAATATGCAACATGTAGTGTATGTCCTTCTCATTCTGCACCTGATTGGCATCTGCGAAGATAATCATCTTTCTTTCTTTTTCACTGCTTTCCCGTATTTAAAAGATTCTAAATGGGCCCATCATTAATAAAATAGACATGCTGTATTAAAGAAAACTCTAAACTAGCGATTGAGACCAAAAACCTGTCAGGAAATTGTTAACTGTGGTAATACATCAAATGTGAAGCAGTGTGATTGTCTCGTTGACTTCTATACAATCAGACTTATGTTTGTTACCAGTGGAGTCGCCCCCTGCTGGCGAATAGAAAACAATGCAGGTTTAAGACTCCTCGACTGTACTATAAATTAAATGTCTGCCATAGAAGAAAGGTTCCACGTATGTTTCACTATGGGATATCATTGGAAAACAAAACATCTTAGTTAATAGTAGATTTTACATCAGCAAGAGATTGGAGACACACACCCTAAGGCCTTCTCCCTGCATTCTTTCACAGACACACACACGGAAGCATTTTAATATTTCAAATGTACGATCTCAATACTTCAGTTTGGTTTATACTGCACTTACTTATACTTTCACATTTCTTTGAAATAACACAGGGTCATCCACTTTACAGAAAACCTCTTGCTCTGAATAGCTACCAATTTTTCATGCACAAAGCGACATCATTTGATGTAGCAGGACCGAATGCAATTTATTTCACACAAGTGGCCGACTTTATGTGCATTCCTGTCAATTTCCTTGAATGGACTTTGATTTGAAGTCAAGGTAGCTGTGGTAAACTGACAAATCAAACATTCTTGGTATTATTTGGAAGTTGAATGTGAGAGGAATGAAGGAGCATCTGTGAGTGTGTCTGTGTGTGTCTGTGTGTGTCTGTGTGTATTTATGCGCAATCCATCCAAGCCAGATCAACTTTGTGCCACTGGTGTCATAAAATGTGATGCTGCCTTGGGGAATTAGCCTTGTTAGCATATGTATTTATAATGCCTGTCAGAGTGAAATAGGGTTCAAAAGCGCGTCGGGAGGCAGGAGACATGAACACAAAGAGGCTGTGTGTCTGAATTTGTGTGCCTGCGTCAAAAAAAAAAAGGAGCTCAACAGCGAAGGATGAGAGATGGCAACATTTAAGGGAAGATTTTCTTCTTGCCAAGTTCTTGGAAAGTGTTGGTTGTGAGCACTGCTTTAAAGTGTTAATATGTGGGTTTATGCACATGTCTGTTTGTATGTGACTTTGTGCAGACGCTCTCATTTCACATTTCAGACAACGCGGCCATCTTTCTCAATCCCCTCCTTCATTCTTCCCCTTTTCTGTGACATCTGAAAAAGGTTCTTGGTGACCCTTTGATGCAGGATTACTGGATTAAAGTGCAGGGTAGCTGTACTAATCTGCCACATTAATCTGATAACACGTGTTTCAGCTGTGACATACAACAGGCCTGAATGTGACATGTAAAGTATAGGGTTAGGGCAACATGTGACACTTTCAATGACATTCATGTTCTTAATTTCTGTCACTTCTAATCTAGCTAGCTGTTCGCGTTTTAGCATTTTCTTAGAGGTTTAGCTACTAGACGGATCTGGATTAGCTTTGATAGGAACATCAGCATCTGAAGGGTTTTTATCAGACACTGAAACAGCTTTGACATTCAACCTAAATGGCAAGAGTAAATATCTGACATTTGTGAAGATCTGAAGTTTACAACATGTGTTGGAGATGGGCTCAGGAAGTTGCTGTGTTTCCAGAGCAAAGCACTTTGTGTTTATCACTGTAGGTTATACGGTATATGGTTATAACGCAGTCATACGTTGACTTTCACCTTTATATTTTGTTTCATTTATGCGTTTTAGTCAAAATAATGCGGTTTAAAGTGCATAATAAATATATGATTGAATGCAGATTTTAATTGTATAATTGAAATAATTACTTTTTCTATTCACACAGAGGGTTTGGTTTGTGTTAATACAAATGTTTTCAAGACATGATTGTTTTTTTAAGTCTGCACTTTAGGGATCTACTTCTGCCGTGAGTTGTATTCAATAATTAAAAATCCAATCAACTAAATGTAAAAGTTTATTTAGTAACAAAACCTTTACTACATAAACATATCTGTATTTTACAACATGAGATTGTGTTGTTGTGCCACAATACAGTGAGAGAATTGAGAGAACAAACTCCATGAACATATGAAACCGAAGCCATGCCCTTTATAAATATTATTCTGCCTGTCTGACTGCAACAATGTTAAAGTGAGCTGTCCTCTGATTTAATGTCAAATCTGTGCACAAGGCTACACTCTATAGCAGATGATAGGCAAGTTCTACCCTACTGAAATAATCACTCTAGAGATAATGGAAAGTGTTTTTTCATCAGATGCATCCTGGAAAAAAGCTTCATGTAAATAATCCTATACACTGATAAACTTAACTTCTGCATATGTCCTACAATATATAAGATCTTTGTGTCTGTCTTTAGTGCATTTGCTGTTAAAAAAGCTTTACTTATGATCCTTATTCTCAAGCACAGTTTCCACCATGCTCATTGCGTGAAAGGGACAATTCAGAATGTGCACTTTCATTAAGCTCATGCACTCAAAAGCTCATGCACTCAAAAGACAACTATATTTATTTAGGGTGTAAAAACGTTGCTGTGCCTTTTTGAAAAGAGTTGTTTTGTAAAGCATCAGCATAACACATATGATTAATAAGGTGTGCTCAGCTATGATTCTCTGCCGTGTTGACTGTAAAACATGCATCACTCTAAACTCAATGATTCTCTTGTGCCATTTTGCCTCATAAACAAATGAATTACAATAAAAACATATTGAGTGGATGCATGAGAGAGAGAGAAACAGATGAACAAGCACAATATTCAGTCATCAGATTTTACACTGAGCAGATGGATTGTTTTTCTGCGTGTCACATCACTATAAACCCAATACCAACTGGGCCTCTCTCATGCTGGTGGCCATCATTAAAGGCTTTAACAGGACCCTGGCCAATGACTGGAGCACACTTGCTGAGTGGCAACATTTCATAATTACCATTCAGAGTTACTACCCATGTTGTTTTACATCCTGCCATAACTCAGCCATGTGCTGAGTGGGTTAAATCAGCTGGGTGTAAATAAGCAATACACTGTACTGTATGGTGATGTATCGGAGGTGTTGTGTTGGGTGATTTAGGCACATTAAGTAGTACGTCAAATGTGTATTAAACACTGCTGAGCTAATCCGCTAAAAGTAAAATTGGCTTGTAGAGGCCACACCAAAGATGTATCCATGCGTTGGTTTACAAGCATGGATATTATGTGCTAAAATAGGTGATTTGTAGTTACCTACAGCTACTGTATAACCTCTGCCTTTCAGAAATGTATTTTTCATAACTTGATTGGAAAAAATAAATATCCTGCTCTCCTGCAACCTAAACAAAACACTCAGACGTTCTACCAACCATGGCATCAAAAGCCTTTTCAAGAACATGTCTTCCTTAAGAGATTGTAAAGTAAAATGTCAGCCTGTTCAAGTGTGTGAGTGTCTCATGGCGCATATTAACAGCTGAAAGGGTGAAATAACAAACATTTATATGTAATTACGCTGTGGCTATAGAGGCCTACTTTGGCTTAGCATTCCTTCCCTTTCAAGGAATATATTGGCAAACACCATGCTGTGATTAAACAAGTGTACACTGTAAAGGATGGATGCTGATCATTTGATGGTAACTTATAAATAGTGTTATAAGTGGAATTATTACAAAAGAGGCAACATTTTGCATTATTTTTGGGTTTGCTTATGTCAATTCTCAAGTTACCTTTTAGCTTAACACCTCACTGATATGCTTTGGTCTACTACGGTCTTAAGACTGAGAAAAGCTTTGCTCAGTTCAATACGTTTCCCCAGAAGTGTCACAGCTCTGAGAACATTTTGTAACTGTAGAAGAATTACAAACAGTCCCAAATAAATAATATACACGGCATTTAAAAAGGTTTCTCCAGCACAATGACTTCACAGCTGCTAAAAGCATCATATACATACTCAACAAACCAATTTGCGGTTCCATTTGCACAGAAGAAAAAAAAGATCCATGCCCTGGTGTGCTACAGAGATCCTGTGGAGTCAATAACTTGATTGTGCTGCATGGATTTTTCTCAGAAACCCTTCCTGTAGGAGTGGAAAAGCTTTCAAACATGATATTAGACCGTGGGTGTCTCTGCTCGACACTATTACTCACTTCCACTCCGCAGTAAGGAAAACACTGAAACACTTGAATACAATGATAACATATACAATGTCACTCTTTGTTGCTGTCCCGTCAATTTCTACCCAACTCCCTGCTGAGTTCAAACTCATTGCTACAACTTCTGTAAAAAAAAAAGAGAGAAGATTGGCAACAATCCCTTTTGTCACATGGAATAAATTAAACAATGCATTGGTTTTGCTCACGCTGTACTGGGACTGGAACAAATGACTTATCTTAGGATCAGGGTTCACCGAGCACAGGGAACATCAGGGGGTTGTTTCGGCTCTGATACATTTAGTTGTTTTATTAATTGAGTTGATGAATATAAGCCATATATATTTACTGGAATAGTATCAACATAGTGTTACCTGGTGTAAACTGCACACTGGATTCCCCCGGTGTGTTAGGATTGCTAGAATTGGGTGAGCACATCAAATGGAAACACAGATCAAAGCTGCACAATGTCATTTTATGTAGCCAAGGTGTACATATTGAGATCACAAGTGAAGTGTTTTTATTTGACAAAATGGTGTGTGTGATATTATAGTTTACTATCTGCTATCAATTCATCTTCAGTTGTGCTTTATTACATTTCTGTGGAACAACAGTCATTTATAACTTTACCTTTCATAAGAATGGCAGCGAGAGCCATTTATATGAGTAATTATACACTCTTGCAGGTTTACCTCACACTGATGAATGAGATGTAGCATTACTTCAGAAGTGTGGGTGCACTCTGTCTGAGGTCGTGTGCCAATGGTGTTTAAGTTAAAGAAGGGATGTGTGTATCTGTGTGTGTATGCCAGACAGACATACACTTGCACACACACACATTGTCAAGCCATTTGCAACACCAGAACCCGAGTCTACTGGATTTATTGAAGAGCAAGGAGGGGGATATTGTACATTTTTAATTCGATTTAGCATTTTCATGAGCCCGTGTCTCATCCTCAAATCACGTTAAGATGTTTAGAGTCGCGGCGGCTCATCCACTGCTTACTGCTTACACTCAATCGTCCGGCCATTAATGAATGCGAGTGATTTCCATAAAATATTCTTAAAGAGGTCCGTTATTATTACCATAACGTTTCATCTCCCACCATAGCTAAACTTCAATCAGTTTTGCATTTGAAATGCATAACATGTCTCCATAAACTCTTCTAATCTCTACCCGAGTCATTATTCTTCTTTAACTGGTATGTGTAGAAAGGGAAACTCATATTAAAGACATTAATTATTCCATTCTGGTATTTTTTTTCCCCCTTACTGTTTTTGCCGCTTATTTCTGATTGGAATATTCCATCTCATCCAGTGTTTCAAAACAAGTGTGTAATTATGTTGTTTATCAGAGCGTATAGTTATATTCCTCTTATGATGTTTAGGGTTAATTACTCCTAGGCCTTTGATGCACATGCTCACATGAAAACGGAAAAAAAGAAAAAAAGGTATTAATTTTGCACTCCAACAAACCTGCCTTGCTGAGCTGATTGCTTCAATAAAAGCGAGTGTGCAGCTGGTGTGGAGTTGTGGTTGTGATGTTCTCATTGAAACATCACATTCCACAGTATCACTATGCAGTTGCTTAGACTATAAATGATGACAGGTGCTTCCTCTGGGGACAGGGCAGGATACAGTATGTTGTGACAGGCTGTTACTGTGGCAGATTGATTGATTTTCTTGTGTCCAATCTACCAACCTTAGGTACATTATTCAGTCTGTACATATTGTGTCTTCCGCGAAAGTATTAAAGGACTGCAGCAACAACGTTGATAACACAATTGAATGGAAATCGAAAGAGCTTCAGATTGAATCTGTGATCAAAAGTGAATTTTGAGTTGACATTCTAACGGTAAAAGCCAGTGTAAAGAAAAACCTGAAGGAATGTCTTTAATGTTTGGTTACAATACAAAAACATCTACCTTAATATACGTATATGTACGTGGGGGTTCATGGTGATTAAAATGCTTAAAAATGTAATTTCTATTGTACATTAGCTCACCGTCTCTTCCTGTCCTGATCTTGCGTTCATGTTTTCTATCTCTCTCCTCCACACTTCCATTGTCTCTGGATGTTGTTTACTTGCCTGAAATACTCTTGGGTGTTTTCCTCCTCACCACCAGGTGTCACTCTTGTGCTGTGTTTTGTTTCGAGAAAGCCTGAAAAACATAGCTGTGGTATAAAAGATTCATAATTCCAACAAGTCACTCACTGAATGATGGATAAAAGCTCCCTTATTTGTAAGAGACGTGTTATGGATTTGTGAATTGATTTAATGGACTCTGACTGGGTTTAGGGCCTAAAGAATAGTCAGCAATATTCCTCATAATAAACCTGTAAAATGACATTAGAGAATAAAAAGCAAAGTGATTGTATGAGGATTTTAGATAACAAAAGTGGCATTGAATACATCTGAATACATGTTTTGCTTTGTGCTCTGCTTCACTTGGTGTTGTTGAGCTTCTACAAACCAGAATGTCAGTCAAATTGTTATCAAATTACGATAACGATGACATGCATATTATTTTAATTCCCTTCTGTCTCTGTTTTGTCTGATTTGCCCTGAAGAAGTCTATTGAAGCCGGTATAAGATGGAACACATGTTGACGTATTTACACCATGATGAACACCATGACTCACCCGCATCTTATTTTGCCCCAACAAACCCATTCGAAACCCGATGACACATCCGGGCTGGAGCACGTTGATTTCGACAGTATATGCCCTGATTCACTTTCTTAAAGAAACAGACGTCATTTCTGTGTAATCAGCTCATTTTCCATGAGTGTCCTGAGTTTATATAACTGTGTTATCTATCTTTTTCCAGATGACCCTGAATCAAAGGATGATGATGTAAACGCTGAGGACAAGACCTCCCAAGACCAGCCAGCCGATGAGGTAAACTATCGATGATGCACTAGTTCCGAAGCAATAAACGGTGTCTTTCTAAAAAGTAGTATATTCAAACGTTATTTAAACATGCAGAATTGTTAATATTTGTACATTTTGTTATATTACCACCGGGTTGACCCATATTTTTCAACGTCTGTGTAACTCAGTTAACTGTTGCATATTGATTGGCGTGCCATAAAAAGCATTCTTAAAAAAAAACGTAAGGCTTTGGCTCCACTTGATTTGTAAGTGCTCATGATTCAATAGCGCTATCACTCTCTTTCAGGAAAGTGTAGGTCACGGGGAGAATTATTGTAAACAATCCAATTACATTACATAAAATATTTAGAGCTATAAATTCTTTCTGTGGTGTTATTGCATTACAGAAACCTGCAGACGATGATGGTGATGCAAAGGCCGCAGAGCAGAATGGTGAAAAGGAAGAACAGAGAGAGAAGGAGGTTGAAAACACCACCAAAGAAGACACTTCTGCTATCAAAGAAGAAAGGAAGGAAAACCAGAAGACGAGTGGACAAAAAGAGGGAGGGGAAGAGGATGAGAAAAATGATAAAAAAGAGGGAGAGGCAACAGCGGGATCTGAGGAGAAGGAGGTTACAGAAGAAGTGAAGGAGGAGGTGAAGGAAGAAGTGAAGGAAGAGGTCACGGAGGAGAGTAAGGAGGAGGTGAAGGAAGAAGTGAAGGAAGAGGTCATGGAGGAGAGTAAGGAGGAGGTGAAGGAAGAAGTGAAGGAAGAGGTCACGGAGGAGAGTAAGGAGGAGGTGAAGGAAGAAGTGAAGGAAGACGTCACAGAGGAGAGTAAGGAGGAGGTGAAGGAAGAAGTGAAGGAAGAGGTCACGGAGGAGAGTAAGGAGGAGGTGAAGGAAGAGGTCACGGAGGAGAGTAAGGAGGAGGTGAAGGAAGAGGTCACGGAGGAGAGTAAGGAGGAGGTGAAGGAAGAGGTCACGGAGGAGAGTAAGGAGGAGGTGAAGGAAGAGGTCACGGAGGAGAGTAAGGAGGAGATTAGCGGTGCGAAGCAGGGGTCCAGCGTGAGCAGCAGTGAGAAGACCTCGGACAGCAAAGAGAAAGAGGATGGAAACCATACTTCTTCTGAGGGTAGAATGGAAGACAAACATATAGAAGAAGAGAAGAGAGACAGTGGGAAGGGTGAACAAAGCAGAGAGGAGCGAGTTAATGGTGTGGACACGGGGGAGGAACAGACAGAGACAGAAAACAGCCGTGACCCGGGGAAGACTCGGTCAGATAAGGAGACAAAAGAGAGCGATAACGGGAGAAGTAGCAGAAGCAGCGGGAACCAGGGAGAGGAAGAGAGCCAAACAACAGAGGGAGCTACCAAAGAGTCAGGGGAAGAGGAGAGAGAGGTGAATGGAGAGGTCAGCAGAGAGGAAGAGGAGGAGGAGGAGGAGAGCGGAGCAGAACTGGACATGGAGGAGGATTCAGCCAAAGGTGACGCAGAAAATGGAGAGAAAGAGGCGGCGGGTGATGAGCAAGGCAAGCAAGATCAAAGCAGGAAAGATTAGTAAAGAAAAGGAATGCTCATAATAGTAAGCAATAGAATACAATTTATTAATAATAAAGGTGGCAGAGCAAAACAAAAGTCAACGTAGAATCTGCATTTAAATAAAAACAATGTCCCAAATGTCAAGAAAAACAAGTTTGAATGGCTGCTAAATGGATGGATCTAAATTGCAGGTATGTATTTCACAACTATTTTGAAACACATTATAAAAGAGCTTTAGTTATATATTCCTATGTGTAATTAAGACATACTGTTAATTATTGGGCTGCTTGTTTCAGTGTGATGCTGGGGAACTTAAATATATATGTATACAGTTATTATATGTTTTTCTTTTTAAATACATATTTTTATCAGGTATGATTTGACTTTCTTGTTTTAAACATGATTGTATGGTTTGCAAGTGATCAAAGTGAGCTTTCTTTTGTAAGTACGTTGGGTAATGTTGTATGCATTGCATACTGTGAATTTCCAATATGAATTCCTCATTATATAGTCATTATGCATATTTGTTTATTTACATATATCTTTTACCATAAATATAATGAAATGAAAACTACAGGGAGGGATTCAACCAAACAGAATGCGATGTCTGTCACTTCATTATAACATCACTTCAAATCTGTCAACAAAAATAAAAAAATACTTAAAGTGTGATTATGATAACTGTGTTGTTTTTCGACTTTACTGTAAACAGTGTTTGTGAAATTGTAAAATGGATTTATGTGAAGTAGATGAAAGGTCAACACTTTAATATTTACAAATGCGTTTTTTAGTATGTTTTAAATTAAAATGATTTTGCATTAGCTCATTAAAGTGTAGCTACTTGAATGGAATCATTTTGCTTTCACCCTAGATAGATGGATCCATCAGCAACATTGATGGTTTCCATGTTGCTAGGACAACTGATCTGTTAGATGATGTCAGAGTTAGCATGACAACCATGTTCCAACCATGACATGTTTGTCATTATATTGACAGTCAGACCAACACATTGTTCGGCAGCATGCATACAGTTAAATGTTGCATTACTTGTATCAAATAAAATAATATCTTTTTATGTATACAATATCTTAAGGCAAGAAGATTCTAAGCGACACCGGTAACAGAACTACAGTAGGTCTCGGATATTTGTAATCAGCAACACAGGCGAGACGAGATTTGTAATGCAATGTAGACTTACAATAAAAAACATCTCGTTATTTTGTTCAGCTATTTTGCATCTCTGTTTTACCATGAAACAAGGTTGCATCAATCCACTGTAAACTCCCGCCAACAAGTGTGAACTGTGATCTAATTCTGCCCTCGCTGCCCTCTCATCCCTGCAGCTGTTCACATTGGGATTCATGCAGTCAACGTGTTTGTGAGTCACCATCCCACGAGAACATGGGTGAGAGAGGAGGTAAAGGGAGAGAGTAAGGGAGAGAAGGGGGGAGGCAGAGGAGGCGGGGGTGGGTGAGTCATACGGCCTGACTGGTCGGGGTGATGATCCTTAAGGTGCTATTTCTGGAATTACCATCAATTCTGTCTTATCTCCTCCACTGGCTCCTTTCGGTGTGTGTGTGTGTGTGTGTGTGTGTGTGTGTGTGTGTGTGTGTGTGTGTGTGTGTGTGTGTGTGTGTGTGTGTGTGTGTGTGTGTGTGTGTGTGTGTGTGTGTGTGTGTGTTAATAAGCCCCTGAACAGCACAGACTTCAGACACACTTCTTCTGAATGACTTACCTGATTGATTACAGTAAGAGCTTCTACTCGCTGTACTGAAGGCTTAGTCTGTCGGAACCCCATTGACGGTTTGAAGTTTTTTATTAATGAAAACCAGATACTATAATTACTCATGCTTCCTTTGTTTTCCCTCTCAATGTGACACAGTAAGCCCTGAGAGACAAGAAAGTTATGTTTTGTTTGGTGTTCAATGTTAAGTAAAACCTCTTATGCGGAATAGATTGTCTTGTATGTTCATACTTTTTTAAATCTAAATTAAATAAGGAAAATTATTAATCTGCTTACTGGTCAGACTCAAGATTCTTAGAAAAATGGTGTCAAGTAATTAATAGGTTCTGATAATTGTATATACTGTATAAAGATCGCAACAGCCTTTACACTTCTATGTGTTTCAACAAAAAATGATGTCCTAAATGTAGGAGATCTAATTGTTCACCTTGACTCTCAGGTCTTCCGTAGCCACACTATTTTGAAGTACAAAAAGACATTAATGAACGTGTAGAGTGTATTGAAGTTACCTTGTACTCCATATATGTAAAAATGATATTAACAGCAAAACAAGACTCCATAAACCAGAGACACATTCACAATAAGAACACATATTTAAGCTGTACAGTACAACTATAGCGGTGATACAATTATATTTTATATTTTCATTTGCTATAAGTAGCTAAGTGAGGATGTGTCTCTTGAAAAGGATGCACACAGTCTTCAGACATTATGAGCAGTGGATATTTCAACTTTATTGTGTTCTTTGAAAAATAGACATACTGTATAGAGACATCGATATCTTTATATATTTGTTCTTTTCCAATCCAACCTCCGATAGGTACAGTATACTCTTTTATTTGTATTATTTACTGGGAGAATCCACGGTACATCAGGAGACACTAAAACTGGGAAATCAGAGCAGAAAAATGTCCATCGCAGATGTTGGGATTGTAATGCAGAACTCAACGTTGGTCCAGATAAGAATACAAAATAAACTCACAATTGACAGCATGGAACTACAAGTCAGAACAGTTATTGACCACTTCATGACGCTCCGACCACACTGAACGTTTGTTTTTAAGAGATTGTTTTTTCTTCTTGTACTGTATTTGCAGATTAACAGTGGTTGCGTAATATTTTCCTTCCACATGTCTAACTTATAAGTATATCTGTATTCATAGTTATAGCTACACGTCCGTTGTTTCTGAGACCAAAATATTTTAAAATGTCATCAAATAATGGAATGAAGGTTGTGGGATATTAAAAGGTAAATGTACATGAACATAGGTAGCCAGCAGAGCAATGGCTGCTAAAGCTTCTATTATATATGTCTATGAATAAACATATATTACTTTATACAGGGTGGTTCTGGCATTGTTGCTGCATCATTCTGAAGAGTTTGGAAAGCCCTGCAGCGTTGAAGCACAGACTGAGGCGTGTAGCTTGATGGCACTTGGACTGTCTCTACCACACAACATGTTTTCTAACAGTACAAAATAAATGCTGCATTTTGACTGCACAACTTGTATCTGTGTGCATTGGATGCACAACCAACAAACAAGGAGCAACCACAAATTGAACAATTTAAAATAGCATGGTCACAATATTTAAAATATATATTTAAAATACACAAAGTTCAAAAAAGCATGAACATCAGCAGGTTATTGTGCTTGTTAGTTAAAGTCACAGCGTGTGTGAGAGCTGAGTTTTTATAGAATTCAAAAATAAAATAAATAAACCTTTTTAATTGAACTTCTGTTTCTAAGATAGTACCCAACTGAATATGCAACCATGAGACACACGTACTGGGTGCTGTTCAGCATACTTCATGATGCAGCTTCAGGTTTTGTGTGTGAGAGCAGGAAGACAGTTATTGTGTGGAGAGCATCTGTGAATCTAGACAGGCTGTAATACAAAGTAGCTGATGTGACTCACTGGAGAGCTGCATGCTCTCTCTCTCTCTCTCTCTCTCTCTCTCTCTCTCTCTCTCTCTCTCTCTCTCTCTCTCTCTCTCTCTCTCTCTCTCTCTCTCTCTTCGTTATCTTACATAATCTGTCACGTTGTTTGTCACGTTGCGCCCTAGCTTTGTCTTCATTTTAAGACCCACAACCTGCGTCTTCTTTTTTTATTTGCCAAATGGACCTCTCCCTGCACGCTTGTGCACGCTTGGATGGATAGGCATGTGTCTATGCTTGTGTTTGTTACAGTGAGGGAAGGAAACAAATACAGGAGGAGCATGGGTAATGAAGTATTTAGGAAAAAAATCAAAGATAGAAGGTATATTATTATTTGAAAAACCAAGTTTAAAGAACATTAGGTACTTCTCATTTAAAAATACTTAGTCTCCGTCAATATACACAAGAACAATGTGCTGTTTGATGTACTTACAATGTGCTTAGCATACTTATTGTTTTACCTCTAGAACTTATAAATATACACTTGAAAGTACTTGACTGTTCTATAATCAAACAGCATTTGGATAAATATATACATAATTGCAAACATTTTTCATAATTCTGTAAAGTAATTTCACAGATACAACACTTAATTGTGTTTAAGTTTATATTTGCCAACAATAATTATATACAATTAGCATAGTAAGAACATTGTTAGTATTGAAAATAGCACACTTTTAGTACATTAATAAGGAAGTATACTTCAAATTGGTCAGTATACCTTGTTTTAATCTTGGTTATCTGGAAAGACATATTCAATCTGATATAGTATTTTGTTAAGTGACAGACTATGTAGTTCTGCATCTTCCGTCTGGTTCACCTTTCATCAGTCTTTCTTGTCTCGCCTATCGATCCTCTCTGAAGATCAACTGAAGGAGACAAGGTCAGAGGCCTAATAAGACAGAAAAAAGGCTGCTTGAAATCTGCCTTGGAGGTCTGTTCCAATCTGTGTTGATCTCTTGTCTGCTCTGCTGATGTGTGAACTTCTGTCAAATGATCTGTTAAGACTTGGCTCGATTTGCACACAAACATAACTTTAAATAAGTACTCAGCTGAAGCACATATCCTCATAGTGTGTGTTTGTGATTGACAGCTCTTACTAACTGTGGTAATGAAGTGATGCTGCATAAACAGCATGTGTACATGTACACACAAAGCATGTTCACTCAGAAAAGCTCCCTCATGTCCTTTTAGACACTGGCAGAGATAATGGTTGTTGTGTTGAGGGCTTCTTTTGATCATTTTCTTGTAATGGGGGTCCGATCACAAAATACTTCAAACAACGCAGCAGCTGCTGCTCGATACCCTCCAGCAGTAACACCATTCTCTTTCACAAACATGTGAATCCTCTCCACAGAAACATGCTTGGTGGAAGAAATGATGTTGTTGTTGTTCAGTGGCTGTGTTCTATTGATTTCTTTCTGTGGTTTATTTTCTGGGTAGGGCTCGAGACCTGCATGTGCTTTGTCAGATCACTGTGCATTTCATATAACTGCTGTCGAAAAAACAAAAGGCTTAAACTCTGCTCAGCTACACTAAACTCTGTTCCTATATAACCTTCAATCAAGCTCTAATGTCAAACATAGCAAATACAGATGAAGAGCAAATACTATCAGTCATGTAAGCTGACCTTTGAAAAGAGAAAATGCACGCATAGATCTACTCACACACACACACACACACACACACACACACACACACACACACACACACACACACACACACACACACACACACACACACACACACACACACACACACACACACACACACACACACACACACACACAGTCATCACACGCACTTCTTCACTTTATGCCTTCCTGTGGTCTTCTGTCAGGTCTCCGACTTTGTTTTCGCTGGCTGGATGTTCTGGACTTTGGAAAGCGTGACTGGCACCCTTCCCTCTCCAGGGGTCTGTGGTTTCATGATGGGGGTACCTGTGAGAACAGCAGTTCTGCTAGGAGTGATATCTATACAAAGCAGTTTGAGTTCAGCCTAACAGTAAAAAGAAAAGCGTTTGCCGCATCAACATCTCATACCTACTCTTGATGTGTTGCTGAAGTTGGCTGCCTTTTTGCGTATTAATCATGGATGTTAAAGGTGTGTGTTTGGTAAATGAAGTGAAGCGGTCGCATGGTTAGCATTGAGAAATTGTTGTGGTTCGGTCTGGGTAAGAAAACTACTCAGTTAAATGTGAAAACAAATGTTGGTTTGGATTGAAATGACTAATGTTGTTGATCTGAAGACATCTGTTAAAATATCTCAAACGTTTGGTTTCACAGGGGACATGGATGCAGGTTCTCTAGGCGAAATGTGTTTTACTCACCCTGTACTCCTCCATTCTTCCCAACATTAGTGTACTTTGTCTATCTTTATAAGCATCCTTCACTCTGAGTGTCTTGTAACAGCATTAATGAGTTTACTACCTGGTGCATCTTACACTAAAGGGTGCCTTGTGCATCACTATCAAGACGTCTACTCACGCATCAGTTTTAATTGCTCCGCTAATGAGACCTAGTTGATCATTTACTTTATTGCATTTGCTTTTTAACCATTCACAAATGTCTGTAAACGAGGTACAGACTGAAGGCTTACCAACTGTCGCGTGCATATCTGCCAACCTCTCTTTGAACTTCTGCTGCAGGTACAGTTCTTCTTTGGAGTAGCTTTTGGCAAAGGCAGATAGCAGGAGACCCACAGCCATGGAGGTTCCTCCAACGCAGAACAACACGGCACCGGTCAGCTTACAAACATCCAGAGCGTGGTTAAAACTGACGGCGTGGCTGTTGAAGTGAAAGACACATGGCGAGAAATTAGAAATCAATCTCGGTAAGCAGTACCTGTCAACCTAAAAAAGTGAAAAATATGCACCCAAAAAGTCACTGGGAAGCCATTTTTAATAAAAAGGCTATTCTCCATTTTGAAATGTCTTTGTTGACTTGTTTGAATTGTTTTGACCTTTATATAATTAACTGTGTTAAATACACATAATTGCTGTGTAGGGATAGGAACGATGTCATTAACCCCCTTCCATTAATACACTGTATTTTTCTTTTACCTGTCAACAAAAAGGAGGTCATCCTCTCCAAATGCCTCGGTCCTAGTTGGAGTGGCATATCCGACCAAAACAACAATAAGGCCCGCAAACAAGATCAGGGAGCCGAACGCGAGACAGACCTGGCCGAGAACACAATGACATGTTATACGACTACACGACCAGAGAAACCAGCAGGGTAGTGGCTGCTTAAACTCACCTTCCAGAGTAAAGAGCTCCACCTGCTAGGCGATCTCTGAATCTGAAAATCTTCATCACGTTCCCAGATAGAAGCTGTGCACTCCTCGTAAAACTGGAGAAGAGATCAAAAACAGACAGATGTTTTCACTTTCCAAACATGGACCCTGAAAACCCACCAGAGATCAAGATCTAAAAGCCTCTAATCTAAGTTTTCAAAAAGAAAACAGTTAATAATTGTTGAATAAACTGCCCTGTGTGTGTGTGTTGTGTACCTGGTGTAGGTAAGACCGGACTCCATACTGTTGGCAGTTTCCGCTGGCTTGGGCTTGCTCACCATACTCCGACCCACAGATCTCTGAGCAAGAAGTCATCTTTCACACCTGTCTACCTGCTTGAGGAAACACACACACACACACACGGATGAATGCCGGGTGTGCAGCCACCCACACGTTTGTGGACAAAACCTCCATAGCATTTACCCGTGCATAAACATGCTCACATACATAAACAGTGTAGAACATATATGTATCACACAAGCATGTACCGTCTCACACGCACACTGCCAGAAAGTTATGTAACATTGTAATGAAGAACATTGAGATGAATGATGCGTTCTCAATGTCTGCCGTTATGAAATAAGCCATGAGATGTTGAATCGGTCCTCCTTTTTAGATTCAATACAGTGCCGGCTGAACCCAGAGGGTGCTGACATGCAGGGAAATAACCTTTTCCTCTTTTGATAATTCATTTCATGCAACAATAATAACATCAACATCCATTTTTTTTAGCTGTGCATCAAAAATTAAGCAATTTATTTCGTACTGTATGTTGCATTTTATATTGTTATACAAAATATATACAGTATAAAGGACATTCTGTGTAAAGATGACCTTGCTTGTTGACATATAGGAGGAGTTTCATTCACATAACAAATCCAACAATAACAACAATTGAATCCATGTGATATTTTTTGAATAGATCAGTGATGTGTGGAAAAAAGTAATTTGCCCAAACTAATGTGCTGTTAGAGGATTTGAATGTTTATACATAAAGATCATTCAGGTAATGTGAGTAGCTATTTTGGCAGCATCAAATGCATACAATATGTTTGTTACCCTGTTCTCTGTATTCTGAGGCTATAAAAACAAATTCAATTAAAAGACCGCAGAAGAGATGCTCTAGGACCTTTTTACTAGGAGCATTTACAAGTCCCTCAGCATCCATTTGAGATCCAGAGGCATTTCCCAGCTCAGGGCCTTGGTACAAACACAACTCTGTTTCAATTTTCCGTCAGCTATAGCTCTAAATCCTAATTTTCTGAACCACAGCAGAACAGCACTGGGACCAACATATTGCTCCCAGTCTTGTCATATTCTTCAAAATGCCCAATGTGTACAGACATCGCAGACACACATTTGTTTATAATATAGTTTGATCCAAAAGCAGCAAGCCCCTATGATACATGTGACACTTGGACAAAGAAGCAGTATGTGTTACTGATGGGGCTTAATGGGTTTATGGTTCACCAGGATAGGAATGTACTTTGACTTGTGGGTGAAATAAGTAGCAGTGATTGCACAAAAAACATGTTGTTGGCTTGAATACTGAAGGGAATACATGTTGGGCCTCTATCTGGAGGCACTTTATGGTAAACTTATCAAGGAACTATTACCCAAATTGTATGCAGGTGGAAATAGTCAGTATGCAGTAATGATAAGGACATTTTAGGAAGGTACGCACAACAGAGCACCTTTGACCTTCAGTCTGCAAGACACAACGTGTGTGCTTACAACTTTGAGAGGCATTCATATTAATGAATCGATTACATACCTCACTATTATCTTGCCTATTTGTCATTGAAAACTGACATTACTCATTTAAATGTCACTTGTGGTGCTAGAGACAAGTCACTTTTTGATATAACCCAGTCACGATTTGCCTTCTAAGGGTCTCGGACAATCAGTATATAAAACCTTTTGATTTATGATTTACTTTCATTAGATTGATCGCTTAACGTTAAAGAATTTGGCGTATAATCTTAACATTGGAGAGTCTATTATGTTACAACTCTATTCTATACACTGCTTTTCTTGTCTGAATCTCCTTGTAAATAATAATAATAAACGTGTGGAAATGTGAAGAGGATATGGAGAGTGTCTTATT